>NC_134868.1:5538098-6183723 GCF_049852395.1 Peromyscus maniculatus bairdii | reverse complement strand
ACAGTATACAAATACCCCATAGTTACCAAACTATTCCAGCCAATGAGTGACATCAGATGTTAGACTTAGAATATTGTCATTTTGTAACC
Source organism: Peromyscus maniculatus bairdii (assembly GCF_049852395.1). Taxonomy (NCBI): domain Eukaryota; kingdom Metazoa; phylum Chordata; class Mammalia; order Rodentia; family Cricetidae; genus Peromyscus; species Peromyscus maniculatus. The sequence goes on along the minus strand of NC_134868.1, from coordinate 6,183,634 downwards.
CCCAGTGGACCAATACACCTGGACAGGAAGTACCGGTGGCTGCTGGTGTCTGAAGTCACTTCACATCATATGAGACCATCAGAGCCTGGCATGCAGGTACATTCCTAAAATCCCAATACTTTGGAGGAAGAGGCAGGAGGACCACTGCAGATCAGAGGCTGAGGCAGGCAAGCATAAGGCATAGTTTAGCATGCTGGGCCTTTACATGTCGTTGGCTATATGCATACTCCTCATCTAACAACATCCTTGGCAGCCTGAGACCCTTTACCTGCATAAACTATGCACTTAGCAACCTGTTAGGAGCCCCACCTGCACAGAGCTGCATGGATTCCTGCTGTAAACAATAGAAATAGGTCACTCCCCTGTATAACATCCTGTTTCTATTCAGGCACATCCTAGAAGACAGTTTGAGGTCTATAGGCAGCCCTGTCTAAACTAGTTTGGGATACGCTCTCTGATAAGGCAAATTGTATCCTCAAAGTGAATCTTTGAAAAAAATCTCAATTTACAAAACTAAGCCTATAAGTAACTGGGTATGCACACAGTTAAAAACAGATGCATTATGGGAAAGAACATATGTGAGCAAGGCTTACATAATCCAAGCCCATTAGTCAAAGTAGAGAACCACTGAAGTTTCACTCCTTGTAACCAAACTCCTCTCCCCTTGAACCCCATAAAATAAAGCCCCAAACATTAATCAAGCCCTGGAATGCTTTGTCACTCACGTGGCCTGCTGCCCTCCTGTAGTGTACTTTTGGACCTGTACTATCACTTGGAATGAAGTTTCCTGGCTATTTTGCTCTCTCTGTGGGCTTTTATCTCATTCAGGAACCTGGAGACACCCAGCTTAGACCCCAACTACCAATGGCAAGTGTGCTTTGCAAGTTACAGGCCAGCTGGCATTACAAGTGAGACAATGTCAAAACCCAGAAGGACACCAAGGACGACCACTAGAAAATAAGAAACGATGTGCCTCCTTCTCTTTAAAAGTTAGACCTATTTATTTATTTCTTGTGTGCCTGTATGCACATGTTCACAAGCTGTTTACAAGTTGGAGGTCAGAAGACAACTTGTAAGAGTTAATTCTCTCTTACCACCATATGGTTCCTGAGGAACTTGAACTCCCGTCATGAGGCTGGGCAGCAAGCACCTTTGCCCACTCAAGTATCTCCCTGGACTGACATTCTCTCATTCTCCAACCCCCCTTCTTTTGAGACAGAGTCTCACTGTGTACCCCAGGCTTTCTTGAACTTTTGGAAATCCTCCAGTCTTAACCTCCCCAATTCCAGAATTACAGGCATGTACCACCACGCCTATATTTCCACCTCCTAGTCTTCTACTTGTTAAATGAACCAAATCTAGAATGAGCCAGCTTTTGGAAACAGCCACCAATTTGCATAAGTGAGATGATTTAATGTTCATTGTGCACACATTCGGCAAAATCCAAGTGTGGGGGAAAATCTGCAGGTCATACAGTTTAGTTTTATTAATAGATAAATTGTTAGGAGAAGAAAGAAATAGGGTAGAAAGCACTCCAGAATAATGAGGGTTGACAAGAAAATTGGAAAACCTTTGTCCTCGAAATGATTTTTTTAGGGAAAATCTCAATTTATGGAATTAAGCCCAGGAGTATGAAGCCTATGCTAGCGAGGATGTAAAATGGCGCAGCTGCTAGGGTAAACCATTTGGCAGCTCATCAAAAAGTTGAGCAGAAAGTGACTCTGTGATCCAGCAATCCAGCTCTCACGCATGTACCCAAGAGAACAGAAACACATGCTCGCCTAAACGCTTGCCCAGAATGTTTCTAATAAAACCATTTATACTGCCCGCATGCAGAAACAACACGAGCGACAAGCCGTTGAGGCTACATAAACAAAATGTGATTACATGTTGGCCATCATAAATGGAATGAAATACTAAAAACATATGCCATGTAAGATAGATGAACTTGCAAAAATTATACACAGGGCAAAAAGCCAGACACAGAGCCACATTTTGATTCAAGGTATGTGAAATGTGGAGGGCAGGAAGAGCCACAGCAACAGAAAATAGGCTGGTGGTTGCCGAGGCTGCTGGGAAAGGAACAGGAAGTGAGGGCTCATGGTGGCAGCGTCTCTTCAGGGATAAGGTGTTCTGGAGTTGGATATTACCCCTACATGCTCATCCATGAGAAAGTACCCAAAACCAGCAAACTGCACACTTCACACGGGGGGGGGGGGGGGGGGAGGGGGAGTTTTGGGTCAGGTGAAGCACACCTCAATTTCAAAATAACAATGAGTGAGATACTAACTTTTAACAGACCATACAATGTGTAGGAGTACACACTTGGGTACTAACTCTGTACCCATACACATGGAAGTTGTTTTCAAAAGTCAGATAGTGAATATACATGGGGCAAGGGCCAGTGAATGGACGTTTTTATTTTTTTAAAGAAAGTTTATGTATTTATTTGTGTGTGCCAGAAGAGGGTATTGGGTCTCTTTTTTCCATCACTCTCCACCTGTTCCTCTGAGGAACCTAGGACTACTGTGTCCAGTCATGGGGGAAGCCAGAAAGCTCCAGAAGTCCGCCTGTCTGGCCCTGCTTGGAGCTGGGGATCCAGGATTTGCAGGAAACCCCTACAACTTGTCGCATCGGTGCTGGGAGCAGAATTCCAGGTCCCATGTTCGCACCACAGGCCCTCTGGACAGCCAAGCCATCTCTCTAGCCCATGAATGGGCTTCTAGGAGATAATAGTTCTATCCCCTCATCCAGAATGCTGATTTTAGAACAAATCACAAGACTGAATTTTGTTTTACGTGATTTTCTTTATTTAAACAACATAAAATGTTGCAGTAACGCCCGCGTTACCGGTACCCATTCACTATGTCCGAGCGAGGAGCTGTGCATTAAAAAATAAGAAACAAGAGACAGTGAGTCATTTGTCACAGCAGAATGCCAAATGTCGTTTATTGAAAGAGGGAGGAAACCTTAAATACAGGCTTACAGCACAATGGAGGATCCCTGGAGGGCAGAAGTTCGCTGTCCAATGTTCTACATTCTTGCATCTAAGCTGTTTACACCAAATGCAGGATACACGAACAAAGAACCTCTGGTGAGGTTAGGTGAGAAGGAAACTGGCAGGGAATCTGAAAAGGGAGGACATCTGGTCAAGGTCTCAAGCAAGGTGGCAGCCACTCACAGTGGGGGGCCAGGGCCCACAATACAATATAATAAGAAAAAACAAAAATCATCACATTGAAGTTGGACAAGGCAAACAGAGAGAAGGAAAAGAGATGCAAGAGAAGGCACAAGAATCAGAGACCCACTTGCTCACATACTCAGGAGTCCCATAAAAATACTAAACTGAAAGCTCTAATACATATGCAGAGGACTTGCTGCAGACCCACGCGGGCCCTGTGTTTGCTGCTTCAGTCTCTGTGAGTTCATATGAGCTTTGCTCGTTTGATTTAAAGGACCTTATTCTCCTGGTGTCCTCCACCCACTCTTCCACTCTTTCCATCTCCTCTTCTGCAGGGTTCCCTGAGCTCTGAGGGGAGGGATTTGAGATAGACATCCTATTTAGAGCTGTGATTTCCCACCTCTCTCGCGCGCTGTATAATGTCTGGCAGAGACAGCTGTTGTAGGCTATTATTTTAAGATGTGTTACTTTTGTTTATGTTGCATTTGCTTAACTCTGTGAAGCTGTGTTATTACGCCTGTCTAAAACACCTGCCGGTCTAATAAAGAACTGAATGGCCAATAGCAAGGCAGGAGACATGATAAATGGGTCTGGCAGGCAGGGAGAACATATAGAAGGAGAAATCTGGGAGAAGGAACAGGTAGCCAGAGAAAGGAGGAGGAGGACCCAGAAGCCAGCCACCCAGCCACCCAACCACCCAGCCACCCAGCCACCCAGCCACCCAGCCACCCAGCCACCCAGCCACCCAGCCAGCCATGGAGTAAGAAATAATGAAAGGTATACAGGAATAGAGAAAGATAAAAGCCTAGAGGCAAAAGACAGATGGGGATAATTTAAAGTCAAGAAAAGCTGGCTAGAAATAAGCCAAGCTAAGGACAGGCATTCATAATTAAGAATATGCCTCCATGTGTGATTTATTGGGGAACTGGGTGGCAGGCCCCCAAAAAAAGCAAAAACAATAACAGACAGCTTCTCTGATGAAAGACTGAATAAGGCACTAAAAGGAGTTATTTTATTGTTACTTTAAAAAAAAATGTAGTGTTTGGCTTAACCCTAGGTCCCTGGGCTATCTAGTCATTGGATCTTGGTAACCCAAGCAGAGTTGGGTATGGATTCCATCTCGTGGACTGGGCCTTAAGTCAAATCAGACAGTGGTTGGTTACTCCCACAAGCTTTGTGCTAGCATATTTTGTAAGCAGGACAGATTGTAGATCAAAGGTTTTGTGGCTGGATTGGTGTTTATCTTTTTCTTTTAGTAGCCTGCGGAGTACCTCTCCATACCAAGGGACAGTAGAATGGAGGGGTGAAGGTTCTCCACAGTCACCAGCTCAACTTATCCATGTTCATGGAGGTGTTTGGGTGATGTATTCAGCAATGAGGCCTTGGTGTCAGTTTGTGGGGAACAATCTATTGCCTTCACCACAGCCTGGGTTGTTTGGAGCCAGTTAGCCAAATATTCAATTCTGTGTAACCCAGTCCTGGGACTCAAAGCTTCATTTAGTGACAAGAGATGGCTAGTTGGGACTCCTTCATTATTTGGAGACTTCATTAGGATCGCCTTCATATATTTTAGAAAGTTTCCACTGTAGGAGGTTTCCACCTCACCCCTCAAATGCCCCTCAGTTCTAGCTGTCTCTCCCCTCATTCCCTCACTCAACCCTATTTCCCCTTCCTCTCCCCACCTGATCCTCCTGTTCCTCTCTCACCCACCCCTATTCACCATAAAATCTATTCTATTTCCCTCTCCCAGGGATATCCATGTGGCCCTCCCCCAAGTCTGTTCTTCTATACCTAACCTCTCTGGGTCTATGAAGTATAACTTGCTTATCATTTATTTAATAGCTAATATCCAGAAAATTTTAGGAGTATTGGCATTAACTCTTCTTTGAAAGTCTAGTAGAATTTTTTGCCAAATCCATCTGGCCTTGGGCTTTTTTTTTTGTTGAGAGACTTTGAATGACTGCTTCTATTTCACTGGAGGTTATAGGTCTATTTAAATTGTTTATCTGATCTTGATTTAACTTTGGTAAATGGTACCTATTGAGAAAATTATCCATTTCTTTTAGGTTTTCCAGTTTGGTAGAGTACAGATTTTTGAAATATGTCCTTACAATTCTCTGGATTTTCTGAGTGTCTGTTATAACGTCCCCCCCTTTTGTTTCTGATTTTATTAATATGGATATTCTTTTTCTGTCTTAGTTAGTTTGGATAGGTATTTGTCTATCTTGATTTTCTCAAATAACCAACTCTTTGTCTCATTGAGTCTTTGTATTGTTCGCTTTGCTTCTATTTTACTGATCTCAGCCCTCAATTTGATTATTTTTTGCCTCTTAGGTGTTATTTCTTCTTATTGTTCTAGAGCATTTAGGTGTGCTGTTAAATTGCTAATATGAGAACTCTCCACTTTTTTTATGTTGGTACTTAGTGTTATAATCTTTCCTCTTAACACTATTTTCACTGTGTCCCATAAGTTTTTATATTCATTTTCACTCCATTTTAGAACTTCTCTAATTTCTGTCTTGACCCATTTTCATTCAATAGTGAGTTGGTCAATTTTCCATGGGTTTGAAAACTTTCCAGTTTTTCTGTTGTTGTTGATAACCAGCTTTCATCCCTAGTGGTCTGATAGATAGGATGCGGGGAGTTATTTCTATTTTCTTATATCTGTTGAGACTTGCTCTGTGTCCAAGCACGTGGTCAATTTTGAAGAAAGTCCCGTGCAGTGCAGAGAAGAATGTATATTCTTTTGTGTTTGGGTGAAATGTTTTGTAAAGATCTGTCAGGTCCATTTGGTTTATAATGTATGTCAACTCCAGTATTTCTCTGTTTAGTTTTTCTCTGGATGCCCTGTTTATTGATGACAGTGGGGTATTTAAGTCTCCCAGTATGTGAGGATCAATGTGTGATTTAAACTGTATTAGTGTTTCTTTTACAAACTTGGGAACATAGCATTTGGGGCATAGAAGTTAAGAATCGAAATGTCATCTTGGTGGTTTTTTCCTTTGATGAGTATGTAGCATCCTTCTCTATCTCTTTTGACTAGGTTTAGTCATATTAGTCTATTTTGTCAGATAATAAAATGGCTATACCTTCTTGCTTCTTGGGTCCATTTGCTTGGAATATCTTTTTCCAACCTTGACACCGAGGTAATATCTATCCTTGATAATGAGGTGTGTTTCTTGGATGCAGCAGAAGGCTATATCCTGTTTTTCATCTATTCTGTTAGTCTGTGTCTTTTTTACTAAGAATGAGACCCTTGATATTGAGAGATATCAATGACCAATGATTGTTGATTCCTGTTATTTTGTTTTTGTTGTTGTTATTTGTGGTGATGGTGGTGGTGGTGGTGGTATGTGTGTGTGTGTTTCCCTTCTTTCTATTTTGATGGTCTGAGATTATTATTCTGTGTTTTCATGGGTGTAGTTAACCTCCTTAAAAGTTGGATTTTTCCTTCTAGCATCTTCTCTAGGGATGGATTTGTAGATAAATATTTCTTAAATTTGGCTTTATCATGGAATATCTTGTTTTCTCTATCTATTGGGAATGGAAAGTTTTCTTAGGTATAGTAGTCTGGGATGGCATCTGTGATCTCTGAGAGTCTTCAACACATCTGTGGGTTGTAACCCCTTTGGGGGTGGAAATCGAATGACCATTTCAAAGGGGTTACATATCTGATATCCTGCATATTAGATATTTGCATTACAATTCATAACAGTAGCAAAATTACAGTTATGAAGGAGCAACAAAAATAATTTTATGGTTGGAGGTCACCACAACATGAGGAACTGTATTAAAGGGTCACAACATTAGGGAGGTTGAGAACCTCTGTTCCAATAGGTCTGCCTTTATATGTTACTTGGTCGTTTCCCTTACAACTTTTAATATTCTTTCTTTGTTCTGTTCATTTAGTGTTTTAATAATTATGGGCAAAGAGGATTTCTTTTCTGATCCAATCTGTTTGGTGTTCTGAATGCTCCTTGTACCTTTATAGGCATCTCCTCCTTTAGGTTAGGGAAATTTTCTTCTATGATTTCACTGAAAATATTTTCTGGGTCTTTGAGCTAGGATTCTTCTCCTTCCTCTATTTCTAATATTCTTATATTTGGTCTTTTCATAGAGTCCCAGATTTTCTGAATGTTTTGCATCAGGAGCATTTTAGATTTAACATTTTCTTTGGCCAAAGGTATCCATTTCTTCTGACACATCTTCAACACCTTAGGTTGTCTCTTCCATCTCCTGTATTCTGTCAGTGAAGTTTTACTCTGTAATTCTTGTTCAAATTCCTATATTTTTCAATTCCATAATTCCCTCAGTTTGAGTTTTCTTTATTGATTCTATTTCCATTTTCAGGTTATGAACAGTTTTATTCACCCCTTTCCCCATTTGTGTGTGTGTGTGTGTGTGTGTGTGTGTGTGTGTGTGTGTGTGTGTGTGTGTTTGCTAGATTTCTTTAAGGGATCTATTCATTTCCTCTTTAAAGACCTCTATCATCTCTAATCAACATATAAACTATTTTAAGGTCTTTCTCTTGTGCTTCAGCTGTGTTGGAATATTCAGGATGGGGCACTGTGGTAGGATAGCTGGGCTCTCATGGAGACATAGTGTCCTGGATGTTATTGGTTGTGTTTTTATACTGGCATCTAGGCATCTAGGATTAGGATGAATATAGTTCTAGGTGCTGATTTCTGGACTTGTCTTTGTTGGGTTGTGTTTGTTCCTTCCTTTCTGTTTTAGGAGAGTGTAGTGGCTGTGTGTTGCCTGGTAGGAACTTTTCTGTGGACCTGTAGGTTTGGCCACTGGGGCTTCCAGGTAAAAAATATTTCTGGTTTTGGGAGCTGACATTTAGGAATGGGGATAGGGGTCTGGAAGAACTCACAAGGAAAAGAAGAGAGTATTCCACAAGATCTGATTATTTAGTCTCCTTGGATTGGGGGGTTAGACTGTGAAGGGAGGTCACCCCCAAAGGTCTGCTATAGAGCTGGATATGAGATTGGAGGATTGGATCCGGAGAAGCTGAGAGAGAGGTGAAGATACGCACTCAGCCTACCTGGTTCTCTGGCAGGAGTGGCCAGTTTTCTTTCTTTTTTTTTTTAACATTTTTGTTTATTTTAAGTGTATGGATGTTTTGCCTGCATGTCTGTCTGTGCAACATGAGTATTCAGTGCTGACAGAGGCCAGAGGTGCACAGCAGATACCCTGAGATTGGAGTTACAGATGATTTTTGAACCACCATTTAGGTGCTGGGAATCAAACCTGGGTCCTTTGGAAATGCAGCCAGTGCTCTTAACCTCTGAATCATCTCTCTAGTCCTTTTGTGATCTTCTATATTCATGATTTCTTTTACAACAAAGATGTTATTTTGAAAAATATCAGAGCTGGGCGGTGGTGGCACACGCCTTTAATCCCAGCACTCAGGAGGCAGACCCAGGAGGATCTCTGTGAGTTCAAGGCCAGCCTGGGCTACCAAGTGAGTTCCAGGAAAGGCACAAAGCTACAAAGAGAAACCTTGTCTAGAAAAAACAAAAAATAAATAAATAAAAATAAAAATATCAGAAATAAAAAGGTACTCCAGAGAAAGTTTTATATTATATGAATATGACATCATAATATTATATTTTTGTTTTTTAATTATCTTTTCAAAGTCAATAAAAAATATTTAAGTGTAAATTTAAGTCTCAAATTTGGGAGCAATGTAAGATGTATCTGATATACATACAGGTGCATCAAGAGTTCAGCATCATCCTCTACAATGTCATGATTTCAAAGCCAGCTTGAACTACATGAAAACCTGTCTTAGTAAACAAGGGAGGGGACCTTGGGAGGGGACTTAGTTCCATGTGTGAAGTTGTTGCTTTACAAGCACAAAGACTTAAGACTGGAAACCAAGCACATGTGTTAAATGCCTGGGATGAAGACATGAGTCTATCATAGCAGAACAGGGAAGTAGAAGTAGGCAGATCCCTGGACCTTGCTAGCCAGCAGGTTTAGTGAGAGGCTCCATCTCAAAACATAAGATGACAATTGAAGATACCAGATATCAGCCTCTGACTTCCATACATACCAACACACACACACACTGAATGGTAATCTACAATGGTTAAAAAGGCTTATTTCTGAACGACTGAGTTATGATTTATATTTTCTTTCATGTGCTTTTCTGTACTTTTCTAATTTACCATAATGATTATTAATTATTTTTGGAAAGTTAAGCGTTGCTTGATTCTGGTGAATAAAAGCAATGGCTTTTGCAAAGGCCTGGGGAATAAAATTTGAATGCGGAACTGTTAAATTTATGGGATATCTAGATGATTTATAGTACTGATTCACAAACTATTACAAGGTGCTCTACATTTAAAATTGAGTAATAGTGGCCTTTTCCTATTTGAAAGTTTCATTTATTTTGTCTAATGACTTAGAACCAAATGTGAAACACCAAGTTATCAACCTATACACATGCCAATGAATTATTAACATGCCAAACAGGTTCTGGCAGCAATAAAAGTTATGCAGGAAGTTTGAGCCATAATTTGGACAAGAACACCAAGAAAAATCCCGGCTTTCAGTCCCATCAGAATTCTTATTAATACAGCATCTTCTAAAATAAAAGAATCCCTTTATCCATCTATTACAAATTAAAAGTTATAGGTTTCTCATATCTCAAATAATTAACAAATACTAGTCAAGTAACAACTATACTCAGAAGTGCATAGCGTTAAGAAGACTTTTAAGTGTGATGCTTGACTTTAAAGAACTTGGAGACATAGGACTGCTATAGTTTGGGTACGGGTTGTCCCCAAACTCAGTCTCTAATGTAACAGTGTTGGAAAGTGATGAGATCTTTGAGGTAGAGAGCCTGGGGCATTAGTCTTGTCTCCCAGGAGTGAGGCAGGTATCGGGACTGAGTTAGCTTCCTCGAGAATGGGTTGTACTGAAGGGAGTTCCTGTGAACACTCCTAGCCGGAGCCAGCCCTCCTTGCTCCGAGGTTCTGAGTAGCTGTTCTTTCAGTCTCACCTCATACTAGTAATATTTCAATTCTCTCCCTAGTTTCTATGGTTCTGTGGTGGATGATTCCATGCCCATGTGTCTGTACAGCTTCTGAGTTCTGCTATTGATTTCAATTTCATTCTGTTTTTACCTGGTAAGGTACAAGAAATTATTTCAATTTTCTTGCTTTTATTGAGACTTGATAGACACTATAAAAGGTGAACTATTTAGAGGAAGTTCACAAGGTGGGGAGAGAAATGGCATTCCCCAGATATCAGGTGGAATATTCTATTGATATCTGCTAAGTCCATTTGCTCGGAGGTGCCATTTAACTCTGAAGTTTCTTTGTTGATATTTTAAAATATGTTTCTTGGATTGTTCTCCTTATTCCTAAGGAATATTTTTATTATTATTATCTTATAATAATTCACTATCTCCTATGGCTAATTTTGGCTCGATGCGCACTCTATTAGACATTCATACAGCAACCCCTTGTTTCCAATTCTGTTCACTTTCTGTATTGAGTTCCATCCTCATTTTTAGCATGTGTAGGTATTTTTATTCACCCACAAAGAATAAAATACACATTCATTCAAATTCACTCACAGGAAAATAGATGGAATCGAAGGTCAGTAACTAAACAAAACAAGCCAGACTATGAAAGACAAATATCTTATGACTGGTCATATATCTAGACTTAAAGGTGTGTGTGTGTGTGTGTGTGTGTGTGTGTGTGTGTGTGTGTGTGTGTGTGATATCACCTATATATGACATCAAAGTAGAAGTGGGGACAACTCAAGGGAAGGAAGGGAACCTACAGTAGGGTGGGGGACTACAGAGGAAAAGGAGGAGGCGAGCATGCACAAACTATATGAAATGCCATAATCAAGCCTGGCCCGATAGTTTGCATGCTATTTGAACAAATTGATTTTTTTAAATGACTTCAAACTTCTCAGCTTGTTCTCATGTCACTCCTTATAATAATGCAATCTCTTCTGCATGCTCTAGCAAGGTTTCACTCTATTTCCTACACTACATATACATTCATCACAGTGTCATTTGCTACACTGATACAGAAACAAGCCCAGGCCAGATACCAGCATCATGCTGTTTGGGTTTACAACTTACTCCACACCAGGTATTTTGTGACATCAACACAAAATGGTGCAAACAAAGGGCTTTATGGAAAAAAAAAAAACTAAATGTATTGATGATTCAGAGAATAAAACAGGCTTAGTCAAGGATAGAATAAAACAGATTTAATTAAAAGTAGAACTAAAGGCCTCTTCCAGCTGGAACCACAGAAGAAAAAGGCTAGTTCTGTGCCAGGAAACCTTAGGAAAAGGTGAAGGAATCTGTAGAGTAGAAGGCAAAACACCTCAAAAGAAGTCTGGCTGAAAGATGCTTCAAAGGGGCAAGCAGGAAGCTTGTCTATGAGAAAGCTGAGCACTATTACAGGGACCAGAGTCAATTTACAGAGCTAAGAGTTGAATGGTCAGGACGGCATGGCAAGCTGGCAGCATCTCCATACTGCAGAACCCAGGCTGACCTTTGTCATCAGAACCGAAGCTCTCCGTGGGATAAGCCCTGCAGCTCCTTCGCCTTTGCTGTCCTTCGATGGCAGCCCTATTAAGCTCAACAAGGCTTCAGGTAAGATGCTGGAGTGAAATCATACATTGATCAGTGTGCCCGAGCCTGAAGTCCATAAATGAAATGATCTACACACAGTGACGGCAAAATCAGCAAGGAGGGATTACCTAAAAAGGTAATTTGTTGTTTGGTCGATCCCATGGTAACTATGGCCTCATCTGCATGGTGGAGCTGATTTTGTGAGATCTAGACTGCTGGAGAAGTCTAGAAAAGGGTCCTGTGGCCCTTCACAAACTCTTCTCAATGAGGGAGAATGAAGAGATAGACAACCCACATTATAGAAGCTGGGATGCTCGTGATAAATAAGGAAGACAAGATCACCGGACTGACTAAAAGATGAAGTAAGGCATTGGCTACAGTATGTCTGGAATCTGAACCATTAATAAATGGTTAATAAATGGCTGCTGGCAATAAACAAACAAATAAATAGATAAATAAATTAATAAATGTTAACCTAAAAAGATAAAGCATTAAAAAAGAAGCCTGATACAAAAGAATATAAGCTTTGGGTATTTCTTTCCCATTATTCTTCTTTAGCCTGTAGTACTGCAACAGAAGCACTGGAAAGCAAGGTAAAGGTCTCACATAGCACAGGGAAGCCTCAAATGTGCTGTGTAGCTGGACATAGACTCGAATTTCTGATCCTCTTTCCTGTTTCTGGAATGCTGAGATTATAGGTGTGCACTCCATGTGCCTGGTTTTATATGGTTCTGGGGATTGAACCCAGGGCTTTGTATTTTCTAGGCAAATACTCTACCAATTGGGCTGCATCTCTAGATCAAAAAATGTTTAATCTAAATATACTATGCCTTTTTACTTTTAGTATGATAGCAAATGTAAGGAAATCCCAAAGCTTTTAAACTTTTCTCCAGTGTGTTTCTATAGCTAGATTTCATTTATGTACAAAACTACACCTTCTTATGTCCTTGAATAACCCAGAAAATAACATGAAGAAGTCCTTGAAATATTGTTAAAAATTCATTTCCTGCTGACTCTTGATGATCCTAAATCCCACACAGCAACTTGCTGTCAGTTTTCATAAATGTTAAATTAATTTTGACACTGAGTATTTAGGACAAACTGTAGCAGAATTGCAAGACCTTAGGGTGTCAAGGAAAGTAACAGTGTGAGGCCAACCAGCAGGATCTGTCTGGATTAAGAATTGTGAAACTCATGCCGGGGGCGATGGCACACGCCTTTAATCCCAGCACTCAGGAGGCAGCGCCAGGCCGATCTTTGTGAATCTGAAGCCAGCCTGGTCTAAAGAGTGAGATCCAGGGCCAGGCGGTGGTGGCGCACGCCTTTAATCCCAGCACTCGGGAGGCAGAGCCAGGCGGATCTCTGTGAGTTTGAGGCCAGCCTGGGCTACCAAGTGAGTTCCAGGAAAAGGCGCAAAGCTACGCAGAGAAACCCTGTCTCGAAAAAAACCAAAAAAGTTTACAGGAGTTGGAGTGGGCGATAAAGATTTTGTTCTCCAAATGGCAGGTCTGAGCTCTGACCACTGTTGGGCATTCCACAGTAGCGCAGATAGAGGCTGGAAATCATGGTCGTGACGCTCGCCACCATGGTTTCATTGTTTAATGCCCTTCTACATTTAACTGGGGACTCTAAGAAACTTTGAAAAGCACAATGGCGATGCACATAGATCAAGGCTCTGACTTTTATATGAGATTTCAAAAGTGGGCAACATTTCGTGTACAGGACAGAATGAGTGTTCCCATTAGCCTAGCAGAGGGAGCTGACTCCATGACTTCACAGGCTGAAAGGATCCAACGAAAATAGAAATGAGGAATGGAAAACAGATCACTCCTTTCAGTCATTCACCTTATAGAACAAAGGAGCTTTCTTATATCATTTTTATGGTAACTGACCTTCTTACTGACTGATATTTCTCTTCTGTATTTTTGTTTTTGATTTTAGAGATTTTTTAATTTTACATTAAAATATAGTTACATGATTTTTCCCTTTCCGTTTCTTTCCTCCAATCCTCCTACCTTCTGCTGTCTTGAATTCATAACCTCTTTTTCTTTATTCTTCTCTCTCTGTCTCTCTCTCTCTCACACACACACACACAGAGACAAAGAAACAGAGAGAAAGAGAACTCTAAATATACAAACACAAACTGCTGAGTCTATATAGTGTTGCTTGTCTGTATATGATTTCAGGGCCATCCCCTTGGTATTGGGTAAACAGCGATAATCCCTAGGATAGACTATTTCTCTTTTTATCATTTCCTAGTTGCTGCAGTTCTTTGTCTAGGGAGGGGAATCATCCCATGTTAGCATGTCTGTTGGTGTTGTACTTGTTTGGGTCTAGTCTAGGCTATACTGTTGAGGCATCATGGGTGAAGCTTCTCTGTCATTTCTAGAAGACAATCTCACAGCATATTTCCTGGTTCTCTAGCTCTTAAAATCTTCCTTCATGTTTCCTGAGCTCTGGGTGCAGAAGTTGTTTTGCAGATATATTAATTGTGGCCAGGCATCCCATTCTCTGCATTTTGACCAGTTGTGGTAATCTGTAATGATCTGCTTCTTTTGCTAAAAGAAGTTCCTTTGATGGGCTGTGAGAGTTACAGTTCTCTGTGTGTATAAGGATAAGTATTTAGAATGCAGCTAAGAATTATGGTGGTGTAGTAAGGTGACTATAGTAGATTCTTCTCTGAGATCCTTGACATTACTAGCTCTGAGTAGTCTGGCTAGTTTCCAGTACCAGACATGACTTTCCACCTGCTGAGAAAGCTATAAGTCCAATCACACAGCTGGTGGTTTCTACTGACATGAGTGCCACTCTTGTTCCCTTGAGACTATTGTGCCATGCTGGTCATTGTTGTAGTTCATAGGTGTCACAGCTGGGTAGGAATATCAGTCCTCCCTTAGAACCTTGCATTGCACTTTCCTGTACTATGAAAGCTAGTTCACAAGGAGGAAGCTTTCGGGTCAGATCCAGCTGCAGTCCTCTGGATCCTGTGTCTGACATGCATGGTGTCTTCAGCAATAGAGACTTACCTTTAATCTCCAGGAGGCAGCTAAGAGCAACGACAATAGCCTATATTATTTTGAGAATCTCTCAGACTCCCTGATTCCTAACATGAAAGTGGATTTCTCATGCCTAGTATTGGGGATTTTGTTAGTCTATGGCCTTGGCGGGAACATTGTCTTAGTTAGGGTTTCTATTGCTGTGAAGAGACACCATGACCACAGCAACTCGTATAAAGGAAAACATTTAATTGGGCCTGGCTTACAGTTTCAGAGGTTTAGTCTATTGTTTTCATGGCAGTGTGCAGGTAGACATGGTGCTGGAGAAGGAGCCGAGAGTCCTACACCTTAATTCACAGGAAGCGGAAGCAACTGTGGGTCATACTGAGCATAGATTGAGTCAAGGGGACCTCAAAGCCCACCCCCACAGTGACACACTTTCTCCAACAAGGCCATGCCTACTCCAGCAAAGCCATACCTCCTAACAGTGCCACTCCCTTTGGCGACCATTTTCCTTCAGACCACCACATCATCCCAGATGGAATAATTTCACTTAAACTATATATGTATATGTGTATACACATAGACTTTATATGTGTTACATGTAATTTTAGGTATCTAAGTAATAATATGACTCTTCTATTGTTTGTGTTGGAGTCCGTGGGAGACCAGCTCTAACCTTCTCCTACCTTTCTAAGCATTCTTGGGGAGAGGAGAGAGGAATGAGGAAGCATTAGATAGAAATATAGGCAGAGACAAGAAAAAGACAGAGACACAGGATACTTCTAGAGGGTCCTAGGTCAATACCCATTCACCTTGAGATTTATTACAAAGGGCTCTTTATACAATGCCAAGAGGCAAGGCAAAAGACCTTCCCCTTTCAAGATCAAAGCACAATGTACATCCAAGTGTAGACCCTTCAAAACACCTGGCAACCATACTTGTGGCCAAATCATCCCATTATGCAGCCCTGCTGGGTAAAGCAAGCTCAGATTCTGACCTTGAGGAAGGTCTTACTAGGAAGCCTCTTTGGGCCTCCACAGAGAGAATGCAGGGGAGAAGGGTGGAGTCTGAGGAGATGCTATGAGATGCAGAGTGAGCAGGATGTGAAGTAGATAGATAAGGTAAATGAGCCTCAGGCAGCATATATATTAATAGAAATGGGTTAATTTAAGTTATAAGAGCTAGCTAAAGACAAGACTAAGCTATTGACCAAGTATTTATAATTAATATAAGTGGTTATCTGGGAACTGGCTGGTGGGACAGAAAAGTCCACCTACATTCAGTCTTCTGCTTTAGTCCATTCTACAAAGTCCCAAGTTCTCCATCACTGAGTAATATTGGCCTGCAAAGCCATCACATAATTTGGTTGTTCCTGGCATCATTGGAGAAAATAAGCAACATCCCTAGGACTATAAATGTTCAGAAACACTGATACCCCAACAGACACAACACATCACAGAGTTAACATGTTAACACAGTGAACTGTAGCTAACATCAGCTCAGTTGTGGATGAAGGGTGCTAATGAAACTAAGTCAAGTCTGAAAAATATCCAAGTAAAGCAGAAAGGGTTTATGCATTATCTTAGTCAATATTCTATTGCTGTGAAGAGACACCATGACCACAGCAACTTTTAGAAAATTGTTGCTGGAGAGCTTCTCTCCTGGTTCCCCAAGCCCCGCAGTGCCACAATCCACTTATAAAATAATCACTCAGACGCTTATATCACTTATAAACTGTATGGCCATGGCAGGCTTCTTGTTAACTGTTCTTTTATTTTAAATCAACCCATTTCTATAAATCTATACCTTGCCATGTGGCTGGTGGCTTACCAGCGTCTTCACATGCTGCTTGTCCTGGCGGTGGCTGCAGTGTCTCCCCTCCTTCTTCCTGTTTCCCCAATTCTCCTCTCTCTTTGTCCCGCCTATACTTCCTGCCTGGTCACTGGCCATCAGTGTTTTATTTATATAGAGTGGTATCCACAGCACTTCCCCTTTTCTTTTTTTTTTTAAAAGGAAGGTTTTAACTTTAACATGGTAATATTACATATAACAAAACAATTATTGAGCAAGAATTACAGTTACAATATTAAAGAAGATGTCCTATCTATCTTATATTTGTGAGTTTAAAGTTTTATATCTAACTTATCTTTTATCATAACTGAGGAAATTACAACTATCTAGTCTTTAACCACATCAAAGACCTGAGAAGGAACATAATGGTACCTAAGAAATGGTAGACGGATGCAAGCAACTTTCGGGAATCTTGCAAGAGTAGACCAAGACAGCTGGCAGCCTGGACAGTCACCTAATGTTTCTCAGCATTGTTGGTGCATTCAAATTGGCTACAGGCCTAGAGTATCTGACAGACCATTTTTAGAAGCAGGAATTCTGAGAGACCATCTTACCCTGTCTTGGCAGAGTACAGTGGTCGCTTTCCTTGTGTCCCGCTTGTCCAGAAAGGACAGCATTGCATTTGTACTGTTAGCCGTCAAGGCAAGGGCAGTTCTTTGCCCAGTAGGCCATTTTGTGCCAAAAAGACAAACTTCCAAATGGAAATGGCTTAGAAGCCCAACATTCTCTCGGGATCAATTGGTGCAGACACGAGCAATTGTGTCTCATGTCAACAGAATTCTAAGTTATTTAAATGCCATATTCTCTAGGTCTATGAAGTGTTTGAAGATTACCTATCTATCTGAAATATATCTGTGTATACCTAGAAGACTTAACTAACATGGCTTACAAATATGATTATCATAGATGACTAATTATTAATCTATTTTTAATTATCCATTACAATTTTAAATGTTACATAAACATAATACCTCAAACAAGAATAGAAATATATATATATACAGTATAACAAAATTAACCTCAAGTTTGTATCAATAAAAACATTTATTGTATCAATAAAACCAATGTAAAACATTTTAAACAAGTTGTTCTCTAAAAGTAGGTTGATTAATCTATCCTTTTATTTTATCATCTCTATATCCTCCTATATATCTATATTAAATCCCCTTTTCTTTTTTAGAAAGAGATCACATTTATAATGAACCTATTTTAAATAAAAATATTGGTTTTTCTCTGTCCCACACCAGAGGGCTCTTTTGATTTGGGACACAAGAATCTCTTAACCATTTTTTTTTTTAAAGCAATATGTCTGGGTTTAGAGGGGGAGTGAGACAATTCCACCTCTAAAGCCAGCTTGGTATATTTGGGAATTTGGGCGTAGCATCTCTTACTACTTCCTGCTGGAGGGGGGCGCTGTATCTTATGGGGACGCAAAAGAAAATTTTAGGCCTATGGGGGTAGTCCGTGAGGCTGTATTGTGTGAACCAGTTGCCTTGAAACCGCTCTGGATGTTGGATCATCTGGGCCATGGTGTCATCGGAGACCTTTCAGGGGGTCTTGGCTGGTGAAACCTGATGTATCTTAATCTGGAACAAATCCACAGCCTCTGGCTTTTTGTGGAAACAAAAACACAACCTCTTTTCCAAAGCAACATATCCTTAAATCCAAATTTTGAAGTCAAGGTACCTTTAAAATATACATTTTGGCATAACTCAACAGCTTTTGCAATCAAATGTTTTTCTTCAGTTACTAATATCAAAGACAACATAATCCAGATTCTCTGTGTGGTAACCATCTTTATGTGGCTTTTTTATATTAATTTATCTTTTTTTTTTTTTTGGTCTCTTTCAAGCCTACGTATTGTGAATCTGTTGCTTTAAACTGCACCATTCTAAGACTGAAACGGCGCTGTGCCTGCTTGCTCCGACCACTTCAGCTTCCCAACATGGCGGTGGTACGTTTTCCGCCAGCTCTGGGAGTCATCAAGTCTCAGAAATAATGGGTCTTTGCTTTTATCAAAGCAGTGTGTAGCCCAGAAACCTCTTTTTTTTTTTTTTTTAATACTAGTAAAGACTAAATCTACCACATAGCGTACTGTGCTGCTGGCAGACGCCTCATTCCCACCATACTGCCGGTCAAACGCACTCAACAGGAACCCGCCAGTGTTCAAACCTGCGTTTTGTGGCGTCTAGCTGCTCATATGAGACAAGAAGCAGGAACCTGGTTTTGGCTCTGTTTAGAATTGGTTATTAAATATTCTCAGGTTTAAGGTGGAAACTCGAGCCGTTGGGCGCCATTTGTTGCTGGAGAGCTTCTCTCCAGGTTCCCCAAGCCCCGCAGTCCCACAATCCATGTATAAAATAATCACTCAGACGCTTATATCACTTATAAACTGTATGGCCATGGCAGGCTTCTTGTTAACTGTTCTTTTATCTTAAATTAACCCATTTCTATAAATCTATACCTTGCCACATGGCTGGTGGCTTATCAGCATCTTCACATGCTGCTTGTCTTGGCGGTGGCTGCAGTGTCTCCCCTCCTTCTTCCTGTTTCCCCAATTCTCCTCTCTCTTTGTCCCACCTATACTTCCTGCCTGGTCACTGGCCATCAGTGTTTTATTTATATAGAGTGGTATCCACAGCAGAAAATATTTAATTGGGACTGGTTTACAGTTTCAGGGGTTTAGTTTATTGACCTCATGACAAGGAGCATGGTGACAGGCATGGTGGTAGAGTCGTAGTATCTGAGAGTTCTACATCTGATCCACAGGCAGCAGGAACAGAGACTCTGGCCTTGGAATGGGCTTTTTGAAACCTCAAAGTCTACCTCCCACTGACACATTTTCTCCAACAAGGCCACACCTCCTAATCCTTTCAAATAGTGCCACTCCTTGGTGACCAAAGATTCAAGTCTATGAGCGTGTGGGGGCCATTCTCTTTCAAACCCCCACATTCCACTCCCTGGTCCTCATAGGCTTGTAGCCATATCTTAATTCAAAATGCTTTTACTCCAACTTCGAAAGTCACCATAGTCTATCACAATCTCAACACTGTTTGAAAGTCCAAAATTCAAACTCTCTTCTGAAACTTAAGGCAGCCTCTTAACTATTATCGCTGTGAGATCAAAATCAAAAAGCAGACCACATACTTCCAACATACAATGGCACCGAACATACTTTACCATTCCAAAAGGGAGGGAAGAGAGCATTCTGAGGAAACACTGGACTAAAGCAGGACTGAAAATCATCAGGTCAAACAAATTCTGCATCTCCATGTCTGATGGCAAAGAAGTCTTCAGATCTCCAGCTCCTTTCAGCTTTGTTGACGGCAACACACCTCCCCCTCTCTTGGTCTGTTTCCACACCATTAGCAGCTCTCCTTGGCAGGTATCCCAGAACTCTGGAATCTCTAACATCTTGGTCTCCAATGAAATCCAGGCTTCACTTAAACCACCCCACACAATGGTCTCTCTGGGCCTCCATTCAGGGACACCCCTAATATATGTCTGGCCTCAGCAGCTTTCCTTAGCTTCAGAGAGAGATTCTACAGACCCTTTCTTGTATACTTGACTCTAAAGCCAGAACCACATGTCCAAAGCTGCCAAGGTCTTCTGCTTGTTGGTTCCCCTGTTCAAATACATTTCAATAGCTTCCTAGTTTTGATGGTTTCCTTCACTGCTTATGCTTCTTTAAAATTCCATTTCACAAGTTGGAAGCTTGGCTGGGTGGAGTCTTGTCCTGATCTAGAGAGCAAAAAGCCTTATGCACACAGATAAGCACTGGAGAAGCCAGGAAAGTTAAACACACAGCTCACTTCTTCAAAAGAATGAGGTGCAAAGTTGCTCTTCTGTTATGCTAGGAAGGATGTCATTTTACAACCTGGTGATCCTGTGCTGTCTGATCAGACAGGCTCTACCTTATCTCCCAGAATTTATTCTTTTACTTATCCAGTACCCTTTTCCCTAAATCTTGAGCATTGCTTTTAGATCATAAACCCAGTCTAATGAGTAAGATCACTTGTACTTTATAACAGCCTAAGTGACTTCTATTAAGTTATCTTAGGGCCAGACCAATCCTAACACCCATTATGTTTACCTCAGTCAAACTCCCTAGACCCTAAATCTTGGGCACTATCTCTGGGTTAACAGTACCCATTCTTGTGAAAGAAGCCAGATGTACTTTGTAAGGAATCTCAATGTAAACATACCTTGAATTGTTGTGCACTTGGGGCTGAGTTAATTGTTATCTGAATACTTTTTTTCAAAATCATGCTGTGCTTAAATATGACTAAAGTAAAATGATCTGGGCCAGTCTTAGAAGTTCTGGTCCAGCACTGGCTACAATAAAATTGGGCTGAGCTGAGTTTCATTCTTGTCTCTTCGTGGATCATTTCTTTCTCCTGTGTGCTATAAAGCCTGCAAGGGAATCACACTATGAGGTCACCACTCCCTTTACTCCATTTAGCATCAGACTTTTCTTTAAACTTTTTATCTCTTTGAGCACTGGACTTAGCTCCATTATACTTTCCAATGCTCTTTTTCTCCTCAAACTGTACATGTTGTATTTTTCCTTGCTCAGCTCGGTCTTTTTCACTATAGATCTGCATAAGATCTCTAATAACCACACAATAATAAGCTGTCTTGAACTCTCCTCTGTCAATGCCATCAATCCAAAATTATTCAATTTAGCCTCAGACAGATTTTTCAGACAAGGGCAGAAAGTAGCCACATTCTTCACCAACAACAGTCTCTAGGCCACTTACTAATATTCTTCTCTGAAACCTCTTGAGCCAGGCTGCCATAATCTACATCGCTCTCTGCACTACTGTCTTCCATGATTCTACATGGCCCATTGAGCCCTGCTTAAAGTGTCCAACTGCTTTTCTAGTCCTAAGTCCCCAAGTCCATATTCCACCAATAAGCAGCATGGTCAGGTCTGTCACAGCACTATCCTACTCCTCGTACCAACTTCTGTCTTAGACAGTGTTCTATTGCTTTATTAAAATCTTTGATCATTTGACCAATGGAAATATAGCTGGAGTATAAGTCAGTTCTACTTTACTGAAATTCTGGCTTTGTTTTGCATTTGAGCCAAAGGAGGGAAAAATAGTCTCTTTGTTCTGCACTTTTTTAATTAGCACACTAATTCACCATAAACTTTGACTACTTGTTTATAAATTATTCATTAGCAAGCCTGTATCTTTTCATAATTCTATAAATAGTATTGACATAAAACAATAAAGGAACTTAAAAGAAAGTTTATTCAAAGCTTAATATGAATGAGGCATCTTTGGCCAGGAGCAAGGATTCACCTTGCCTTGAATGATATGTTCACTGTAGAGGAGGCAATTGAGCTTCTAGAATCACAGAAGAAAAAGGAGTCATAGCACAATGCATTTGCTAGCTACATTGGGAAGGCATCAGGTACCTGGGCTACACTAAGGCTAGGAAACCTCTTGTAATCCAGATGTTATATAATTCTTAGCTTTAAGATTAGTGGAGCCTTGAGTCTTTTTGAAGCTTAATGATCCCATCTAAAAAGATTATCTTCTAGAAGAATGTTAAGACAGATATCAGTGCTGAGGCAGATGTCTATTAAAGGCCCCAAATAATTTTGGTTCTCAGCCTTTGTTCCATCTCTTCACAGTAATATTCTAATCATTCAAAGTTATGTTGTTTGCAGAATCTTTAAAGTAAACAAAGCTTCATCCAAGAACTGCAGTTCACTCTTGTAATGTATATATTCATATTTACTTTAAATATCTGTATTTTCCACTTATTAAGTACATGCCAATTTCTTTGTTTAAAAAAATTAAGTCAGGACAGGCACGCATCCATCACTTGGGAGATGTAAGCAGAGGATCAGGAGTTCAAAATCATCCTCACATACTTACCAAGTTTAAAACCAGTTTGGGCTATGAAGGAATGTGTCTCAGAGAAAAACAGAGAAAAGAAACTAATTAGTCAGCTTTGAATCTTTTATCTCCTCGTTTTAAGTGGCAATTGATGACAAGAGTTGATAGTTAATATAGATAGAAAAAGAAAGAGAAAGAAGAAAGAGAGAGAGAAAGAAAGAAAGAAAGAAAGAAAGAAAGAAAGAAAGAAAGAAAGAAAGAAAGAAAGAAAGAAAGAAAGAAAGAAAGAAAGAAAAATTACATACTATGGCACTTAGATTGAAAACTAACACTGAAAAGTCACTTTCGG
This sequence comes from Peromyscus maniculatus bairdii, assembly GCF_049852395.1. Lineage (NCBI taxonomy): Eukaryota > Metazoa > Chordata > Mammalia > Rodentia > Cricetidae > Peromyscus > Peromyscus maniculatus. The sequence continues at coordinate 6,160,788 of NC_134868.1, read as the reverse complement.
GGCACTCTTCCAATTCAGCAAATAATTATTACCTTGTTAACCAAACGGAGACAATTTTTTCTTTGGCCCCAATGCAAAACAAAGCGGGAGTTTCGTTAAAGTGTCACCGATTTATAGTGCAGCTGTTTTTCCGTTGGCCAAATAACCAATGATTTTAACACTGGCTGGGCGATTCGGACACATAGCTGAGTATTTTCTAAATGCTAATTGCTCAGTATTGTAGAAAAGTAATAGATGTGGGAGAAACAAACACAGAACAGAGGCGGGAGCAGCTAGACAAGCCTTTAGCAAAGCTCAAAATCAATAGGCAAGCCTGGGTCTTCACGTGTGCAGGGGTGAGGACATTCCGGCACCATACAGTCCAGCACTCCGCAGCGCTTTCTCTTCTCCAATTGCACCCCAGCCCGGAGCGCCCAGCTCAGGGACCACAGCCGGGTGCCTGCACGATCCGGCACCCGTAGAATCACATTTAGGGTCCAAGGAGAACGCAAGAACCTGGAGCAAAGAGTTGCCGGGATCCGGTGCATGGGATAGCAATCCAAGGGATTGAAATCCACTTCTCCGCAGTTTCCAGCGGACTCCGCGGAGCCGCTGCGCCCTGTGGTTGGCTGGCCTCCGGCATGCGCAGTAGTCGCCCGCGGGGGGCGGGTGTTGGCGGCTTTGGGAGTCCCCCTGCCGGAAGGGCGAGTGACCGAGGGGCATGTCGGCCCAGGGCGACTGTGAGTTCCTGGTGCAGCGAGCCCGGGAGCTCGTGCCCCAGGACCTGTGGGCAGCCAAGGCGTGGCTGATCACGGCCCGCAGCCTCTACCCGGCCGACTTCAACATCCAGGTGAGTCAGACCCGACGCGTCCCCGCGCGCGGAAGGTGAGCAGGGTAGCCCGGGGCGCAGTGCACGGCCGCTCCTCCGTCCCCACGTCGCTCCTACACTGCTCCACATTGCACGGTTGACCCCCCTTCTCCCTAGCGCCTGCAAAGGCGGAGACCACACACGAGATTAGGGCCCAGGCCACTACTCATTCATTGATCATGGTGGTAGCCATCCGTTCAGTGCCTGCTGCTCTGAAGCGTTATCCCAGCTGATCCCAGAAGCCCAGCGGATGGAGGGAGCCCAGAGTCCCAGTCCTGAGCTGGGGGACTTGGGGGTATTTTGAGTGAAAGCCCGACTCTGAGCGGTGCTGCAGGTGGGCTGGAGCTGGATCCGCTGCCACGGTGGAAGGTGGTGACTCTGTCTGCCTTGTTTCAGTATGAGATGTACACCATCGAACGGAATGCAGAGAGGACTGCCACTGCGGGGAGGTTGCTGTATGACATGTGAGTTAACTGTTTGGGGATCCTTCCAGGACCTTTTGTCGACATCCTAATGGGGCTCGTCCGATATCAACAATTGATAGGAGTTGGGACTCTGCATCCCTGGTACCCAGAACTCTTAATTGCCAACACACCTTCTGCAGAGACAACTTATTCTTGTATTTTTAATTCCAAAATTTGTATCCCGTGGTTTATTTAAGAAACATACGTTCACTACAAGCATTCAGATGGTAATTGATAGAATGAAATGTGAAACCCCTTCTGAACCAGGTTTAAGTTTTGTTTATATCTGTGCATCTCTATGTAAACACGTCAGTACATTGGGGAGCTGACAGAAAGGAGGCCATTCTGCTCTTACTCTGAAACCTGCTTTCATCACCCACTGTGATGGACCCCTCCATGTCTACTTTATGGAGATGGATGTCGTTCTTCATTCCCATGTAGCACTTCTCAGCCTCCCCTTTCTTGGTGCAGATTTAATTTCCAGTTATTTTAAATTATGTGTGGAATGTCAGTAATTCTGTATCCGTATTTTGATGTCTCTGATTTGTAGCTAAAGGGTATGTGTATTTCATCATCTATCAAACTATTCTCTAAAAGGGATATCCTAAATATCCATTTCCATAAACAATATATAAGAATGCCAATTTTCCACTTTCTCACCAACCCTTATGTGAACATCTCTGTCTCCTTTCTTTTCTCCCCCTCCCCCCCCCCCCCCCCCCCGCCTCCTCCTTTTTTTCCTCTTTCTTTCTCTTGAGACAGAGGATTCTCACTTTATTGGCCAGGATGGATTTGAACCCCAAAGACTCACATGCTCCTCCTATCTTAGACTCCTTTGTAGCTGGGAAACAGGCTATACCACCACACCTGGCCTGTGCCATGGGAAAAAATCGTATCTTGCTATATTGTTTTTTAAGTTTGTGCCCCTGATATTACCAACAATATTGAGTATCATTGCAACTATACTCCTTGGTTATTTGTGGTCTGTGATTTGCCTTTGGGTTTTTGTTGTTGTTTGTTTGTTTGTTTGTTTGTTTTTTAGATAGAGTATTATTTATATCACCTTTTCCATTGCTTTTACTGATAGAAAGCAACTTAGAAAGGAAGAGTGTATTCTTTCTCGGGGTTTGAGGATACAGCCCATCTTGTTGGGGAAAGCTTGGCAACAGGAACTGGGTGGCCGGTCACAGGAGCTGGGTGGCCGGTCACAGGAGCTGGGTGGCCGGTCCCAATGTGCATGCAAAAAATGAATGATGCCTCTCAGCTTGCTTTGTTTTCTCAAGATTTTTGTTTCTCATCCAGATTGCTGAGGATGACCTTGAACTTCTGATCCTCCTGCCTCTACCTCCCAAATTATAAGCATTCACTACCACATCTGGTTTATGGGATACAGGGATGGAACCCAAGGCTCTGTGCATGATAAGCAAGCACTCTACAAACAATTGAGCTACATCCCCAGCCCCTCATTTATAAAAAGTTGTAAAGACTTTTATGAGTATTCTGAAATATTTTCACTAATAGATTATTTTTATGTATTTACTTTGGTTTATTCTGATGTATATAAACATTCACCCAAAGAAAAGTGGTTTTCTCTAAATGCTAGTATTCTTCTTTTTTTGATCTGACATCTTACTTTAATGCATTCATTTTAAAAATAGGTTTGTGAATTTCCCAGACCAGCCGGTGGTGTGGAGAGAAATCAGTATCATAACATCAGCACTGAGGAATGATTCACAGGATAAGCAAACCCAATTTTTAAGGAGTGAGTATAGTAACAGTTGAATAGTTTATAAATGGCCACTTCTGGAATGTACTGTCACAGACATCTCAGTCATACCTGTCATAGTGGTTCCCACATTATGTTTTATTCTAGACAATGAAAGTCCACAGTGATGTCACTTGGTCCCTTCAGAATTTACTTAGAACACTCTTAAGTATCCCCATGGGATGGCATTCTGTCATCAGGAGATTGCATTTTGGACAAATTTTACAATAACCGGAAAGCATCTATAGATAAACCAGATCCTCACAAATAGGAGAAAAACTCCAAACTTCTGTGTTGGTTGCTATAGCCAGTCAAAGACTTATAATTCTAGATAATTAGCAAACAGATGGTTTGGGTTATTTCAACTTAAGTAAGCTCATGCCTTTATCTTAGTGTAGCTAGCTCTGTGGTGATAAATCACACGGGTCATCGCTGCCCTCTGGATCATCAGGCCTCCAAATGTTTCATGATTATTCAGCAAACAGCTCCAAATGCTGTGGAGTTCAGAAGTCTGCTAGTGTGCAGGTGAATTCTGAGTGTTTACAGTTTATGAATGGAAAATACCTTACTTGCTACTTTCAGGTCAACATTTTCTTTGTGGGGGGAAAAAAAAAACCAACTTTACAGGTGAAATGTTGTTTCCAGGCTTATTTGAAACTCTTCCGGGCCGGGTCCAGTGTGAAATGTTACTGAAGGTGACGGAACAGTGCTTCAACACGTTGGAACGATCCGAGATGCTGCTGTTGCTTCTGAGGCGCTTCCCTGAGACAGTGGTGCAACATGGGGTAGGGCTGACGCTCCCCTTTTCTTTAAGAAAAGACTGCAATTGCTTTTCATTTGATGCCTTGGCATTGGTTACACATCTCTAGGAGCTGTCATCTTATCAACCTAAGGCTATAGCCCCCCCAGTTTTGGCAGTGGTGTTCAGTAGAAAGTTGCCTATTTCCACTGTGGTTTTGACAATGTGTTCGAGTTTAAGTGCGAGTCAGAGGGCTGGCCAGATGGCTCAGTGCGTAAACGTGTTTGCTGCCAAGCCGGACAACCTGAATCCCATCCCTAGGTTCCACGTGATGGAAGAAGGAAACGGATGACAGCAACTTGTCCTCTGACCTCCACTTGAGTGCTGAGCATATTCTTCTCCCCCCATAAACAAATAGATCGAAAATAAGAAACTAAGAGTCATAGTGTATGGTCTTAACAGATAGATTTTTCAAATGTTCTGCCCTGCAAACCCCGTTGTCCCATCTCTGAATCTGTGAGGACTAGTGAGTGCTGTGGGCGGGTGTTGGTGGGTTGCTGTCAGGTACCCTAGAGAAACTGAGTTCTAACTGTTTAGTAACTTCCTGTAGCCAGTGGGTAGTCATGATTGGAATGACGGGTTCTTTTTATTCAAAGGCTGTTGCTTACCTTTTCCATGCCATCTTTCTGGTGTCTGGCCTAGTTCACTTTTTCCATACCTCCTTGCATTAGTTTTCTGCGTCTGTCATTACAGAGCACCAGAAGTGGGGGGTTTTCTTACAACTCTAAACTGAGGTGTGGGCATCCCCCCTAGATGCTCTAGGACACCTCCCTTCCAGTGGGTGTCAGCTCCCAGCTGCTGCAGCTGCTTCACTCCAGGCCTTAGCTCTGTTGTCACAGGGTCCTTTCCTCTGCATCTCCGTCTTCACTTGACATTCTTTACGATGCCAGTCACGGCCTCTGGTCTACTCTAAAATGACCTCATTAACTAATTATATCTGTGTAGACAATGCTCTTGTTTAAAGGTGAGCTGTGCAGTCATGCAGCCCTAAAACAGATTTTGTCAATAATGGACTGTGTATATATATGATAGTGGTTCCATGCGGGAATACTGTCCAGCGACACCATGGCCATCTTGGTTTGTGATACATGCTCTGTGATACTTACAACAGATGCATCCCCTGTTGTAAGCCATGCATGCCTGTATACAGACACATTCTGAGGTCTTCAGTGGATATGAATTTGGGGCACACAATTCAGACCTTACATTCTTTCATTGTCGCAGTGGCTTTTAACTTTGTGTCATGTGATCTTTTATGCTGTTCTAACGAGACTACAGTGTTGCGAAGAGAATAAAATAAATGTGTGGGTGGATTTTGTTAAGAGACCTTTTGCTGTGCCAGGACACCAGTGAGGGAAGGTGGCCTTCAAACTCAGACATCACTGTCCAGTGCTTCCCGAACTGTGTGTTTATCTACTGGGGACTCTTGAGAGTTAGTGTTGTCCTTCTTGTGGTTAAAATCTCAACAGTGATCATCGCTGTGCCATCCCTCCACTGCCGTGCTGGAGTTCCTGTAGACATTTTGTCAGCCCTTTAACTGTGCTAGTTCCGAGTGGACAGGTAGTCAGGGAACTTGATCTTCCGGGCAGCGTCGCTGATGCACTCTGATGTTTCTAGTCTGTACAGTAGAATGGTTTGTTTCTTTGAGAAATCTGTGTGACAAATAAGAGACCACTGTTTGTTCCCGAGGTTCCGACGTCTCCCACTGTGCGCAGTAAGTGGTTTTTGTTTTTAAACAGGTTGGCCTTGGGGAGGCACTGCTAGAAGCTGAGACCATTGAAGAGCAGGAGTCTCCAGTTAACTGCTTTCGAAAGCTATTTGGTAAGAAACACTGCATTTCGTATTGTTTCTTTGGGGTAAATAGAATATCTGGAATTGTCATGTCAGGGGTAAGGTCACTTGTACAAAGCAAAGGAACTCTTTATATTATGAAATTTAATCTTGCTTTTACCTACAAAGAATTCAAAAAAATCTCTTAATTATGTGTTATTTAACATTTGATACCTCTGCTACAATGTGTATAGCTTGTGTATACATATGAATTATAGTCATGGACACTCCAGCCTCCTCCCAGGGCCAGCAGGTCTCTAGCCATGGTGTCAGACCCACAGGCATGTTTCCTCTCTGCCTCCCTCCACTGATTGTATAGCTGGTTTAAAGGGTTGTGCCAGAGTGACCCCCCTGTATATTTTAGATGCCACATTCAGTGAACCGGAAGATGAATAAATTTCTGTCAGAACCCTCGTACAGACACCTGAACAGTTTGTTTTCTCCTTTCAACAGTTTGTGATGTCCTTCCTCTAATAATTAACAACCATGATGTTCGATTGCCTGCCAATTTGTTATATAAATACTTGAACAAAGCAGCTGAGTTTTATATCAACTATGTCACTCGGTCCACACAGGTGGAAAACCAGCATCAAGGTAAGTGGGAGCACCCACACTTGCTCAGACCGGATTTGCTGAAGTCATTCCGAAGTCCCTTGTTACATTTATTGTCCCTCTGGGTGTGTGCTAGTTTGATAGTTTTCCCAAAAGATGCCTCTAGAAAAAGAAGAAAAAAAAAGTATGTAATTAAGAGGTGAGATTTTTCTGAAATCAATTCTACCCCTTGATTGAAATAGTCCAGTTCCTAAACATCATACAGGTACCTTGAACAACACACAGGTTCCATAGTTCAGAGCCACTTTGACCAGCCACCAATCATGAATCCCTGAGCAAAGCAAGCACAGTCATCTCACACGTGTGCTGTTAGCAGTTTTACTGTATGAATATCATAGGTCTACCAAGCTAGATGGTGTGTCCCACTCATTAAGTCTATATGGTATAGCCTAGTGCCTGTAGGTATAGCAGACTTCCTTGGACCACCAGCCCCCAGATCATGACACAGAGACTTGTTATTAATTATGAAAGCTCAGCCTTAGCTTAGGCTTGTTTTTAACTAGCTCTCATAACCTAACCCAGTTCTATTCCTGTGTGCTTCCCTGTGGCTATTACCGCTCCTCCTGCGTGTCCTGCTCCTCTCCGTCTCCTCTGGTGTCTCTTCAGTGCCTAGATTCATCTCTTCTTTTCTTTCTGTTTGGAAGTCCCACCTAACCTCTTCCTGCCTAACTATTGGCCATTCAGCTCTTTATTAAACCAGTCAGAAGGCACCTTGGCAGAGACACATCTTCACAGTGTGAAGGAATATTCCACATTTTCCCCCTTTTTGTCTAAATGAAAGAAAAGGTTTTAACTCTTAACACAGTAAAACTGTATACAATAAGAACAATTATCAGATATTGACCAAATAAAAAGGGAAGGTTATAACTTTAACAGAGTAAAACCATATACAGTGAGAACAATTTTTAAGTAAAAATTACATTTATAATTTCCAGTCCGTATTTGGAAAATTTGGAGAAATATCACTTTAGACCTTAAAACATTTTCTTAGATAAACAACTTAAGCTTTTATGTCTCTCAACATTTTACATTTTACATCTCTTTTGTAAGTTTCTGAATTTGGTAACAAAGAAAACTGTAACTATTGCACCTTCAATTCTGTCAGAGACCAGAGAAGGATATGTTACCTGAATAAATAGGAAATGCAGAGCAAACAGCTTCCAAAACTAAGAAATAATAGAAATCTGGCTGCCTGGACAGTCACCCCAAGGTTCCTCTATAACACTGGGGCATCCATCTTTGGCCTATAGGCCTAAAATATATGACAGACTTTTATATGAAGTAGGAATTTGAAAGACTGTCTTACCTTGTCTTGGCAAAGTTTGCCAGTCACTTTCTTTTGTGTCCTGCTTGTCCAGTTTGGACAGCATTCTGTGAGCAGTGGAGGCAAGGACAGTTTCTTTGCCTAGTGGCTAACCTTGCCACAAATGAAGGCAAACTCTATACGGAGCTTCTTCAATGTCTATCATCCTTTTATGAAGTAGATTGGTGCTGCCAAGGGCAGACATGTCTCATTGTCAGAAAAAGCCTTGGGTTATTAAAACATTTTAAATGCCACATTCTATAGGTCTTTGAAGTGTTTGAAGATCATCTATCTATTTAAAATATATCTCTGTTTGACCTTGAAAACATACCTAACATGACTATAAGTTTGATTGTTATAGATGATTAACTATTAACCTGTATTTCTTTATTATCCTAAATTGCTTTTAAGGACTAAAACTAAAGGCATCGCCTTTTTAAATGAATTGCATAGGTACAATACCTTAAGCAAGAATAGAAACATATATACAGTATAACAAAAATAAACTTAAATTTGTATCAATATACAAAAATCCATACCACTGTAAAATATTTGAGACTAGTGGTTGTTCAAAAGTAGACTCAATAATCTACCTTTTTATCCCATCATTTCTATACTGTATCCCCCTTTTTCCCTTCAGAAAGAGATCCCTGAATCTAATCTCCTTTATCCTTTGTTTAGTTTTCTCCCTGACCATGACCAGTAACAGTTTATAACCAACCCCCCTAAATGATGACCAACATCCATAACCCACCAAACTACTACCCACCCCACCTCTTCGGAATGTGGGCATCATGTTCTCTAGGTGCTTCCTGTTGTGTGGAGGTGATGACATCTCTAGGGAACCCTGAGAAAAGTGAGATAATGGTCGAGTCCTGGGAAAACTAGCCATAACATTTGTTGTCCAGTCTCTGTGCAATGGGAAAGTGTAAGGCTTATCTGTGGTCCTGGCTAGAATAGTCTGTGAGGCTGGACCACCGTGGCTAACTGCCTTGAAGCTGTTCTGGATGCAGAACTCTGAGGGAACTGCAGCAGAGGCATCTGAGAGACTGGGTCACCTGGGCCACCCCTTTTCATTGGTGTCTGGTCCCCTTGTTCCAAACACACACACTTGCAAAGGCAACATATATATCTGCATTAACACAAGTATGGACTGTGTGTTGTACACAAGCCGGCCAAAGATGAGTTTTTTGTTTTATGTTTGAGCAGGTAAAATATACGTTACCTGTCTTGTAGGATTTTTTTTTTAGGTTTATTTTTTATGTCTGTAGTCAGGAGTTTTAGGGGTCTCCCCTGATCAACTCCATTCAGCAGTCTCTTTACAATCCCATGTCTCTCAGAAGCTGTTGTTCGCTCATCAGCAGTCAAAAATTCCAAGTCAACAGGACACCATATAGGATCCAAACTCCCTGTGTATTTTCTGTCTTTACATGACTTATCCTTTTATATTATTTTATTTTCTCTTTAAAGGCTTAATTATTTATCAACTTTTTTTCTGTGACTGTCTATACCCATTTTCTTTTCTTCCCCAAGCCTGCACACATTTTTTAAATACACTGTAACCTGTTTAGAGTTTTGTTTTGTTTTGTTTTGTTTTCCACCTGGATCTGTCTTTACTGAGCACCTGCAGCATTCTTGGACCACTCAAGACAAATCTTAAACTGCCATGTCAGCTGCAGCATGGGTCAACTTAGCGCATGGCGCTTGTGGCTGGCTCCAGCCCACAGGCAGCAGCCTGTAGCCAGAAGACTGCAGGACTAGGAAGCTACATTTGGCTCCTTGTCCAGAACTTTTCTTAGATTTCTCAGGCCCTATGTTTGGATATTCGAGCCCCCACGTTGGACGCCATGTTGACATATTTTTCTTTGGGCCGCCAGCTCACACACACAAAAATAACACAGAGACTTATTAATAATTATTAAAGCTTGGCCTATAGTTTAGGCTTGCACTAGCTTTTGTAACTTAAATTAACCCATTTATATTAATCTACATTTTGCCTCCTGGCTTTTTACCTCTTTTCCATCTTGTACCTCCTGTTTCCTCTCTGTGTAGATTCATCTCCTCTTTTCTCTCTGCCTGAAAGTCCTACCTAATGTCTCCCTGCCTAGCTATTGGCCATTGAGCTCTTTATTAAACCAATCAGAAGGTGCCTTGGCAAGGACACACCTTCACAATGTGAAGGAATATTCTGCAACACATAGGGTACGAAGGCCCTTGGCTTCTTCCAGGTATTAGCTTGTCATAGTCAGCTGGAGTCCTGCTTCATATTATTGTGGCTTGCAACATAAATGTGCCGTGATCTGCTCCTAAACTGTCCTCCACCCCCAGGTCCTGTCCTCCTGAGTCTTTAGGCCCCACAACATTGCCAGATCCTGCCTGAAGGGCCTGCCTGAGGTGCCTGGGGGACTGTTACCTTCTCAGGACTGTGCTTTTGGTGCTTTGCTGGGTTATTTTTTTTTAATCCCTGATTTACCTCAAGCATTCATCACGCTCTGCTCTAATGAGGACCTTTGGGTGTTGGTGTCTGTTTCCAGACTTTGTGGGGTGTCACTGAGGCTTCTGTGGCCTTCCCTGTGAACTGCCCTGGGGTCCTTCTGCAGCTTCATCTTTTCTGTAGATCTTTACTCCTGGGTGATAGCAGCTTTGCAGTTCCCACGTGACCTTATAGGCTCCAGTTGTATAAGCAGTGGCATCATTAAGGGGCCCCTTTCAGGGCACTGTGGGACTGATGTGCCAGGGTCAGTACATATCCTTGTGAGTGAGGATTTAGATGCTTGTCTCTTCTATCTAGTGCTACATAATTAAGTAGTAAAAATTGTAGCTTGCAGGGTTGTTGTTTTTTTTTTTTTTTCATATTCCTTTGAGCTTTTTTGTTTTTCTATTGTGATGTTTTAGGGTCAGTACTTTTGTCTTTTGAGTGAAGAGTCAGATTTTTTTTCTCTGACAAGTACCATGTAAATAAGTAGTGATATTAATTGTAGGTTACTTTTTCTCACATCTCAGGTGCACAAGATACATCTGATTTAATGTCGCCCAGCAAACGTAGCTCTCAGAAGTACATAATAGAAGGACTGACTGAGAAATCATCCCAGATTGTAGACCCTTGGGAGAGGTTGTTTAAGATTCTGAATGTTGTTGGAATGAGATGCGAATGGCAGATGGATAAAGGGAGACGGTAATGAATAGTTTATTTCCAGAATTGCTTATTAAATCTTTGGTTGTATCATCTCAGAATCCTTGTAGAAAACAAAACCATTTTTTAAAAAATCAGTATCATGTATAGATACACTTCTTTGGGGGTGAGGATTTTGTAACAGTCACAATTTATGCAAGAAAAGAGGGTACTTCTTCATCTTATCCAAGGATTCCTAACTGAAGGGTAAACTCCTAAAATGGTATTGAGTGGAGCTGGGGAGATTCCTCAATGGATAAGGGTTTGCTGCACAAGTTTGAGGAAGAGGACTGAAGCTGGGCAGTCGTGCCAGCTGCCTGTAATCCCAGCACTCAGGAGGCAGAGAAGCTGGCCATCTAGACAAGCTTGAATTGGCTTGTTCTGGATCCAGTGAGAGAACGAGCTCTTTTCTTAATAAATAATGTGGAAAGCGATCAAGAAAGACTTCCGGCATCGATTTCACATGTACATGCACTTACATGACTCCAGTACCACCCATATACTGTGCCACACACAAATGTGCATAACACACACACACACACACACACACACACACACACACACACACTAAAAACAGTCAGACAGTGCTAAGTGTGGTGGTACACACGTTTAATCCCAGCATGTGGGAAGCAGAGGCAAACTCTTTTGAGTTTGAGGCCAGCATCTTCAGAGCAAGTTTCAGGATAGCCAGGGCTTTACAGAGAAACCTTGTCTCAAAAAAAAAAAAAAGTGAAAAATAAATAAAAGAAATAAATTTACAAAGAGATCATGTTGAGATCTTGTCCCTATCTTATTCACGCAGAGAAAAGAGAAATTGACTTGGCATGCTTCTGTCATTAGGTGTCTTTGTTCTCAGCTCCAGGTCAGAAGGGGAAATTTACCATTCATGCACACATTAACGAATAACTTAATATGAATAAACATGTCTCAGAAGAACTTAAGTGACTAACACAATGATGAAAAGATGAGAAGTAATAAATCCTTGGGGTGGAAAACGCTAACACTGAACTGTTGATAGGGATGTAAATTAGTGCAGCTATTATGCAAAGCAGTGTGGAGGGTCCACAAAATCCGACAGTAGCTCTACATTATAAGCCAGCTGTCATTTCCAAAGGGAATTAGCATTTCAAAGAGACATCTGTATATTTATGTTCATTATACTGTTTGCAGTAACTATGATAGGGAATCAATCTAGATGCCCATGAATGGATAAAGAAAATGTGAGTGTGATATAGATATATTACAATGTTATTCAGCCATAAAACATCACATTACATCATTTTTGGCAAAATGGATGGGCCTAGATGACGTAAGTGAAGTAAGTCAGACCCAGACAAATTCATCATGATCCCTCTCACGGACATTAATAATGCCATTTGGAATGTAGAATGGTGATTGTATGAGGCTGTGAATGGTGGTGGGGAGGGAAGTTGTGAAACATTAGCTAACACTATCCAAATACAACTGTTACAGAGAAATAACTTCTGGTGTTCTACAGAATAGAAGGTGCATGGTGACCCACAAAGCTTACCTTGCGTGTGGTGCTGAGGATTGAACCCAGATTCTGCTTATACTGGGCGGGTTCTCCACTGCTGAACCACAGCCACAGCCCTATAATAGCTTATTATACATTTAACTTACATAATTTGAATAGAGGAGCTTGAAGTTTCCAAAGTAATGTTATGGAGGCAGAAACTTAATTACCCGAGGGCCAGGCCTGGTAGCACTCGCCTTTAGTCCTAGCACTCAGGAGGCAGAACAGGTAGATCTCTGTGAGTTCGAGGCCAAGTTGGTCTACATAGTATGTTCCAGACCAGGACTATAATAGTAAACTCTGTCTCAAAAAGAAACTTAATTACCCTGATTTGATCTGCATATGGTACACATATATTAAAATGTTACACTAGGCGTTTGTGAATATATATAATTTTTTAATGCTTAAGAAGATAGTAATATTAATTACCTTGATTTGATCATATACTGTATTAGATTATCACAGTGCATTGTATGAATTTGTACAGTTAAAGTAATTTATTAAGGGGCTGGAGAGATAGCCCAGCAGTTAAGAGTACTGGCTGATCTTCCAGAGGACCCGGTTCAATTCCCAGCACCCACATGGCAGCTCACAACTGTCTATAATGCCAGCTCCAGGGGATCCGACACCTTCACACAGACATACATGCAGGCCAAACACCAATGTACATAAAATGATTTTTAAAGCTTCATTTTACTTTAAACCACAGAAGTTTATATACCCAGACACCTGTAGCTGCCTCTGGTAAGTGCATGCTTCTCCCAGACCTTTTCTTTCATCCTTTTGCTGACAGGCAGTAAGGTGAATTTTGTCCCCTCCCCTCAGAAGCTGTAGCGACCTACTGCACCGAATGAAGGAGCTCAGCAGGTACATGAACACCTTCGACAGCGAAGCTCACGCCAACTATAAGAACCAGGTGCTCTACTCCACAATGCTGGTCTTCTTCAAGAGTGCGTTCCAGTACATCAGCAGCATACAGCCGTCTCTCTTCCAAGGTGAGCTCACATACTCTTGTATAAAACTCAGATTATTAGTTTAGTGCGGATAAGAAGGAGACAAAAGTATTTTAAAATATTCAACTTTCACCATTGCTGTGGGATTAAAAAGTTGTAGGGTGGTACCAGGGCGCTTTGTCATTGATAATTTCATTTGGTTTGGATTGGTTAAGTTTTTATGTGAATATTTCTCACTAGGAACTGCTGTATTAAGACCTATAGTGGTCATACAAAATTAAATAAGGATACGGAATGCCTCTGAAAAGGAAATCAACACTTTGGAGGACGAGAAGGGAGGATAAGGAGTTCAGAAACAGCCTTGGCTACGTATTAAGTTTGAGACCAGGCCTGGGATATACATGAGACCCTCTCTCAAAAAAACCAAAAACACAAAATCAAGGAAAAAAATCCTAAAGTGTAGATTTTATGAAGACAGGACAATAGACAAAGATTTAAATAAGCTCTGTGTTACATGCATTGACTTAGCGTTTTTCATATGTTCTGGTTTTGTTTGAAGCATGTAGTGTTCATGATCATTTTATATCTCATGGTCATTGTTTAAACACTTACAGATACATGAGAACAAATGCAAAGGAACAGTTGTTCATTTTCAACACTGAAAGGGCGGCTTTATAAACGATTCAGTAGATCTTCATCTGGCCCTTCTCCCCATTTGTGTATATGCTCTTGTTTACCTAGTCAGGGTCACACTGGGCGTGTATTTTGTGAGCTTTATTTTCATGTGACACTGTACCTACCTCCTGCTCATATTCACCACTCTTTTTCTTACTTCATTTTTAATGTTCATGTGTCCTTCTTTGTGTAGGTCCTAACGCCCCAAGCCAGGTTCCACTAGTTCTTCTGGAAGATGTAGCCAATGTGTATGGTGATGTAGAAATTGATCGCAGTAAACACATACACAAGAAGAGGAAGCTAGCTGAGGGAAGAGAAAAAACCATGGTAACCCTTTCCACTTAATTACTAACAGATTGTATGCGTCATTTACCAGAGATGAATCTTTGTAAAATGTGATTTTGGAGCTAAAATAGTAAAACTTATAAGATGACAGTATAATAAAGTGTAAGTTAGTTGCCTTCAGTGGGGGCAGCTTTTCACCCTCTTTCTCCCTGGTTCATTTGATGATGTCTGAAGACATTTTTGATTGTCACAGCTGTGGTTCTGTGAGGAGGGATTAATAATTGCCATCTGGTAGGTACAGACCAGGCCAGGGCCAAACATCATACACCATACAGAACAACCGAGCAGCCCAGGAGTATCAAGGTCTATGAACCCTGTTTTGAGTTCCTTAACCATGTTTTGACTGATGGGTGTTGAATAAATTTACAAAACCCCCTGGAAACTGTTGGCTGGAGTGGGATGCTGTGATGGATGTTGGCCTCAGGATGGAAAGGGCAGCCTAGTCACCCCACAAGATACAGGAAAGCTTCCGTCAAGCTTTAGAAGAGGTTTCCGCTCAGCCCCACTGAAGAGCTGTGCCTAGGAGCTGACCGACTGGTGGTCCTCTCCTCTTAGGCGCACACATGTGTGTTCCCTCCAGTTATGACTGCTCCATCAGAGCCTCCTCTCAGAGCTTCAGTGTCCATGTGTGTTTCAAGATGGAGTTCTCAAACTTTTGCAAGCTGTTTAGAATGCCATACTGTCTTCCCCGAAAATTGAGGTTCTTTGATAGATGTCTGACCTAATTTGGAAGCAGAACTGTTTTTCATAGGTTGCAACACTAACGAACTCGCCATTTACAATAGTAAATAAGGTATTAGTTCATCACTGCTTGCTATGACCCAGAACTCTGATAAACTAGGATGTCCAGCGGATTGTGTGTGTGTCGCTCCTGAGGTGGACGAGTGTGGTAGGGTAGATTCTCCAGGTACAAGAGGCAG
Organism: Peromyscus maniculatus bairdii; assembly: GCF_049852395.1. Taxonomy (NCBI): domain Eukaryota; kingdom Metazoa; phylum Chordata; class Mammalia; order Rodentia; family Cricetidae; genus Peromyscus; species Peromyscus maniculatus. The sequence goes on along the minus strand of NC_134868.1, from coordinate 6,145,569 downwards.
CGGGAGGTCTGAAGGCAGGGAGGAAGGCTGGTAGAAAGGAGGCCCTGGGTCTGAAGAGATGGCGCAGTGGTTAATAGCACTTGCTGCTCTTCCAGAGGACCGAGTTCAGTTCCCACCACCCACATCAGGAGAACATCTGAAACTCTAGCCCCGGGGAACTCAACACCTCTGTCAACTGAGAGCACCTGCACCCGCTAGCACATATACGTTAACTATACACTTATACATAATTAAAAATAGTGAAATCTTTATGTATTTAATTTTAAAGAAAGGAGGCATCCAAGGCAGAGTGGCATGTGACATCAGTGGGGGGGTGGGGGGGTGAAATGCGTCACTGAAACCTCCGAGCACACTACAGTGACCTCAGTGTGGTGAAAGCGAGGGACGATTTCACCGGGGCTAGTGACACGGAGGAGTGAGTTGGGCAGAATGACTGATTGTCAGTGTCCTCTTTGACCTTGACTGTTGGGCAGCATCTCTAGAAATGCCCAGTGACATACATAGCAGTGGCCTTTCTCTGCAGCTCTCATTGGCTGTGTAGGACATGAAGTGAGGGGTAGTAGAAATCTGTACCGGGAAACACGGAGGGCATCCCAGATCACACCTCAGCAGCAGAGCTGAAGGTGGAGTGGGTGTGGCCCCGGACAGGTGTGTGCAGAGCAAGGGGGCCCTGCGGGGGGTGGGGGGGCAGCCACTTCTCTGTCTATATGTGGATCATTGGCGATCAATGTTAAATAGGAAAAGCTGTGCACATGTAATCTTTGATATAAAAGCTATAGGAGACAGTTCTTCCATAGGAGACAATGACTGAGTGCGTCAGTCTGGGATGGCCTTTATCACCTTCAATGAGTTGTGCTTTTCCCGCCCCCCAAGCAGAGTTCAGATGATGAGGAATGCTCAGCAAAAGGGAGAAGCCGGCACATTGTTGTCAGTAAAGCTGAGCTCAGCAACTCCATGGAAGTGCTGGAGAGCTTCAAGCTGGCCAGGGAGAGCTGGGAGCTGCTCTATTCCCTGGAATTCCTTGACAAAGGTGAGCATGCGCTCCTCGTCATCGTCGACACTGGTTAATCGTGGAAAATCACTCTGAAAGATGAGTGTGGTCTTTGAAATGTCACCTGCCATGGCTTGTTGAATCAGGTCGAGCCATCACGCGTTTTATAGGATTCTCTTTTGATGAGGAAATCTGTCAATTAACCATCATCTCTGAGTTGCTCCTAGACCATGAGGGTTGGGCAGCGTGGGAAGGACGCCGCTTGCTCTTTCTCCTGTCTTTGTACCGCCCCCTTCTTTTTCTTCCTCCTCTCTTCTCCCTCAAGCTGCCTGTGTTCTGCAGAAGGCAGTGTGGCTTTTGTCTGCCACCAGCTCTGTTGCCTTGGAAATGGAGAATGCCTCTGTTCTTTTTTGAGACAGGATCCCAATTTGTAGCTCTGGCTGGCCTGGAACTTGCTGTGTAGACCAGGCTGGCCTGGAACTCAGAGACCCTCCTGAGTCTGCCTCCCAAGTGCTGGGATCAGAAGTGTGCATCGCCTCGCCCACACCTGGCTGCTCCCTCTTGAATGAAGACGTAAATGATTCATGTGCCTGCTTTCTAGGACTCGCTCCCTCTTGCTAACCAATCATTTTTGCTTTCCTGTGGAATCAGGGCCCATTAATTTCCTGTTAGGCAGTGAGCATGCATCCTTTGGCCTCCTATCACATGGCCAGATGGCCCCTGGTCGGGTGTGCTGTATTATCTTTTCTAAGGGAGTATAGCTTCAGTTTCTTTCGTTGTATTTATTGTGGATATGTATGGGGCTGTTTTGGAAGACATTTTCTTTAGTCATAAATCGACCTTTTTAAAAATGATAAATGGGCAGCTGGGACAACTAACATAAGACCTTGTCTTAAAAAACAAAACAAGGCCGGGCGGTGGTGGCGCACGCCTTTAATCCCAGCACTCGGGAGGCAGAGCCAGGCGGATCTCTGTGAGTTCGAGGCCAGCCTGGGCTACCAAGTGAGCTCCAGGAAAGGCACAAAGCTACACAGAGAAACCCTGTCTCGAATAACCAAAAAAAAAAAAAAAAAAACAAAACAAGATACATGGAGTAACTCATGGAAAGTGTAGTTCTTGGCATATAATACATGCTTACAAATGTCGGTGTATAAAAATCCTTCTCGTGGGCTGGTGGGATGGCTCAGTGAGTAAAGGCACTTGCCCACAGGCCTGATGACCTGGGTGGGGCTCACGTGGTGGGAGGAGAGAACCCTGCTGGGTTGTGCTCTGACCTCCACACCTGCGCCACAGGGCACATCATACCTAAAATAATAAACTGTGAAAAAAGAATCCTGACGTATCAGTGATGAGCGTCCCTGGCTTTGCTGCCCTACCAGAAAGCCTAGAGCCCCGGTGAAGGTCACCATCGCTTTTTAGTGTGTGTGTTTTCCCCTTTGTTGCCTCTGTGTTCACCAGTTTGGAGTGAATTTACTTTCAAATTCTCACACAGAATTTACAAGAATTTGTTTGGCTTGGAAGACGGACACATGGCTGTGGCTAAGAATCTTCCTCACAGATATGATCATCTACCAGGTACTGTGACAGGCACTTCCAGCTGCAGGGTGGCATTGTTGCAAACTGGTCTTAGCATAAGAAGTGTTGTGCTCCTTGGGGGCTAGTCCACTGCCTGTCCACATCTGGGAGTATTCTGTGGTTGTGAGATTAAGGTCCACTTTCATCCCCAAGGGTCTCACTTTCTTGGTGACTGTCAGTGTGCCCAGTCATGTTCCTGCTTTTCCCTGTGTAGAGAAGTAAGGCCCCCACACACCCTGATTTATCTCTGCCCTCTTGCACATTAAAGACAGTTTTCTTAATTAATATTGTCCACTTTAAATTACCATACAGAATATTAGGTTGCCTATGGCATTTCAGTAGAATTTGCTTTGGTTGATCCTCCACATCCACCAGCTCCCTTTTGTCTCTTCCGCCTCCAGCAGTCTCTGCCTCTGCCATCATAAAAGTCTGTTACCCTCCCTTCCCCAGCTCTCCTTTTCTTCCTCACTTGTGGTCCCCTCTCTAGTCTCATGACGTCTGCCTACAGTTGTACCCACATAGAAACATTCGAGCCTGGATCCACATGTGAGAGCGTGTAGTGTTTGTCTGTCCGAGTAGGGCCTGCCTACAGCAGCAGCATTCCTTCAGTAGAAGACCTTCCTGGCCCCCTTCCCTCTGCCCCGCTGCCCTCCGGCATGCGCACTGTTCTGTAGCTGCCAGAATGGGGAGAGCAGACAGTTGCCACCAAGATGCAGACGGGGACAGCGGGCTGCTTCTGTCCTTCACAAGTACCGAGCGGGTTCTATGGAAACGGAATATCCAAAGTGACAGAGATTCTGTGGTGTGTGTGTGTGTGTGTGTGTGTGTGTGTGTGTGTGTATTTTAATGTCCATCTTTTCCATCTTTGCCTTTGTGTCTTTCCAAGGGTCAATATAAGAAGGCAATAGCCAGTCTGCATCACTTAGCAGCTCTCCAAGGATCCCTTTCTCAGCCGCAGATCACAGGACAGGGGACTTTAGAACACCAGAGGGCGCTCATCCAGCTGGCAACCTGTCACTTTGCGCTGGGGGAGTATAGAGTGAGTACTGGGTTTGTACTGGGGGAATGCAGAGTGAGTACTAGGTGGTTCACATGGCGTTCCCAAAGGCTGCATGGCACCCTGGGATATCTCGTTCCTGTAGTGATTTTTCAAGTCAGGGCACACTTCCTTGATTGACCTTACCACTTGGATCTGTTACTTAATTTGCTGCTGAAAAACACAATGATCTTGTTTTACTTAATGTTTCTGGAGTGTAACTTCCCTGAAATTGGGCGTCAGTACTATTTCCTTATTCTTCTCTTTTTTGAGACAAGGTCTCATGTATCCCAGACTGTCTTTGAATTTGCTGTGTGGTTTAAAGATAGGCACTGTGTATGTTTATTAGTGTATACAAATTCGTGGTAGTTTCTAACAGTGAAGAATAGATTTTTGTTCCCTCTTTTTCATAGACTTAATCTGACCGTGCCTTTCCCTGTGTTCACTTGGAGTGCTCAGCGATGGTCATAGGAATACAGCCCTCTGCACACACACTGTCTGCTTCTCTGCTGTAGACAGCTGCCGTTCAGAGCTTCACATTAGTCCTGTGGTCTTCTCTCCTGTAGATGACATGTGAGAAGGTTCTGGACCTGATGTGCTACATGGTGCTACCCATACAAGATGGAGGGAAATCGCAGGAAGAGCCCTCCAAAGTGAAGCCCAAGTTTAGGAAAGGTACGTGAAGTCTTGTTCCTTGTCACAGGAGTTGTAGGACCTGTGACTAAGATGTCACAGTTCCTAGTGAGGTCATACCACTGTGCGCTGTGGAAAACTGCTCCCTCTCCAGGCTGTGTTCCTAAGTAAATCTGCATCTTTTCCAAACCCTGAGTTCCACTTCATGAGTTTGTTGTCTCTGAAGAACATCTTCCCTGTTTTCCCTAGCACTAGGGAAACAAGAGACCCATCAGTATGTCCCCTGTCATCATATTCCCCTGGGGCCATTTTGAGCTTCACCTGATTCCACATTGCTTGGAAAAACTAACGCATAGCTAATAATCTAAATTTCCACCTAAGACTTAGAAATAGATATTCATATAAATATGAAGCTAGTAGGAGAGAGAAATAATGGTAATTAGAGCAGAATCAACACAATAGGAAAAAATGAATAAAAACCAAAGGTTATTTCTGTGAAAATATGCATAAAATTAATAAAATCCTAATGAGCTTGATCCAGAAGACGGTGGCCACAAATTTCAATATCAGGCATGAAAAGGTATACCACAACAAATCTTGGTTATGTCAAAAGGACAATAAGAGAACAACTTTATGTCAAGAATTTTTAAAAAATTAGATGCAGTGGGAAATTTTTTGATAAGCACAACTTATAAAAAAAGACACAAAACGAAATAGAAACCTTTTATTAGAACAAAAGAATATTAAATTTGGTATTAAAAAAACAAAAACAAGCACAGACTGCAGAAAGCGCAGTTGTTGAGCAGTGGTCCTGAGTGAGGGCGAAGGAGCAGACCGTTCCTGTGCTTCTGAAAGTGAGTAAATGTGTAGAAGTCGTCAGCATTGTCAGGAAGAGCGAGTACCCCATTACCCGGCTGTGCCTCCTCCCCTAGCCACTGCCTTTCCGAACTGGGCCTTTGCCCACTGCGTCCTGACTTCCAGACAGAAATGTCCTTTTGCATGGAACGGAATATTCTTGTACTTCAGGTACGAAGGACAGATACTGAAAGTAATCGAACATTTCATTTTAGATGTACAGTGTGTTGAGGAGGACCCATATAAAAAGGCTTTTATTTCTTGCTACTTCTTGCCTCTGCCGAGAGGAAGATTTAAGATATGAAGAACACAGGCCATGAAGAAAAAGATTGACATCTTAGTTTGGAAGTCATCGCTTAAAGTTTTTTCTACAAGTACACATGAAGTCATGTGTAAACATGTTTGATAAAACATCGTGTTTAAAGTGAAAAATCAGAAATCTCATTTGTCAGAATGCGTGACACAGCAGACAATCATATTGGTGATTAGGATACCATGTAATCTTGGAAATTCCTTGTCTAGAGCTTCATGTATTTTTGACAAACCTGAAACTCAGAAGGTGGAGGACAAAAGTCAGTTAGCAGAGGATACATCCGTTATGGCACCATTTGACATAGTAGACTGAAAGCATGCCAGACATTTCTGTGTGTTGTTTGTAAATACAAGCACCTGTGATGGTAGCATGCAGCCTGCATAGGAGTGACCATCACCACGCTCAGAATTGTGTCTGTCCTGGGGCAGGAGAAGAGGATGCCATCAGGACACTCTAAGGATCTTCTACTGGTTTTGTGATGATTTGTGCTAACATCTTTAAAAATTAAAGCCAGATGTTAGCATTTTGTAAAACTGAGGGACAGGGCTGGAAAGATGGCTCAGCGTCTTACAGATGGTCTGGGTTAGGTTCCCAACACCCACATGGCAGCTCATAATCATCTGTAACTCCAACTCCAGGGGATCTAAGACCCTCTTACCTCTACAGGTGCTGTGCATGCGATGCCCATGTGTACATACAGGCTAGATATGTACACACACACAGAAGCTGAGGGACAAGCACCTGGGTTTGTGAGATTCCCTCTGTATAATATTCTACATATTTGAAATATTGTATAATAATTATCTAGTAAGATAGGAAAGAAAATTGAGAAATGAAATCTAGAGACCAAAAGCCAATGTCATCACCAATATGATTGTCTGCTGTGTCACGCATTCTGACACGTGTTTATCTTCCTGAGGAAGCAAGCGGAACATTTGTTTGTCAAAGCTGTTCTCGTTGATGGTAACAGTCACTAACAGTCTGGCCTTCTGTTAGGTTTGGATCTGAAGCTTCTGCCCTGTACCAGTAAGGCTATTATGCCGTACTGCCTGCACTTGATGCTAGCATGCTTTAAGGTGAGCTTAACATGGGATTAGCAGGAAGCACATTCCCTCTGAAATATGTCCTGATGAGACGGCATGACTTAAGAGCTTTATTCACAACTGTTTTGTACTTTACCAGACAGGTGGGAAAATTCGGTGGGCTAGGAATTAACAAGTGTTCTTTTGGTTTTTGGTTTTTGATTTTTTGTTTGTTTGTTTGATTGTTTTTAGTTCAGCTGCACTAGGCAAAGGTGAATAGGAAATAAGACCCATCCTTGAGAAGGATATGGGTAGTAAGTAGTAAGGAGGACAGACATTCCCATGCCTGTTATGGCTGTAAAAACGATTTTTGACATTGTGTATGTCAGAATGTATTAGCTACAGAAGAAGGCAATATAAATATTGGGGTCATAAGTGTATGAGGAATTAATTCTTTTAGACATGAGGGTCAGCACCAGCAAAGGCCCAGTAGTACCGGGAAGCTTCCGAGACTCTTGACACCGCAAGCCTTGGCTGCAGTGGAGTAGAGTAGAGCCCTGGGGTGGGCTTGTCGCTGTTTCATTAGGCTTGTGTGCAAAAGGTAACGGTGCTGGGTACCGCTTTATGCAATGGTCCCACACTAACCTGAGCGCTAGAGCTGCTGGCATCGAAGAAGCCATCTGAAGTGTGGTTTTGGGCATCTGTCCATTGCAAACCAGACCTTTAGCCTTTCCTGTAGTTCACACCTATTGCTTGCTGGCTTTCCTTCCCAGCACCATCTTCTTAAGCCCCTATGTTACGGCTTCTTGCCCATCTTTCCACTCACAGTTGTTTCCTAAAAGATATCACTAAGCCGGGCGGTGGTGGCGCACGCCTTTAATCCCAGCACTCGGGAGGCAGAGCCAGGCCGATCTCTGTGAGTTTGAGGCCAGCCTGGTCTATAGAGTGAGTTCCAGGAAAGGAGCAAAGCTACACAGAGAAACCCTGTCTCGAAAAACCAAAAAAAAAAAAAAAAAAAAAAAAGATATCACTAATAGGGTTGGAAGATGGCTCAGTTGGTAGGGTGCTTACCCAGCACCCACGAGCCCTGGGTTCAATTCCCAGGATGGCATAAACTGGGCATGGTGATACATACCTATAATCCCAGCACTTGGGAGGGAGGGGTGGAAAGATCACAAGATCAAGAATATCCTCAGCTATCTAACAAATGTAGGGCAGACCTTTGATTCAGGGGACCCTGTCTCTGATGAATAGAACAGAAAAAAATAAAATAACAAGAAGTTCCTATTTATTCTTTTCACTGTGTAGGAATACTCAACTTTATCCCTGATTCTCAAACTCAAAAACTCCCAGCTCACCTATTCATGTCCAGCTCTGGTTTAAAGACTTGTCAGCCTCATGTGCCGAGCCCTCAGAGGGAACCGGGAGCTTCCCCAGAATCCACCCTCCTCAGAAGGGTGTGGTGTTCACCAACAGTTTGGTTGTCTTAATGATGATGATGTATAGATTATACTGACATGTGGAGCCCCTCTTTGGAAGTGATAGTTGGTATGCCCTAGATTTCCTAGATTTATTTCTTCTGCATAAAACTTTGTCTTACAGCTGAGAGCTTTTACGGACAACAGAGATGACATGGCGCTGGGCCATGTGATTGTACTTCTCCAGCAGGAGTGGCCGCGGGGAGAGAACCTTTTCCTGAAAGCCATCAGTAAGATTTGCCAGCAAGGAAATTTCCAGTATGAGAACTTCTTCAGCTATGTTACAAGTATCCTTTCTCTGGATGAAGCACAATCACTTCTGAATGTTTAGCACAAGTGCATCCTACAGGATGAACCATTCTAGTAGAGATACTGCTTTTCCTGTTTGTGGGGAAAGGAGGAGGACTGAGCACCAGAAATGAGCTGTGGCAGTTGCTTTGTGAAAGTCAGTGACGTTTCAGAGTTCAAGGAATCAGGGCTGTCGTTCCCTTCTAGTTGACTTCCAAGAAGGCAGCCTGGAAGCTTCCAGTGAGAATAGCCTACAAGTTCTTGCCAAGCCCAGAGCAGTTGGTTTAGCACAGACTACCATAGTTCCTTGGCCTTTGTCTATGGAAAGAGTGTCCCCTGTGGCCTCTCCTTGGACAGAGGCTGCCCCCGGGGTCAGTTCTTAGCACTGGGCCTGCGCCATCCCAGCTGCTCCTTAGTTATGCTAAGGAGGCAGAGGTGCTTTGTGAGGTGGGCAGCACCTGACTTCACATGTTTGTAAGGGGCAGACCACCTTTGAATTGAGGGTACACCCCAGTTTGGTGGCTTTCATTTTATTGCCTCTCATAATACATCCTCTCAATTTTCAGGATACATGTACTATATATATCCCAGTGCCTGAGCAGTGATTTTTTTTTTTTAAGGTTAATGAAAGTTATAAAACTTTCCCCCAGAAGGATGCATCATCTAACATTTCATATGGAATTTTCTGAGTTCTCAGACACTACCTTTCTTGAAGCATCTGAAAGACCTTGTCTGCTGGGTGTGAAGAAATAATCTTTCTTTTTATGATTCATATCCTGTCAGCCAGACCATCCTCTCCACTCCTCCTAGTTCTGATTTCTTACTAAGAAATTTCTCTTACGGCCATGTAGAATCTGTTTAATTATCTCCGTAGGAAAGCCATGTGCTAATGCTTTTCAGTCCGATGGGCCTGGAGATTGATGCCACTGAGTTACACAGCCATCCCCGCTGTGGATGGAACTCATGGAACTCGTGCAGAGAGTTCTTTTTACAGGGCAGGTTGTTAGTGTAAAGATCAGTACCTGGTTCAAGAACTGACTGGTTGTTAGCCGGAGAGCAGTAGCCAGGTTCTTCACCTGCCGAGAGCCTGTTTCCTCACCTGGGAGAACAGGGCAACTTGTTACTTGTTGGTTGACCTGAATGTGGCCGAAGACATTGACATGCTGGAGGAGTTTGCTTATTTAAGAACCCAGGAAGGAGGGAAGATTCACCTGGAATTACTCCCCAATCAAGGAATGCTGATCAAGTAAGCAGATGCTCTTTTGTGGCTCGATGCTGTATGCTCCCCTTTCATGTGCTTGCATGATTTATTTGTAAATTTCTGTACCTTTCAGAAATTTAATGGAAAGGAATCCAAACCTGGTCTCTGTTTTAGAAGGGCTGCTTGATTCGAGGTGTCTTTTAAAAACTTAGCTACACTTCTGGGGAAAAAAAAATGTTGCTTAAATTGGGATGTTTTTGTTACTTTTGAAATCCTTTATTAGAGAATTTTCTATATGCCTTTTCCTTTCCAAAATTTAGTATTCATTTCTGGTTAGGCATACAGAGATTTTAATTGAAAGCAGCCATGCTTAACGCTGTACTGGATTAGGGGGAAAGCACAGACTTTATTTAGAACTCTGTCCTAAGACCTTCCTCGTGGCTTGTGTAGCACAAAGTGAATTAGCTGGTTCTAGTGCCTCTAAAACACACCTGCCCCCCAAAGTGACTGGGGATGTGCTTGGTTCCAGGTGTGCCCCTAGCCCGTAGGACACTACAGAAACCCCAGGTTGTCTCAGATGGAAGTACCAAGTTAGCGACCATTCATGATTTTTAAATAGCTCATAAACCTTGCTTCTATCCTCCTCAGTCCTCATTGCAGTTTGGTTAATGGAGCCTCTCTCCTGTGAGTGCCATGTGCAGTTTGTACCCTTCCTTCTTCGCTTCCTTCATAGTCAGTGTGTCTGTAAGTCAGTGTCAGAGTTAGGCCAAGAGACTGAACCCAGAGCAGGAAGAATGTGTTGCTGAGACTGGAAATCTTCTCGGTCATCCCTCAGTTTTGGCAGAAGCAAGTTTTTTAGTTGTTAAAAGCCATAGCCCTTACTTTGCTCTGCCTTTGTAGACTCATAGGGGTGTTGGAGGAGCGAGGTAAGAAATGCTTATATTGGATTTCTGTAACTCAGGAATTGGTCCATGGTGAGCATTCCTTCCTTATTATGCCTTAGCAAGAGGAGGGCCCAGCAGAATCTGCCCTAAAGAACACAAGATCCCCTCCCTATCTTCTAAGTGACATTGCTTATCTTAGACATTTCCATTAAGGAACTGAGGTGGTGTTTAGGAGCATCAGAGGCCCTTTGTAGGCTGCTTAATCAGGATGTCCTAGACACTGTCCTCTCCCCTTCTCCATCGACTACTTTGACTATGAACCAGAGTCGTGGAGAATAGTAACTGCATGCTTCCAAGTGTGGTTAACCATGTGTGAGAATAGATTGCTTCTATAAATGGAAACACACGTAAACTGTTTCCTATAGGACCCTCTGGATCCCAAAATTGATTATACAAACATGTCTTTAAGACAGCTTTTTAGTTCATTAAAAGCTGACCATTCAAACTGTCATAATACATATGGTCTTAGAGTCAAACTCTTTCGACAGAGGGGTCAATCTGCACAGGATTGCCGCATGACTTAGAGAATGCTTGGCTGTCTGTGGCAATATAAGGAATGCATCTACAGTCCTCAGCAGTTGGGTCTCTGGTTTCACTGTAACTAGGCCTTTCTTCTTTGTCCATATTTTCTTAACTTGAATAGTGTTAACTTGCTCATGGTCCCTGGGACTTGGAATTTAAAATGAGGACCTATCGCTGGCCCAGATAATGGCACTGGAAAGGAGGCATCTGTCCTGCTTTCCAGGGCTCTCCCACCTTGATCAACCTAACTTGAACTTCCTTGAACTTTCTGTAGAAGATAAGCCTCCTAAAAACCCATGGTTGATTCAGCTTGGAAAAAGCATTAGGGATTGTTAACTAGTGACCTGACCTTGTAGGAATGTTCTCTGTGAGGGTCTCAACATGGATTTGAATCTGTATTTCAGATAACCTCTATCTAAATGACGCCAAGAGAATCAAACTGCGTAAGACAGAGATTTGACTGACTGAGGTGTGATTAGACTCTTGAATAAAACTATCTATATTCCTTTTCCCTTTGGGTTCCAAACAAATTCTCTGAAGCCATTGCAGACCTTGTGGGTGGTCCCTCCAGATGAGTGGCAGAGATGTTGTGAGCAGTGTACCTCTCCTCCCCTTGGGGTAAGGTTGTGAGTCCGTCCTAGTTGTAGCATCTCGGATGCAAGCAGGTACAGTACAAACACTGGGCACCTGGTGCCAGGCCTAAAGGAGACAGAAGGTCTCCGTTTGTTCCGTAGATATGTTGTTCTGACGTGTGTTCAATGAGAGAACCGTTTCCATGCCGACAGCCACAGAACCATTAGTTGCACTAGACTGGATCAAAATGGAAAGAAATCTCGGGGCTAATGTACTAAATCTTCATTACAGAATTCTGCAAAACCATGGCTCCCAGCCTTGTTTTCCTCAAAATCTCAAACACCCTTTCTTTATTGAAAACATTGCCAGCCCTTCTGAGTCCTCTTTGAAGGGCGGCCTCTCAGTCTGGGGCTTCAGTCCTGCTAAGGTGGCTAGCCAGTGTCCCCAGGTGTGTTTCTGGGACCGGCGAGGGCAGGAGAAGAGTGAGGGAAGCAGGCTGGATTTTGAGTCCTGTCTTCTCGGATGTTACCCCTCCCCACTACCCTCTCGTCTCCCTCCATCTTCCTCACTGATGCCTTTATACTCCAAATCACAAGTGGGAAGAGCTCTGGGACCAGGAGCCAAGATGCCTCTAGACTGGCACCAGCAGCGGGTGCGGTGGGGCCCTCAGCTTCTCCCAGTCCCCCTGAAGACAGCACGGCCAGGGGCTTGTGGAGGTTCAAGTTTCTGTACAGTCCGCTTTCCAGTCCTGTGTATCCTCTCCGGAGTGTTGTTTTTGCAGTGCAGGGTGAGCTGGTGTGGGTGTTTGAATGCTGCTGTTTGCTGTCTTTTAAAGGCCTTCTAGCCCTCCCATGGGGTTACTGCAGCAGGAATTCTTACCTGTGCTTCAGCCCAGCATACAGACTGCTGACAGGTACCAAGTGGAAAAACACCTGCTCATAGTGTGCTGTTTGTCAACATGTTCCCCGCCCGCCCATGGTTTTCAGCTCGTTGTCCCTCGATGCTCTTCTTCATGCTTTATTTATTTGTTTTTAATTTGTTCTGCATTCCTTGGCAAACCATCTGGTTGTAAATATTGTAACATTTTTAATTTTTTTCCATGAGTTGCCAGTGTGTTTGTGTTGAATTTAAAAATCATTATGGATCTGGGGGGGAAGAAACAAGTTTGCTAAAACTGAATTAGACTAAGTGAATGTTAGAGGAAGGGCTAAGCTGCGATTCTGTCGGGATAAAATTCAGGGTTTGGGGTCATGAATATTTAAATACGTTGACATACGTGTACCACAAGTAAACTTTTATTGTGGATTTCCATATTAATGATCAGGACTCTTTTGCTCTAAACAGACATTCACACAGCTTTCCCTGCCTTAAAGCAGGCTGCTTTGTTTCAGACCTTACCTTCTGAATTGGCAATATTTCATAAGCTAAAATGATGCCCTTTTGTTTAGCTAGATTCTCCTGTTCTTAAATCACAAGAGCTGTCTGCAGTCATGTGCCACTTACACCAGGGATGCACACGCCATGCACTGTGCTGTTGCGTGGACATCATAGTGTGTGTTGACTCAAACCTATCAGCTAGTACCAGGCTGTAGGGGACCAGTGCAGTCCATCATTGTGTGTGGAGCATGACTCATTGACATCATCCAGACCTGCATAGAGCAGACTCTGATGAATATATAATTGAGTTGTGCATCTGTGAATGTACAGAAGCAATCCTCTGGCAAGCAGAGTATAACAGTTAACTGTCTTGAGCAGTATTGGGGAGAATTTGTCCTCTGAAATATGGCCTGCAGTTGCATGTAACTTGTACTTGGTCCAGTCTTGGGTTGCAGCCCGGGAACCCAGAATAGAAGTATCTCAAGTCAACATAAAGCAGTGTGCATCCGTCTGTGCCCAGCAGCACCCAGTCCGTCAGCCTCACTGACACTGACTGAGTTAACCAGCCAGACTTAAAGCGTCCATGCAGAACTGTGTCTTCTCAGGTCCCTGCTGGCTTCCTATGAAGCCTTTTCCAGTGGCTGCGGGCTGTTGCACAGTGTTCTCTGTTCACTAGTCCAAACGTGACATCTTTTGCTATTGCACTGCGATGTGGTGACTCCTGATCACTTTCTACGTAATAATGTGTGTTAGAAACAGAAGCATTTAGGGTGATAGCCACAGCCTCTGTTTTCTCACTACATGAAAACCTTGTGACTTGCAGGAGAGTTAGGGGGTGGGGGTGGGGAACAGAGGTGGTTTTTGTTCGTCTAAAACTGTTACATTACCAAACTAGCAGCCAGAACTCCTCTGTTTGTGGTTGAGTCCACTGAGTTTCGCTGGACTTTTCTTTTCCTCTGTCCATTTTGTTGTCCTCACTCGATGGGATTCTGTTTGTCCTTTCTGTCCTAACCCACGGCTCTTGGGCCCCAGTTAGACACCTCTTGGCTTTTGCTCCCACTAACCCACCCACAGACGAGCAAGCACCTCAACAACGCTACTCTTCTGTGACACAGTTCTGTGTCAGGGTCCCAGGTCCCCCTGCTTTTTCTACAGTAGTCTGGATGGACACAGCACTCATGGGTCTGCCCTGTCCTGGCTCTGTGGGGATAGGCCTGACTCAGGACCCCAGCAGTTGTATGGAAGCCTGAGCTTTTCTGGACCGAGGCCCTGCCAGAGAGCTCCTTGGTGGCTAGGACATGCTGGGTCCCTCTTCTTACTGTTGCCTCTCTGTGGTCTGTGGCCTGGTCTCCAGCACGGTGAGGCTAGTCAGGATGGAACCTAAAGCAACCCAGGGCACTGAATTGCGTGAGCTTCATGAGTTCAGAGGTGAAGCAGGTGACATTTCACCGACGATTGGCTGTGTAAAATGACCCAGTCTAGGGCAGGAAAGATATCTGCGTAGTGTTGAGCCTGAGAAGAATGGACAGGAGTGGTTATCTGGCTGCAGCTTCTCTTTTTAAATGTGGTTTAAATGTGTGACTGCACTTAGCTGTGAGGCGGGTTGATCCCTGCCCCGGTGACAGAAGGCCGCGCTGCTGCTTCTGACCGTGGTCTCTCTCTGTTTCCCTCTCGCTGACCTCAGGCACCACACAGTCACTCGTGGCATCACCAAAGGCGTGAAGGAGGACTTCCGCCTGGCCATGGAGCGCCAGGTCTCCCGCTGTGGTGAGAACCTGATGGTGGTCCTGCATCGCTTCTGCATTAATGAGAAGATCTTGCTCCTTCAGACCCTGACCTGATAGACCTTTGGCCACCCTCAGCTCAGCTGTGTGACCTGAAGACACTGCTGTGGCATGTGCTGCCTGACCAGGACTGAGGAAGAAGGAAAGCACCAACTTCTAACTCCCTGGGCTGCTTAGAAGTCCATCTCAAGGGTGCGGGAAGTTAGCTCTATTTTTAAGAGTTCAGATTTTTTAATTTGTATAAAACAAGAATCAATCCGTTTCGTAAATAAAAATCCTAAAATTTGAAATTTAAAGAAAAACTTTTTTCTAGTTTCAAGTAGGGTACATTTGTCTTTTATTTTTCTAAGCATACAGCAAGGGGGCAGAAATCCAATACAACTGAATGGAGGAATGCATTTTATTATATACACGATGGACGATGTCTCCCATGACCTCAGATGTGTTTTCATTGCTACACTTGGGTAAGTGTTACATACAAGATAACATTTGACCTTTGGTTTTATGCACAACTGAACTTGAGCCTGTCCTGTGCCTGCTGACCGTCCACTAAAGGTATGGTGCTCCAGAGTCTCTGAAAAGCTAGGACAGGAAACAGGGGAGAAGAGCAAAGGTGTGGGGCTGCTGAGGCCTCAGGAAGTCAGTGTGGCCCTTCGGAGCCAGACAGCACTGCTTGGCAGTCACCTGCACCCCTGCCCTGCCCTGGATGTGCAGACAGACAGACAGACACACACATACACACACATACACCCCTCGTATCCAGAATTACGTTTCCTGGGTGCTGTATAATGTAGGTGGTTTTGCAGGTGTTTTCTTTTTCTTTGTTTTTTTTTTCTGGTTTTTTCGAGATAGGGTTTCTTTGTATAGTTTTGGTGCCTGTCCTGGATCTTGCTCTGTAGACCAGGCTGGCCTCAAACTCACAGAGATCCGCCTGGCTCTGCCTCCCGAGTGCTGGGATTAAAGGTGTGCGCCACCACTGCCCAGTGCAGGTCTTTTCTAAAAATGACAAGCTACTGAGGCCTAAGGGATTTTCTTGCTAAATAACTATCATGGTTTGAATAGTGTCACCTAAAGATCATTCATTATGTTCACACTGGTCCTAACTCTGTTAATTTAGTGTTTCATACAGTTAAGGTGATTATTCATAGACTGTCAGTAGAGGTTTCTATTTTTTATTTCATTGAACTATTTCCTGTTGAAAAGCCGTTATGGGTCCCAGCAAGTACCTTTAAAATACAGTAATCTGGGAGAAAAATAAAGTGATTTCATGATTCGAGTATCATTGTCCATATTCCACTAATAAAAAGAATAAAAAGGAATGAAAAATAGATAAAAAAAAGAACCACAGTCGCACAATAGTTTGTATTTAAAGTTACATTCCTAATGGGATGCCAAGTTAAGATCTGAGCGACATTTCAGGGTCACCTGGAGCACAGTGGACAGTCTTTCCTTTCATCAAGGGTAAGTTAAGTTACCCCTGAGAAAACTGACTGGTGAAGAAGGATATGACAGTTTTTTATTTAATCAGAGCTCAAAGTCAACCAGCCAGCTACCCAGAGACTTGCTTGTCAAGGAAGGTAGCGCCATGTCTCCAAGAGCCTGAGATAACTTCTTAGGGCACAGTCAATAACCACATGTGGCCCAGCATCTGTCTTGGGGTTCTGTTGCCATGCTTTGGAATGCTGCTTAGCCCAGTGTGGCAGAAAGTTATGTCATCAATTCAATACAACATTGACTCCTTAGAGTTCTTATTTGTTTTCTTGTTAAATTTGGAACTCAAGATAATACTAAACAGAGTACCTCAATGGCTTTAAGCAAAAGTAAAAGGAATAGGGTCTGGATAGCCTTTCCCACAGCCTGACCCTACGTCCCTTCCAATCCAAGCCCTGAAGTGGCTTTTTGCCTGGGATACACTTCTGTGACTCAGGATGCTGGGAGTGGTTCCTTCCTGAAACCTGGAAACCTGAGGTAAGGGTCATGCTGGAGCTGAGATCAGTTCACCACAAGTTGGGTGAAAATTAACTTTGATAGGCCAAGCTGTAGAAGCAGCTGTTAGCTTTTTTAATGTCTCAGAGTCTCATTTGGTCAGTTACTAATTTAATCATAATAAATAATACTAACCTTTGCTAGCTCTATTCTAGGCTTTATGCTGTGTATCCCACATATATTTTTCTCAGGACAAATCTGTGAAGCGGGTTTAATAAGTGGGTGAGGACCTGCGACTTAGGTTCTGTCTCTGCACTGAGGTCACGGAACTTGTGACCTGCGCTTGATTCATGTTTCTGGTGTTGGGATGAGACCGGGCCCTTCTGCTGCGTTCTCTGAGAGCTCCCCGTGCTGGTGTTGTGATGTACTTGGGGAATGGCTATCTAAGAGAGAAGAGGAGAGACTAAGGATGCAGTCTCTACCTACAGAATTTGACAAGTGGGAGCCCACCATTAGATCCCTGAGACTCAAAGCCTGAGTCAATGCTATTTAGAGATGAAACACGGAAGAAGAGCTGAGGGAGGTGTTGATGAGGCCTTCCAGAGACAGGATCTGCTAATTAGACCCGGAAAGATGAAGTTGACTTTATCGGGTTGAGAAGTATCAAATCGTGTTGTATGCTCGTAGAAAGAAGGCATTCAGGCACATGGAGGTATAATAACAAACACACAAAGGCCTGGGGACCTAACTTAGTGGTGGAATCTTGCTTAGCATCTTCAAAAGCCCTGGCTTTGATTCCTAGCACTGGGGAAAAGGTGAGCGTGATCAATGCAAGTTACATACGTGTACAAAGATGGTGTAACAAATCCTTTTAGGTGTGCTATTAATGCATGCTTGTGAACAAGACAGGCTCCATTCCTACATTCACTGAGTCTCCGTAGATTTAAAGTTCTAATCTTGGCCTCCCCCGGCCCCTTTTTCTTTCTGACTTTAGCTTCTGTGGTGGCCCAGAGCTCATCCCCGTCAGAGGGAACCGGTAGCTGACTCACGCGTCTTCGTGAAAGCGGCTTCATTTCTGCCTCTCCAAAGATGATTGACCATCTGCTTGTAACAGTGAAATTCCAGTGCCCTGATGGGGAGTTCTCCAAACAGACGGCAGCTCCATGTGTCTGCTGTGGTCATTCCATAGAAATCGAATCCAGCAGAGTGGTCCTCACCCCACTTTTAATCTCCCCTTTTTATCCCGTCCTCGTGAGGGTTTTTGTTGTTGTTGTTAACACTTCACAAATTGCTCAGATGATTTTTTTTTAATCGCTTCTGTACACATTGCTCAGACCCTGGGTATTTGCATCCGAGAGTGTTAAAACAGGATAGCAAAGTGGGTGTCGAAGACAGAAGTCTGTTGTCTCACACTTGTAAAGGTACAGATCCAATCTCGGGGTTGCCACAGTCGTGCTCTCCCGTTACTGACAGTCGAGTCCTTTGCCTTGGACGAGCATGTGGCCAGCAGCAATCACCGACTTTCCTAGTCTCTCCTTGTCTCCTGTCATAGTCCCTTCCAGAAGGATGTCCCCCTCCATTATGACCTCACCTAAACTAACTGGTCTGTGAGATTTCAACATGCATTTTGGGGAGAAACAATTCAGTAATAGCCCAGGAACCCCAGGATGATCTTCATTGGTATCTGTTTGTATCATCTTCAGGACGTATTACTTATGTTTCTCATGGCTTTGACAGAATAGCTGATAAAGGCAGCACAAGGGAGGTGAGTTCATTTTGACCTAAAGTTTGACAGGGAAAGCATGGCAGCAGGAATGGGAAACAGTAAACCGGAAGTGGGGCCTGGCTTTAAGACCTCACTTCCTCTGTGAGACTCCAAATCCTAAGGCTCTGCAACCTTCCCTAACAGCACCCTCAGCTGGGCCAGTGTGCAGGCAACTTGAACCTCTGGGAGAAATTTCCTATTCGAACCACAGAATATATGCTCCTCTATGCCTCACAAGGACATTTCAGTTCTCCAGCACTGTCTACATGTAGTCTATAAGTTTTCACATAAGGCAGGCTGCACAAAGCAGAAGCAAGAGCTTGTGTTTAGAGAATTTATGCATTGAATGTCTCTCTTGAATATACAACTGTAGGTGCCCTATGTCTCACTTTAGACCAACATATAAACTCACTAGGGTGGAAGGATGTAAATTTAGACTGACATGTTAATCATTTTCCCTCAAGGATACCTCCTAGAAGTAAAGACAAAGGTAATGAAGTATTTCTAGCTCATGATTAAAAATCAAACCATTATCTAGGGAGAGATGTTCTCCTTATAAAATAATTGCTACCTTTGTTTCTTATAACACCTTTGGAAACTAAAGCTATTTCAATGAGTTAAGGAAAAGAATATGATTTTAATAGATTTTTCTTTGCCTTAATGATTGAAGCTTATACTTAAACACCTTGTTTTTCTCTGTTTATTTTGTTAGCAACTAAGGAGGCAAAATTGTAATGGTCAAATGGACTTGTTAAAAATATTGTCAGGCAATCCATTGGGTACATAGTGATCAATGGAAGAAATGAACACTGTAAGTTTTTTTTAATCAATTAATTACTTAGAGTTCTGGCGTTGCAAAGGGGCCAGTGAGCAAGGAATGTTTGATCGTTTCCAGTGGCAATAAGCACTTCTGCAGCCTGTGTCCTCTATAAACAAAGAGGCTATTGCTGTGGTGCTGCCGTGTGGAGGTAGGACAGGCTCCAGCAGACACACAAACGAAACATTCCAAGTTAAATCCACTGTCTCCTCAAGTGACTTCCTCAGCCCTTGTCAGCCCATTCCCTGACTCTGATACTGTCTTATTTTACACCTCTAATACCAGCCAGACTTGACCTCCCATAGATCCCAGACTGCCGTAGAAAGAGGAATGAGAACACACACAAGTGGAAGCTGTATTGATGTCCACTGATATCGCCACCATGTTCCTTCACCAAAGGGGAAGGATGTCTTTAGACACTGCAGGGCAGGAACCGACGGAACTACTTTGGACCCTTCACATCACTTAAGGAGGGATAGCAGCTGTTGGTCAGGAGTCCATTCAAATTCCCTGTCACTCATCAGAAAATCAAAGAAAGCATGACATTTGGGGCCAGAGATGGTATGAGTGTCCTGAGAGCAATGACAAGCCATTCCTTACAGGTTTCCTTACCCATAAAGTAATAGAGCTATTACCTTTTAGAATGTATAATATAAAGCATTTATCATGCTGTCTCATAGAAGCAATATAAAGAGTATTTAGAAATTGTAGATGTAATCTACTTATAGTTGCCAAAAAAGGCAATTGATTCACATTATCACAACTGATTGTGTAAGTGGTGATTTATTTATTTGGTGATTGTTGATATTTTTATTTAACATGCATATTTGAGGCACAAGATTAACTTCTTTTTTTAATTATCATATTAGGCGTGGTGGTACATGTCATTAATCCCAGCATACTCTGAAGACAGAGGCTGTGAGTTCAAGACCAGCCTGGTTTGTATAACAAGATGCCAGATCAGCCAAGACTACAGAGTGAAACCCTCAAAACAAAAAAGTTTTAAATTATTTTTATTTATGTGTCTGGGTATACACATGCCACCGCATACATGGGGGGTCAGTGGACAGCTTGCTGGGGTGGGTTCTGTCCTTTCACCTGGATCCTCCTGGGGATTAAACTCTAGTTGGCAGGCTCAGTGGTAGGGGCTTTCTTTCTTTCTTTTTTTTTTTTTAAAGATGTATTTATTTATTACATATACAGTGTTCTGCCTGCAGGCCAGAAGGGGGCACCATATCTCATTATAGATGGTTGTGAGCCACCATGTGGGTGCTGGGAATTGAACTCAGGACCTTTGGAAGAGCAGCCAGTGTTCTTAACCGCTGAGCCATCTCTCCAGCCCTCCTTGTCAGTCCAAGATACATTTCTAACTGTCCTTTCTAAAACTTTAGTCTCCTCCTTGAATGAATAATTGGATCCTTGTTCATGAACTAGATGATGAAGTTTGTTCTTATTTTACTTTCCAAGAAGTCTATGTATATAGTTGACACCAAAGACCAAATTCACAAAGACTAACGGTTAGGAGATAAGCAGCGTCAGAAAACAAAAACACCTCCCCACGGCTGCCACCACCAATTAAACCGAAGAACTTGCTAATGAAACTGAAGAAAACCGCAGCTCTTCTTGGAGAGCCCTGTGCTCTCCTGTCTGCCTTACTCTGGGAGCACTTCTCCTAGCTCTCATGCTTAAGTCTATATTAAAATCATTTAAATCCCAACTCTACTATGTGAAAAATAAAGGGTAAGAGGTCAGATGTAAGCAAAAAAAAAAAAAAAAAAAAAAAGCAACAATAAATTGGAAGGGTTGACGTCTTCCTTCCGCTGATAATTGAAGAAAACCATTTACCAGGCTCACCTAATGATTTCAACCTCGATGCTGTGACTCTGGGAGACAGACATACAGTCCTCAATTACAAGGTGTGCCAGCCTGTTTGTGTGAGCATATAAAGTGGTCTTTGCAGCAGCTCACGCGTTCAGTTCCTTCCTACTTTCCTCCTGCGGGAAAGATTGCGTCATTGCAGATACGGTGAGAGTCTCTGCGGAAGCAATGGAGTCCCGCCACTGTGATGCTTATACTACAGCGCAAGTGCCTTGGCCTGTCAACTGATTCATAGTGTCTTAACAGCCTCAGAGAATTACGAAGTTGCCTGAAACGTTATTTTTTTTCTTTCTGCTAATAGATTTAGATACCTAGTACCCCTTATTCAAAAAAGAATTTAATCATATGGGGACCAAAAATCCTGGACAACTTAAAGCCCTGATAATGCCATTTCTACCTCTGATTTTTACTTAAACTTCAGAACTTCCAGCACGTGATTTTTTAAAGTAAATTTAAAATACAGTACTCAAAACTGTACATCATGAATCTATGACACAGTGGATTTTCCAGTTGAACCCGATGAATTCGATGTTCCTGTAAGAAAGGGAAGCACTGGCTCTGTGGAGGCCTCTGTCTCACCAACTGTCCTGTTCCAAAGCCAGCCACAGTTCTCACTGTGAACACACAGACTAGTTCCACCTTCCTGAATTTCTGATCTCCCCATCTGCGTTTTGTCTTGTAATATCATTCATACTGTACATTTGGAAGTGTTTTTTATATAAATGGCTAAGTGATAAATCTTTGGAGCTTCTGCGGCCCACATTTCAGCTTTCGCTGTATTTGCTCCGCTCTGCCATTAGCATGCAAAGACGAGGCAGAAAAATATGTCAGTTCCACATGTAAATTATCTTTATTTATCTCCAGGAAGTTTATTCTCATTTCAAGATTCACAGGTTTCTATACTCAAAGCATCCTCATTTCTCACAAGGTGCAGTTTATTTTAAACAAAAAAAAGCAATTATCCTTTAGGCATTTGGTCTATTCTGCTTTAAAACTCAATTTCTATTCATCATTTTGTGAGGGCTGCTGAGCTTTAGAAAAGAAATAATTCCCCGGGCACTATTCTGGGAAGCCTATTTTTCAGTAGTTGTTAAAAATAGCAAGACAGATTTTATTCAAGCCTGTGGCAGTGTGGAAGAGACTGGATTCAAGTGGAGATGGTAGCCAGTGGGCACGTGAGGAAGCTGTGGAGCTGAGAGGAACTTGGGCGAGGTGTGAGGTTTGAGGCGGAGCAGAGCAAACTGACTGCATGTTAACTAGGGTCAGGGGTGGGGGAGTGGGGAGTGGGGGTGGGAGTGGGGGGGGTCGGGGGTGGGAGTGGGGGTTGTCTAGATACTGAGGCCAGGGGTAGATTTTAGAAAACCGGCCTAGGGAAGCTCTTTTCAGAACCTGGATTCAGCAGACTAAGTCAGAGGCCTAGTGGAGACAGCAGGGCCCAAGGGACACGGACTAAAGTGTGGCCAAGAAATGAACACAACCGATCCTTGCCAGTTGACATGATTGTTGAGTAACACGTTGTTTTTGACCCATGTGTTAGGTTCGTGTCACTGAGACACAGTGTCGGACGGGAGCAGCGTCAGGGAAGAAAGCCACGTGATGCGTGGCTCACGGCTTCCGAGGATCCAGGGGTCCTGAGGAAGGCTTCAAGGAGAAGCTTCCGTCACTCATGTCAGAGCCGGAAGCAGACAGGGACAACACATTCCTTGATCAGAAATTAGGGGTTGTAGCTGTGGTTCATTCTGGGCTCTAGAGTCTATTCCGTTTGTCTGTGGGTCTGTCTTTATGCCAGTACCATACTGTTTTTGCTACTATGGTTCCATGATAAAATTTGAGATCAGGTTTGTGATACCTATAACATTTTCTCTTTCTGTGAGTTTTGCTTTAGGTTCAGGACTTCTGTACTTCCCTGTGAATTTTAGGATGTTTTTTCTAGGTCTGTGAAGAACATCACTGGAATTTTAATAGAGCTTACCCTTAATCTGTAGATTGCTTTCAGTAATATAGCCATTTCCACAATACTAATTATGCCTATCCGTGAGCCTGGGAAGTCTTTCCTTCTAATGGTGTCTTCAATTTCTTTCACCAGCACTGTGAAATTTTTGTTGTAGAGGTTCATTCCTAGTATTTCATTATTTCTTGAAGCTACAAAGAAAAGGAATTTCCCCAATTGTTTTTATTGTTTTATGTATGGATTTTGTATTCTACTAGTTTGATGAAGGTGTTTATCATATTTAAGAGTCTTCTGGGGAAAAAATGGGCAGTGGTGGCACACACCTTTCATCCCAGCTCTTGGGAGGCAGAGGCAGGCAGATCTTTGAGTTCAAGGCCAGCCTGATCCACAGAGTGAGTTCCAGGATAGCCAGTGCTACATAAAGAAACCCTGTCTCAAAAATCAAAAAGAAAAAAAAGTCTTCTCTTTTTTTTAAAAAAACGCTTTAACTGTGAGAGCATGTCATCTGCAAAGAAGGGTAATTTGACTTCGTTCTTTCCTATTTTTATCTTTTGCTTCTTCCCCTTATTATTCTAGGCAAGGCTTTGAACATTATGTTGGATAGGAGCAGAGGGAGGGGGAACCCTTTATTCTAGACTTTAGAAGAAACGCTCCCAGTTTTCTCCCCACTTAAGAGGATGATGGCTACAGGTTTGCATGCTGTGTGTCCTTTCTTGTACTGAGTCACGTGCACTCTGTTCCTAGTTTCTTCAGGACTTTCCTCACAAGAGGAGATGGAGTTTGTTGGAGACTTCCTGCGTCAGGCTAGATGACAGTGTGATTGCTGTAGAAAATGTGGCGCAGACGCACATGGAGTTTTATGTAACTCTAAGGAAAAAGGATATCATGACAGTTACAAGAAAAAGGCTACAACCGGAAATCACTGTGTTGAGCAAAATAAGCCAGCCTCGAAAAGACAAATGGCATTTGTCTAAACCTAAATTTCAGATCCTCTGCTTATGTGTATATGTATGTAACCGTCTGTGTGTTTGCAGAAGGTGGAAGTGGAGAGGATGGTGGAGACGTGTGAAAGAAAACAAGGGGACTAATGGAGAGAAAGGAGCCCGGGGCGGGATGGAAGAGGACGTCAGGAGAGGGAATAAGAGCAAAGGATAACGACACGCATGCGTGACGAGGCCGTGTTGAAACCCCTTTCTTGGTATGCTGATATAAAGAATGAATTTTAAAAAAAGGATTACGTGAATCTTCATACTGCACCACTGGGACATTCCAAGCTCTTTTATAATCCTGGTCTAGGAGGGACAGCTGCCCCGCCACACATCAGAAAGTGATGAGTTTGTCTCTGGGGACACTGAGTGGCCAAGAGAAAAGACAGGGCCATTCATACTTAAGAGTTCCCCAGTGAAAAGCCTATGAGTGATTGATCAAAAGCAGGCTAATCCCTTTCCAAAATGATACATGGAAACAGCCAAAAGAGGGTAGAAATGACTTCCCTGTAGAAACAAACGGATGTGGAGAAGAAGAGAGGAGCAGACTGGTGTCATGTGTCATTGCTTATTTGCAGCTTTTAAATGCACTCTTGTTCTGTTTTTAGTTTTAAACTTAAATAAAAATTATTTTTTAAATACTCTTCTTGCCTTTGAAGGCAAACTTAAAGAAGTTGTATGACTGCCAGCAGGTGGCACTATCCTCTTCTCAGAGCATGAGCTGGCTGGCTCTTCTCACCCACTTGGGGTCCGGGTGTAGTGTTTTTCTTCAGGGACCAGAAGCTCAAGTGGATTGATCTTTAGCAAGAAAATTGTTTATTTCTGCAGAGTCTCCGTAACCACAAATAGCTCCATACTGGCCACACTAGACTGAAATCATCAAATTCTCTGATATGGTCCATTTTTCTTGGGGATTTGTTTGTAAAGCAAAGGTGAACTACTTAAGTTCTTCTCTTTCCCGGAGATCTCTGCCTGCAGGACAGCCCAGCACATTTCCACAGAGATCCCTGCATGCAGGACAGCCCAGCACATTTCCACAGAGATCCCTGCCTGCAGGAAGGCCCAGTACATTTCCACAGAGATTCCTGCATGCAGGACAGCCCAACACATTTCCACAGAGATCCCTGCCTGCAGGAAGGCCCAGCACATTTCTACAGAGATCCCTGCATGCAGGACAGCCCAGCACATTTCCACAGAGATCCCTGCATGCAGGACAGCCCAGCACATTTCCACAGAGATCCCTGCATGCAGGACAGCCCAGCACATTTCCACAGAGATCCCTGCATGCAGAACAGCCCAGCACATTTCCACAGAGATTACTGACTTTTGGGAGCTTGTTTAAACATACAACATTTGAAACACAAAGGTTACTGGCTATGAGAACAGAATAGACACTGATTCTAGGCAGGAGAAAAGGACTGGGTAGGTTTGTGATCTACATCTGGTTTTGGTTTTTTGTTGTTGTTGTTTTGTTTTTTTTCATGTGTGTGCATGTTTTTTGTGTGTATCTACACATGTGTTTGGAAGCCAGAGGTTGATATCTGGTATCTTCTTCAATCTAACTCCACCTCATTTTTATTTCTGAGACAAAGTCTCGTGTTGAACCTGGAGCTTGCTAACTTGCCTACACTAGCAGAGATCCTCCTGCCTCTGCCTCTGAGCACTGGGGTTGTGGGCACACCCAGCTCTTAGGTGGGTGCTGGGATCAAACTCAGCCCTTTTTTCTTCAAGTTTGGCTCGTGCAGCAACATAAGGAATGAGTGAGTTTGCGCACAGTAGTTCCTAAAGCCCGGTCACCCACAATGGCCTTCGCAGTTCCTCTTTGGTCCCTGAAGTCGGCTCTCTCACTTGCCCCCTGCCCACGCTTACTCTTCAGTCTTAGGATCTCTGTGCTTCAGGAGCCCATCAGCATATCTTCCCACCCACCCGTGGCAGCTTTCGAACGTTACCTCCCGTGCACCCACTCACGTCAGTTTCACGTCAGTTTCTTTGTCTCGCCCACTCCTGACTTCAATCAGCAAACTGTTTTTTGCAGATGGTATGTTTCTGCAGGAACTCCTCTGCTGACTTTTTCTTCCAGTCTATTCTTTCCTCCATGTGGGAAACTGTGTCTCGGTCTTGTTCTATGGATTAAGAAGTGAGTGAGGATTCCCGTGTGCCTTTCTGTTGGTGAACACCCCAAATTATCCCATTCATTCTCTGTATCATTTGGTGCTTTCTGGGGGTTCAGTACTAACATTTCACCTCCCACAGAGAGAGGCTATACAATTGAACACTGAAAATAGGGAAGAGTTAGTGAATGAATATTAATATAGTGTGCACACCAGACATTTGATGAGTGTAGAAACAAAAAAAAAAAAAACCTAATTTTTATTTTCTGTTTTTAAACAATTTGACAATGACAGAGGTCTACCATGCTCTCAGTATAAGTGAGATATGAACATGACAAGTCCCAGATCTCAATAGTCAAGGCTGAAAAAGCATGAGCTGGGATTGGAATGAAAGAGTAGAGACTTATGAGACCAAAGGCCTCCCCGCTTCACCTTAAGCTCAATGTCTTTATCTACAAAAGAGACACCATAATATCCAAGTTGGAGCCCTAACACTAAACAGGGTTCCTTGTCCGTTTTTAAGGTCTCTAATTTTATCAAACACCTCTTACAGTTCTGTTAAGCAGATTCACAATAAAGAGCATATGGGAAGAAAGGGGCTTGATATGGCATTTGCTCAGTGATTGACAGGATGTGATAGATAATTAAGGGCATTGTTTGTACCAATACAATAAAATTGAGGAGTCCATAACATGGTAGGAAAGAAGGGAGTTGATCCAGAGGGTTGTTTGGAATTATGCATTTTTTTTCTCCTGTCACGATGTGTGGGGTAATTAAGTCATTCCTTAGCAAAGATACACTTATGCTAAAAAACAAAACTAAACAAGTCTGTAGTGGGCTGGTGAGATGGCGTGGAAGCTGAGAGCGTTTGCTGTGCAAGCCGGACCGCTTGAGTCTGAGCCACGGACCCCACAGTGGAAGGACAGAACCAACCTCTGCTGGCTGTCCTCTGCCTTTAAGTCATGCGCTATGGCACATAGGTGTGCCCCCCCACACACACACACACAGAGAGTAATAATAAATGTGCAGGTACTTGGCTCACTTCTTGTCTTGATTCATGAAGCAGAGAGGGGGTTAACAAACTGGCACCAATTTAGAGCCCTGAAAGCTGGACATGGAGAGTGGGGGATGAGGTTTCTAACCCTGAGATCTAACATAGGTCGATCCCAGCTACTGTTGACGCCTCCTCCTTTCTTTCACTCAGTATAATAAAATATTTTGGGCAAAACTTGTATTGGTAACACCAACCTTGTGTATTACAGGATTAAAGTAAAATTGTCATGTATTCATTGTTCGACATACTCACTGAGCATCTCCTCTATGTTGTGTGTCAGGGGTACAGACCTTATAAAGTGGGGAAGGGAAGATAATCAGTTGATCAGTTGATTAATCAATAAGCAAACCAATTAGGAAAAACACAGCTAGTGTGAGTAAACAAAGATTCACAATGACCGGGAGCTATTTTATGTATGTAGGTATTTAAAGATACACTTCCAGCTGCGATTTGACTGAAGTTGGAGGAAAGGATGCTCTGGGCAAACTGAACTAGTGGCACAAATGCTCTCATGCCCAGCCAGAGACCCACAGCCCAGACAAGCTTGAGCTCTCCAGCTTCACAAAGGGGAGAGATGCAGGAGAAACAGGCGGGGAGCAGACAGAAGCGTGGCCATGCAAGGCTTCCTTACGGGAGCCACTGGGAGTTTCTTGGATGTTGGTAGTTTTGAAATGAGTTACATGTGTGCGTAAAACTAAATACATCACAAATGTTCCCTAGCAATGTAAGAGGCATCCTGAGTTCCGAGTTGTTGAAACATAGAGAGAGTAGGATTTGGACTTAGTAAGTCGCCGTGCTTAGATGCTGAGTTGAATATGGAATGTTTGGGGTCGTTTCACTGGAGCTGCAGCTTCAGCTCCCTCTGTCCCTTCTTCTGTGAATTGTCTGACTCTTCCTTACTTCCCCTTGTTATAAATCTAGGTACTTAGAGTGAAAGCGCCAATATGCTGAGAATTCTTGCCCAGTGCGGCCAACAGATGAAAAGTCATTGGAGCACCAAAGCCCAAGTCTAAATCCTTGGGACTGAAAAAGAAATGAAAAGATGCTCAGAAGCTACCTTTTCCCAGTAAAAACCAAGTCTGTATCAGGGACTTGGTAGAATCCTTATCAGCTGTGCAAGGTCAGTTGTTCAAACGTAAGTTGTCTGTAGCTGTTAGAAATAGAAGACTTGTGTCTTTAAGAAATACATGGAGATCAGAATGACTGTTCTAGAGCAGGAAACAAAATGTTAGCAAGAAGTCTGGAGACGGGGTTGGTTTGCTCGTTCATCTCTCATTCAATTCCTATTGAATGAAGCAGAAGCAGAGAGAAAATACCCATGCATATACACAAGTCAGGAAAAGCAAAAGTATTTTTGCTTTTTTAAATCAGCTGCAGAGAGATTCCAAGCTTGAAAATATCAGTTGTCTCAATCTTTCCCAGCTAACTTTGTAGTTGATTCCTAGCACCCCTGAGCTATGGGGTAGTTTTGTTTTGTTTTGCTGACATTAATTGCTCATCCAAAACTCCTCATGCTAAGGGGGTTAAAATCAGCTAAGATAGATCTGGCCCTGTAGTTTTGTTTGGTACGTAGGCTCAAGTCGTGGGTAGAATTTAGAAAGCCGCTGAGAACTCTGTTCATGATTTAACACTGTTCGGCCAGCAGGGCGGCAGCACTCGAAGGGGCAGAGAGAGGCTGCGGGGTTGACTGTGAGACTTCTGCAGTTATCCCCACCCTGCCAGGCACTCCCAGGTCCATTGAGATATCCCTTCCTCCCTAAGCCTCATGTCAGACACTCAGAAGATCGCCATTCATCTCTAATCACTGTACTTGACCGTGAATGCACATTCATCTCCTTGGTGTACTTTTGCTTTCAGCCACAGCTTTCTAGAATTTCCTGTGTAAGCTCGGGCTCATTTTGTTGGATTTGCTTTTCACACCAGAGGGCTTATTATGCCTTTCTGCCCTTTGCCACAGAGCCTACTCTAGCCCAGTTTGGACTGTCTTAGACTAAGCTGCAAGGTATTTGTATTGGCCAGGGTTCTCTAGAGTAATGGAACCCCATATTAAAAGAGGATTTATTAGATTAGCTTATACAGGATGCTCGGGGCAGTCTAACAGCAGCTTTCTTTATATGGAGAAGCTGGAAATGGTAACTGCTCAATCCATGATGCTGGAGGCCTCTGCAGTCCCAATCTGCATCAAAGGCCTGGGGGATTCCTTTACCACATTGAAGAAGGTGGGTTCTAATGTCATCAAGGGGTGACATTAATGACAGCCAGAGGGTCAATAAACTCAGGAACGGGGCAGATGAACTTCCCGGTAAGACATGAAAACCAGCAGTTCAAAAGGAAAAGTTGCTCTTGGACCTTCTTACATCTGCCTCCACAGTTATCCCCTGCCCCTCGCTGTCGGAAGGTACCATCACGTCCAAAATGGGTCTTCCCACTTCAGTTAAAGTCACCAAGAAAATCCCTCACAGGCATGCCCAGAGATTAATCTGGATCAGTGATTTGCAACCTGTGACTCATGACCCTTTTCCAGGGGTCACATATCATATATCAAATATCCTGCATATCATATGTTTACATGATGATTCATAACATTGGCAAAATTCCAGTTATGAAGTAGCAACAAAATAATTATATGGTTGGGGTCACCTCAACATGAGGAACTGTATTAAAGGGTGAAAGCTTTAGAAAGGTTGGGAACCACTGTTCTAAATTTCCCCAAGCATCCCCAGAGGCCTGCTTCACAGGAGAGGCCAGATCCTACCAAGCTGACAATATTAACTATCACATCCTTGAAATGCCGATAAGTTAGAGCCCCCAATGAAGGGCATTTGGAAGCAGAACCAAGGGAGTAAGGGGTGGATGCTGTGACCTTGTGGTGATGATTCTGGCTGTTGTCACGCGATCCTAGGAAGTCACAGGACAACAGAGCCCTCTTTAGTCCAATCACAGCCTTACATCGGCCACTCCCACTCTTGCCTTCCATTTTCCCTCTTCCCCTTCCACCCCCTCACTCTACTTCCTGAGGCCCCTTCCTGTATCAGATTTTATTGCCGCATAACAAATCCGACTTGTCACCACACCTTTATTACCTATAATAAAAGTAATCACCTGCCCCGTAAGTCAGAGGTCAGGTAGAATTGACTGAATTCTACACCCAGACAGGCCTTAAATTTATAATATTCTGCCTTCAGCCTCTCAAGTTGCTGGAAATATGAGCCTATACCATTTGGATAGGCAAGTCCTTGCAAATCAGCTGTCAGCTGGGGTTTTTGAAAGCCATGCCCAGGTCTTATTTTTTTTTAATCAATTTAAAGTTAGAATATAAATTAATAGGCTTCTCATGACATATGCTCTATGTGTGTATGTATCCTGATATGTGGATGAAACAACGTACTCTATAATTGTTCATCCTCTTCTCCAAATGCCGCCTCTGCCGATAGCACCCGACCCCACCACTGGCCCCTTTTCTGGTCACCTTTCTGCTGGTAAACAGCCCCTCCCTTCCTTTTGTCTTCAGGTAACGAACGTAAACGTCCCTTCACTGATCACTGCCACCCCTACACACAGTTCTTTCCCACCTAACTCTGTTTTCAAAGCCCGCGTGAAAGTCTCTCAACACTGGTGTTTGTGTAACATCTCCTTCTGCCAGGAGCTAGAGAAAACTTTCTACTATTAAAGGGCTTGTGTCATTAGATTAAACTGATTTGAGTAATCCTGCTCTTTGGATTAAACCCAACTGACTTTTTCCTCCTCTTCTACCGTGTCATAGAGTCACACACTCTCAATCATGCTCCCTCGTCATATTCCACCCCACAGGTCAGGGTGGGAAATCTTGGGGTGTTGTCTTTGAAATCCAGCTTAGCCCATCTCCCAACAATTCTCCTTGAACTCAAATCCTCCCCTCTGCCTCTGGTGCCACAGAACTCAAGGTGAGACATCTCGTGACTGTAACAAATAGCTGCTTTGAGTGATTTAGGTAAGGGGCTAGAGAGCAAGCAGGGTGGTCCAGAGCACTGACTAGACTTGTAGAGAACCTGAGTTCAATTCCCAGCATCCCTGTTGGGCAGCTCACAACTGCCTAGAGCTCCAGCCAGGGGGACCAGACACCTATGGCCTCCTCAGCGAACACTGCCACCCACAAGCACATACCTGTACACAGATACACACATATAATAAAATAAATATATTTTAATAATCTAGTTGAGATTTCTAACACAACCAAAAAGGTATTATAGGCGTTTCTTGACTTGTCATTTCCATGGCTTGAAACTTACAAGAGGAATAAGGATCAAAAATGCAACAACTTCTTCATATGTGTGTGTATAATTTTTTTAAATTTTACATCCCAGCCACAGTTTCCCCTCTCTCCTCTCCTCCCAGTCCCTCCCTCTTTCCCTCCACTCCTCTGTCCTCACCCCCAATCCACTCCTCCTCCATTTCTGTTTAGGAAGGGGCAGTCCTCCCATGGATGTCAACAAAACATGGCATATCAAGTTGCAGTAAGACTAAGCACCTCCCCATGCATTCAAAACACAACAATTTCTTGAGCTTCCTTAAGAACATCTGAGCTGTTTGAGCCCCACAGCTGACTGCTCTTAGCCTATTGATCTGATTTTTACAGCTTGCCCACTTCATGTGTTACATTCGTGCTTTTGTCCTTACCACATTTAATTCATTTCTTCCATACACAATGCCTGAGAGACTTTATTACCCTGATCTTATGGCCAGGACTTGGTTTCAGAAATTTCTAGGATCCCATGACGATAACAAAGTTGTTTGAAAATCCAGGGGCCGAATGAGAGAAAACATGACATCAAATGCAGGAGCAGAGCTGGTCTCAGGGCCAAGCGCCTATTTTCCTCTGGTTCTCTATATTCAGGTGAGACCAATGCACAAAGCTGGAATGTGGCTCTTTTTTTGGGGGTGTGTATGTGTGTGTTTTGTGTTTTGTTTTGAGACAGGATCTCATCATGTAGCTCTGGCTGGCCTGGAACTCTATGTAGACCAGACTGGCCTTGAGCTCACAGAGGTCTGCCTGTTTCTGTCTGCTGGGATTAAAGGCATGCACCAAAAATCTTCTTAGAAACTCAGACCACCCCAGACCTGCTACCTTCTAGTGAATTTGAAACATTTTCATCATCTCTAGCATTTTGGTGACCTCTATATTTAGATGCTCTCTATACATCTAGAAGCTGCCACAATAGATTCTTTTCCTCAGTAAATAACACTAGGAAAACTGACTTAGATTTTAGCAGCAGGAAATATTTCAGAATCACTGCTGCCCATGGGTGGACCAGGTGCCCAGTGGAGCAAGGGTGGCTTACGCAGACAGCAGAGTAGTTCCAAATCACCTTTAATGGCATTGACGAAGGTCCCAAATAAGACTTGAGAGTTTGCCCAGAGACGTGGGAAGACTGAGGAGATGTTTACAAATACGGAGCACTGTGGGCAGCTGGGGAGCACCTCCCCTTCTGGTCCTACGCAGCCTCCTCTGCTCACTTTTCCTTCATGGCCAAGAAGTTCTAACTAATACCAACAAACAATGTTGAGGAATGAATTTCATGTATGAGGGATTTTTTTAGAATTCGTATATTCAAATCAAGTCTCTAGAATGATATATAATATAACTCAACATATTCAACTTGATAATATATTCAAACAAAGTTTCACTGTTACTGAAAGCTATTACAAGTCAAAAGAACCTAAATTTTCTGGGTGTTGTGGTGCGGGCCTGTAATCCCAGACTGAGCAGAAGGACTTGGAGTTCCAGGCTAGCCTGGGCTATGTAGCAAACAAATAAAAACAAAAGGGCTGGAGATGTACCTCAATGTTAAAGTGCTTGCCTAGCATATGGGAGGCCTGGGTTTGGTCCCCAGGACCCAAAACAAAACCAAACAATTCCCAAATGATCAGCATGGGCCTTTGTTGTTGTTTTCCTTTTTTCTTATTCTCTGGTTAGAGTATAAGAAGGAAATTCATCTAAATTGTAAAAGATTACAAAAAGCAAAAAATATAACCCCTGCTTTATTTGTATATTTCAGATGTCCTAGTCAGGCCTGGACTTACCAGGGCCATGAGTCCCTGGACGTTTTCAGAGTGTAACCAAACGGGAGTTCAGAAACGGCCATGAAGTCCGCCGGTGCAGAAAGAGCCTAAGATTAGGTCCGTGCTTAGGGACAGAGACCTACTGGATTCAGGCTTGGGTGCTCTTTGCAACTGAAGGTTCCAGGTCACTGCAGGGCAGATGGCTGTACTCAGAGTCAGGCAGGGCTCCAGGGTTCTCCTTGCACCTGAGGGCATGACCTTAAACAGCCTCCGCGTATCTCCCGTCCTTCCCACCTGCGGAGAGAAACATTCAAGGTCCTGGAGCAGATTTGGGGATAAACCTGGTCACAGCTCTGGAGCTAGGATGTTAGCAAATTTTACGTTAAATTTTGCTCCAACATTGGGGTCGTCTGGCAATGTCTTTGTTTTCAACACACAGCCGCGGAGTTTGAAATGTCAAGCCATTGTGAAAATGCCGTCCCCAGCCTCCCAGTGCCTCGCCAATAAGGCAAACAGCACCCCCTGCGAATTGAGTAAGACAGGGGCTTATTTTAAAATAGAACGGTCTTGCCCCATAGAACCTTGTGTCACTGTGGAGACTGAGAAACAGCAGAGAAGCATTTCTTATCGTTTCCCAATAGTCGTAGAAAAGGTTAAAGAAGAGGGACAAATTGCCTAAGACTCTTCCTCTCCAAAACACGAAGTCACATATGGCAATTATCTGAACCCAGGAAGTTCTGAAAGGAAAAGGAGAAAAGCGTCCGCTGGAGCCCAGGGGTGGCACAAGCATGTAAATCTCCAACGTGAACTAAGGAAGTGTGAGCTCTTTGGGTGAGTCTATAGCGCGTGTGGACAGCACAGAAGCCTAAGGGCAAACCAGCTTCACGATGTATTACTATTATTTATTAATTATTATTATTATGAACCATTATTAGCAGTGATTTTTCCCTGTAGTGCTCTATCATTGAAAAAGCATGCTCATACACTGTCTGGAGACTCAGCGAACCTCGAGGTAGATAGGGGAGTCTTACTCGGTGAAGCATCTGTCCCAACATCCTACCAGTAGCAATGGCCATAGGTCACAGAAGGCAACAAAAACCCTACAGGGCACGTGACTGTGTGTATTGTGAGGTCATCTGACAGCCACCTTCCTGTTTCCTAGACCCAGAAAGCATCAACTCACAGACTCCAGTCCAGGTGCACGTCCGTTATAGGTGTCCAGAGGTCAGGGGACAAATGAGGTCTTCATTATCAGAGGGCTGCACTTCCAAGCCAGAGCTCTGAGAGACTGTTTGCTCTTATATAAGGTATTGTTAACAACAATATGAGTAGCACAGTTATTCAGGGTTTACTGATGTCCTACTGTGTGCAGGCCCCTACCAGGCACCATAGGTCTGGAGGTAATGCAGGGCTGAGACCCTTCTCCCGGGACTTTGTCAGAAAGAAGAGAAGGATAGGAAATCCTTCTAACTCACTGGAGATGGGGAAGATGTGCTTGGTTCAAATGGCAAAAGAAGGAAAAGAAAGTGGGCTTCCAAAGGCGTCTGTCATGGCTCTTTCCCACCTTTCTGCTCACAGGAGCCCCTAACTTGGCCTTGGGCTATACCGAGTCTGAGCATTTGATTTATGATTATAGCTTGTTTTGCAAGGGAGATTGTTATATAAGTGTGGCCTGGGCATTTTTGCATTTGGTCACATGAACTCCAGAGCCACACTTTGTCCAAAGAATGAAGCAAGCCTAGCTACTCTCCACCCATAAAACATGGTTTGGATGAAATAAAAATACGAGAGTGAAAATGCTCCCCAGAAACGCAGCTTGCTGAAGTAACTAACATCCATACTGTTCTTTAACTCTGAGGTGTCGAATTCTAATGTCCCTCATAATTAGAGCATTACATATCCACTAGTAGAAATACCTAAGGCAAAAATCAAAAGTGTTGGAGGAGAGATCTGTGGTAGTAGCCATAAAGATGAATGGGTGGAACAGCAGATAGACCAGAGGCAGCAGCAGAATAACGGACCACTGGGGCCTGGCTTCCAAGCCAGGCCCTGAAATGCAAGGCCCCTCTGTTTGCTTGACTCCGTCACACTGTCAGCCCTCCTCTGGCTCCTCCAGAGCCTGCTGTGGTGTGGTACAGACAGTAAGAAGGCAGGCACAGAAGGATCCAGCTTGAGTGTAACAGAGCCATCACATGGGCCTCAGTCTCCGGGTCTGTAAAATGGTGGAACTTAGGCAGACAGTCGTCATGAGCCCCTCTGGCCTTGTAAGTTTATGACTACATAAAGACAGCATAATTCAAACATCATGACTGGTGTAGAACGTCACCCCTTCAGCATATTTTAACTGTGTGAAATAGACATGTATCTGTCTGTGTATACACATATAGATACATATATGTACCATAATCAAAGGAAAAGAAGCTATTAACTAGTGTAGGGCATGGGAGGAGCTTGAGGAAGGGTAGCTGGAAACTTCTGGGAGGAGGAAGCAAAGGAGAGAGAGAGTGAAATAATGTTAACATTTAGTAAAAGTTATTTGAAAAATAAAATTGCCCACCAGTGGCGGCACATGCCTTAATCCCAGCACTCAGGAGGCAGAAACAGGTGGATCTCTGGGAGTCTGATCCCAGCTTGGTCTACAAAGTGAGTTCTAGGACAGCCAGGGCTACACAAAGAAAAACCAAATAAATAAATAAATAAATAAATAGATAGATAGATAGATAAATAAATAAATAAATAAATAAATAAATAAATAAATAAATAAATAAATAAATAAAATTGGTGCCACTTAAAAAAAATAAAATACATTTGATCTCATGAGTAGATTCCTGCTTTTTGAGAGACTGGGTTCATCTCCAGCAGTGAGTGAGGTCTCCTGGGACTTCATTAGTCACTCGAGAGCAGGCTGTTACAAAATGAGCCTGGACCCCTGCTCCCTCTGTCTCCAGCCCGTGCTTCTGTCTCACGTGTGTCTGTTTTCCTTCCTGTTTTTCCATTGCACATGGAGCAGCAGGAGTCCTCACAAGAAGCTGAATAAATGCCAATGCCATGCTCTGAGATTTCAGAAACGTGAGCCAAAACAAACCTCTTTCCATTATAAATCCCCAGTGTCAGACATGTAACAGAAAACAGATCCAGACGGTCCCCAGCCCAGCATTGGAGTTCTTTAGTGGATGCCTCTCCAAAGTCTTGATTCACGTCCCTCCCCCAAAGCAGCCCCGGAGAGAAAAGAAAGGGTGTTTAGCCACCTTGCAATGGCTTTAAGTGAATCCTGAACACCTATGATCTTCGCTTTGCTACCATGCAAAATGAATGCACCGTTATACATTTTGTTTGCTCTTGAATGCATTGTGAGAACCAAGAGGATGATCCAGGAATGTTCTGTGAGCTCTAAACAACAATTCAAACTTCAGTGGGAAAGGAGAGCAAGGGACAGGAGCCCTCATTCCTAAGGCCTCTTGTGCCACCCTCACCAGCATTGATGGGTTCCCTGGGTTACCAGTCACTCCTTGGGGAGGGTGGGGAGGGTGGGCTTAGAGTCCTCCAAGTTGGTTAGGAGTTAGAACCAAGCTTTGCCTTGTTATGCCCAGCACATGACCCTTTGAAGAGGGCTTGCTGTCATAGCACTGGATGCAGGGGAGAATGATATCTACTCGTACCTCCCCCCACCCCGGCAACCAGGACAGTCAGGGGAGGATGTCATTACTTTATGCCCAATTTTTAGCAGGTCTGAGTATAGAAATTATAAGTGGTCCTTGCACTGTAGAAAGGGAGGTGTATATTTCTAGCCCTAGAATCAAAGGCGAGGCAGAGTTCCTTTACGTTAGCTGGTTCCTCTAATCATTTGCTTTGTTGAAAGACCAATAGACTGTGGTTCTAACACAGAGTTTTCTGTGACAGCACGAGGACAGGGACCGTGCTTTGGTCTCCCTGCTGTCCAAACTCTCATTTTGCCAACTTTCCACCGTCATCGCCGTTCTCAAATCCTCGACTTCCTGGCAATATGCCAATATAGGTGTTATCACTCTTGGGAAAGTTACTGTTTCTAAATGGCCAGTCACAAAAACAATTCATCGGGGGTTGGAGAGATGGCTCAGCAGTTAAGAGCATTGGCTGCTGTTCCTAATAACCCAGGTTCAATTCCCAGCACCCACAAGGTAGCTCATCACCATCCCTCATTCCAGGGGAATCTGATGCCTCTTAGGGCCTCCTTAGGCACTGCATTCATGGGGTACACAGACACACATGCAGACAAAACACCTACACACTTAAAGTAATAATTAAAAATGGTGAAGTGGGGGCTTATATGAAAGGTCAGCTTGTAGGAAGGCACGAAGGAAGGACTCTCATAAAGTTTCTGTCATTAAAGTTTGAATTTCCTTTAGAGACTAAAATGAGGGAGGCTTTTGGTAGAGCAGTAGGGATGAAGACAGGCAACAAGCTTCTGAAACCTGTAAATGATGGTGAGCAGTTCCTCTCATTTTCTTCATCATCTTAGGCTGGAAGCATGGGTCCTGGTGAAGCAATTGGAAAATAGAGAGACGTTCTCAGAAAATGAGCCTGAAGTCCACTCAGAACTGGTTCACTTGATGCTTCTGGTTATTTGGAAACTTCCTCAAGATGCCTATCCAAGTCCCACTGGCAATCATGTGATTGTAAGGGCGGTGGTGGTAAAGTGTGTAAGGGAAGCACAGTGTATGCGCCTGCAGTCAGGCAGAGCTAGAAGTTTATGGTGAGTGCAGCTCTAATCCCAGCACCAGGAAACCGGAGACGAGAGGACCCCCAGCCTACCTGAGTTCCAGGCCGGTGAGAGACCCTCCCTAAATAAACATAGGTGGGTGTGCCTCAGGAGCAACCCTTGATGTTGTCCTCTGGTCTTCACATGCATGTCTACACATGTGCACACCCCCCTCACAGGTACCTACACACAAACACATCTCTATTATTTAAGGAATTTTCATTGTGCATCAGGGTTCCAATGTTGGGTTCACTATAATTTCTTGTTTCTTGATTCAAGACTGATTACAATTCAAAGCTATTGGAAAGTTTTCAAATATCCAAGTATTTGGTATAATGCAGATAGTTTCTCTCCACCTGTTAACATGTAAACAATGAAACATACTGTATAAAAACATTAATATTCCATCTCTCTAAACCATCATGTAATCAATGAAACATATTGTGTTCTTACATTGATATTCCCATCTCTCTAGACCATTGCTTCTCAGCCTTCCTAATGCTGCGACCCTTTCATATATTTCCTCCTGTTCTGGTGACCCCAACCACACAGTTATTTTGTTGCTACTTTGTAACTGTAATTTTGCTACTCTTATTCATTGCAATATAAATATGTGATATGCAGGATATCTGATATGCAACCCCCAAAGGGCTCATGGCCCACATGTTGAGGACCACTGCCCTAGAGCCTGCCTTCCCAAACAAAGGTGACGATCCCTGTTGAAGGTGTGAAGTGGAAGAGACCTCACAAAACTATTGGTTCAAAGCTGTATGTTCAGTTCAAATGCAATAAATCTTCTGGAGAGTTTTGGGTAAAAAAAATCCTAGTCATTAAAAAGTCAACTCAGGCTAAGGATGGTGGCACACACCTTTATTTCCAGCATTTGGAAGGCAGAAGCAGAGGCAGGCAAATCTCTGTGAGTTCGAGGACAGTCTGGTCTACATAGTGAGTGCCAGGACAGCCGGAACTACATGTCTCAACAAACAAACAAGCAAAAAAAAAAAAAAACCTCACATCTGTAGTATTTGGAAAAATTAACAATTTTTTCCTACTAAATATCTACTTATTCTCATAGGAAAATATATTTCAAAGCACAAAATGATTTCATAGCCACAGCAAAATCAACCTAGAAAATATGAGTACCCCTTTGAGAATTCTAAATAGAAACTAAAGCCATGGACAGACCCTATCACTACACACCAACTCTGAGTTTTGAAGACAAAACAAACCAGAGTAGTATTTTTTTCATCTAATAAAACTATTGACTTCCAAATATTGATCCCATTTTAAACTAGAGGAAAACCCTAAATAGTGCAGACCATTCTATTCCTTCCCAACCAGCTCTTTGAAAGGAAGCTTTCTTCTCAGGATGGTCTTAGGAAATGGACAGTCATGCAAGAATCACTGAGGACTGAAAACTCAGACTTAGGAGTAGAGAGTAGTCCTCTCTGGACACAAATCTCCCAGCTCTGTTTCCCTGGTGACTCCGTTCAAGGAATTTAAGGTTTGGATCGTTCATATCCATGAGCTGGTTTGTAAGAAAGAGCAAACTGTGTGGAAGCAGTGGCAGGTTGGCCCTGACAAAGCCTGTCTTAGCAATCAGTTCAGACAGCACCATGTCTCACCATCACCCAGATCACTGGGCATAAGACATCAAGCCGCCAAGAAAATGAACGGACAAGGACTAGTGGTCACCAACCGATTGTCAATTCTTCTGAAGTTGTATTTTCTTTCCTTTTTTCTCTCTTTCTTTCTTTCTTTCTTTCTTTCTTTCTTTCTTTCTTTCTTTCTTTCTTTCTTTCTTTCTCTCTTTCTTTCTTTTTTTTTTTGGTTGTTTTTGAGACAGGGTTTCTCTGTGTGTATTTGGTGCCTGTCCTGGATCTTGCTCTGTAGACCAGGCTGGCCTCAAACTCACAGAGATTCGCCTGGCTCTGCCTCCCGAGTGCTGGGATTAAAGGCGTGCGTCACCACCGTCCGGCTGAAGTTGTATTTTCGATTCCAGCTAAACAGATATCTTCAGAGCATCTTAAAGAAAATGTACATAAGAAGCTAATTGGAAGGTGTACGTGCCTATAAACCCACCATTTAGGAAGGGACATGGTGGACAAAAGATCTTGTGTTCTAGGCTAGCGTGAGCTGCATAACAAGATCCTCAAAAGAAAATATTACTAACCATTAAAGAGGGTAAAGTACAAAACAGGTTCATCACTCAATGGGCTTTGTGAAAGTGACCCAAGAGCAGCAGGACACCAGAACTTTCCTGCAAATGCCAGGATCCAGGAAAGCCACCAGGACCTAAGTGGCTCCATTTAAGGGCCAGCCCCCTGCGGTGATTGGCACTGAATACACAGGACACATTATGTCTCGGTTCTCAGTCCCCACACAGGGAAAAGACCTCCTGGCTCTGGGCTCCAAAGCCATTTCCTGCTGCACTTCTCAGAACTGTGAGTTTTCAGGGGTAAAACTCTGAGCATTAGGAAAAGCTCTCACATGTCACCACAGTAGAAATGAAGCCAAGGCTCTTGCGTGAAACACACTTCTCATTCAGACGTCAGCACAGTTTCAGAAACATCGTCTATTTGGGTAAATGTGCAGTGCAACTGATTTCTCCACCTTTTAAATCATTAGCCCCAAAGACTGGCTTTGGAGGGAAGCAAAAGTACATTTCATAGCACTACTTTATCATGCCTTGGGTAGGAAACAACATCATTAAGAAGGGACAGACAATCCCTAACTCCAGCATTAATATATGTTCAGGTCACCAATTCCTTTCGAAAATGATGCCAAAATCTGGGGAGATGGCTCAGTAGATAAGGACAGTTGCTGTGCAAGCTTGAGGATTGAGTTCAGACTCTGAGCAACCATGTAAAACACCGGGAACGGCCAAGCACCTGTAACTCCTGAGCTGGAGAAGGCAGAAACAGGAGGATCTTACTGGGCCTTTCGGGCCACCAGCCTAGCTCCAGGTTTAGTGAGAGACCCTATCTCAAGGGAAAAGGGCAGTGAACAGCACCTGACACCTCCTCTGGCCTCCATGAACCAATACCTCCATCTGTGTATCTGCATGCACACACGGGCCCTCATCCTACATATATACACACAATGATTCCATTTGATTTTAAAACGCCCTGTGATGTAGGAAGGAGGCTATTTCTGTCATATTTACAGAGGAAGGAACTTAGGGACTTAGACTGGTTAGAGAAATTGTAGACTCCAGGTCTACAAGGTCACCCTCCCCTCCTCAGCAGCACTGGGAACCATCTACTGTCTCCTGTTCCACTCATGGTGCCTCTCAAGTGAGCTGCAATCAATTTCAGACTAGACCTAGAAGGGCAACGTATGATTTTTTTTTCTTTCCTCATCCAAATGTTGCACAGAGTAAAATCAGCAAGCATTTTCTGATGGCTTTCCCCCTTTTATTTACTTTTTAAAATTAACATACAAGTAAAAAGCTCCCATATGATATTTTCAATACACTTAGTCTCAGTTGTTTCTCCAAGCTGCCTCCCTTCCCTGATGTCTCTGCCCTGGATATAGCAAAAGGCTTTTAATGTGGCTAGTGACAGGTATGGTAACCTGAGAATTGTATGAAACAATTGGGGATTTATGTATCAACATCCAAAGCTAACCCAAATCAGTGACTACATTTGCTTTCACCTTACCTTCAGATGTATTCCCAGCTTACATGGAAAGACTGAAGAAGAGAATCATCCTGGGCTCCCCATCCCCACCCTCCCATAAAGGTCTCAAATGATAGAAAGAACACTGGGGGATGCATGCAGCAGTGCCCTTGAGAAGGATAACAGTGTCAAGTAAAGCTTGAAAATGGCCTGCCTCACACAAAGCCACCGGGCAGACAAAGTCTTCCCTCGGTACTACCCAGTTCCCTAACCATTACAGAGGGGAAGTACCAAACAGGTTCATCACTCAATGAGCTTTTTAAAAGTGACCCATGAGCAGCAGGACACCAGAGCTCTCCTGCAAACACCTGGCTGCTCCCAATGGCAGACATTCCTCCTGTCTGCTGTGTCAGGATGGGAACTCAGGGTCTGGCAGCTTGTGACTGAAGGATGTTGTCAGTCATCTCACACACCCTGCCTGCCTACCTAACAACAGACACACACACACACACACACACACACACACACACACACACACACACACATACACACACACACACACAGAGTTACAAACACACACATAAACAAAACCATGCACATACATACATGCACACAGACACAGATACAAACATACATGAGCACACACAAATGCAAACAAATATGTACAAAGACAGATTATACAAATGTGTACACATAATACACACAGGAACATAAACACAAATATATACTCTATACACATAAACTCACACAAGACAAAAAGACAAACACTGACAACACAACACACACGAGAACGTAAATACAACACCAGACACAACATGCACAAACACACACACACACACACACACACACACACACACACACACACACACACACACACACAAACACAGACCCCGATCACAGTGTCTCACCACTGGCCCCAAAACACCAGAGTCAAGTGTCTGTGGACTGAAATCTCAGACCACTTCCTCCCGTATTTGACTTTATCGGGTACTTTGCTGCTGAGATGGAAAAGTGACCACCGTGACAGTCACTCCTGGTCACGTCCACAATCTACAGTTGGGATTGGGTCATCCGAGTGCCCCACCTCCGGGAATCCTCAAGACTCTGGGATGCAGAGAGGAAGCCTAGCTCCATCATTTCTAACGAAAGCAACAAACTGGAGTTGATGGAACTACAGAGTTGGTAAATTCACAGCCAGACCCAGGGATGCAGGAAGAGCCCAGGACTTCAGCTGTTGATTTGGCTTCCTTCTGTGTCGGGTTTATTCAGGTAGCACTTACCCTCCTCAGCCATCTACATGCAATAATCATTGGCTTCACTCAGGTCATGTGACCAGCCCCACGACACCCCAACCAAGGGATGAGACACACTAACTGGTTAGATATTCATCTAGTGTCTGTCCCTAGACCCAAAAGTGAGGGCGTATCCTACCCTTAAACACTGACCCATGTTGAGACAGTCTTCAAAAGGAGATGTTCCTACCAGAATTACTAAAGGAAAGTTACTACTAATAAAATAGATGTAAAAAAAGAAAATAAATAAAAATTTGATAATAATAAAATTAGAAAAGAAAAATTCAGGGATTGGCCTGTTAAAAAGAAAGGAAATACAACAGTAATAACTCAGTATAGTACGTTCAGGAAGACATAGACCTACCTCACTATTGGCAAAGGTAGGGTCCCCTGAGGCCTAGCAGATCTCACTTATCTCAGTGTACTTTACTGACCTAAAGAAAAGAGATCCTTGATACCTTGATATCTGCATTTCACAGTGAACCTCATACTATTAAGTTTATAAAGAGCCTGGTTTGAATCCAGTCCTGAGAATTTGTTCATATTATGTTTTAATATTCTCCCCGCCCTCTTTCTCTCTCTTTTTCTCAAATACACACACACACACACACACACACACACACACACACACACACACACACGAGGAAAATAGAAAAAGTGTTTCGGTGGTATTTGTGCCTGAACTGGTTGAAGCTTGTTTATCTTGGCAATCATCCAACATGATGCTTCCTCTTCAGCATTCCGGAAATCCACGCAAAGAATAGTCTGGATACAGCTGTGCTGGTACTGAGTGCCTTTTCATTTTAATATAAAAAGGCAGAGGATTTCCCTTGTAAGGCAAGAATAAGATTTAATACCTCATCACAAACACTACTTTTTAATCATCTCTGCAGTAGAAATAAGCCAGAAACACAATTCAAGTCTCACAGTTTTCGTTTTTATTACTTCTGCAATAGATGACATTTTGAAAGTGGGAAACTTAGAAATGAAATTCTTTTGTGCCTGCTTTGCTGAATGAATGTCAAAATAATTTCTACCCCTACAGAGATGGGTCATGAATTCCCTGAAGACATTGCCCCAGAAAACAATGTGTAAGACAAAAACATACGTGTCTGTTACTTCGATGCTAGGTGACTGGATAGTCCCCGGGAAATAAAAAACAGGAAGTGTAACAAAAAGTGAATTGGGCACTGTGTAATTGAATAAGCTGATTGCTTAGGCTTGAAGGATGTCTCTTGAGAATATAAAATCACTGCTTTTGGGAGCATCTGAAATGAGTCATTTATGGGGCAGGAGAAGTGAGCAATACCTACTGCTTTCTTCCAGTTCTCCTGTCTCGTTG
Source organism: Peromyscus maniculatus bairdii (assembly GCF_049852395.1). Lineage (NCBI taxonomy): Eukaryota > Metazoa > Chordata > Mammalia > Rodentia > Cricetidae > Peromyscus > Peromyscus maniculatus. Next base: position 6,101,458 of record NC_134868.1, on the reverse strand, counting down.
GCTAACACACTTCTGGCTTATGTTACCCAGTCCCCCCACACACCTACGGGGATGTACAGCTGCCCTGTGGTCTCGTCCAAGCAAAGCGCAGGTGTGGTGGTCTCTCCTTGTCAGTGGCCGCATAATGATAGCACCAGCATGAGCCATTTCTAGAACATTCTGGCCAATCAGCAAGGCTACTGGGTGAGGCAGGAAGCACAGAACTGGCAAGAGGGACAGAGCCACAAAGGTACAGAAGCGAGGCCTCGCACATGTAACCAACACCCTCACTCTTCAGATGTAAGTTACTCCCTCACATTTCCAGGAGCCAAGTGGCACATGCCTCGCCCAGCCTTCTCATCCACTCAGGGATGAGGCTGACTTCTGTCTTCATTTAGTCAAACAAAGAGCTGGAAAATCAATTCCAGTGATTTCCTTTTTGTACTTCCAGCCCCTTTCAATGTTTGGCTAAGCAGATTTAACTCAAAATTTAAGTTTATTGTTAACCACTAGTTGATGGTCAGTAACTGTTTTTGAAAGTCATCCATTGAATACATAAACACTGTGACAACAGGCTTCCTCAGTGTTCACGCTGTGTACTGCCATGACAGAAAGAGAGAAGGGGGGATGTGGATGCAACTGGAGATGACTGCATTATGAATTAAGCTGGCCTAAGCAGGCCAGGTACTGTATGTTTTCTCTCATGCAGTTCCGTGATTGCAGACAGATACATAAAATCATGTATGTGTGGATGACATGAAAGAAGAGCGAATTGTCTAGGGAACAGGGGAACTACTGGGAAGGGGAGACCTGAGAAGAGGGACAATGGAGGACCATGCACTCTTAATGACAGCAAGGCTACTCTCAGGCAGTAGCTGGTTTTAAGGAGTAAAATGAAAAATGTCAGCTCTGTGGTGGCTTCTGTTCTTCTAGAGGACCAATGGGCATAAAGAGAAATACAGAACAAAGGTATTCTAAATGCTCACAGGGGGAGGTGGCTTTAGGGGAAAGGTTTGTAAAGGACACAATGGAAAAAATTTGAAGAGATAATAATGAGAAAAGGCTGGCATACGATGCTCTGTTTGAGTTGCCTCAACCTGTGGAATTCTGTGTATTTGTTTTGGGGGAAGGAGGAAGAGAGAGATAACCACAGGGAAAGTGATGTCCCTGTTAATCAATGACCAGATGGAAACAAGCTAGGATGTGATCAGCAAAGATTTACGAACTCATTGTGGAGTAGGGGATTTTGGAAGACACCACAAGGAAACCAACAGTCAGTATCACTAATGGATATAGATGCTGAAACCAAGAAGATCCTGAAACAAGAACCCAGCTGCACATTGAAAGTGTTATAAGCCATGGCTGACTAGGACTGGTCATTAGGGTTTTCAACATTTACGAATCCATAAACCTGATAGCTTAGCAGAATGGATGCTCATCTCAGTAGGTGCAGGACAATGACAAAATGAGACATCATTCAAGATAAGAAAACAAAATTCCCAAACAAAGTAATTATGAAAGAAACTCCCCTCACCAGAATACTAGCTGTATACAGAGTCCACAGCTAACTACAATGTAACAAGGAGAGAATCCAACCATTCGGCTCTAAGTACAGGGCAATAAGGTCTACTCTCACTACTCCCGCTCAACACAGTACTAGAGAGACTAGTCAGCGCAACAAGGCAAGAAAAAAGTAATGACTCTCAAGAAAACAGGAAGAAGTAAAATTATCTTTGCTCGCAGAGGGCATGATCAAGTGTGGAGAGGACAGTAACACACAGCAGTAGCAGCAGCAGCACAAAGCCTGTTAAAATAGGAAGCACATTTAGTAGTGTCAGAATGAAAAACAAAACATGAAAGCCTGTGTCATTTCTATGATAAGAACTGATTAGAGAGATAAAGGGACTGAACCATGCCCATTCAAACAATTATTAGGGAAAAAAAAACTGTCAGTAAAGACAGACTAAAAAACAGATTTGACCCAGAAAGACAGTCATGGTATGTACTCACTCATAAGTGGATTCTAGATATAAAATAAAGAACAATCAGACCACAACCCATAGAACCATGGAGGCTATATATATATATAGCATGGAGGTCCCTAGGACGACTGTGGCTTATAATAAATTTCAGTTTTACTCAATTATTGAAAAAAAAAATAGCCAAATGAATGGAAACACATGAACTATGAACCAAAGGCTGAGGGGCCCCCAGCTGGATCAGACCCTCTGAATAGGTGAGACAGTTGATTGGCTTGATCAGTTTGGGAGGCATCTAGGCAGTGGGACCAAGTCCTGTGCTCAGTGCATGAGTTGGCTGTTTGAAACCTGGAGCGTATGCAGGGACGCTTGGCTCAGTCTGGGAGGAAGGGACTGGACCTGCCTGGACTGAGTCTACCAGGTTGATTGCAGTTCTGGGGGGAGGATTTGCCCTGGAGGAGGTGGGAATGGGGGGTAGGCAGGGGGTAAGGGGAGGGAATGGGAGGGGGGAGAATAGGGGAACCCATGGCTGATATGTAGAACTGAATGGTATTGATGGTATTGTAAAATAAAATAAAATAAAATAAAATAAAATAAAATAAAATAAAATAAAATAAAATAAAATAAAATAAAAACAGGTTTGAGTGAAGGAGTTCTCCGTAGAAGGAAGAGGGCAGGAAAGGGGAGGCCTGTTGTTAGGCTAATCTTTTTAGAGAAATTTACTCTGCAGGACCTCCCCAGGGCTCAGAGAAAACATGTCAATCTAATCTAAAACCAGCATCCCCAAATTTCCAAAGCACTTCCACTAGCCCAATGTCCACATCCATGTCACACCCAAGAGACATTCACCTCCGTCCCCAAAGTCCTAACCGAATGAAGAAAGCTCTCAACAGTCAGGTCCCAAGTCTCATTTGAAACCCAAGGCAAACTCCTTTGAACTGTGAGAGAGCAGAATCAAAAACAAAATCTGAAGCAGGGTGGGTAGCTCATGCCTGTAATCACAGCACTTGGGGAGCTGAGGCAGGAGGATTGTTGTGAATCTCAGGCCAATCTGGGCTACATAGTGGTGGGTTTTAGGACACCCCGGGTTATGGTATGAGAGAGACCCTTTTCTCTTCTTTTCTTTTTAGTTCTGTAATTCAAAGGTGAGACAAGGCTAGGACAAGCGTTCCTATTTCAAAAGGGAGAAGAGTACTGTGTATCATTCCAGACTGAAGCCCAGCAGCAGAGACAGCGAAGCTCGACCTCCAGCATCCGATGGTGCACACCAAGGTGGGCGTGGCCCGGAGGCTTCGGAAGGACCCACCCCATAACTGCTGGCAGAGGTCTGTGTGGCAGCTTTCTCAATCGTACCCTGACACCTGTGGCTTTCAGAGACTGACATTATATACAGCTGGTGGCTCTTCCTTCCTGGAATCCCGAGAATAACAGTGGCGCTCAGCTGCAGTTGGCATCCCTGTGGAGAACTGCTCTGCCCCCGAAGCAGACCTCTTCCAGGCCCAGCAGGCTCTCTTTTGAAATCTCGGTGTGAGCCACTCTGACCCTGTAACTCTTGGGTGGCGCCGGCTTGCAGAATCGGCACTCAGAGATGCCAAAGCTTACTGAAGACACCCAACTGGAGCAGTAACATCAGCCACCCTGGAGTAGCCTTCCAGTGCCTTGCTGGACACGAGGGAGCAGGCAGGACAGCACAGAGGCCGGCCTCTGAAACACTTGGGCCCCTGCTCTGTTAGGACAAGGCTGCCTCACAGATTCCCCGGGTGACAGCTGGGCATCTTTCTTTTCCAATTTTCTTGTGTTCAGGACTTGGCTTCCTTTCCCTTGGCTAATCTCTTTAGCGAACAACTGCTGACCAGACTCTTTTCTCCACAGCATCTGTTTGTTTGGGCCTTTTCTGGATAGGCTGTGGATTTTCTAAATATTTTTGCTGTGTTCTTTGTTGCTTTTGTTTGTTTGGAGACACGAATTCTCTGTGTAGCGGTGGCTGTCTTGGAACTCGCTCTGTAGACCAGGCTGGCCTCGAACTCACAGTGATCCACCTGTTGGTTAAGTGCTGGCGCTTGTGCCCACTGCAGCCATGCCGACAGATGTTGCCGTGGCGAAAGAATCACGAGCCATGGTTACCTTTCTAGAGTTTTATTGGGAGAGAAAGGGAGAGAGAGAGAGAGAAAGGCCTCATGGAGGGGAGAGAATACGGAAGGAGAGAGTGCGGAAAGAGAGGGCACAGGGAGGGTATGCCCACTTTTTAGGCTGGGACACCATCACAGGCTGGTGATGTAATTAAGGACAGAATCCTTACACCACCTGGCTCTGCCTCCCGAGTATTGGGATTAAAGGCGTGCACCACCACTGCCAGGCTTGCTGTGTTCTTTTTCATTTTCCCTCTGCCTCAGGACACTGCTCCCAAATCCTACTGCACACAGCTAGAAGTCACAAAGCAGCCAATTGAAGGCTTGGATGGCTATAGATTGCGCCCACTAGGTTTTTAGCACTCTTAAATTTCATCTTTCCTGAGCATATGCAAGATTCAGCTATATTCTACCTTGCTTTATTTAGAATAAATAAATATTTGTTTATGAATTTATAACAAATCACCTTATATGGTGATTTTCCCCCCCTCCAATTTCAGTTCTTAGTCTTGCTCTTTAAGGCCCCAACAAAAGTATCTGTAAGACTCCACGTGCAGCTCTTTAGGCTCTTGAAAGTCCAACTCTCAAATTCTTCCTGTGCCTGCTGATTTACCTAGTTATAAATCTGAGTCCACATTTTAGGGCATTGCTAGAGCAAACAACTCGATCTTGATATAAGTTTTCTGAGTTAGTCCATTTCCTACAGCTATAACAAAAGAGAAGGGAGATTTTGTTTAGCTCATAGTATTAGAAAGTGAAGGCCAATATCAGGACTTTTTTTTTTTTTTAAATCTCTAAGGTATTTGGTAAAGCCTTGTAGCAGATAACATCACAATGAGGGGAGTGTATATTGAAAAAGACATGTTGTCACCAGGTTAACTGCATGAATCTCTACCAAGGACAGTCCTGCTAATGATCTGACCACCTCCCACCAACGTCTCTAATCTTCCATCACCTCAAGGAAGAGCAAGTCTCCAGTACAAAACACTCTGGGGATCAGTGCCTCAGAGGCCGGGAGTGTTGAGGGATGGAAAGAATGTGGAAGTCAGAGGATGTGACAAGTGCTACACAACACTTCTGTCTGGAGTCAACAGGGCCTTTGCAGTCATGCCCACACAGTGGCTATGCACACCTGCACAAGACTGAGCCGTTCAGCACTCCATCAGGGGGAGGAGGCAGTGCCCACGGGACACCATGCCTCCTGACGACCTGTTAGCGGTTAGTGGTTGCAGGAAGGCATTTTCTTCTGTGGTGTGGTGTAACCACTTCGAGTTGTCCATGCTCCAGCAAATGGCCTACTACCCATACTGAAGCAAGCGCCTACTTAAACCCAAGGAAAAAAGAAGTCACGAAAGTAGGAAAGGAGAGGGAAGTGAGAAAGGATAAGAGCCGGTGGGCGGGATGGCTCAGCCTGTACAGGGACCTGCCACCAACCCTGATGACCAAGTCAATCCCCAGGACCCACATAGTGGAAGGAGAGAACAGACGCCCACAAATTATCCTCTGACTTCCACACATGCACCGTGGTGTGCATGAACCCACACTACACCTATACACATTACACACACACACACACACACACACACACACACACACACACCACACCTATATGCAAACATGCACATACCACGAATAAATAAATAAAATGTAAAAAAAAAAGAGAGAGAAATGTACATAATGAAAGGAAATACATTCTTTGGAAACTTGACAGAAAACAGCGTGTAGTGAGGTAAGATGGTTCACGCAGAGCTGTCAGATTTCCAAGTCCTGGGTATAGAAGTGTCTACTGTAGATGTGCACAAATAGAAAAAAGACCGGAAGGACAGCATACAGGCGCTGTTACTAGTCATGTCTGAGTGGGGAGATATGTATATAATCTTTCTACTTTCCTAAGTTATATATGCAATGAAACATATGATTAAATATTAAAAAATAAATAAGAAAATAACATTCAGAACTGAAGGAAGGAATGAAGAAAGGGAGGGAAGAGACTTATTTATTGTGTGTGATGTGTGTATGTGTGTGTAATATGTGTGTATATATGTGTGAGTTGTGTGTGAGTGTAATGTAGGGGGGGGAGGTTCTGGGGGTGGGGGAATGTGGGTGCATGCCATGGCTTGTGTGTGGAGGTAAGGGAACTTTTGAGAGTTAGTTCTCTCCTTCCACTGTGGATTTTAGGGATTGAACTCAGGCCATTAGATGTGAGCAGCATGTGCCCCTACCTACTGAGGCATCTTGCTGGCCCCAGAAAGGTGCATTTCTAACAAATAACACTGAAGGAACTTAATGTCAGTTTTCAGGTCAATGTAAATCAAAACTATAATGCTATTTCATTTTTCACCAGTTAGGAAGTCTATAATCAAAAAGACAGGTGATAACAAGTATTGGTGAGGATGTGCTGAAATCAGAATGCTCAAACAGGTATGGGGGGAATGGCACATGATACAGTCATTTTGGAAAAGACTCTGTGATTCCTCAAGTGATCCAACTTAGGCTCACTTTTAACACCAAGAAAAAACCCACCAATCAATATGAAACGTGTGTACAGAAACATCAGTAGCATTTTTCATAGTAGCTTAAAAGTGGGGAGAAACCACCTGTTCATCCACTGAAAAATGAATAAATAAAAGGTAGCATATCCTTATAATGGAATATTATTTGGCAATTAAAAGGGATGAAGAATGTACACATGATTCAGCAGGCTGAATCTCAAAACATGCTAACTGAAAGGAGTTAATCACAAAACAAAATATATATAAGCTTCCACTCATACACAATGTTCAGAATAGACAAATCTATAGAGACAGTGCTGTGGGGTGTTCTGTATGCTGTGAATGTGTTGCGCTGATTGGTTGATAAATAAAATGCTGATTGGCCAGTAGCCAGGCAGAAGTATAGGTAGAATAAGCAGACAATGAAAATTCTGGGAAGTGGAAGGCTGAATAAGGAGACATAAGCCCACCATCCAGGGAACAGCATGTAATGGCACACAGGTAAAGCCACAAAACATGTGGCAACATATAGATTAACAGAAAGGGGCTGAATTTAAATGTAAGAGCTAGTCAGTAGGAAGCCTGAGCTAATGGCCAAGCAGTTTCAATTAATATAAGCCTCTGTGTGTTTACTTGGGTCTGAGTGGCTGCAGACTGGGTGAGGGCACAGGAAAACTCCAACTACAAGACAGAAAGCAGATAAATGGTTCCTGGGAATGATATGTCCATATGTCAATAAAGCTATTTTAAAAGGGCAGGGGGTAGAGAGATGGCTTAGCAGTTAAGAATACATACTTCACTTTCATAGGACCCAAATTTGGTTCCCAGCACTCATGCAGGGAACCTCAACAGCTGCCTATAACTCCAGCTCCAGGGCTTATGAGTTCTTCTTCTGAGCTCTGTAGGCACCTGTATACACATGGCACACACACACACACACACACACACACACACACACACACACACACAGATGAGGGGGAGAGGGAGGGAGGGACAGAGAGAGAAAGGGAGGGAGAGAGAAGACAGAGGCAGAAGCAGAGACAGTGAGACAGAGAGGGAAATTTAAAATGCATGCAGATTGGGTAGATGAGAGCTGGTTATGGTAGCACTGTGCCACTGGAGCTGAGAGAAAGGGGCTTCAGGACACAGCACATGGTGCAAGGTGCTGGGCAGGCCTGGCTGCAAATCTGAAGTGTACTGAATGACCAAAAGCAGAGGTATGAAGGACTGACCACCTGCCAGGTGGAGTTTCAATAGTAGGAGCTTTAGCAATGGCTGCAATGTGGTCTTCTGAGACTTTTCAAGGGAAGGAGAGAGAAGCTACAGAGATGATCATTTCCCCCAGGGATTTATTTTAGTCTGAACAAGCAGGGCCCATCAAGAAGCTCCACTTCATTCTTATTTATGCTAACTTTCTCAGCCTCAGCACCACGACACAAGGAGCTGGAGACTTCTCGCTCTTTGTTGTGTGTGTATATACCTGCTGCAATGTTCAGTGGGATCTCCTTTCTACCGGTGAGATCTCAGTCGCACCCTACAGTACTTACTTTTCTCTATGCCGTAACCAGATAGCTGAGAAGAAGCTACCTAGGGAGGAACGATTTCTTTTGACTGGCACTTTAAGGGGACATAATCCATCATGGCAGAGAAGGCCAGACAGCAAGAACATGAGGGAGCCTGCCTGTCACATTGCTGTAGCAACCAGGAAAGCAGAAAGCAGCTAGGAAGTGGATTCAGGCTATATAACACCTCTAAAGCATGCCCCACAGAGGCTATGGTGATCTGAATGAAATTGGCCCCCATAGGCTCATAGGGAGTGGCACTCTTAGGAGGTGTGGCCTTGTTGGAGTGGGTGTGGCCTTGTTGGAGTGGGTGTGGCCTTGTTGGAGTGGGTGTGGCCTTGTTGGAGTGGGTGTGGCCTTGTTGGAGGAAGAGTGCTGCTGGGTGCGGCCTTTGAGGTTTCAGATGCTCAAGCCAGGCCCAGTGTCACTCTCTCTTCCCGATGCCTTCAGAACTAGCTGTAGAACTCTCAGGTACTTCTCCTGAACCATATCTGCCTGCATGCCACAATGCTTCCTTCCACGATGACAGTGGACTAAACCTCTGAACTGTAAGCTAGCCCCCAATTAAATGTTTTCCTTCATAAGCGTTTCAGTGGTCATGGTGTCTCTTCACAGCAATAGAAACCTTAACTAAGACAGTGGTTGCAGTGAGGCTCCCTTCCTAAAGATTCTAGAATCTCTCAAAACAGCACCGCCAGCTGGGAGCCAACTGTTCAGATACCTGTGCCTATGGGGACATTTAGCATTCAGACCACAACATACTTCTTCCTTCAGTTTGACAACCAATTATGTCTGAACCCAAATGCCACTTGGATACTCAGACCCTTCTGGTTGAGAACTACAAGTTTATATGTATGTTTTTATAAGCGGCTATAAATGGTTTTAATAGTAAATATTTAGCTAGCCGGCTCCTTAGAGGGGCCGAAAGCCTTTGTTCAGAATGCTTGCTGATTTGCATGGTGTAAATGCTCCCCCAGTGCCTCCCAATACTGTCAACCTGGCTTGCAAAATGACCATGGAGTTAACAGCCAACTTTTACTAGCCAGCATTAGCCAGCTCCAGCACATTACAGATAAGGGCAGAGTGTTCTGAGAGAACATTCTATCCTAGAATGTCTGCTGCTACCGATGTCAGCATGATCCCCGGACCCAAAACTCCAACTTCCATGGTCTCCATTAACGGTGGACCTTGCCTCCTGTTCTCAGGATTCCCCGTGGGTCTAACCGGATGTGTTTTCATTTGAATTTTTCTTCACAGGAACTTCCAGAGCCCAAGTCTGAAATGGAAAAGACACACATATCCCTACCCATCCACCCCTCGATTCCAGCAGGACTGAGCTCACGAGGCTGCTTATTTTCTCCTGGCCAGTTAAGCTAGCAAATTGAGTTGAAGGCCTCTAGAGAAAACCCTTAATCATGTAGGCTGAAGGTCTTGGCAGATTCTGCCCCTCTTACATTGTTATTGAGTAATCAGTCAACTGGGTTGAGCTTCTGTAGCATGAAATGGTCTAAAGAAGAGGTCTTGAGGAGAGCATGTGTGGCAGGCTTGAGATGGCTGTCTGGACATGGGCCAATCCTGTCTCTGTGTTCTGGAAGGAAATGTAGTGATGCAGGTGCAGAAGCAGAAAGCAGGGTCTTTAGGGATGATTCTGAAGATCCACCTGTGTGCTCATGTTTCTGAGGGCCTGAGCATCAAAGGTAGACAAAGCTCCACCCTGAGCTGGAGGCCTGTGTCTTCAATGCTATGGATCCTGATCATAGGCAATGCATTGCATTATCATTAAACTATTTCAACGTGTGAGTGGACAGTGTGGGGAGTTGGTTCTGTAAAATATAGAGATAATTTTGACAAAACAATGCTTTGGATTTACCAAGGATGACAAAAATCCATTAAACACTTACAAAAGGATAAGTTTTAAGAATGTTTCCCTCAAACATCTATTCAAAGAGAAGTGAATGGTACCTGTGGAAGTATATCAGATGCTGTGTGAAAATGTTATAATAAAACCTATTATATGTATAGTTAACATATGCCAATAAAAGCTTTTAGCTGTTAGAAAGTATTGCTGGTGTAATCACATATGCCTGTGACAATGTAAGGACCTGATGGAGTTCCTAACTGGTTTCTACCTGCTTACACTGACTTCGCTAATGAGTAGGAGCACACTGCTGTTTTCATTCATACCTAAGCTTCTTTAAGGTGTCAATGACTTTTGTTTATCCTTTCATCCTGGCCTTTTATTTTAACTGTCTTGCCAAGGAAACTACAACATGACATTATTTTAAAGATGAACTAACTACCTTGTCGCATGTGTCTGCTTTCATCCCTTAAATGCTTCATTTTATCCAATCATTTGCTGAGTGAAAGAAGTCAGCTCCCTTCCTCCCCGTTCCGTCCTCTGTACCAGCTCTGTGGTGATGAGTACATGGAGACTGGGTCAGTCTCTATTTGGGAGATTGTAATGTCATGAAGTAGACTAACATGAAATGATACATGAGTGCGGCGCTCATGAATGAGGGCTGATAACACACTCTCAGGAGGAACTTCGGTCAATTCCAGGGGGAAGCCTTGGCAGTCATCACACACTTAAACTTCAATTCACTCACTACATAGCCTAGTGACTCCTCCTTGCTGTGCAGACAAGTGAGCTACATCTATCACACTGCACATGAGAAGCAGCATTATTTAGATAACCCAAAGAGCCTAGATGTCCCCTAACTTATGAGTCAATAAAACATAGCATTTTTTTTTATAATAATGAGGTGCTATAAGAATAGACTACCATAGGAAAGAGAATGGATGCATGTTTCAGTTGGTAATATTTGGCTAAGTGAAAGAAGTCAGTTACAAAATCCACGTATATATATAATCCCATGTTCACGAGATGACTGAATCTATGGGCAGAGTTGGCTAAGGCTTGCTTCTGAGTGGAAGAGTAGTAATCGGGTGACAGTTATTGTTTATGGCACTTCCCTGGAGATGACTAAATTATTCATTCTAAGGCCGAGGACAATTGCACATTGTCTTAGTCAGGGTGACTATTGCTATGATGAAATACCATGATCAAAAGAAACTGGGAGAGGAAAGGGTTTATTTGACTTATGCCTCCACATCACTGTTCATCACTGAAGGAAGTCAGGACAGGAACTCAAAACAGGGCAGGAACCTGGAGACAAGAGCTGATTCAGAAACCATGTAAGGGTGCTGTTCACTGGCTTGCTCCCCATGGCTTGCTCAGCCTGCCTTCTTATAGAACCCAGGGCCACTTGCCTGAAGATGGAACCACCTACAATTGGCTGGGCCCTCCAACATCAATCACCAATTAATTAAATGCCCTAAGGCTTGTTTATAGTCTGATCTTATTGAGGTATTTTTCTCAATTGAGGCTCCCTCCTCTCCAACGACTCTGGCTTGTGTCAAGTTGACATAAAACTAGCCAGCACACACATTTCTGTGAATATACTAAAAGCCATTTAATCATCAGTTTATTTTTATTATTTATTTTGAGACAGGGTCTTGCTAAGTTTCCCAGACTGATCTTGAAACCCTGACTAGTTGGGATTACAAGTGTGTCCCACCGTATCCAGCTCCATAATTATATAGTTTAATATCTGTTTTTATGTGTATGGGAGGGGGAACCTGTGTGTGGGTTATACATGTTCACACATGTGGGTGCACTGTACGCACATGATTATGGAGTCCCAAGATTGACATTGGGAATCTTCCTGGATCAGTCTCCATCTGATTCACTGAGGCATCATCTCTTGGTTGAACCCAGAACTCACAGATATGGCATAGTCTAGTTAGTCATCTTGTTCTAAGGAGACTCTGTCTCCACCTTCCAGCCCCAGAATTACAGGCAACCATTATGCCTACCTGAAGGCATGTGTTCTCTGGAGACCTAGGCTCCCATCATCACACTTTATCCACTAAGTCATTTCCACAGCTGCATAATTATACACTTTAAACAGCTGACCTGTGTGTGAGAATAATCTTAATGTGTAAAGCTGCTGTGTAACAACTGGTTCCTATACACAACGCTCTCAGAACAATGTCTGGCATACCATCACTGCTGCTTGAAGATTGGCTTGGTATTATTGATGTCATATAAAATCAAGAGAACATTGTTCACTTGCTAGATTAGGAAATATTAAATACTTCAGAAACATGCAGTCATGGCTAGAATATCTGTACTTGGAGTCTCCTGCACAGCAGGTGGAAATGTAAATTGTGTTGTCTCATGGCTTTACTTATCAAATAATAAATATTCATATTTTAGTTCAATAATTTAAGAGAATTTCCTCTCTGCTCCTTCTGGCAAGGCTTAAATTACCAAAAGGCCAGAAGAATTATTAATATGTGTCTGGTTAAATAAATGATTGTGCAGTCACAGAAGGAAACCTTACGAGGCTATAAAAAGGAAACAGGGACTTTGTACAATGAACTTACCTTTAAGATATATTATTAAGAAAAATTATAAGACTATGGTATACTGACATTACTGCAAAAAGTAATTTATGTATGTGATGACAGATGTGTATGCACACACATTCACATTCATATTTATGCTTTTATTTGCATGGAATTTGTGGAAGGAAACAAAAGGGAATTAGTAGGGATTGGAAATCTCATGTCAAAGAAAGACTTTCATCTGATCCTACTTGCTTTATACTGTTTGAAATTTTGGTTTTAGTAAAAAACACACTACTTTTTCTCTTGTTGAGACAAATTGTCATGTAGCTCAGGCCACTTTCAAACTCACCAATTAGCTGAGGAGGACCTTGAACTCCTGATCCTCCTGCCTTTGCCTCCTGAGTGCTGGAATTATAGGTATATGTCACCATACTTAGTTTATGTGGTGCTGGGAATGATACCCAAGGCTTTGTACTTGCTGGTAAGCACTCTGCCAACTAAGCTACATCCACATACCCAATAAAACACTACTTTTCAAATTAGAAAATCAATTAAAAGAAAAAAGAAAGAGAGTTGAGGAAACTTCAAGTCAAATGAATTGGCATCTGGTCACACCTTCCTCAGTGGACTGACTCACACATTGACTAGGATTTTCTAATGTTCCACATGCCCTTCAGCACCATGAGAAGTACCTCACCAGACATATTTCTCTTCTTATCACTTATGAACTAACAAGGGGAACAGAACAGCTCAATTACCAATACTAGACCTTGGTGTCCAGGACCTGAGGACTGTGATAGCCTGGGGCAGAGTGGTGACCAGCATGGTAACCTGACACAGACACACTGCAGCAAGTGGAAGATCTCAAGGCTTTTGAAAGAAGACCTGCAGGGTATTGTCATGCTGGAAGCCTGCCACTGGACATTGCAGGATGCCTTCTACACTGGTGTCTGAATAGCTATTGGTGTTTGTAACTAGTTAATAGATCCTGAGACACAGAAGGTACCGTTCCTTCACACAGCTACTTAATTTATCCACTTTTCAGTATGGGCATATCACTGGCAAGTTTATTGTTTGCTAAAATACACAAGAGAGTAGTTACACCATCAGTTATAGCCTCTTAATGTTGAACATTATTAGCAGACTACATAACTGTTGGGGAATATTATTTGAAGGTATGTTACTTGTGTTTATGTTGCATTTGTTTAACTCTGTGAAGCTGTGATCCTTTGCCTATCTAAAACATTTGATGGTTTAATAAAGAACTGAACAGCCAATTGCAAGGCAGGAGAAAAAATAGGTGGGGTTAGTAGGCACAAAGAATATATAGAAGGAGAAATCTGGGAGGAAAGTAGCCAGAAAAGGAGGAGGACATGAGAGGCTAGCCACCCAGCCAGCCACAGAGTAAGAGTACAAGTAAGATTTACAGAGGTAGGAAAAAGACAAAAGCCCAGAGGTAAAAGAAAAACGGGATAATTTAAGTTAAGGAAAGCTCGTTAGACATAAACCAAGCTAAGGCTAGGCATTTATAATTAAGAATAAGCCGGTGTGTGTGATTTATTTGAGAGCTCGGTGGCAGGCCCCCCAAAAGAGTAAAAAAAAAAAAAAAAAAACTAACAACATTTGGCAACCAATGTGGGACTGTAGAAAGCTGAACAACTACACATAATGTCTTGTGATGATATAGGAAGATTAATTTTTAAACATGGGCCTCATGTTCAATGACAATCTACATTCATTGTTTTGGGACCCTAACAAGCTTTTCTCCAAATGAGTGATACGGTGCAAAGCTGTGAAGGATTCCCTCTGTGGCTGGGTTTGTGGCAATGATCTAACAGCTGACCAGCAGGGTGCTGCAGTTACCCAAACTGTCTTCATGACGATGTCTGAGTTATCCATGCTCTGGCTTCATCCAGTTTTCCCGACGTGACATTGCAAGTAACAAATCAATGTCTATGTTAGGCAAAGAGGAAAATGCTGTGTTGACTTGGTTACCCTACACTAGTATTTTAGTCAGATATATTTGTCATCCCCACAAAAACCACCAATGATGTGTACCTGTCATTCTTAACTCCTCCTTTAATTGTACAGTAAGAACACTGGATTCTGCTTATCCCATGGAAGACATCACAACTGTGTTGCAAGAAGTTATAGACGTTAAGAGAAACAAGTTTTGTTAAGCCAAATACTGAATTATTATGGTTATATATTTCAGTTTATTACTTTCATGTAACACTAAATATTATATATAAATTGTCTGTGCACATGCATGTGGTGTGTGTGTGTGTGTGTGTGTGTGTGTGTGTGTGTGTGTGTGTGTGTGCAGGTGCACTTGCCTACACCTGTGGAGCAAAGGGCACAAATAGAACAGTCATCTTCCTCCTTTGCTCTGCACCTTACTAGTTTTTGAGACAGTGTCCTTCACTGAATTCAGAATTCAGTTTCATCTAGGATGGCTGGCCAGCAGCTCCCGGTCACCCTTGTTTCTTCCCGTCTCTGCAGTACCGGAGTTACAGGTGTGTGCCATTACAAGCAACTTTTTATACGGCTGCTGGAGATCTGAACTCAGGCCCACACATCAAACACCCCGACCACTAAGCCATGTCCTCAGCCCTATTTTAAGAATTTTAAGAGCACCCTCAAGTCTTCTGAATGTACAACTTTGGTAAGATACCATCTAGAGATTTGGCAGTCACTGTTTTTAGATAGTTGGAGTCGACACTGCTATAGATATATTCCACACGTATACCAACAGTCCTGAGCATCACAGTGTAGGATGGAGCCATGCCGCAAAGAGAGTCTCGGGTCCTCACTATTCCAGAGGGCTGATGGCACAGAGCGTGATGATAGCCTCACAAAATGTAAGAGGCTCTAGAACGTCGGCATAATTCTGTTTCAAGATACTGGAGGCGACTTTTACCTGTTTACTAGAAGATTTCTGTGAAGGCTTAAGTTACTTCAAGCAATCTTTTAAATTGCATTTCTGATATGACAATGCTAAAATTTCAATCATAGAGCAAAACCCTTTTTATTAAAACAAAATTGCCACTTAAATGTATTGCTCTTGCCCTTCATATATATGAGTTTACACTTTGAACTGTGGCAATAAAACCTCTGTTCCTAAGAAGTCTTTAGTTGGCATTCTACATATTGTTCTTTGCTTTATTTTCTGTAAATTTTGCAAGGAAATACTATATATTTATACATATATACATACATATATTCTGATATATATATATATATATATATATATATCAGAATCTCAGCCATAAACAATGAACTCATGACATTTTCAGGAAAATGGATGGAACTAGAAATCACTATGTTAAACAAAATAAGCCAGGCTTAGAGAGACAAACACCATGTTTTGTTTCATATGCAGAATCTAGCTTTAAGTGTGTGTGTGTGTGTGTGTGTGTGTGTGTGTGTGTGTGTGTGTATCATTAACTGAGAAAGGAAATCATCAGAGGGGAAGAAGAGACTTTCAGGAAGTGGGGAGGGAGGAAAAGAGAGGGTAACAGAGTATATGAGAGATGAGAGTGAGAGCAGGAGGGGGCATCATTTGAGGGGGAAGAGACCACGAAGAGGCAAAGGGGCAAGGAAGATGCAGAGAGCAGTGGGGAATGAAGAAAAATTGGAGCAAATTATAATGGCACATTTGTATTAAAATTCTACAATAAAAGTTATTTTGTATGCTAAATTAAGGATGTAGAATAATCAAGTCAAACGTTCTAAACTTATTTTTTCGAGATTCAGTAGTGTAACCATGAAGTCAGCAGGGGGCGCCACAAACACCTCCTTTGCTGTGTGAAGCCAAGCTTGGCAGACCAGGGTTTTGGGTGGGGTCTAAAGCTATCTCTAACAGTGACATCACTGTAGAAAGCATTTGTGACTTCGTGTATTCACATTATTAACTAGGCTTTCCTTAAAAAAAAAAAAAAAAAAAAAAAAAAAAAGATTAATTTTTGTTTTAATTTTTGAGTTTTAGAAAATAGAATGAATCTGATTATAAATGGACATGGGCTAGAAGCTGTCACTAGTGGGACATCCTTTTCAGTTCTTATGAACTGTCTCCTAGGAAAGGCTGCATCCTGCCTATCTGGAAGGTTCTGCCTCTTTCCCCCACCACACAGCCTTGATTAACAGCATCATTGCAATACACTGGCTCTGGGGGAAGCTTTGTTCTCTTTTTAAAAATAGACTTTTATTCTTTATTCAAACAAAACTGGGTACTAATATCCTTCCTTATTATGTGTGTGTATATGTGTTTATGTCTATACATTTGCTATTATTGTTGTCTGTCTATTGCTTTAGGAAGTGGAGATTGCATGACTATCCACAACTCAAGGAAAACAAAATCCCTAGGATGTGTACAGATCATTTTACACCCTAACTTCACAATCTGAAGCAATCCCACATTCCACCACACTCAGCAGCCCCAATCAAACACAGCCATGATGGGGACTAGGCTTGTAGGACACTGGCTAAATACACTATTATTCATCTTTACCTTTGACATCTTTCAGTCTCAGCCCTCAGCTTTGACAAAGAAACTGTCCTCTGTCTGAGTTTAGTATTTCTGAAATACATTCTTTGGGATTCTTTAGCATAGTAAGTATCATGGAGTGAGTGGTTAGGATGGGATGGGTGGCCAGAGTCTCTCCTTATTGAGTTCCCAGAAAAGTAGGCCAGCCTCACTAGCAGATCCGTAGCTGCGGGTCTTCACATTGTCCCTCCCTCACTATATTGATCACCATTGCTGCTCAGATCAGTTTGAACCCCCATCCTCTACCATCAGCAGTTTAACATTAGGATATGGGTAGGGAATGGCAGAAGAGCTCTTACGACAAGTTTTAGAAACATCTTGATTTGTTGCTGTTGTTGTTTTTAATTTGGACTTACGTAAAACATTTTTTTTAATGTGCATGGGTGTTTTGCCTGCATTTATGTAAGTGCACCACTTGCTGGGTTCCCTTGAAGGCCGGAAGAGGGCATCTCCTGGAACTCCAATTACAGATGGTTGTGGGCCAAACTGTGGGTTCTGGGAATTAAGGCCAGGTCCTCTGGAAGAGCAACCAGTGCTCTTAACCACTAAGTCATCTCTCCAACCCTAAACTATTTTTAGGTTAGGCTCACAAGTTTGCATTTTTATGTTTTATTTGTGTTAGCCATGTTGTTCCCATATTAAATGCATTTTGAACTATCAGCTCTCCCGTAGCTCTGATGCTCTTTCAGCCTTATTTAGACATTTAATCATAGTTCAGTTTTGTCAAGGAAAACACAGAATAAGATCCAACCTAAAATCTTCATGTACAAAAGAGTCTACTTCCCTTTCAGGTTTGCAATTTAAAGATTAAAATTTAGCATGGTCTCTCCTGGGACCACCGAAGTAGAGGGGGTACACGCTGTGGTTTCAGGATATTGTTGTTTAATCTTTGGGGAGTTTCATTTTCTCCTGTCTGTAGTATGGGAATGTTATTCAGCTTTGTTACAACTAAAATCATTAAATGCACGAGAGGGTGAAACTTGCTCAATGTGCAAATAGCAAGTAATCAATCAAAACCATACAGGATGACAGACAGTCAGATGGACAGACGGTGAGTGCTTCCTTACATCTGGAACTTCAGTGTTTTGTAAGCTGTACATTTTTTTTTTTTTTTTACATACATCTGCTTTTGACTGTAGCAGACGCCAAAGAGCCCTGCCCTAAGGATAATATTTTGTTAACATTTTAAAATGCTCAGCTTTAAACACCTTTTAAAGTCTATGACAAAGGAAAAGTCAATTTTAGAAAAAGCCAAGCCTCAAGCTATGCATGGCCAAATAACCTTGTAGAGGTTTGGGCATCAGACTCAATGAATGCTCACAGGATCCTGACCTGGAGCTCATGTGAGCCTTTGCTGGGAGAACTGGGGCACCTGACCAAGGCCAGCGCAGCCAATCATGACAGAGTGTGGCCACCACACCCACCTGCCCACCACTTGTGCCCTGGAGAGGAGCCAATCTGTCTGCTTTTTTCTACCAGGCTGAATTCTGTGTTAGCTCTTCCTGGAAATTCCTGTACCTGGTCATGCAAGGTGGCAATACAGGCCAATATAAACCAGGTTCAAAAGCGACTATACATATATCCAACTCTTGAGTGCTCTTTGTGGTTGGTTAACTGGAGAGCGGAGAAGTCATTTTGAAAATGCATTATAAGCATCAGACACCCCTTTATCAATCTTATAAAATCTTGCAGTTCTCTGAAAGTTGCAGGCGGAGGTGCAGGTTGGTTTGGAGTCTTATCAAATCACATTTATATTTGAAACCAGGCTGTGTGGCTATTCTAGATAAAGCAGTAGGTATTTCTGCTCTTCTGTTTTTATGTCTTTTAAAATTAGAGCTCCCTATATACTTTTCTTGGAGGTTGGCCACATTCTAGTTACGCACCCTGGCATATCTTCTGCCATTTCCAAAGTTGTTCAGTGGGGTTTCGCTCTTGCCAGCTTTCAAGATTCGCTGCATGCTTTGGAGCCGGTAAGGAACGTGGATAATACACCGTTTGAGGATTGCAACGCAAGATGAGATACCGAGAAATGGGGACAGAACTCGTCTACAGAAAAGCATGTTCGAATTTATTTTATAGTTTTGAGAAAACTTAAAAAGTGAGTCTATATTAAAGCTTATGGTGTGTGTGTGTGTGTGTGTGTGTGTGTGTGTATTCTATAGAGAGGACCATATTAAAAATATCAGGATCAGTAAAGAGAGACAGTTGGAGGCTCTGATTTTTTGAGGTGGCTTCTCAGCATTAAGGTGGGGAATTTAATGTTTTTTATTTTTCTAGCCAATCAACATCCTCTTCATTTAAAAAGATACAAGTGCTCCGAGTTTGGGAGCAGACAGGCATAGTATATGACGTGATTTTATTTTTCTTCTCATTCTACATTCAAGTCCTAATCCACTTTGCAAAAGCTCAGTGTTCACCCAGCAGAGTACAATTCAATATTAATGCATCTAAAAAGTTGCACAGTGATGAGCATAATGGAATTCAGAATATTTCTATCAGCTATCACTCCCCCCACCTCCACCCCCCAGCACTCCAGATCCCTTCGCCTTGGGCCATCACTAATCCATTTCCTGTCTTTGTAGGTTTGGAATGGTGCAATGCGTGTCTTTTGGACAGAGAATCCAGTATAGCTTACAATATGACCATGACCTTCTGCCTCTGAAGATAAATGTTGTTCTTGCGTGTCTTGCTGAATTAGAAAATCGAGTACAATTTGCATAAGGCAAAAATTAGAAACTAGTTAACGCAAGTGGGCCCGTGTTCTTCTACCACAGAAGGAAATCCGTATTGCCAATGGAAAAAGCAGACTGAAGGCACTAGGCACTGAGCACTGTACGTCATAAGGTCCCTTTCGCGCTTGGGAGGGAGGAGGGAGAGGAGGGGGGAGGAGGGGGAGGAGGAGGAGGGGGGAGGAGGGAGAGGTGGCAGAGGGTACGGTGGAAAGAAACTCTCACGTTTAACAAAGAGGATCCATCAAAGGGAGGTGGGTGTCAAACTGTTGGGCAGCTATCTTTTAAGAGCAAAACTTCCTCTCGAAAAACTGATGGTTGAATACTTAACATAAATCAGTGTAAACCCCACCTCCGTGTCTCTACAGGGGTCCCTGGGGAACAGGTTCCTCAGGGTCAGCAAACAGCAGCTTAAACCACAAGCAAGCTTTCCCTCCTGCCCTTTCCCCCTCTTCTCGCTGGCACGGTTGAGCCTCGCTACCGTTTGCTCAAATATTTGGAAGTGAATTTGGAGTCCTCCCCCCAACTTATGATTTTATAGCCAATAGGTGATGAGGCTTATTTGCATATTTCCAGTCACTTAAGCAGCAGTGGAGTGGAAACCGTGTCAGACTCGATTCCTCCTCCTCCGAGGAATTCTGCCCGTTCCAGCTGCCCTGCCCTCCCCCTTTAAAGGCTGACTTGCCCCGCGGCGCTCTACCGCGCTCCAGCCCTCTGGCGCCTCCTGTTCAATCCCTTGCTACCCGGATCCGCTCCCTCCCGCCAGCCCGCGCCGCGCGTTTCCCGCAGCAGAAGGACGCGCCCGGAGATGGAGAGCAAAGCCCTGCTCCTGGTGGCCCTGGGAGTGTGGCTTCAGAGTTTGACCGTCTTCCACGCAGGGGTGGCAGCAGCAGACGGTACGTTTTGCGCGCCAATTCGCCTCCACCTGCAGACCCGGCCCGGACCACTTCCTCTCCATCTGAAGATGGGAATGAGAAAGTTGGAAGGGGAGCACACTGGGACTCCCGGGCACAGCAGAAAAAGGGAATCCCTGGGAGGGTG
Source organism: Peromyscus maniculatus bairdii (assembly GCF_049852395.1). Classification (NCBI taxonomy): domain Eukaryota; kingdom Metazoa; phylum Chordata; class Mammalia; order Rodentia; family Cricetidae; genus Peromyscus; species Peromyscus maniculatus. The sequence continues at coordinate 6,080,588 of NC_134868.1, read as the reverse complement.
GCTGGAGTGGAATTCAGGAGGAGCAAGGAGAGACTCAGCCTCTGATCACGCTGCGGCGACTCCGGGTTCCCGCTTTTCTCTTTCTCTCTCTCTCTCCCGATTCCTGCTCTGTCCCTTGCTCTCTCCCGCCGCGGGCCATCTCGGAAAGGCCGGGGGTGTGACCGTTGGGATGGGGGAGATGTGGAGGTCGGGCGATGCAGTTGTGACAAGTTGTAACCTCCTCATAGGGAGTGGGAGCGCTGAATGCAAGGCACACGCGGGCCAAGGTGACACTAACTTGGCTGCGACCACGAGTCAGACCCCTCTGGAGGCGGGAAGAGTGAGCCGAGTGTGGCTTCTCCAGGGGTGGGGGTGGGAGTACGCGTTGTCTGCGTCCAGACTGCATGGGGGATTGTCGCTCTCAGCGCAGGGCCATGAGCCGGGAGTGGGAGTGTGCAGTGGTGCAGGGGAACGCATGGCCCCGAGTCCTGGGACCCAGCGTCCTGCACGCGCTCCTGCCCCGGGGAGCCCTCCAGTCTCCAAGTTCTTGCGCGCGGCATAGCTCAATACCCAAGAAAGCCCAGCGAAGGGCGGATCCTCCGGGAAACGTGGCTCAGCCACCAGCACTCTGGCTTTGGGGTTGCCAGTTCAGCACTCTATCCTTTCTGTCCTCCCAGCAAAGGCACACCGAGGCGAGGCGCTCTGTTAGCTGGGAGAACCAGGGGTTTTCTAGTGTCGCAGGGAGGTCGCGGCCACCACTACAGTCACAAAGGCGGTCACTCATAGGGCGCTGCCTGCTCTCTCTGCCTAGAGAAGACGACTAGGGTCAGTTAAGAGTTTCTTTATGGCCTTGAAGTCGAGACCTGCCCACAATTGAGAAGCCTTGTAACTTGAACCTTGGTTGAGCTAACAGAGCAGAGACTCAAAATGTAACTGAACCCAGTCATAAACGGAGGCTGATGTTTCCTTGTGTTGGGGCTGGTGGAATCACCATGAGGGTGGTGTCCCCTGGAGGTGCTTGAAGTTGGCACGTCCACAAACTAATTCCAGTCTTAGTGAGTCTGGGACTGCAACTAAAAGTGAGCTTTATTTCTGCATATAGTTGTAAATGTCTTTGCTGAGCTATCAAAGAAGAGAGAATTCATCTTTGGAGAACTGCAAGGAAGATAAGAATCTCAGGTGTTTGAGGACACTGGAGAGTGTGCCTTTCCTTTGGCAGGTTGTGTTTCTGCATACTTTGCAAGTCTGGTTAAGAAAACTTGGGAAAAATGGGAGCAAACTTTCGATTCATATTCCAGAAAGCACATCACAGTATAAAACTGCTTTTACTGTAAACTCCCCCAGGGTCCTCCACAACTTAAAGTTTTGCTACGGTTTCCTTAGAGGCTCTGGACCCAGTTTCTCAGCTACTTAGTGTGTCACCCTTGTGGGGTTAGCTGCATGGGCTCTAACTTTGGGAAAAACAGCAAGATCTAAAGTGCCCTGAGGTTCCCAATCTTATACTTTGATTTAAATGGACACCTAAGTAATTGCGTAATAATTTTGGATTTTAGCCAACCCTTCATTTTCTTATCAATAAAATGTATTAGGGAATATAATGCCGAGGGAGATGCAAAGTTACTCTCTCTGATCATCTTTTTGTTCTCTCTACCCGCCCTCGATCACAGCACCTTCTATAGAAGCCTTCTCCCGCAAATGAATTCACCTAGGGGCAAGACTGTGAGGAAGGCGCAGATTGCAGTGACCCCGGCTTCCCTTTGGGCTCCGAGTTTCCTTGTTCGCTCTTTTTTTTTCTTTCTGAGAACAGTGTACAAGTATGAGAGGCATTGCCCTGGGGTGCCTTCTTCCTGGAGCCTCTGCAGCCTTTCCTGGCCCCAGTCAGGAAAGCAGAGCTAAGAGAATGAGCAAAGGGGGCCCTGCTCCGTGCAGCCCCGTTCCACCCGGCACAATGCTCGCTTGCAGGTTAATATCAGAGTTAAATACCTGGGTAAGGACAGCAGAGCCGCAAATGTCACTGGAAGAGAGCTTGACAGGGGAGTGATTGATTAATAGCTGCATTGAAAGGTGGGGGAGTGAACTGGGGGAAAAGTCGCAATGGAAAGATGTTCAGTTTCTTTCACGGAGAGTATTTTTAGCACAGCTTCCCTTTGCGGCTGCACTGTAGAGGAGACTATTATACTCAGCTGTCTGCTCTGTTCTGTCAGATCGTCCAACATGCCATGTCCTGTCCCTTTTCCCCCTGACCACAACCTGTTTCCACATTATTACCACCAAGGCTGCATCTTTTTTTTTGTTTTTTGTTTGTTTGTTTGTTTTTGTTTTGTTTTTGAGGCAAGGTTTATCTGTGTAGCTTTGGCTGTCCTGGAACTCATTCTGTAAACCAGGCTGGCCTTGAACTCATAGAGATCTGCCTGCCTCTGCCTCCCTAGTCCTAGGATTAAAAGTGTGTGCCACTATCATTCCAATGACTGCATCCTTTTATCTGGGAAAATGTTCTGGCCATCAGAATGGTGGCTGGTGATGACTTTGGGTCACATACTGTAAAGAATTCAATATAAGCATCATTATTTTCCAGGTCAAGAAATGTCATTTGAATGTATTGATAGTTCTTTCTCTGTGTTTGTCTGTCTGTCTATGTCTCTCTCTGTAGATTTTGTGACCTGATAGGAATTTGTCACAAGAGGTCCTTGTCACATCTACTCTTTGCAAAAGTTGAAGCTTTACCAGTTTCTGAAGGATCAAAATAATAAGATTGTAGCTTACTCTGAAACTAAGAGTTTGAAATTTAAAGGAAAAACAAAAACAACAACAAACCTCCCCTCCCTTCCGCCCCCTCCCATCCACATTCCACTGTGAGCAAAGTGTGACTTCACATACCTCGCTGAGAACCACCTTAAGAGTATCTGTCTGTGAGGAGTAGCGTCACTTTAGTACTAACACACGTTTTAGCTTGTTCTTGTGGAATAAGTGAATATTGACGGGGATGGCAGGAGTGGTTGATCTTGGGTGACATAACGTATGTAAAGTTCACACTACGCTTGTGCCAACTGATTCTTCCTGCTCTCCTTACTCTGTTCTCCCACACTAACCGAATTATTTTCGAGCTGTGACACCAATGGTGACCTTTGAATGAGTAAAGAAAATGTCCTCACTGTTCACTGGCTCAATGGCCAAAGCCGCTCAGGGTCTCATCCTGTGGTGTTCATGGCACCCGCTCCATACCTTGGTGTGTGTGTGAAGTCTGATTCTATGCAATCCCACTCTGACCCAAGTTATTTAATGTTGATATAGAACTTTGCAGAAGCTTTTAAACTGCATAGAGTCAGGTTCTTGGATGGTAGAGAGTCCAAGTGAACAACTGAGTCTAGCCCTTCTCAATACCAGATAGGGCTATCTTGAAATCAATAATTCTCCTCTGGGGGAAAAAATTATTTATAAAATTAATTGTGATGAAAAAGACCTCAGTCAGAACTTATATTTTATTTTTTCCTTTTCTATTTTAACAAATTAATATAAAGGTTTTATTTATGTACAAATATTTCTAATTGTATTTTTTCCATTGATTTGTTTAATTTTTACAACCTGACCACTGTTTTCCCTCCTTCCTCTCCTCCCAGACCCTCCCCCTACCTCCTCTCTGCCCCCAAGGCATCCACTCCTCTGCCATTTCTATTCAGAGAAGGGCAGGCCTCCCATGGAGATCAACCAGACATGGCACATCAAGTTGACGGCTGGACGAGGCAACTCAGTATGAGGAGTAGGGTCCCAAAAGCCAGCACAGGGTCAGAGACAGCCCCTGCTCCCAATGTTAGGAGACCCACAAGAAGACCGAGCTACACAACTGTCACATATATGCAGAGAGCCTAGGTCAGTCCCGTTCAGGCTCCCTGATTGTTGGTTCAGTCTCTGTGAGCCCCTGTGAGTCCAGGTTAGTTGATTCTGGGGTTTCCTTGTGGTGTCCTTGAGCCCTCTGGCTTCTACAATCCATCCTCCCCTTCTTCTGCAGGATTCCCTGAGAACCACCCAATGTTTGGCTGTGGGAGTCTGCATCTGTAGAACATATTTTAAGTAAAAAAGTGGAATGGCATTCTTACGTTTTTGTTTTGAGGCAGGGTCTTATTATGTTACCCTGACTGGCCAGAAACTCAGCATGTAGACCAGAATAGCCTTAAAAGTGGCCTTAGTTTTCCAAGGAGTCTAGTTAAAAAGCATAGTTGGTTGAGGGCGGAGTCGCTGATAACATTTCCTAGTGTCCTTAGCAACAGTTACCTCAGATTAGCTCAAGATTGTCTGCCACTCCAGCAGTCAGCCCAGGGTGCGCCTTGGTGATGAATACTCAGGGAACCACCCCTGGGGTCCATCTTCTTACCTGGTGCTCTTCTCAGCTGATGCTTCGGGGACCACAGAAGGTGGGAAAGCACATCAATTGATCTTTAGGCTACTGAGACACTATTAAAAAGCAGCAAACACTGGCAATACGAAACTTCCTACCGCATTAGACTAAGCAGCAGGAAGATTCGTGACTTTGTACCTAACACAAAACTGAAATTATCGCAGAGCTCCCCAAACCGCGCCATCTTCGTGTGAAAACAATTACACCCCCACACTGGGGCGTGCACACAATCCTTCCCGTTGAAAGTAAAATGAAAGTTCCCATGTGTAAATCTACGTGATGGTGTATGAATTCCTGTTTGTTTGTTTGTTTGTTTGTTTGTTTGTTTTTTCTCAATCAGCAGTGGGTTCAGTGGACATGCTGGCTGTAGGGAATCCAACCTGAGCCTTGGATATGGATCTTGGCATTAAACAGATTTTTTTTTCATGAAAATATACAAAGTCAGCCTTAATAATTGGACGACAGTGAGGAGGGAGCTTGTCTGCTGAGCCATTCAATTGCCTCTGCTTGAAAAACACTGATAATCAGGCTGGCAAGGTGTTTTAGCAGATTAAAGCCATGCGCCGTGCCTGACGGGCCTGAGTTTGATCCTCAGATCCCCCATGGTGGAAGGAAAATTCTGGTTTGAACAAATTGTTCTCTAACCTGCATACATGTGCTGTACTACACATGTGTGTGACTAAAGTGTAATAAAACTAAAATAAAAGACTGATAATCAAACACAAAAGCCAGGTGGCTAGAGAGGAGGATGGACCATTAGAGGGAAGAGAGAATCAAGGGAGGCTAATTTCCTTTTAAACGTTCTAAAACACTTTCTAAAAATAAAGTAACTTCTTGGGCAGAATCAGGTTAATTAGGCTAAACACACATGACATTCTTTTGTACCCACTAGTAAGAAGAACGGTGTTTTCTGCTTTGGGAGGAGGGAGAGGAAAGCCTGTCTTGTCAGATAAGAGGAGAGCTCGCACATGTTCTTGGTGGTAGGATGGATTCTGAGTTATTCAGAGCTTTAAAGATCAGGAGTTTAGCACAGGCCCTTGGTTGGTTAAATGCTTTCAGAGTGTTTAACAACGATTGCGAAACTCCTTTCTTTCTAGCAAATTCCATCACGAAGAAATGTCTCCCGTGTGTCAGGTAGTAGAGATTTGCTGGGTGTGTGCACATGTATGGTTGAGTTACTGCTGATAATGACTCACTCAGCAGCTAACCACAGCACTTAAAAATAATCTCCAAAAAGGGAAATGCTTGCCAATCTCGGATGGTTACATGAGGAGCCCCATGTCAATGCCTGTATGGTCGCTCTTAGTGCATCCTTCCTGAGTCCCTTCTCGGCTTGACTTTAGCAGGGCCGGTTTGAAATTCAAGGCTTCAGATTTCTAGTTACAAAAAAGGAACAGATTCAGATTGAGACATGGGTAGTGTCCTAATAATCTCAATTGTTCATTTCCTGAAAATTTTAAGAGAAACATTCAAATTTCCTTTTTTAATAGTAAGTAGGTAGACTGTGTCTATAATTTGACCAAGAAGTAAGTAATTTTCTCTAAGTCCTTTGTGGCCTGTTTCCTAAAAAGGATCTGATTGTATTAGTAGCATAATAATTTTTACTTTCTATAATAATCATAAAGATTTATCAGCATTTAAATATATGTCAATATGTCAAAAGCTAGGTTTATTGTCTCTCCTTATCCAGTTTAAGACTTACTATGGAGAACGAATAGCTCCTTTACAGCAGATTCAGGGTCAGTTTACTTTATTTATTTATTCATTTTGGTTTTTAGAGACAAGGTTTCTCTGCATAGCCCTGGCTATCCCAGAACTCACTATGTAGACCAGGCTGCCTCTGCCTCTCAAGTGCTAGGATTAAAGGTGTGTGTCGCTGCCACTCAGCTAAGATTTGCTGTGATTTGAAAGGTTTGACTTTGTGTGGAAGGTTGTAAAGAAAAAGGAAGAGGAAAGCTACCTAGGGAGCAACGTATGGACCGTAGCTCACACATGCCCTGGTCTCTGGACATTCGGCTCTCTCACAATGGCTTGAGACAGCACATGTTGCCATTAGGAGGGGAAAGGCTTCCTCGGGTTCTCAAGTTTTCTTCTTTTAACATTCTAGTTCTGGGGAGTCTTTTCTTCAAATGAATCTAATTGTGTTGTTATGGGTTCTAGGTTCTGCATTCAAATGAATCTATTTGTGTTGTTATGGGTTCTAGGTTCTGCATTCAAATGAATCTAAATGTTAAATTATGATTGTGTTGCTAGTCCACCCTCTCTTTCCCATCTTGGCCGAGTCACTTGAGACAAGACGAAATGAAGGAATTTCCACACTGTAGTTCATGTGTGTGCATTAAATACACATCCACACACTCCCTAACTGGAAGTGGGCTGGAAGAAAGGCTGGGAGTCACAGATTGCTTAGCTCACGATTCAGGTCATCTCTGTTCACACTGTCACCACTGGGAAATCAGTCATTCCCTTGCAATCCACATCCTCTTTTTCTTTTAAAGATATTTTTACGTGCATGTGTGTGGAGTGTGCATGATGTTTGCACGTGTGGACATGTGAATGTGGAGGCCCGAGGTTGATGAAGGGTGTCTTTCTGGGCCACTCTTTCACCTTATTCTTTGAGGCAGGGTCTTATAATCAAACCCAGAGCTTACCAATAGGGCTATTACCACAGCTTGCTCTGAAGACCCCACCTCTGCCTTGTGAGGCTGGGATTACAGCAGGTCACCACTCCCACCTGGCATTTACATGGGTTCTGGGGTTCTGGCCTCAGGTCTTCATGCTTGCACAGACTCATATTTGTTTCTTGAAAACCTACTTTAGGAAAATCAAGGGTGTTGTTGGCCTTGGTTGCTTGTGAACCTAAAATCTTTAAGTCCCAAGTAAAACCAAATAAGGCCCCAATGAATCTCTCCAATTTCCTTTTCTGTAGGGGGAAGAGATTTTGCAGACATCGAAAGTAAATTTGCCCTAAGGACCCCTGAAGACACAGCTGAGGACACTTGCCACCTCATTCCTGGAGTAGCAGAATCTTTGTCTGACTGCCACTTCAACCACAGCAGCAAGACCTTCGTGGTGATCCATGGCTGGACCGTAAGAGTGGTTCTGGAAGTGGGTTAGGGTCAAGCAGATCCCAGCTGTTGGAAGCCCATAAACTGTGTCTGTCTGCTCTCTGGGTAGACTTGAGTGGAGGCTATCTTGGTTCAAGGTAGTCCCTACAGCCCCAGGTTCATGAGCTCTTCCCCTGGCTGGTACCCACCTTTGTTTTGACACTGGCAAGACAGCTTTGCCACTCGGTGAACTCCAGATTGAAATTCCCATCCCCAGAAGCAAGGCGGACAGCTCCTGTAGACAACCCCTCAGGCCCCCCGCACAGGTGCATGCTCACACATACAAACAGAGAGGAAGAAAAGTACAAGCTATGGTCCAAGCTACTTATGGGAAATGTTCTTACATAGCCCCTCCCAAATACGCCAGATAGTTGCTTTACATGACACTGTTCTTAGGTAAATATTTTAGTTTACCTTTACAATTTTCAATTTCTAGTGAGCAGGTTGCATTATCTATTAAAAATAACTTATATGAAATTGGTTAAAATGTGTCACCTTCCTGTTAGATACAACTTTTGAATGCTATTGCTGGATACTGAATTCCAGTGAGAAGAATTAGGTAAAAATGTTGTATAACCAAACCAGCTAGCTCTTCCCATATCATGAACTAATCTTTTTATTGAAACCATAGGGCAAATGTTATCATTTCCATGGATGTGTCAGCAACAGGACTCATACAGATGTATTTTTTTTAAGATGTACCCATTTACTAGTGTACATAGTATGGTATATAGCATATGATGAAAATTTAAATCCCTAACATAAGCTGTAAGGAGGACAAAGATCTTTGAGGTGTTTAGAGACATTTGGGGTGCACACAGCTCTTAATACTTTCCAAGAAGTTTAAGCTCAGTGAGCAATTTCTGCACAGGAAACAACTGCACGTCTCAAGTCTTAAGCGTCCCAGTCTCACCCTGAAAGAACTGGCCGCTTTAGGAAGCTGCAGCGGGGTGGGGAGAGCACCCCTCTCTTGCTAACGTGATGTAACAAATGCAGTATCCAGACGTAGGGCCAGATGCTGCCAGTGGTCCTACAGCCTCACTCATCCCACCTGGGCTCTTCAGGTCACGTGTCCTGGTGTTTTGCGCTCTAGGCTCAGGCTAGGTTGCTGGCCAGACAGCCTGTGGTTCGCTATCGCAGAGGCTCGCCTTGGCTGGAACCATAATAAAGCCAGGCGATCCTGGCTTATCTGAGTGAGTGCAGGCTGGGTTCAGTCAAACCACCTGCTAGAGGTAGCAGAGTGGACTCTGGTTCGGAGACTTGTCTGTCAAAGGCTTGTAAGAAAAAAAAAATCTAGAAAGCAAGACCTTTTCTGGGTAGAAGACAGTGCTCAGCTTTCTCAATCCCTTTTGCTTCTTTCATTTATATTTTATGTTGAACCAAAAAAGGAAGGATTAGATTAGGTGCTACTGAGTTAAGTATCCAACAGTATAGGTAAGTAGGTCACCTGCCCTTTTCCAGACTGCCTGACTTGGAAACACTGATAGAGAAAGAGGTTCAACAGAACCCAGAACAAACAGCTCACCCGAGATAAGCTTCCAGGCCACTCAAGGGCACAGACTCTGGGTAGCCAAGACCCTCTCTGTCACATCAGAACTGCTGGAGCTTCGCGCTTGCTGGTTCTCCCTGTGGGGTGGGAAGTTGATGATGGTCAGCGCAGTTAGCACTACATCCTGGAGAAAGGCCACTGTTTTCTTGTGGTCTTGCTTTGGAGCTGCGAAAGGCAGTCAGCGTAGCAGTCAGAAAGGAAGGTGAGGGAGGTGGTCAGGGCACACTCTGAACCTGGACCTGAAGCATCCTGCCTCAGACCTATTCAAAGAGGCTTAACTGGGTCCCTCGTGGGCTGATATCACCTTTGTACCTTTGTTACTTCGTTTTCTCTCCATGCTTAAAATCGTGGAGCTGACCCTGTGCTGGCAAGGAGACCGGACAGCAGACCGGTCACAAGTGGAAATGTACGAGGGAGCTTTGAGCCATTCTGGGCCAGCCTTGTGGTGCAGGTGTCCCAGAAAAGCTGAAGTTAGTTTACAGAACTGATTAACAAGAGAGGTAGAACTACAATCCATATCTCTTAGGCTGGCCTTGCCCCAACACAGGGCACAGAAACTAGGTGAAAAGTTGTGCAGTTTGTCTAGGGCACAGAGTGAAGCGAGGTTCGTGTTTTTGTATTTCAGTCTAGAAAACACACAAATAACAAGACAGGAATCTGAAAGAACTCATCTCGTCAGTGTAAAACTCCAAATGGAGCCAGTAGATTGGGGTACCCATGGTTCCCATTTCTCTGCTGGTTTTTGTAGTTCTCCATTGTTACCTTAAACACATTTGTCACAGTGTTCTACGTTCAAGGAATAATTCATAGCCGTTCCTGTGGCTGCAATGAGACCTAACTAACATCCTTAGCCAACCAGTCTTTGTAGGGAAAGCAGTGCATCTGCATCCCTCAAAAAAATCTTCCTTTCTTAGTTTGCAGTTTTGAATGTTGAGCCTTGAGCTCTGCACCTGCCAAACCAGCACCTTGCCACTGTGCCATGTCCACCCACCCACCCTGGCTCTGCACCTGCAAGCCCAGCACCTCGCCACTGTGCCACGGCCCCCACCCTCTTTCCACTTCTGTTTTTCAGTCAGTCTCACTAAGTTCCCCAGTGCTGACCTTGAAGTCACGCTGTAACTGAAGCAGGTCATGAGCTTACCTTTGCTTTACTCTCCAGAGGCGCTAGGATTATAGACATGCCTGACAGACCTGGCCTTTAAGTCGGCCCTTCTGGGAAACATTTCCTGACTTAGTTGAAAGTAATTAACCAACATTTCTTTTCTAAAAGTGTTTAATTTGGCTATAAACTTTTAATACATTGACCCTGATCTTTTTTTAATAGTGTAAATTGTTGATGTCTTACTAATTGATAAAACGTACTTTTTAAAGCGAGTTAATCCCCAGCCTGCTGTCCCTGAGGCCAACACACTCCCTGGTACACTCACATTTGCCCTGGAAGGGGAAAGAATAGGAGAGAATTGGGGTACCCCTTGAGGTCTGAGTTGTCAGGCTGAGTAGTCAATGTGCTCCCACGCAAGTTTATATCTCTCAGTTCATGTCGTCAAATCTACAGTGAATTATAGTTGGAAGAAATCGTGTGTTATCCTTTTCAGGTGACAGGAATGTACGAGAGTTGGGTGCCCAAACTTGTGGCTGCCCTGTACAAGAGAGAACCTGACTCCAATGTCATCGTAGTGGATTGGCTCTATCGGGCCCAGCAACATTATCCGGTATCAGCTGGCTACACCAAGCTGGTGGGAAACGATGTGGCCAGGTTCATCAACTGGATGGAGGTAAGACTGGGAAAGGGAGCTTCCCATGCTTGGGAGAAAACTCTTGGTGAGAGCCAGACAGGTGGCTGAGTTTTTTTTTTTTTCCATGATCTGAGGTGTTTTCTCAAGCATTTCAAATTTTCAGAAAGGCATTTTTACTTTGTGGTAAGAATGACTAGATTATACAGCCAATAAATGATCCTACCCTGCCCCACCCTTTGATAATCCACTGAATAAATCTGCTGGGACTAAGCACCAAGTGGGCAGCATCAACAAAAGTCTGGTTATTTTTTTTTTTAGAATAGAGGGAAGATGGCGTGTTCAGCCACCTCTTTCTGCACCAGCTGGCTGTCGAGGGCATTGCATCTGGCTGTGACTCCTGTTAGAATATCAGCCTCTTTAACAAAATTGTAAACAGTGTTTAGCTTTTAGAGAAGATAGTGGATCCAGGTGATTGCTGAGACCCGTATAGTCACCATGCTGGTTTGGGGCAGAGATGAACTGACGTAGGGAAGCAGTGAGTGGGACGTAAAGGACATGACATAGATAAGGGTCCAGAACTGGAGTTGCCTGCAGATTTTACCCACTTCCTTCTCTTGGGGGCCACACTCTGGAAGTTAACTTTGAAGGTTTTGGGCGGGGGGGCTAAAGAGAAGCTAGTACTCTGACAGGGCCAAGTTATTTAAAACAGGGAATTAGATGCAAAAAAATATACTTTAATCATCAAACACCAAAATTTATTTCTTGACTGTTTTGCCAGTCACACAAAGGAACTTGGAAGAACCAGATCACAGCCCTGGGCCTCAGGCTTCTCATTTGCTGTCTTAGCTAGTTTGCTATTGATGTGATAAAACATCATGACCAAGGCAGCTTAGAAAACAAAGTGTTTAATTTGGGGCTCAGGGATTCAGAGGATTAGAGTACTTGAGCGTGGCAGCAGGCAGGCAGGCCTGGTGTTCACATCTTGAGGCACAGCCACCAGGCAGTTAGAGACACTGGGAATGGTATGGGCTTTTTTTTTTTTTTTTTTTTTTTTTTTGGTTTTTCGAGACAGGGTTTCTCTGTGTAGCTTTGCGCCTTTCCTGGAGCTCACTTGGTAGCCTAGGCTGGCCTCAAACTCAGAGAGATCCGCCTGCCTCTGCCTCCCGAGTGCTGGGATTAAAGGCGTGCACCACCAACACCCAGTTGGTATGGGCTTTTAAAACCTCAAAACCTACCCCCAGTGACACACTTCCTCCAACAAGGCCACACCTCCTAATCCTTCCCAGATAGTTCCACCAGCTGGGGACCAAGCATCCAAATACATGAGCCTATGGAGGTTATTCTCACTCAAACCACTGTACCCGCTGATGCAGAGAGCTGAGCCGTATGGGCCTGTGATCTCTGCTTTTCCATATGTACCTGTGATCTCTGCCTTTCCATATGTGCCTGTGATCTCTGCCTTTCCATATGTACCTGTGATCTTTTCCTTTTCCATATGTGCCTGTGATCTCTGCCTTTCCATATGTGCCTGTGATCTTTTCCTTTTCCCTATGGGCCTGTGATCTCTGCTCTTTCCGTATGTACCTGTGATCTCTGCCTTTCCATATGTACCTGTGATCTCTGCCTTTCCATATGTGCCTATGATCTCTGCCTTTCCATATGTACCTGTGATCTTTTCCTTTTCCATATGTGCCTGTGATCTCTGCCTTTCCATATGTGCCTGTGGTCTCTGCCTTTCCATATGTGCCTGTGATCTCTGCCTTTCCATATGTGCCTGTGATCTCTTCCTTTTCCATATGTACCTGTGAACCTGTGATCTCTGCCTTTCCATATGTGCCTGTGATCTTTTCCTTTTCCATATGTGCTGTGATTTTTTCCTTTTCCATATGTGTCTGTGATCTCTGCCTTTCCACATGTGCCTGTGATCTCTGCCCTTTCCCTATAGTCTGCTTCAGTCATTGCTTGGCTAACTTAAAGGAATAACAGAATGTAGGATATTTGGACTAGTCGATAATGTGCAAACGTTTATATGTACACTTAAACAGTACATATGCATCTACTATGTATACATATTTATTTCTATGTATAAGTAATACACTTTTGGATGTCTGGAAGAAATTCCTAGTTTCAACCTGTCATTAAAGAAACAAATCTCAACACCACAGAATATTTGTCTCTTTTAACTATAACACGAAATCGGTAAAATTAACTTACAGTATGCCAGTTTTTAGAACCAATATTTATTTTCATTTTTCATTTGTTCTCCCCCAGGAAGAATTTAACTACCCCCTGGACAATGTCCACCTGTTGGGGTATAGCCTCGGAGCACATGCTGCTGGGGTGGCAGGAAGTCTGACCAACAAGAAGGTTAACAGAATCACTGGTAAGAGGCATTTTTTTGTTCATTTATCACAAGAGCCAATGTGACCACCCTTCTGGAAGAGAATCAGAGCTTCTTTTGTTAGTACCCACATGTGTGGCATTGGGGCATGGGCCCAATGTTCATCATCTCCTGTCTCAGCTCTTGGTTTCCATCCACTGGCCATGGCACACGAGTAGAAGATAATAGCATTAAGTACAGAGGCCCACACATTCCTCCGAGGAAGAGTTCTCACGGCCCTCTGCTTCGCTTGAGCTAATAGACTGCATATATGTTATCCTCTCTCACATCAGTACCAGGGAGACTGACAAGGACTGGTTCTAGAGAGCATCTGGAAGAAGACAGTCATCTAGGAAGTGGCTATGAACGGCTTGTTATAGAGAATTGGTTTAGAGGGAGAAAAGAATTGATCATGGATTAAAAGTCTTCTTAGACTCAGAAATAACCTACAAGAAGAAATCAGGCCATTGGGTGTGAAAAACCACTGTAGACTGGCCAGTTTAAAAGATGCATGTTAGGCCTGATGGTGCAAGCCTATAATAGTAACACCCAGAGTGGGGAGGTGGGAAGTTGAAAGCCATTGTCAGCTACAGTGTGTGTTTAAAGCCATCTAGTAACAGGAGCATCTGGAGAAAGGTGGAAAGTAGGGGGATCTCACATGTGCGGGCAAGATTCCATTTTAGAAGAGCTATGCCTGCTTTTCTGACTCTCAGTCATGGGAGGCTCCAACTTCTAAGACAGGGAGCTGATTAGAATTCAGGAGACTTCCGATGACATTCGAATGAGCAGGATGCTGGCCTCAGCACCAAACTCACTGCAGACTCTACAATTTACGGGGCCTTTTCTTTCCCACCAAGGCTTGGATCCAGCCGGGCCTAACTTCGAGTATGCAGAGGCCCCCAGTCGCCTTTCTCCTGATGACGCAGATTTCGTGGATGTCTTACACACATTCACCAGAGGGTCACCTGGCCGGAGCATTGGGATCCAGAAGCCAGTCGGGCACGTTGACATTTATCCCAATGGAGGCACGTTCCAGCCCGGGTGCAACATCGGGGAAGCCATCCGCGTGATTGCAGAGAGGGGTCTTGGAGGTGAGAAAACCAGAAGTCACTTCAGCAGGAGCTTCGAGGCCTAGCTCTCACTGACAGTGTTGTACCCTGTCCACTGCCTCCTCAGGGCGTGGCTTCAGTCTAGACACCTGAGGGGAGGGAGGATGGCTCAGTGGGTAAAGCAGATGCCATGCATGTGTGAGGACCCGACTTCACATCACAGAAGCCACATAAAACCAGATTCGATAGTGCCTCTCCGTAATCCCAGAAGTCCTACAGTGACGTGGGAGGCAGACAGACGAATCCCCCGATGCTTGCAGGCCAGCTGGCCTGGGCACACAGTGGCAAACAAGTGACCTTGTCTCAAAACAAGATGAAAGTCAAGGACCAAGTTGTCCTCTGACCTCTTTGCTCTTAATTTAACAATGATGCCCTTTATGATGTGGTTTCTAGACGCCTGTGCTTTTAGAAGCACCTAGATGTGGTAGACATAAAGCTAAGGCTGTGTTAAGCGGGAAGGAATCAACTTCTGCCTCGGGTGTCATCTATTCCGGCATAATAAACATTCATATATGTAAGACGGCAAGAGTTGAAAGTTCCTCGTCAACTTTTAACCGTCAGCTTGACAGTTATGGAGGGAGGTGAGGACACAACGTAATGGAGAGGCTGACGTTAGGTCTACCCCAGTGCAAGGCAGTTTCTGGAGCACTGCTCCTTCCCACGTCTCTTTGTGCAGATGTGGACCAGCTGGTGAAGTGCTCCCACGAGCGCTCCATTCATCTCTTCATCGACTCCCTGCTGAATGAAGAGAAGCCCAGCAAGGCTTACAGGTGCAACTCCAAGGAAGCCTTTGAGAAAGGGCTCTGCCTGAGTTGCAGAAAGAATCGCTGCAACAATGTGGGCTATGAGATCAACAAGGTCAGAGCCAAAAGGAGCAGCAAGATGTACATGAAGACTCGCTCTCAGATGCCCTACAAAGGTAAGCTGGAAGCTGTGGGAAGGAGGGAAAATTGGATAGTGCCATCTCTGTTATCATGGGCTGATTCTGTCTATTGGAATAGAGTTAATGAAGTGATGCTACTAAGTCCTGAACCCTCATTTATGCCTCTATTAACACAGAGGGATTTTCATGAGTCCATTTCATCTAGCTCTTGATTCCCATACCAGCAAGACCCCAGTGCTCAGACTTGAGTTTGTAACCAGCCTTCTCTGTAGCTGTGACCAGCCAGTAGTACTGACTTTAGAGATAATTTGAAAGCTAATCACTTTGGGATTACAAACTCTAGGCCTTTGGCCCAATTCAGCCTACCACTTGCTTTTTGTAAATAAAGTATTATTAGAACATAGTCAGACACATTGCTTTCCATATTATCTAACACTGCCTTCCTGCCACAAAGGCAGACTCAAGTAATTGTGACAAAGCCCACATAGCCCACAAAGACTAAATTAGTTGCTCTCTGGAACTTCACAGAACATTTGTTACTTTTAAAATTTGTTTTACATGAAGTCAAGAACCACCAACATTCCAGTCTCCCAAGTGTCAGGGTTACTGTTGCTGTGATGAAGCACCATGACCAAAGCAACGTGGGGAGGAAAGGGTTTGTTTGGCTTAGCCTTCCACATCATTGTTCATCATCAAAGAAAGTCAGGACAGGAACTCACAGAGGGCTGGAACCTGCAGGCAGAAACTGATGCAGAGGCCTTGGAGGGGCTTCTTAATGGCTTGCTCCCCATGGATTGTTCATCTTGCTTTCTTATAGAACCCAGCACCTCTAGCTAAGGGGTAACACCACCCACAATGGGCTGGGCCCTCCCTATCAATCACTGAATAAGAAAATGCCTTATATGCTTACCTACAACCCGATCTTATGGAGGCATTTCTCAGTTGACATAAACTGGCCAGCGCACTAGGGAAGCAAGAATGTGCCAAGTCTTATGTCCGTCTTGTGTGAACTCATTTCCAACTCGAACTTAAGGCTTGGCCTCTTGCTTAAAACAAGACATAAAGACACACAGGGGAAAATGAAGAAGGAGGTTGTATTCTGCTGACAGGAGATGATTTTGGACAAATTGCCTTCGGTAGAGCCTGGGTGGAAGCCTGGAGTAAGGGCACTTATTAAAGAATAGTTTCCTCAGACAAAGCAGTGTGCTTCAGCAGTGCTTTGTAGATGTGCAAGGTGGCCCAGATGTTGGAGCACACGTTATTCACAGAAATCTTGTAGGCTATATGAGAAGCCTCATTTTCTCCAACTCTAGAACCTGGTGTGAGGTACAGAATAGGCCGTCCTCTAAAGACAAGGGTAGGCTTACACGGGGTCACCTAGCATTCTGTCTGGACTTCCTAGAGACACACGGACAGCCCCCAGCTCCAGCCTCTCTTGCTGTGACCTCCAGCACTGCCTTAGCCATATAGGATGATTTATCTCCACTTTTGAATAGTCCTGGGGGTTGGTTGTTTTATTTTTCTCTTTTTGCTTATCTAGCTACTTATTCTCATTATAAAATGAGCTATAAAGTTGGCATAGGGTAAATGCCTGTAATCCCAGCCCTTGGGAGGTAGAGGCAGGAAGATCAGGAACTCAAGGTCATATTCAACTACACAGTGAGTTTGAGGCCAGCTGGGCAACATGAGATCCTGTCTTAAAACACACACATATATTCAGTGCACAATACCACTTAAAACAAATAGAGAAACTAAATAAAGGTTGTCATAAGAAACCACAAAAAAATGTACTGAAATGTTTTTCAGGAATATATCCAAAGTAACATCAAAATTCAATTTTGCGTCACTCTTTGCCATTAGAGCTAAGGATGTTGGATCCCAGCTTAACAGAAATTGCATTTAATAGACAGTAGTATAATAAAAACATGCATAAGAATCTTGGGTTGCAGGAGACAATACATCAGAATGATCCCCATTATAGTCACAGTAGTTATGTTTCAGGCGCAGGGTTTTGGTGAATAAGTGGGGAAGAACAGGGAAGAGATGCTGATGTTCAATTTCCTGCTTCCAGAGGTACTTCCTAAGGCAGGGCAGTTTGTAAGACAGACCTCACGGCTTTGTGTTGGTGCACAGGAATTCAATGTATTGTGTGTGCTACATGCCACACTGTGCAGATGGTGGAGGAGCAGAATGAGACCAGAGTTGGGGGATGGGGTACAATGTCCCCATGAAATGGGAAGGAGCAAGGCCATACACATAATAAAGCAGCAAGTACCAAATGAGCTTGGTATAGATGTAGAAATATAAAGTGGCCAAGGCAAGCAAAGGTCACAGAGAGCCTTCTGGATGTGTTTGGCTATTTATTAATTTGATTTCCCTGGTAGTTCCTTCCAGCTTGGCAATTCAGATACGGCTGTGTTCCTCCCATGTACTGCAGCCCCACTGAAAAGCATGAAGGTCTGCACTTCCAGTGGAAAGTGTTTCTAGCCACTCGGATAGTCCAATGTGTGCACTTCCTGTTTGGGTCCTTGGAAGACATTTGTTCTATGGGTCTGAACTGCTAGATTGTTCGGGGACGATGATGTTTCCATGAAGATTGACATGCCTGCCTTTGTTCCAATCTTCTCCCCTCCCCTACAGTGTTCCATTACCAAGTCAAGATTCACTTTTCTGGGACCGAGAGTGACACCCAGCTCAACCAGGCCTTCGTGATTTCTCTGTATGGCACAGTGGCTGAGAGTGAGGACATCCCCTTCACTCTGTGAGTAGCTCGGGGCACATCTCCAGTCTATAGCTAGGTCACAGCCTTGCTCCTTGCCAGAGCTTGATCTGGAAACAGAAGGGGACCACCACCACTCCAAAAAGAAACTCCAGTTTAAGAAATTAGAATTTAGCTGGGTGTGGTGGGCCATGCCTTGAAATTCCAGCACTCAGGAGGCAGAGGCAGGTGGATCTCTGTAGAGTTCAAGGCTAGCCTGGTCTACATAGTAAGTTTCAGGACAGCCAGCTATGTAGAAACTCTGTTTCAAAATACCAAAAAAAGAAAAAGAAATTGGAATTTAAAAATGGAGGTCTTGCACCATTTCATATGAGAAAAAACTGTTTTCTAATTTCTGTTTTATTTTTGTTTACTCTATTTCATGTTTTCTTTTAACATTTCAGGTCTTTATTTCTTTCACTAAAAAAAGAAGCAGTGACAAAATAGTTAAGTTCCCCCAAAAGAGTTGAAGCAGGGGTGTGGCTGGGAGGTGGTGCACTTACCAAGCATTTGTATGTACTCCCAGCATCACCAAGAAAGAAAGGAAAAAACAAAACAGTTGTAACAAGAAGCTACTCCACAACATAGACAGATAGGTAGATGATAGGTAGATAGATAGATAGATAGATAGATAGATAGATAGATAGATAGATAGATAGATGATAGGTAGATAGGTAGGTAGGTAGATAGATAATATAGATATAGATAGAATGATAGAGATAGACAGATAGATAGACAGATATAAATATAGATAGAATGATAAATAGATATAGATAGAATGATGATAGATATAGATAGAATAGATAGATAGATTGATGATAGATAGATAGATAGATAGATAGATAGATAGATAGATAGATAGATAGATAGATAGGTAGATAGATAGATAGGCAGACAGACAGACAAATAGATAGACAGATAGACAGGTAGACTGGTAAATATACAAAATGGTATAGGTAAAAAGCCCATGACAAATTATTACTCCTTAGTTTTGATTAGGGAAAATTTCATGATACCCTTTAATAATTCCTAAATGAACGCATATTCTAAAATACACGATAACTCTGAAACGGCCGAGCAGGACATACATACACTGGTTTATTGTTGGTGCTAGAACTTCCCACCCAAGGAAGACAGTGAGGAAATAATTTTCTGTGGCTATAATTACAAGGATTAAGATGGTTTCTTTTTTTTTTTTTTTTTTTTTTTTTTTGGTTTTTTCGAGACAGGGTTTCTCTGTGTAGCTTTTTGGCCTTTCCTGGAGCTCACTTGGTAGCCCAGGCTGGCCTCGAACTCACAAAGATCCGCCTGCCTCTGCCTCCCGAGTGCTGGGATTAAAGGCGTGCGCCACCACGCCCGGCTCCTAAGATGGTTTCTTTTACAATGTATCTTGAAGAAATATTCAGTTAACATTTTTAAAAATTTAAGTGCAGCATATTTATTTTCATGGAACACATAAATACCCCAAATTGAGTATTAATTAACACTGAGTCAAAGGTCATGTGAGTTATGATTCAGAATATAGAATCAATATAGCCTCTAAAAATTAGAATTCTTGAAAAACAGGTAAAACATGACGAAAATAGAGCCAAGTAGAGGACTGAATATATGCTTTTTAATTAAGTGGACATATGTTCACACATGTCTAAATTAAACAGGAATACATGGAAATAAGATTGGCTAATGGACATTTTTCTCTTAAGAGCTGTACTGGATAGTTTTTGGTGTTAGAAGGGATTCTGGAGCACGGGAAAGGGGTGTGGGGTCCTAAGACAGGGCAAACGCTGCAGACAAGCATCTTGGACATGTTTGCATTTTAAAAATATCATCCGAATAGTAAAGCTATTTACATCCAGGGAGGAGAAAAGGTTGATCCCTAAACGTAACCGAGTTTGTGAACTTTTCACTCAGGCCTGAGGTCTCCACAAACAAAACCTCCTCCTTCTTGATTTATACGGAGGTGGACATCGGGGAGCTGCTAATGATGAAGCTGAAGTGGAAGAGCGACTCCTACTTCAGCTGGTCGGACTGGTGGAGCAGCCCGGGCTTTGTCCTCGAGAAGATCCGAGTGAAGGCGGGGGAGACTCAGAAAAAGTAAGCGACCGCAGCGGTCCCCACACTCTGCCCGGCTCCCTCTCATGACCTGGGGGACCTTCCTGGAGCCTTGAACACGCGGGGAGTGCAACTTCAGAAAGCCCTCTTTTCAGTCCTGTGGGACCTAGTTAATTAACCCAGAAACAATTCCAGAATATTCTTTCAAGGCCACACAGAGGAAGGAGGACAGACTGAGCACCAACCATTCTTGGGACTGGAAGGGTTTGGATTTGAGGGGTTTATTTCTTTCAGATCTTGGAATAGTTGTGTGTGTGTGTGTGTGTGTGTGTGTGTGTGTGTGTGTGTGTGTGTGTGTGTGTGAGATTTCTTTCAGATCTTGGAATAGTTTTATATATATATATATATATATATATATATATATATATATATATATAGAGAGAGAGAGAGAGAGAGATCTCTTGGAGATGGGACCAACTTGTGTTTCACATTATCTCTTGCACACACAGTCTGCAGGTAATTTGTACATTTTCAGTGACTGCATTTTGACTACAATGTACCCCATGCGGTCAGGTGTGGAATTTGCCACTTGGTGTACAAAAAGGCTTAGATTTTGGAACATTTGGAATTTAGACTTTTGGATTGGGGATGCTCAGCTGTAATATTTCTGGATTTCAAGTAAGGAACATACACTGAACTGGCCACAGTTGTTTGGCATGAGAGCTGGGATCAGAAGCCAGTAATCTCGGTATGCATCTAGCACTATTTCTTGCAAGCAGAAAATAGTTACAAAACGTGGCACAAATCTTAGAGATGCTGACATGGGCTAAAAGAAACTCTTCAAGAAGCAGCCCAACCCCCCACATGTCTATAAAATGATTTGCATGAAGGGCCCCATGGAACTGAAATCTTCACACACATGTCCGGGGATTGTACAAGCACACCATTGACAGAAACAACTCTTTAAAGGAGAATTGAGAAGTTATTTCTTTTTCTGCCATTTACTTTTATACAAAAACTTTTAAGACATGATAAGGATAGAAAAACTGCAGATCCTTTGTTCCCAAGGCAGTTGAAAGCTGATGCTCTAATTCTCTGACGGCAATACTAAGGGGTGGTCCTGTAACTCCTGTAACTGCTGGTCAGACCTCCTGAGTGAGACATGACCCCAGCAACACACTTAACTATCAGAAATACCGCCATAGTTAACTATGGGATCACAGGGTTTAAATGGCCTTGACCAAACACCCATTTTGTTGTTCCATATGGCAGGCTCACATCTGCTTTCTTCCACAGGGTCATCTTCTGTGCTAGGGAGAAAGTGTCTCATTTACAGAAGGGAAAGGATGCCGCAGTGTTTGTGAAATGCCATGACAAGTCTCTGAAGAAGTCTGGCTGGTGAGCATCTTGAATCACAGCTCTCTAAGCAGCCTCTCAAAGTGGCCTCTGCCCAGCTCTTTACCCTACGGCTCTTGTGGTCCCTGTCTTTAAGGTGTCTCTCTAGCCCTTCCTTCTTTTTTTTTTCTTTTTTCTTTTTTCTTTTTAAATTTTATTTTACAATACAATTCAGTTCTACATATCAGCCACGGATTCCCTTGTTCTCCCCCCTCCCGCCCCTCTCCCCATCCCCCCAGCCCACCCCCCATTCCCACCTCCTCCAGGGCAAAGCCTCCCCCAGGTAGCCCTTCCTTCTTATCTATGCTCATTTGCCTGTTTTCTAGCGCTTTAATGCTCCTTTTCTTTCTCACCTTGCTGACCTTCATCCCAGATACACAAGTTAAAGTTTATTTTAACTCTTGAACTACTCAGAAGTCTTCACTACTGCGTTTCCCACGACTGCAGGGCTGTTAGCTGCACAGATGCTGTCTGAAGCAGGGAGCATGTGGGTTCTTCTGTGGGGTCATCTCCTCCCAGGATATTACCAGAGACGAAAGTGTCTCATATCAGCTGTAGTCATATAGTGACAGACTCTCTCTAATCGCCGCAGACTGCAGGACACAGGACCACAGGGAGACCTAAACTGTGTCAAAACCCCAAAGATGGAGAGAAAATGGAGTAAGAGTGTAGGAAACCGTTCTCCTATCTCAAAACAACTGCTGGCGCGTCCTCCATGACCTCCAGGGCTAATCCACATGGCAGCTGGCAGCGGAATCTTTCCAGCACGTCAGTGCTAAGTCGAGACCAAGCATGTGACCTTCCATCTCCTCTCCCAAGTTCTCAGGATGTGCTGTTTTCATCCCTCCCCTCGCTCCCCCGCCAGACGCCAAGTGCTAATGGGTGACACATATTAAAGGGGGAATATTAGATAGGGCCACACAGGCAGTGACACAGAAAACAGCACAGTTTTGCTTCTGCTTTATCCTGATGCCTAGATTATTATAGACAGAAGTATCAAATGAAGATCGCCTCTTCAGAAAGAGACCATTAGAGACCCTATGTGGAACACCTCCCTTGAGATGTCTACTTAAATATAATTTATATATGCTCACTACGGATAGATGAGGAAAACCAGACAAAAACAAAGTAAAACCAACGAGGCCTTATTGGTAACATTTGACATGTGATTAACAATTTGATTTATATCCTTTCTCACTATACATATATGACGTGTATGTTTTCATATCACAAACATAGAATTATGGCAATGAATGAAAAGAAGAGGCCATATGGACCTGAACATTACTATGAATGCCCAAGAGGGCTTTGCCACGGAGAATAGTTACCAGCATTAAGCTGGCAAATGACTTTTAACTAAGGGGAGAAATAGCCACCAAGCTGTAAATGCTTTGCCACTTACAAAGTGTGGATCCAAGGCAACTTCATACTTGCCTCCACTCTGAAAAGGGGGACTCCAGGATAAAAATTTAGATATGCACTTGAATACACTTATGTACACCTCCCTTCCCACCAACCCATCTGTAACTTTAAGTAGCTATGTGAATATAAAAATAAAGTCCTCTTTACTAAGTATAAATCCAAAACCTAAGGGAACAACCTCAACTGTTTATGAAGCACTCTGGTCAGACTATTTATTTATAAGAAGTTATCTAAGAAGGCCTAATGATGGACCTTGGGTCTACTCAATAGGGTTTCTAAACAACAAACACATAAGCAGCCATGTCTTGCAATGCACTTTAAAATTAGGAGGTCATTATGAATCAGACAATACTCTTCAGGGGTTTCAGCTCCCAGGCTCTCAGTCTACTGTCCCCTGTTAACTCCTCAGAAGGAGCAGATTCCAAGAAAAGACTGAAGCAGCCATTTCATTATGTTTAGAGCGTAAGGAAAGCTTTGTGACTTTTGCCATCCCATGACCCACTCTTCTGAAGATGGTGCTCAAATAGAGGCCGATCTATGCATGCATCAAGTGTGTTTCCTGCCTTCCCAGATCTAGGATCTGCATCTCATAAGCTTTGTTCTGAATGTCAGTTGGATACTTCTTCATCATGGCGGCGGTGGGGCAGGAAAGGGTTTGTAAAAGGCCAAGCGGACCATAAACCCCCCTTCTTCTGTTTTTCCTCAGACACTGGACAATTCAACAAGAGAAGAAAGCACTTGAGTTCTTTGAAGACTGAAGTTAACGAAGTAAATTTTATCAACAAAGGAAAAAAAATACCCTTGTTTGGGTGTTTGAACGTGGGTTTTCCCGAGTATTAATCCCAGCTCTATCTTGTTAGTTAAATTAGAAGACAGGCTCAAATACTAAAAAGTGGCTAATACCAGGTGAGGAGTCTCGTGGCCAATAGCATGTCTTCCAGCATCAGAGGACAGCAGATAGGAGAAGCATGGTGTCTTTTGTCCCTTAAGAAGGAATCACTGGTTCCCAATAAATAAGACTCCTTCGTGTGACCCGTTTGGTCATGGTTGAACATTAGTGAGGGCCTCTTATTATATCAAATTCTGAGCCCTTTTCAAAGTTTCCTCCAAGTCTAATATAGATAATGTTTTGTGGCATGGATGAGATCTATTTCTTTAGCAGTTGAAACACCTGGCCTTTGTAACTAGTTCTTTTATCATTGGGATGAAGCCAAATAAATAGATAAATAAATAAATAAGTAGTAATCAGGGACGTGTAGCAAAAGCAATGGAGACCAGAGCTCATGGAATCCTGAGCCTTGGTCCCACCGTGACAAAGCACAAGTCAACAGAGATAAAGAACTATCTGAGTAATTCTTAATAGACTTGAATTTCTATGGCTTGATCCCTCCATCTTTTAAAAGTTTGTCTTATAGTTTAACATTGTTCTTTGGGTAGATGTTGAAAACATCAGCTTATAATTCAGGTGAGATGTAAATTGAACTGAAAGAAAATAGTGCCTCCTTTGATTTTACTTTTATTTTATTTTATTTTTTGCTTTTTGGAGGAAAGGTCTCATTTGTCCCACTCTGTAGCCAAGCCTGACCTAGAACTCAACTTTGTTGTTCAGACTTGCCTTGAACTCGCAATGATCCTCCTGCCTGAGTGCTGGGATTACTGGCATGACCCACATCTGGCTTGATGGCATAATTTTATTACCAGATTCTTCCTATTTGTTTTCATCACCTTGAACACACTCAATAGCCAAGTAGTTAGCACTTAGTCTGAGACTTCTTGGCCATGCCTCTGTCACACTTCTAACACACCACGTTCATTTCTAGTTTAGATGTGATCAAGTTCAAATTCTGCATCATGCAAAGTACAAATTTTAGATCAGGACCACCTTACCACATGAAAGTTGAAATTACTAGGAGACATGCTCATCAGTGCTTGTAACTTGTGGTGAACAAAGAAGGGAGCCGTCAACTGCAGTAGCCACAGGAAGCACCAGGTGGGCGGCCACTGTTTTGTTTTTCTTAAAAAAAAAGAAAGAAGGAAAGAAAGAAACTAATCAAGAGTGAGTGGACAACTATTTATGAACTAGATCTCATATTTTCAGAATGTTTTTACTGCGTATTAATACAAAGTGATAAAGAAGTTCTATGCCAGAGGCAATTGGCTGGGAACACAAACTGTGAAATGTGTGGGTGTCTGAACAACTATCCACATGCAAAGCCCCACAAATGTAATTGTCATTCAGTGTCATTTGGAAAGGAAAGAGTCAAGAGATGTCCTGGAAAATGGTCAAAGAAATAGTTCCAGATATGCTGGAATGTTATCCCTTGCCAGGAGAAGGATGGTTGTACCTATGTAATATAGGACAAAAATGACTAACTTCATCAGGCTTGGAGACAATTCTAACAATAAAATGATGTACAATTTGTCACTGGCACCCCTTTTATTGCTAAGTCATTGACTTCGGGTTTCCATCAAGGGCTCACAAATTTAAAAGATCCAGCCAACCTGTGCATAGCACTGGACATTCTGGCTTCTAAAGACATATAAATTTCTGCATACATACATATATGTATACATGTATATGTGTACACATACATACGTATCTCAATGATGCTTTGGCTTTAAACTTTATTTATTGGCTGTAAATATATGTGTGGGTGTGTAAGAGAGCTTGTAAACCCTGGGAGGGCTGTTGTGGCTATCTGCAGTGTAGATGTGTGGTGCTAACTTTGTGTCCGTCTCCATCAGTGATGGTCTGTCTCACTGAGCTAACTTAATTCTGGTGAAATAGTATGATGAAATAGGCTTTTAAAAGAGGGAAAGAAATTCACTTATGTGAAGAAATGAAATCTGCTTTTAATAAAATTGACAACATTTTATCATGGTACTAAGTCATCATTTTGTATCATTTTAGCCCTTCTAGAGTCTAGGCAAATTAGATTTATTCTCAAGGCAGATTCAGTCAGTAAATTTTTGACTGAGTAAGTCATAGAAGTAATGTAAGTTTCCCATTAGACGTGTGCCTGATCACCTACTAAAATCGAATGAATCAAATCGATCTCAACTCCTCTCCTTTATGACAATGCACATGTCCAGACTTCTCAGTAGTTACTGCTACACTGTGGATACCAAGAAGATCGTCACATCACGGATCTTTCTTTTATTCTCACACTGCTCTAGACAGGACTCCCCATCTGTGGACTAAGCATGTATACAGATACACAGAACAGTGAGGACTGTTCTGTGCAGGAATCAGTTTCCAGAGTTGCTACAATGATTGCTGACACGTGGTATTAACACCATTGCATAGTCTCTCCCTCAAAGATCTGTGTGACCAAGAGCATGCTGAAAAAAGCCGTGGCATCTCATTCCAAAACTCAGGATACGGAGGACTTTAGCTTCCCTTGGGACCCCTCTG
Source organism: Peromyscus maniculatus bairdii (assembly GCF_049852395.1). Classification (NCBI taxonomy): domain Eukaryota; kingdom Metazoa; phylum Chordata; class Mammalia; order Rodentia; family Cricetidae; genus Peromyscus; species Peromyscus maniculatus. The sequence continues at coordinate 6,054,410 of NC_134868.1, read as the reverse complement.
TCTGGGAGCACTCCAGAGAGGATCATGTGGCACCAACTGGAGCTCAGAACTCACTCTGAGCATAATTTGAGACAGCTCCTTCACATCCAGTCAAGCTTCATGGGCAGAAGCTGGTGACTAGCAGCTTAGTTACAACCTCAGGGGAGACCCTGATCCACCCCAGAGCGCCATGATTCTTAGCACACAGAGACTGTGAATACATGTTTTGGCCTGTCAAATTTGGGGCTAGCTTTTTATGCGGCCATAAATGGCAAAAACACATAGTTTGCTTTATCTGGTTAATTTATTCCTCATAGGTCAAACATTTATACGTCCATATTTTGAAAGAACCAGGAAAAGTTATGCTTTGGAGATTATACTTATCTCTCTACCTTTCATTTAGTATTCTGAACAACAGTAATTGTCAGCACTACAGGTTTAATTTTCATCACTTTCTTTTCCTTCCTTTCTTTTCTTGTTAGTGTAGATCATAGAGTTTATTACAGAGTAAAATGAGACACTCTCAAGGAGTGGGAGTAGACAGTAACCAAAGATACCATGTTGTGTTATGTACTTCCATTGGGGAGGTGTGGACAAATGTGTACTTGCTCCAGATAAGAACTAAAAACAGTCCAAAGTAGAAATACTACAAATTCAACTTAAATTAATGAGTTTAATGTAGTTACTTTCAGTAGTATGGGTGAGGGCTTGCGTACAGGAGCTTGGATAACTCAAAGGCAGCTTTATCACTGGAAGACCACTCCAGTATCGCTGACAACTCATCAAAGCCACAACCCCTGGACTCTAAATGATGTGTAGACAGCTAAGCAGGCTGGAGAGTCTCTTTCCTCAGCTTATATTAGCCTTGGAAAGGAAGAGGCCTTGCAAGTCTGCTAAGTTTCAGGGTGCTCTTGAGCCTTGTGAGATTGTACTTCCTCAATATTAAGAAGCCTTTCTTTAGATTCTTGAGTCATATCAAGTTTCCCTTCAGGATGGAATGTTCCATTTCAAAGGGAATTGCTACATAACAGAACATTATCATAATGTTTTTACTATACCTTTCACAGGATAGGATTGTTTATGAAGATATTCTTAAATCAAATGAGGTTTGGAGCTAAGAATAGCCAACTGAATTCATTTCCCTTTTTCCCATAGTACTGTCATCCAGAAAATTGGTTCCGCACACAAGCTCTCATGAAATACTTGTGGTTTGGGAATTTCATGACTATTAGTTGGCCTGCTTCCCCCCACCCGTCCAGTAGCATAATTGGAAGCTGGTGGGTGGCCTTTATTTTTTTTTCTAGCATTGAGGACCTGTAGTCAAGTGTCCTTCAGCACAGGGGCTAAAGAGTGGAGTCTTTAAGGTGGGATCTTCCTGAGATATACAAGAGTCTAGGTGAAGGGACAGAAAAGCCAGCTGGCATTGTGTCCCAAGTGCTAGCCAGGCTTACTGAATGATTCCCCAAGGTCCAGTCATTACACTGTGTGTGATAAATAAACTGTCTCATTTAGCTTAGATGACTCAGAAATTGGGACATTCTAGAGGAAGGCAGCTGAACTCTCTCCCTAGAAGCCTGGAGGATGTGGCCTAGGAAAGGAAGCTGTGAAAGGAGAGTGCCTTCAAGCTCACTGCACTGCAGATGGGTTCCTTTTTGATGCACGTTTGCACATAACTCCACAGGACAGCCTCTGTGCTTCCAGACAAGCTACAGCATATGCCCCATGTCAAGTGTGATGGAAGAGATCAAGTCCGGCACCAGTTTGTAGGTCAGTGATCTTCGCAGGATGCAGAAGCCTCTACTGTTTGATTCCATGGCTACACCTCCCCCATGTTAAAAGTGCTGTTGGCAGAATACTGTTTTTCTCTTTCTTCCTTCTTTTATATCTTCCCTTGGTGCTTCTGATCAAACTTGAGGCCTTGTACATGTTAGACAAACATCTGCCACAGCCATAATGCTCTTTGGGGATGGGGGCACTTATAGAACAGGGTTTCTCTGTGTAGCCCTGGATGTCCTGGAACTCACTCTGTAGAGCAGGTTGGCCTCGAACTCATAGAGATCCACCGGCTTCTGCCTCCCGAGTGCTGGCATTAAAGGCATGCACTGCCATTGCCAGGATCATAATGCTCATTTTTTTATTTAAAATTTTTATTCTTGTTTGGGGGTTTACCAAGCTGTTTGTCCTCAAACTCATGTTCCTCCTGCCTTTCTGTCTTTAAACTGAGATTATCAGTATGTGTCACCATGTACAGACTTTCCCCAAGGTCTTACACATGCCAAGTACACACTTTTACCATAGCACTGCACCCCAAGTCCTATCATATTTTGCTTCCTTCAAACCTGAGACGAATCTAAGCATGGTCCTGTAAAATCTCTCCCGAATTCTTAAGATGTTTAGCAATGACTAAGTCACTAATATTTTAGAGAAGGCATCTATTTTGTTCATTAACCACACCATCCACTAAGTTATTCCTGCCCCACACTTTCAGGGCCTTAACTGCCCATGTCTCTCATCAGCACTAAACCTGCAGGCTGGGGGTAAGGAATGCAGTGACAGTGCTGGTGTCCTCACTGCCACGCTTCAAACTTCACATGGCTGATTTAGGGCTCTAATTCATTCTGACCAGGAATACTTGACCTTGACTTTGTGAATGCTTTCCCACAGCAGGGTATGACTAGGGAAATAAAAATCCTCCCCTTGATTCTCTCAGTCTTCTCATCAGAGGTTGTGTTACAATGAATGCGGAGAAAGCCCTGCAAACACAGATTTATGAATAAAAGTTATTAGAAAGAGCCATTGAAAAGACTTTACACCCAAGCTTGAACACAACTCCTCCCAGCTGTGAGACTTTTGCTTTTGGGAACAAGTCAAACAAGCAAAGAGATGGGCAGGAAAACAGAGGTACGTAACTTTACATACTCAAGTTGGTGTCGAACTTGCTGATGTCTCAGTAGAGCGCCACTGGACTCCATCAACCTCTTTATCGTGGAGAAGAAACACAGACCTCAGACTGCTATAAGCCTGGGAAGGAGCTTGTTGGCTACTATGGAGAACAGCATCCTTCTTGAAAGAGAAGAGGCTTCCATCTTCATGCACAATACATCATTAGGAGATGGAAACGGAAGCAAATGTTGGCTTTGACTTAAAAGGGAGCAGGAGAGGTGTTGGGAGGGAGGGAGGGAGGGAGGGAGAGGGAGGGAAACCATCAAGAGCTGAAAGAATGATCGTGGAAGATCGAATAAACAGTGCTAGAGTTGAAAAATGACTCAGGATGAAAAGAAACTGATGCCCTTCAGAAAATATGGAAAGTCTGCTTCCCGTTTGTTTTGAGAAGCTTCCTGCATGACCTGAATCCTCGCCATGTGGAAAATGCAGGATTTGTCTGAATATATATTGATAAAAGGGATGTCCACCTCTATTGAGGAACTTAACAATCCACATTGTCAGGTTGTGGGTCAACTGGCCAAAAAGGGGGGAGGGGGTACCCAGACATGCAGAAAGGATACTGTAACTGACAGCTTGAAGGCTGGTAGAAATGCTCTCCATGAGGGCTGGTGTGATGGGTCAATAGATAAAGCCCCTCTGGTGCATGCCTGCTTGGATACCCAATCCCAGCACTCTCACAGGAACATGAGAAGTGGAGACTGGAGAATGTCTAGGGGCTCTCAGGCCAGCTAGCCTGGAGGATGAAGGTGAAGACTGACACCCAGAGTCATCCCCTGCATACTTCCATATGCATACAGCAGCAGTAACTCATAGGCAGTAACACACAGTTAGAACATGAACACACACACACACTTTTTTAATTACAAAGAGAAACACTATTGACATTGATGCTGGCTTTGTGCTTCTAGATGGCCATGCTGTTCATTGCTGGAGCAGCAGAATGGCAATGGACATGGAGGACGCCCTAAGTAAATGTCATCTCAGTAGAAGGGACATTTCTTTTCATCTGAGTCATTTTTCAACTCTGAGAATTTGCTGGCACATTATTTATTGTTCCCAAGGTTCCTATTAACACTGACTTCTTGAAACAGTTATCAAATCTCAAACAAAATATGAGGAGTCAGGTCAACTTGTAGGTGTGGACTTGAACACAGGCAAGCCTAGGGTAGTAGCTGAAGTCAGCATGTGAGTCAATCACTGTGCAAAGAAACCACCTTGTTGTTCCTGGACTGTGATGGCTACAAACATGGCCCTGGCTGATGGGATCATGAGGATGGAATGTCTTCTCACAGAGCCACATGGAGGCTTTCCGGCTGTCATTTGAGTCACGTAGCTTCTGTAGAGTGGTCTCTGTCACACAGCTATGGAAAGTCTGTTTATACTTCAGACGATATTCAAACATTTGTACCTCTTCAAATTCTGATTGTTTGAAATATTAACTATACTATTTTCAAAATTGCATAAAAATATATTCCTATGACAAAAGACCCTTTTACTTATTAGGCTGGCATTTTGACTAGCCACAAGGATGTTAGAAAAGCATAATTATCTTTCTCATGTTTAACTATTTAATTGAAACCCAAATTTAAATAGTTGAAGTATCTGACACTTGAAATAGCTTTGCTAAAATGCTTTTCCAGGAAAAGTGACATTAAAGCTGGTAGAAAGGCAAGGTCGCTGAAAAGAACCACAGGTGCAAAGTGAAGAATACAAGAGGAGGCTGAAGTGAAAAGTTGGCTGATGGCCTGGAGGCTGGGTGGGGAACTCGGGAGCCTCTGCTTACAATAAGATAGTCATCCCAAATGCTCAGGGGCATTTTCGGCTCACTGAAATTACTGTTTTCTGCTACATGATTCCGACAGACGGTACACAGTTGTTAATGTCTCAAATACACTAGTCCTTGAAGGTAAGGTTGTGAGTTACTAAGTTTTATACTTTGAAGATTTACCAGGTGTTGTGCAGGAAATGGTAATGGGGTGGGGTGGGGTAATAGATGCCAACAAGGAACCAGAGGAGAAGAGGAGATCATTGGAAGCCCACCATGACTGACAGGGTCTTATGGAGTAGGAGAAAGTGTCTAACACCTTAGAGCAAAGACTGTGATAAAAGTTTATGTGAAAAATGGTTTAAAAAGTGAATAAATAATGTTATGAAAGATAAAATGAAGAAATGAAATGTACATAGTTCAAAAAAGCAGAAAACAGGAAAGGGAAACAATTTGCAGATGAGACAAATAGAAAATAATTGCAACACAATATGTCTAATCGAATCGTGTCCATCATGTTAACATGTTTTTAATGACGCCCAAAGGAGATACATAGATCACTGAATAGCTTAATGATAATGCTGAGTAACTGAAATGCTCACCTTCTGGAGATGAGGATGTGAAATAACACCCAAACAGTTCAAAAGGACACCTACAAACCACAGAGTGCCCCATTCCCATGTATTGAACATTAGTGAAGAGACATGAGAGCATATGTCCACACAACTGTGTGTGAATGTTCATAGCATCTACAGCTGTAACAGCTGTAAACCAGACACAACCTCCTATTGCTCAGCAAGTGAGGGTGTAAACACGTTGATCTGTACGACTTTGCAATACGAAGGAATGAATTATTGATGACGCTCAACAGCACTGACAAACCTCCAAACAGTCACACTGTATAACAGAAACCAAACTGAGAGTACCCACTGTGCCACCCCATGGGTGAGAATCCGAGTAACTGCAAGTCACCCACAGAGACAGGAAGCAGATTAGCTACTGCCTGAGGACTAAATGGGAAAAAAAAAACAGAGGAAGGAATTACAAAAGACTCCAGAGTTGTGGATATGTTTATCACCTTGATTGAACTGATGCTTTCACCATCACCTGCTTTATTAAACGGTAAACATTGAGGTTAGAGACATGAGTCAGTGGTTAAGAGTTCTTGCTGCACAACTGTGGAGACCTAGTTCAGATCCCTGGAAGCTACAGAAAAAGCTGCTTCTTTTTTAAAAAGAGACTTGGGCTAACAAGATGACTCGAGGGTAAAGGCACTTGCTGCCAATCCTAGGACCCTCATGGTAGCAGGAGATAACTGACTTCCACATGTTGTCCTCTGACCTCCACAAGTGTGCCATGGTATGCACATGTGCGTGCACACACACACACACACACACACACACACACACACACACAGAGAGAGAGAGAGAGAGAGAGAGAGAGAGAGAGAGAGAGAGAGAGAGAGAGAACATCTTAAATAGTCTCAAAGAGTGTAAAAACAAATGCATTCGCATTTTCACTACTATCTGTTCAATGAACCGATAAACAAAAGAATAATGATTACCATGATAAGTACCTTTTGAACTCTGACTAACATACAGAAATGAAACTTTCATGTCACTATGTTCTACATATCATGGGAGCAATTGAAACTGACCTGCATACTCATTCTTCCTGGGAACAAGACACATAAGATGTTCTAAAAATACATTGCTTGATTCATTAGAGTGAATTTCTTAAGACGGTAACAACCATGAATATTATTAGCACTAGGAAGCATTTCTCCTATATGTTCTAAAAAAAAGGAAGGAAAGAAAAACAGGAACTGAGATATTGTGCCTCCCCTCAGAAAAGCCATTTGGATTAAGTGGGAGTGTTGAACTGGGGTTAAAAAAAGATAAAACAATGGAAAACAGAAGTTAGAAAGAAGGAAGAAAGGTATTTATGCTGTATTATTTCAATAGCTTAATATTTATTTTTAAAAAGATATTTTTAACCTCTGTGCATGCCAGCATCACGTGAGGTTGTGTCAGTCACACACTGAGGACAGAAATGCTACGGGTCAGTGAAGGCTCTCCGAAGTCTTTACATGACACTGTACACTCAGCACTGTGTCATCCAAAAGGTCTAGGGAATTAGAATGAAGCCCTCAGAGGTCTTCAGGATGACTAACACACCAATGATGCAGAACATTTTACCTGTGATGTGGAACCAATTATCTCAAAGTGATTGCAAGTCCAAGGGTGCATTGTACAATATACAGACCAGATGAGACCGAAGGGCTCCTTTGCCCTTGACATTCCCTCCATACTTGAGAAAATGATGTGAGAGTTTAGATGGAATCTTTTCTCACAACCATGAAAGAAGAAACATTCCTGTTCCATGGGACATTCTGTGAGAAGGATTAGCATGAACTGGCACAGTTTATCTGTCAAATTCAACAGTTGGGCACATCTTTCCACAGCAGATTTATCAAAGGAATTGATAAAACCAAAAACCACAGTGTTTTTTGAAGTGTCTTATAAGTCACATTCTTTAAAATCCTATCAGAATTATCAATGAAAAAGTGATCATTAAATATATATATATATATATATATATATATATATATATTAGCTTTTACACACATCAGAAATAAAAAAAAGAAACAATGCACCTCCAAAACTGATATATAAAAACCAACCTCCTAAAATTTAAGAAGAAAATCGTACACACAGCAAAAACAAACGGAACAGCAAACATACAATGGTCCTAATCATATAGATAGATCGTTATTGTCACTCACAATAAGAGGTCAGATTTACCATACCCAAACACCACTTTTAACTGAGTCAGATTAGACAGATTTCAATGTTTAAAAAATGCTAGCAACTCTATCCAGAGACAAGAATATTCTTCATTTTTGGTGGGAAAGTATGTTGGTATAACCCTATGATGGTTACTTAGTGATAGATGTCAAAATACATGCACATTTTTCTTGCTCACTGGAATTTATCTTGAATGAATGCATCTGCTAAAGGAATGTAAGTATGTGCTTGCCATTACCATCTAGTAAATCTGGGCAAAGCATATGTGCCCTTCACTTGGGATTATGTTTTAGCCATAAACAAATTAAAGGTGAAAAAAAATCATCTGTTCAGTCAAATATCCATCCATGCTAAAATTTTTCAGAAAATTAGGAGCAGAGGGGGCATGTCCTCAAGTCTAGATAGTTTTCCTTTCAAGTCAAAAAGGGTGTCTGCTTTCATCACTTCCTGTCAGTATTGACTTAGGGGCTCTAGCTGGGCAGTTGGACTAAAAGATGTTACAAAAAGAATTCGGAATAAAGAGAGAATCAATGTATCCATACTTATAAATGACAGAAACCACTAAGGAACCCACTAAAGTTAACTAAGTCAATAAATAGTCTTTTCAACTTGCGGAGACAGAGCAACCGGGCTGCCACAGACAAGAAAAGGAATCTGGACCCTTACCTTCTAGCATGTGCAAAACCTAAAGTGCTAAATTGCAGAACACCGAGATGAATCTTCACAAGCATTTTCAAATGGACTCTTCAACAAGTTCAGCAAGGCTGTACTCTACAAGATCAAATCACAAAATCAGAGCAATAGCTATACACTTCTAATAACCTAAAAATAACATCTTCAAACATATCACTTATGATCAGACCACCACAACAAAAAAAATCCTTAGGAACGAATTTAACAAAAGAAATAAAATGTTATAGGTTTTGTTCTATTTCTAATGTGAAGCAGTTCTCATGGGCTCACATCTGTGGACAATGGGTCCCTGGCTGGCGGTGCTTGTCTTGAGAGGTTGTGGAACCTTGGAGATGTGACTAGCTACAAGTCAGTCACTGGGTGAAGGTTCGCAGCTTGCCCTGTCTCCTGTCCTGCCTCTGCTTCCCGATCCACCAAGATATGAGCTAGCAGTCTCACGCTCCTGCCGCCATAGCAGAGAAAAGCTCCCACCTCCATGCCACCTCCCATTCACAAAGGACTTGCATCCCTTCAACCATGAGAAGAATATACCCATTCCCCTTCAGTTACTTTCCTGTCAGGAACATGATCACAGCAATGAGAAACACAGTGAATGCATATTGAGACTTTAAAACATTGTTCAAAGAAATTTAAAGGACTTAATAATCATATACAAATGAAAAACTTCTGGTTTACAGATTAGAAAATTTAGCAGGTAGTAAAATGGAAATATTTATTAAATTCCATATACAGACATGGTGAAATTCCCAGCTATCTTTTTAGTAGACATTCACAAGCTGATTCTAAATTCATATGAAAGTATAAAGGTCCTAAAATGGCAAAATGATCTGGAAAAGGGAACAAAGTAAGCAAGCTCACATTTCCTGGTTTTAGAATTTACTACAGGACAAGGGTAATCTAGAGAGCATGTTGTTGATGGCAGAGGGGAAATATAGATCAGTGCAGCCCAGTGAAGAGCCCATAGTAGACCACAGAGAGATGGGCAGCTAGTTTTCCACAAGAATTCAAAACCATTCAATAGACGGAGCAACAGTCCTTTGTAACACAATGAAATGGGCTCACCCAGGGCTGAGAACAAAACTGACAATATAAACAGGAAGTAAGGGTGAAGAAACGTTTAGAAGCAGCAAGGAGACTTTGTAATTCCCAAAGCAGCATCTCCCTGGACACAGAAAGCACCAGGATTTTATTTGGGAAACCCATCAACTTGTGCGGAGATGGGCAGAGTCCTGAACGTGCTCAGTTTGAGGACATATCTTTTCATACATCACTTGTTAATAAAAAGAAAAAATGGAAACCCCCAGGATAGAGACCTTAGAGCAATGGTAGCAAATTTTACTTCAGGTCATCTAAAATGAGAGGGGCAGAATGACTTGGCAATTTTAGCAGTTTCTTGAAAGTTTCTCTTCTCTGAAACAAAAAGCAACTTTGAAGAGTTATTTAAAGATACAGTAGCTTCTCCTTCAGGAGTACAGGTGATTTTCCCCAAACAAAACAAAACAACAAAAAATAAACATAAAAAACCACTTGCCTGGCAGCTAACCGTTGAAACTCCTGAAGTTGGGGCAACTGGGTAGCCAAAAGCAAAAGAATGAAGAATGAAGCTCATGGGGGCCAGAAAGATGGCCTAGAGAACACATTACACTTGCAGAGGTCCTGAGATTGGTTCCCAGCACCATGGCAAGAGGCTCAGGAGCACCTGAACTTCAGCTCCCCAGGACCTGATGCCTCTGCTTTTTGTAGGCACTCACACTCAAGTGTTCTTACACACACACACACACACACACACACACACACACACACACACACACAGAGAGAGAGAGAGAGAGAGAGAGAGAGACAGAGAGACAGAGAGACAGAGAGACAGAGAAACAGAGAGAGAGAGAGATTTTAAATAAAAGAAATGCTTTTTAAAATGAGCCTCTCCTTATGTCAGATATAAAACTAACTTAGGACATTAAAACTTTGAAACTTTAAAAGGAGGGATAAATCGTCACCACTTTAGTTTTGGCAAATGATTTTTAGATATGAGCTAACATAAACCAAAAATAGTACCAACAAAAATACAGATAAAATTGAACTCCATGGAAATTTAAACCTTTTCTGCTTAAATAATTATCAAGAAAGTGGAAACCAGCTGGGTGGTGGTGGCACCTACTGTTAATCCCAAAACTCGGGAGGCAGAGGCAGGTGGATCTCTGTGAGTTCGAGGCCAGCATAGTTCTAGGACAGCCAAGGCAACACAGAGAAATCTTGTCTCAAAAAAACAAAAAGAAAGAAAGAAGGAAGGAGGGAGGGAAGGAGGAAGAAGGAAAGAAGGAAGGGAGGAAGACAGAAAGAGAACCAAACTTATATAACATGCTGGCTAGTTTTATGTCAACTAGACACAAGCTATAGTCATCTGAAAGGAGGAAACACAATTGAGAAATGCCTCCATAAGATCTAGCTGATGCAAGCCTGTAGGGCATTTTCTTAATTAGTGAATGATGTAGGAGGACTCAGCCCATTATGGACGGTGCCATCCCTGGGCTGGTGGAATGTAATTCTATAATAAGGTGGGCTGAGCAAGCCATGAAAAACAAGCCAGTAAACAGCACCCCTCCAAGGCCTCTGCATCAGCTCCTGCCTCCAGGTTCCTGTCCTGTTTGAGTTCCTGTCTTAGCTTCCCTCAAGGGACTGTGACTTGAGACATGTTAGCCAAATAAATCCTTCCCTCTCTAACTTGCTTTTGGTCATGGTGTTTCATCACAGCAATAGTAACCCTAACTAAGACATAACTCAATAAATGACAAACAGCACAAATTTAAAAATATTTAGAGGCTATAGATACTCATTTCTAGAGCAAATATAAAGACATAAACAATAAATACCTGAAAAGATACTTCAAATTTTTAGTCATGAGGAGGGGGATAGCCCTTTATCATCAAGAGAATAGCTACAAACATAGAGATAGAATAGCAAGTGTTAGCCAGGGTCTAGTGATAGCAAAATCCTCGTAGGATTATGATGGGAAAGTAAAACATCAAGCCACTTTTGAAAACAGTGAGACAGTTGCTAAGCAACTTAACACGGAGTTACCATAAGCCCCAGCAATCCTCCTCTGGTTATATATCCTCGGGAAATGAAAATAAGTTGTCAACACAGACATTGGTTGCACCTTTATTCACAACACAGAAAAAGGTGGAAACAGTTCAAATGTTCCCAAGGAGAGAGAAAAATTTGGCATAAATTGTAGCTAGAGTTTTCCTGCCTTGCCCACAGTCAGGACAAATCTTTGTCACCCGCCAGTTCCACAGCCGCTCAGACCCAACCAAGTAAACACAGAGACTTATATTGCTTACAAACTGTATGGCCATGGCAGGCTTCTTGCTAACTGTTCTGATATCTTAAATTAACCCATTTCTATAAATCTATACCTTGCCACGTGGCTCGTGGCTTACCGGCATCTTCACATGCTGCTTGTCCTGACGGTGGCTGGCAGTGACTCCTTCTGCCTTCCCGTTCTTTCTTTTTCTCCTCTCTGTTAGTCCCACCTATACTTCCTGCCTAGCCACAGGCCAATCAGTGTTTTATTAATTGACCAATCAGAGCAACACATTTGCCATACAGAACATCCCACAGCAACAAAATACTATACTTGAACACCTTACTTTAAGGACAAAAAGCCAGTCAAAAAACACACTAATTTGATTCCATTCCTGTGAACGTCCAGAACAGGGGTCTTTAGAGGAACAGTAAGCAGACTGTTACTTAACGCAGGAAGAAATGATGGAGATGGGAAAATAAAATTAAGCAGAATATTTAGATGCTTCACATCTCGTATATTATTGGTAAATGTGTAAGAGGTGTTGGACATTTTCATATTAAGTAGTTAAAATTAAGAAAAACATGAATTAAATTCTGGCAAAGATGCAGAGCAGTCTCTCATAGTGTTGGCGGGAACAGAAAATGGTTTGGCCATGTTGGAAACGAGTTTTACTTGTTCTTAGGAAGTTAAAACTGCACATTTCTGGGGCCCAGATTTCAGCTCCCCAGGATTTATTTATCCAAGATAAATAGAAGTGTATATCTACAAGACCCATGGTAAATGCTCATAGCAGGTGTATCTGTTTCTGTCGCTGCTCTAACAAATGGCTCTCCACGCTCCGGCTTAAAGCAACATGAACGAGTTAAAATTCTGTGGTCAGAGGAGCAAAGCCACGGCAGTTAGGCTGCAAGCAAAGCACCTGCTTTGTTCTTTGTGGCATCTCTAGTCTTACTGTGGATTCTGACTTAAGAGGCTGCCCTTCTTCTTGCCTAGAAGGACCCTTCCTCTCCTCTACTTTTAAGGCAGGAGGGGCCGGGTGGTGGTGGCGGCGGCGGCGGCGGCGGCGGCGGTGGCGGCGGCGGCGGCGCACGCCTTTAATCCCAGCACTCAGGAGGCAGAGGCAGGCGGATCTCTGTGAGTTCGAGGCCAGCCTGGACTACAAAGTGAGTCCCAGGAAAAGCGCAAAGCTACACAGAGAAACCCTGTCTCGAAAAAACCAAAAAAAAAAAAAAAAAAAAAATTAAGGCAGGAGGTGTAGTATCTTCTACCCCACCCCCTTATTGTCCTTTCCTTGTAAAAAAACTTTATGATTGCAGGCACCCTGAATAATACAGTAAAATCTTTTTGTCAGAAGACACTTAATTATATCTGTAAGCCCACCTTTTCTTTAAATTTATATTCTCCAATCTCTGGAGAATATAATTCTGATGTTGTGGGAGAGTGCAGCTTAAAGGCAGATTTTGCAGGCCATATAAGGACTTTTATTCGAGCTACAAATTGAAAAAATGACGAAATTTTAAACATTTCACTAAAAACAGGTTATTCTTCATTATGCATAAATGCATTTCTTTTCTGTCTCCTTGGTTATCCTCACACAGGAGACACAATTACCTAAGGGAAGAGGGGACAGGACTGACTTGTTCTGCAGTCCATCCATCTTTCCTGTTAGAGGATTGACTAGGCTTCTGAGAACTGGGGGAAACAAGCAGCTCCAAAGCATTATGGGTAATGAGATATTTACAGATTAGTGTTCTTTATCAGCGTGCTCTGGAGCCAGTGTTCAAAAGAGGCCATCATTAAATTTTTAGGAACTTTGTATTCAGATTTAAGTTCAGCTGTTACTAAACCTGAAGCTGGAGAGGTGGCTCTGTGGTTAAGAGCACCAGCTACTCCTGCAGAGGACCTAAGTTCTCAGCACAGACACAAATCTGGTGCCCTCTTCTGGCCTCTGTGGGGAACAGGCACGCACATGATGCACAGACATACATGGAGACAAAATACTCATGCACATAAAATTAAATTACATACATCTTTAAAAAATAAATAAATCACATGAATGTAAAATCAAATAAATCATGTTTTAAACAAAAGTAATAAATACACAAAACTTCTCAGTTCTTACCTGTTAGGTTTTGTGATTATCGTTGGTCCTGAGACTGTGTCTACGGTTTATAAACACTGCATAAAAGCTTGATTTGGCTCATCTCTTGGCAACGCCATGTTTAATCAATGACATGATGTTGGTACTTTCCAATTATCCTAGTGGGAATATCTACACTAAAGGTATCAGCAAGCACTATAAATCAGAGGTTGATTTATTGTTCTGTGGGGGTACCTAGAGTTAAGAATCTGATAGGAAATGTTACTAATGCATTAAATTTCAAGTGAGCTGTGACTATTGCCTTACATTGTGAATAACAAAAAAGTTAAAATAATCCTTGGGAGAGAGGCCTCACAAGGCCCTACAATGAGGTTGACTGACGTGGCTACTTTGGGAGAAGTGATTGGTTTTCTTTAAGGATGTGGGCTCTCATAGGAGGACCGGGCTCTCTAGTAGATAGCCCTACAAACATTTGCAGCACAAAGTGAATTCTCTGGATTATTTTTTAAAAAAAGAAAAGAGATGAAATTGGGAGTGAGGTTGGGAGTAGATCTAGGAGGGGTTTGGGGAAGGAATGGAGGATGAATATGATGAAACTATACTATAAATATGCATGAAATTTTAAAAGAATTAATAAAAATTATTATTAAAAATTAAAAAGAAATACCTATTCAATCGTTGCCTGGTTTGGAAAAAGAAAAATTTTCATGTCATTTGCAAAACAAGTAAAATTCTGACCACTAAGTCTTCACTACTTCGCATCACTTGGTAAAATAAGTGAGGAATGTCGATCAAAATTTGGGGAAGAATTATAGCAGGAGAGAAGCTGTTAAGCCTTTGCTAATACAACCTGGTCCTTGTCTAATGTCTATAAACCCTTCTATGAAGCCTTTGCCCATGGATGCTTTTCACTGTAAGTTATATTTAACACTTAAGCACGAAATTGTCCTTCCTGGGACATGGGCCACAGCATTCAGCAGATTCTAAAATAAATAAATGAAATGTTTTGCCTAAAGAGGCAAAACAATTTACAAGCCACAGAGCAACAGATAATAAACTGGATGGTCAGGAAGTTTTAAAAGTGTATCCTAAAAAAATGCCGCCCCCACATTATAAGCCATCCGAGTTTGTGGGAATTATCCCACTGGGTTCATTTCCCACATCTGAGGAACTATGGGACCCATATCTTATGTTATGAGAATTAAATACAGAAGAACACACTAGATTCCAGAGACCTAGGTTGTCTCTAGCTACTTGGCTGGTCACTACTCTTGAACAAGTCATTGACACTAACAAGGCCTTTCACTTGGTATCTGCCTCCATGTCCTACCCGAATTCCTGCTCCACATATGTTGGGGTGTGATAAGTAGTTGGTTTGGGTTATTGTTTTAGGAACATTGTGCCATTTGGTGAGAGATACATCTCCATAGTTCAGTCAGACAAGTCATTTTATGCCTGTTAGATCTGAGAAACCCAAGGGCCAAGTTCAGCAGCCAAGGTTTTGAACCTCACCAGTTTTTAAAGCACTTGTCTCTGTATCCACCTTATTCCTAAACCATCTGTATTTGTTATAAAATGGGAACTGTCATTTATTGATCAAGGCTGTCAGAGAAATAAGGTGTGTTGAATAACTGCCAGCCCAAGTTCCATACATTCTTGGAAGAAAAGTTTTAACTTGTGTTGAATGTTTTGTTTTCTACATTTCATGATGATTTAAAAATCACAGGTTACAAGAGGTACTGTCCTCCAGGGTTGGGTAATTCTTTAGAGAGAGTAAATAATTTGTGTGTGAATATCCTACTTCCTTTGCAAGCCTAACCAATCCTGGACTGTGCCCTAGGAAAACACGTCATAGATGCCAGTCCATGGTGCCTGACCTGAAGGGACTTGCGGTTTTCATTTCTTAATGAAATATGCTTAAATCATAAAGACCAACGCTGGCTCCTATGACAGGGTTAGGACACTATTAGTTACTTGTTTCTTTGTTGTGACAAAATACCCAACAAAAGCAACTTATGGAAGGAAAGGTTTGCATTGTCTTGCATTCCACACCACACAGTCCATCACAGTGGGACGGGTTTGGTGGAAGGAGCAGGAGGCAGCTGCTCATACTGTGTCCCTAGTCAGGAAGCAGAGAGTGATTGATGATGATGCTCATCTCTCTTTATCCTTTAAATTGCGCCAGATGATGAAATTCTGCCACCCACATTTAGGGCAGGTCTTCCTACTTCAATGAACCTATTCTAGAAAATACCTCCCAGATATGCCCAGAGAGCTGTTCCCATGGTAATTAAATCCTGTTACACTGACGAGATGAACCACCATAGATTCGTTCATTACTGTTCATCACCTAGTTATGCCAAGAGAAGCAACAAATCGGACAGCACTGAGTGCTGCTCTTTGGAATGTGGTTTGCCCCCTCTGAAACTCATATTGGAATGTCATTGTCATAGTGGTGGGAAGTGAGGTCCTTCTCGTGGGGTTGGCTCTCACATGTGTGTTGGGATAAAGTGAGGTTACATCTCCTATCTGACTACAAGTACCACTGTCCCCTTCCGAATTCTGCTTCAGCACAGCAAGGTCTCCATCAAAACCAGGAGTCTAAATAAATGCCTGTCCTTGTGACCTGCCCAGTCTCAGGTATTATTTCACAGCAAGAGAAAATAGACTGAGTGGAGTCGCAATGGACTGCAGACAAATTCCTGGCATATGTATAACATCTATTTGGGTTACTGGAATGTGCCTCTTAAGCACAAGGTCCATGCTGAAGACAAAGTGCTTTAGACACATAGTCAGTGTCCCCGTGAGTGTTAGGTGTGACCCTTTCCCTATGAGAACTCTAGTGTGGAGTAAGATATCTATAGAAGCAGGAAGTTTGCAGGACCTCAGCAGCGAGAGGTCTAGCCTTGTCCAGATTCCTTGAGAAAACATGATATTTACTTCTAACAGCTCAACTAAAGGAAGACAAGATGGCCTGATGGTCTCTCATGGAGAATGGGTGAGGACACCATGGGCCCAAACACTAGAAGTCCTTGACTTTCTAGAGGATTTGGCTTCAAACCTGGGTCAACAGAAGACTGTTTCTGAACTCTCAGTTCATGGGGATATGGACAGAAGGGTCCCAGCTGGGTGTGAAGATATTCTGGGATGCCAGTGTCCATAATTGGCATAGATTTAGTGCCCAGGTCAGGAAGGAAAATAGAGTAAATGAGGTGGGCCAAATGTAGCCCAGAAAAGTTGTGCTGATTCCACTGACTTCACCCAAGTCGCTGAGGAACTCAGGCATTCGAGATCTTCTTTGTCACATAGGGCATTTTTGGATGGCATGCTAAGAGAACACAGACTTTACTTCTACCAATGTTGTCTGTTTAAAAGGAAATCTGCTAAGATTTACCTACAAGCTAATATGAAAAATAATCTTCATGAGTTTTGTGGGTTAACCATGAACTGGCCTTAATTTTAAATAAATGTATATATTTCCGAAGACATTAAATGATGATCAAATCATCTGCAAATGTGGTGGCCTAGGACATGATGATTTTGAATATGTTTAGGGCATGTAGTCTAGTGTATTTAAATTATTCCCAGTAGCCTTTGTCACCACCTGACTTGGGTCACCATCTGTGGTAAGTGGTCCATCCCTACTCTACTGTGTTGAGAGCCCAGGAGGGTCAGTACTATGTCTTATTCCTTCTGCCTTCCCTTTAGCACTTAGCCCAGTACAGATCTAGACACCCTGGAAGCTTAAGAAATACTTGTTGCCTTGAACGGGCTGAGCCCCTGGACAGCATAAGCAATGTCTCTGTTACCATCTGACTTCTGTAGACAAGACATGTGTAAAGGTAGATGACATCAAGCTTTGATGTTGTTTGTGGTTATAGCAAACAAGAGCAGGTGGGCACAGCGTCACCCAGAGAAATCCAGAAACATAGAGAGAACAGTTTTATAAGGCTGCCAGTATCTCGAAAGGCTAAGGCATTTAAAGAAATACATTTCTAATTGTTTCATACAACTGCTACCGGAATTTGAGGGATTTGATTAAATGCCCTAGGACAGTGTTTAGTGCAATTCCTAAATAAGTGGTAGGGATTACATTAGTAGCAAGGAGTTACATGGTAAAACAATAGAAGACTAGAGAGCATGCTGGGCGGTGGTGGTACAAACCTTTAATCCCAGCACTCAGGAGTCAGAGCCAGGTAGATCTTTGTGAGTTCGAGGTCAGCCTGGTCTACAGAGCAAGATCCAGGACAGGTGCAAAGCTACACAGAGAGACCCTGTCTCAAAAAACCACCACCAACAACAACAAAGAAGACTAAAGAGCAAGTTGGTCTCCAGCAGAGGCAGGGGAATTTGCTGTGGGATGTCTTTCTGTACATTGTGAATATGTGTTGCTCTGATAGGTTGATAAATAAAGCTGCATTGGCCTATGGCATGGCAGCTTAGAGGCAGGCAGAAATCCAAGCAGATAGACAGGAAGAGAAAGAAGAGGCAGAGAGATGCCAGCCTGCTGCCCAAGGAACAACATGAGAGCAGACTGGTAAGCCATGGAACATGTGGCAAAACATAGATGAATAGAAATGGGTTAATTTAAGATATAAGAGCTAGCTAGCAAGAGGCCTGTCATAGAGTATAGTTTGTAAATAATATAAGCCTTTGTGTGTTTACGTGGGTCCCAGTGGCTGCAGGGCTGAAAATAAAGATGGAAATCACACACGGAGTCTGGATTATATTGTCTTCAGGACTTTTAACTGAAGAAAGACATTTGATTGTAAAGGCTGATGAGTCAAGCCGATATATATATTTTAAAGGCACCTTGACTTCCAAGTTTATGTCTAAGGATATTTTGCTTTGGAAAAGAGGTTCTGCTTTTATTTCCACAGAAGATGAGAACCTGTGGACTGCTTTCAGGTTAATATGGTTTGATCAGCCAAGACCCCCTGAAAGGTGTCAGATGTTACCATGGCCCAGATGATCCAATATCCAGAATAGCTTCAAGGCAACTGACTCAGACAATGCAGCCTCACAGACTACTCCAGTCAGAATTTGACAATAATTCTTAATTTTCTCAGGATCCCCATAAGATTGCTAGCACCCCCATTCAGCAGGAAGTAGTATGAGCAGCTACCCCCAGATTCCCAAAATATTGTTTATAAATGTTTATTTATATTTAAAGTGAGTTGATTATAAATACAATCTCTTTCTAAAAAAGAAAAGGAAATAATATAGATATAATAGAATAAGGTTATATTATTGAACCTACTTTTAAAGAGCAACAACTTGTTTAAAATGTTTTATATTGCTATAGATTGTAGGTTATTACAAATTTAAATCTAATTTTGTTATATTGTATGCATATTTCTACTCTTGTTTAAGGCATTATGTTTATGTGACTCATTTAAATTGTAATGGGTAATTTAAGAAATACAGATTAATAATTAGTCTTCTATGATAGTCAGACTTATAGTCATGTTAAATTTTCTAGGTATACATAGATATATTTCAATTAGGCAGGTAATCTTTAAACATTTCAAAGACCTACAGAATATGGCTTTTAAAATGTTTTAAAAACTTAGACTTTCTAGACAGTAAGACACATCTGCTCTTGACAGCACCAATTTACTTCAAAGAGAAAAATGGGCATCGAAGACAAAATAGCCATTCTTGGCAAAAATAGCCATTGTGCAAGAAACTGCTCTTGCCTGGACTGTTGATAATATGTTATATAAACTGGACAAGCAGGGCCCATAGGAAGGTGACCACTGAACTTTGCAAGGTGAAATGGTTCTTCAGGTTGCTGCTTTGCAGATGAGACTAAAAAACTCTAGACCCATTGGCTAAAGATGGATGCCCCATTGTTACAGAGGAACTTTAGATGGCTGTCCAGGCAGGTAGCTGTCTCTGACATTTTCAGAATTTTGGAAGTTTCTCACAATACATTTTCTGTTTACTTAGGTAATATATCTTTCTGGGTTCTTTGATAAAAGATAAATTAGATATGAAACTTTAGACTCACAAATATCAGATAGAATATTTTCTTTAATTTTGCCAAATACAAATAGAGTAGATATTGTAGCTGTAATTCGTTTAATAACTATTCTGTTATATATAATTTTACTATGTTAAAGTTAAAACCTTCCTTTTTGATTAGACAGAAAAGGGTAAGTGCTGTGGGATGTCTTTCTGTATGCTGTGAATACATATTACTCTGATTGGTTGATAAATAAAGCCATTTGGCCAATGGAAAGTCAGGATATAGCTAGGTAGGAAATTGAAGAGAGAGACAGGAAGAAGAAAGGGAGAGGGGAGAGATGCCATCCCGCCGTACAGGGAGCAGCATGTAATGACACACAGGTAAAGCCACGGAACATGTGGCGACATATAGATTAATAGAAATGGGCTGAGTTTAGTTATAAGAGCTAGAGCGCAAGAAGATTGAGCCACAGGCCATGGTCATACAGTTCATAATTAATATAAGCCTGTGTGTGTTTATTTGGGTCTGAGTGTCTGCGGGACCAGGCGGGACACAGGAAAACTTGCAGCTACAAGAATTCTTTTCTCAGTGATGGTATTATGGATTTAATAACTGGTAGCTATCTGGATGGAACATACAATAATATTAAGGAGATTCATAAATACTCACCATGGCCACAAAACCCCACACATCCTATAAAATTCAGCTTCATAGACTTCTGCAAAGCCCTTCCTCTGTTTTTCTCTCAGGATGGTTCTCTGAGGCACCCTCCTAACCTCAGCTCTGCACATCTGAAACTTTCTATTCTTGTATCACCTCCCAAGGGGACACAAGTCTTTTACCAAAGACAATTTTATGTGCTTAGATGGGCATTTTGCAGCCTTGGCAGGGAATGTCAGAAGGATAATCACACCACAGGTCTATTGTCTCCACCTCCCCATGTTGGAATTACAAGTGAGCACATGGTTCCTAGTGACTGAACTCAGGGCCTTATGCTTGCCTAGTAAGCACCTCACTGACTGAGCCATCTCCCCAACCCTCCCTTGTCAAATTCTTTATTTGATTTTATGTTACTTACTATATTACGTAATATTACTGTATGTTAATCATTATGTGTAATAATATAATGCTACATTAATTATATTAGTTAAACAATGACTTGATTGCATAAATGTATATCTCCTTGGCTAATTTGCATGTGTGTTCTCCATATGCCAAAAGTGTGTTATCTACCAGTGCCAGGCAGAGACAACCTAGAGCATTGTTCAAGGGTTGGACCTCCTTTAATTTGATAGCGTTTGTCAAGATTCAAGTAGGTATCTATGTGCTCTCCAGGTCCAGTGTGAGTGTGTGCTTCTGATCCAGAGATGTAAATTGTGTGCCCTGCCCATGCCCCGCTTGCCTCACCCTGCTGTGGATATTGATCGCTCTATGTGCTGTGAATGCATTGCTCTGATTGGTTGATAAATAAAATGCTGATTGGCCAGCAGCCAGGCAGGAAGTATAGTATAGGCAGGACAAGCAGAGAGGAGAATTCTGGGAAAGGAAAAGCTGAGTCAGGAGTCACCAGCCAGGCAAGATGTAAAAGTACCACTAAGCCACAAGCCACGTGGCAACTTATAGATTAATAGAAATGGGTTAATTTAAGATATAAGAACTAGATAGCAAGAAGCCTGCCATACAGGCCTATAAATAATATAAGTGTCTGTGTGTTTACTTGGGTCTGAGCGGCTGCCAACCTGAGCAGGACTGGAGAAAACTCCAGCTACATCACCTTACTTGTTATAGACATGTGCATGCACTTTGCCCTCTGTATGTCTCTCAACTCTGAACCTGCTACTAGCATTCTGGAACGGATAAGGCTGGAGATGCCCCCTCCTGGCCTTGGTGTGTTCTAAAATTTCTGCTATGCGTGTCCTTGTTCTTTTCAGCTTTCTGTGCCACTCTGGTCTCCCAGGTGAGCAGGGACAGGAAGGGGAGTAGGAACAGAAATCATCAGAGCAGAGGATGGCTGAAAGGCTGGCATGTTACTCTTGCCTGGCAACAGGCAAATTTCTCTGCCTCTACAGTGAGGACAACAGTCCTTCCCCACAGGAGATGTTTATGCAGATTAAGGGGGAGTGCATCAAAGGAGCAAGGTAAAACTGTCTCCTCCATGTCCCTTGTTTCTTTTCTCTGCTCCTCATCCAGCCAACCCCATCTTTGCCTCCAGCTTGTCCTGCCTCTGCTTCTCTGTGACACCCACTTCTCACCCTCAAATTCTTGGCTACAGCACTCAAAAAAAACTCTGAGTTCTCATCTGGGTAAGAAGTTGTGTGCAACTTTTCTAAGAACTGGAAAAGACAAACAAGATTCTCTCTGATTTAGGGTAGCTTCTGAAGACTGAGGGAAAAGGGGGACTGGCAGTCAAAGGCACCTGCTATCAAGCCTGACAACCTGGGTTTCATCCCCAGAACATACATGGTGCAGAGAGTGACTCCACACCTGAAAGCTGCCCTCAGACAACCACACACACAGTGTGGCAGACACACAAACAGTAAATAAGTGTGAGAAACAATAAAAAAGAATAGGAAAGTGCTGGGACATTGAGATAAGATGTATGTGTTCCCAGAAAGGTGCAAATGAGAGCTGGAGTATAACTCAGTTAATAGAGAGCTTGTTTAGTGGAATGAAGACCTGGATTTGATCACCAGCACTTTGTAAAACCAGGTAGTACAGTCTATAATTATAGTACTCAAAAAAAGGATCAAGAAGTTCAAGGCCAGCCTCTGCTACATAGTGAGTTTGAAGCCATCCTAGGATATTATATGAGACCATGTCAACAGGGAGAGAGGGAGGGAGGGAAGGAGGGAGGGAGGGAGACCCAGGATGGAAATCTATAGAAGTACAGACACTGACAAAACAGATTTCCAACCCCAGAACCTGGAACACTTCATGGCTGGAGTTGGCTTCAATGAGTGTTCAAGGATGCTCACACTTGGGCAGGCATCAGATAAGCTGCATTCAGAACAACTGGACAAAATGCCCCAATGCTGAAAACACGTGGAGTTCCTGGTGTGGCTGGGATGACTTGGAGGGTCTGGTGGAAGGTCCGGATGGAGAAGGTAGGTGACAAGCCAAATCCCAGAGCACCTCCCAAAGCCATGCTGTTGGCTCCTCTGAGAAACTCATTCATCCCTATGGTGATATTTTATTTGTGCTGAAATGTGATTTTATTTGTATGTTAATAAATAAAGTTTGCCTGAAGATCAGCGGTCATAGTGAGCCATAAACAGAAGTCAGGCGGTGGTAGCCCATGCCGTTAATCTGATCATATGGCAGGCAGAGTCTCTGTGTGGTCAAGGACACAGCCAAGCATGGTGACACACCTTTAATCCCAGTACCAACCATAGAGACCTGGAGGTCTGTATAGACAGGCAGTGATGAGGAAGTGATGTGGCTGGGCTTAGAGCCAATGAGAAGGCAGAACAGGAAGGCAATACAATCGCGGGTTAGACAGGAAGAAGCTCTCTCTTGGGAAGCTATGGCATGGTGGAAAGCTAAGCTTAGTCAGTGGTGCTTTGCTATTTCTCTGATGTCTTCAGCTATTACCCCTGTATTTGGCTCTGTGTTTCTTATTTAATGAGACTGTTTAGAAATTCGTCTACACATCCCTGCTTCCCATTTTTTAATTTAGCATAGTATTTACCCATCCCAGTTGATGCATTTCTTGTAAGCAATGTCTCTGGCCATGAGCTGAGGCCGCTCTTGTGTGTTCATGGGAAGCTTATATTTGTCCCTCACAGCCTGCCCCACAGTCCATTCACTGCTCTGCTACTAGATCATGCCATGCATGGGATAGATATCTAAGTGCATCCCCCCCATGTCTACCGTCAGTGCAGCAGGACACGGGCCAGGACAGTGCTCTGTGTGGCCACATGCAGGGACCTCAGCTCTTTTCAGACACTTCACTCCAGAGAAGATGGGTTTCTTAATCCCTGAAAAGAATTTCAGAATGAGCTGATAAGAAGCAGAATTGAAATTTATTAGGAAGAGCGTTTAACATAAATTTAAGTATAGGCTCTCTCTCTCTCTCTCTCTCTCTCTCTCTCTCTCTCTCTCTCTCTCTCTCACACACACACACACACACACACACACACACACACACACACACACACACACGGGGGGGGGGGGCAATCTTAAGAGTCTAGTGGCTCTTGTTATACCCCAGACTCCCTCCCCCTACTTTTTGGTTAGTATCTCTAGAGGTGCCTAGATAGGATTGCGAACTTGTCCGGTGAAGCCATGGGTCACATGGGTTGTACATAGGGAATAAAACAGATCTTTTACTTTAAGTGGACGTCCCTGTGACAGTCCCAGATGATCACAGGTTCATAGCTGGGAAGGGGGGTGATTAAGCCATGCACTCTTATGCCTGAAGCATGACTCATTGATGTCCAATAATAATCCTTCCAGAAGATCATTTGTATTCTTTTTAAATTATGCTCCCCCACCCACTCCCTGTGTGTGTGCGCCTGTGTATGCGCATGTGTGCATGTGTGTGTGATGTGCATGTGAATACAGGTAGAGGCTAGTGGTGACTCATCCCTTGGAGCTGGAGCTAGAGACAGCTGTGAGTTACCTTGTGCAGGTGCTGGGAACCCAGTTCAAGTCCTCTGGAAGATCAGAAAGCACGCTTAATTACCGAGCCATCTCTCCAGCCTGTAGTATTCTTACTTGACATTTCTATTTAAAGGAACATTGGCTCTAAGTAGGCAGTCTTCAAAGCAAATGTTAATTGGGCTGGAATTCTTGATTCTTATCTGGTGAGAAACTTCTCCCAGAGTTTGCCGTGAAAATTGAGTTTCCCTTCCTGTTTGCTCTTAGTTTTCCCCTGTCTTATCTGTCAAATAACAAGAACTTTGTAAACATTTGCTCAGTGAATGAAATTAAAGCCAAAGCCAAGATAAGAAGGTTGGACTTTATTTGGTAGACACCGGGGAAACTTTTCAAAAAGTAGACTCATATTTGGAAGACACTACGGAAATTTTTTAAAGTTGAGAGCATAGAGCTGGGTGTGGTGCATTTACAAAGAAAGGAGAGGAAGATGGAGCTGGATTTCTAGGCATCTTACTGAGATTCTGTCTTAAAACCAACTAACCCCAAGTGAGTCCCAGGAAAGGCGCAAAGCTACACAGAGAAACCCTGTCTCGAAAAACCAAAAAAAAAAAAAAAAAAAAAAAAAAAAAAAAAAAAAAAAAAAAAAAAAAAAAACCAACTAACCAAACAACAAACACTGATCTGAGGAGCTCTGTAGAAAGAAGATGTAAAAATACAAGGGGAGGGGGGGCTTGTTGGGAGAAGAGGCTCAGAAGGAGTGTGGGTGTGTGAGACAGTAGTGAGTGAGCATCATCAGCACGCACTAGGTACGTGTGCAAGACTGTCAGAGAATAAGTGAAAAAAATTAAAATACTGTGTAGGAGTGTTCCCCTAGCCATATATAGAAGCAGCCTTGAATGAAGACTGGGCAGACAGTGATTTTACAGTAATTCAGGAAGGAACCACGTGCTTGGGGGAAGATCAACAGCCGTCATTCGTGAAGAGCTAATGAGTGACTGAGCAAGGTCAGGCGCAAAGGTGAGGGACGAAGGAGAAGGAAACATTGACAGACGTGTTTCAAGTTGACCGACCGGAAAATCCCAAA
The DNA here is from genome assembly GCF_049852395.1 of Peromyscus maniculatus bairdii. NCBI lineage: Eukaryota > Metazoa > Chordata > Mammalia > Rodentia > Cricetidae > Peromyscus > Peromyscus maniculatus. Next base: position 6,029,158 of record NC_134868.1, on the reverse strand, counting down.
TCCAAAAACAAAACTAAAAAATACTAGAGGGAACTTGGTTTCGTACGTGATGATGGACTTAGATTCAACAAACAGAACATGAGGGGGTGGAAGTACACCTGCACAGAGGAGCGCGGGGGTCAGCACAGGTCAGCAGCCTCTTAATTAAATAAGATAACGGACAGATGACAGAGAGAGAGAGAGAATTAAAACAAGTAAATAAGTTTGAGGGGAAATAAATGAACGAATTTTCAAAAAATTTCTAGACAAGCCTAGCAAAAACCCCCAGATAAAGAGCACATACCAACCCAAGGGAGAGGGTGAAAACAGTATGATTTTTCCTTTTACGTAGGAACATACAGTTAGCCCTACAAATTAGTGAAAGGGGAGGTTTGTTTCAGAAAAAGTGTGGAAACAACTGACAGACCTTGAGGAGTGAGGAAATCCACTCACTCTTTCATTTCTTGAGTTTCTAGACATCTTGACATGCAAGCATATAAATATTTTAATTCCTAATGAATAATGTTTTGAAAAGATATTGTTGTAATTCTTGTTTCTGTCACTTTCACAAATCTAAATTACTCCCGTGATCCCATGCTGAAAGAGAATGGGCTGGAGCCCGGGTAGGACAGAGAAGGTATTCTAAGAGAGACACTTGAGGCTGGAGCCCGGGTAGGACAGAGAAGGTATTCTAAAGAGAGACACTTGAGGCTGGAGCCCGGGTAGGACAGAGAAGGTATTCTAAAGAGAGACACTTGAGGCTGGAGCCCGGGTAGGGCAGAGAAGGTATTCTAAGAGAGACACTTGAGGCTGGAGTGATGACAGTCAAGAACACTTCCTGCTCTTGCAGAGGACAAGGGTTCATCTCCCAGCTCACAACCACCAGCCACTCCAGCTGCCAGGTGTCTGACTCCTCTTCTGGCCCCCACGGCACGGCTCTCACACACATGTACCCACTCATACATACATATCCTTAAAAGTAAAACAAATCTTTAAAAGAAAGACATGTGTGTCCCCTTCAGAAAGAACAATGGAGATAACCTGAGGTCTCTGTCCCCACAGCCACTCAAGAACAGGGTTTGGTAAACTGTCTCACATCCAAATCTGTCCATCTTCTGATCTTTGCCTCATAGTTTTTTAGAAAATTTAAGGCATCCATTGACATGGTGGACAGGAAAATTATATTTCTTCTCTCCCCATTTTGGCCAAATTATAAGTAAGTTCATTTTTCATGATTAATTTCTGATTCCAATTTCTTTCGGAATACAAGGAAAGGAAGGCAGTGGGCTATTGACCCGAGTGATCAGGAGGAAGCCTGCGGCTAACTGTTGAGATCAGTCTGCACCCCACCTGAGTCACTACAGCGTATGTAAAATCAATGCTTTCACGCTGTGCCTTGCTACGGATGACCCTTTTACAAGCAGCACTTGGCTTCATTTTGAGTGCAAGTGCAGAGGCAGAATACCTCTGCATCTCATTGTGCATGTAGACACCATCACCTGCCCATCACCATCCACGAGGCACAGGCTGGTAAAACATGGTCCCGAGAGTAAAAGGTACCACCGGTAAACTTCGGAAGATAGACTTGGCCTATGTGAACGCACAGGCACATTCAATTCATCAGAAGTACGTGAGAGCTTGCTGAGCATGCTAGGCCAATGAAGGGCACAACCTGAATCACAGAAAAAAGAGGATCCCCAGTACTGCAATGGTACGAAATTTCCTTACCTTCCAACCACAGGGCTTGGTTAGTGTCTTGAGCATGCTACACCAGAAGCATAGACAAGACATATTTGTGTCTTTCCACAATGTCAGAATTTACTGAATGATAATACATCCACAAGCTATGTTGGTTTTGTTGACTGTAAGACCCACCCCACTGGCCTGCCATCTGACTACCTGATGTGTGTGTTCAGAGAATCTGATTGTCCTTGGACCTTCAACTCATCTCATTTCTCGCTATTAATACAACACACTCTAATTGTCCACCTGTCCGCACATCTATTGGACTGTTTGTCTGGACCTGATCCCACACCTCTGTCTGTGGCTTCTAAGGTCCCACCCCCTACTTCTGCAGTGCCGTTCAACCCCAAGGCACAACTCAAGACTGCAGCCTGGCAGCGTGGCTCTAGCAGCTCTCCATTAGGTTCCTTACCTAACCCCAGCAGTGATTCTGCATCTGAACCAACCTCGGCCTCCCTCCAGTACGGCCTCTTTAAACTTTAAACTTTGTAGCCACACTATAACCTACATATAGATAGATGATAGATATAGATATTAAGTACTATGTAGTGGGTAATGTATGATCTGAGAATTAATGTTAGTGATTAAGATTTGAATAAATAGCTTTTGATTGTCAATGCCAGCCAATAAGGGAATCAGGACTACCTGGTACATTACAGTCAATAAAATCAACATAGCTTATGAATGTACTATTATCCAATAAATTCTGACATTGTGAAAAGTCACAAATGTGTCAGTCTGTGCTTCTGACATATCTCACTCATGACACTAAGCAACCCCTGTGACTGGAAGACAAGGAAATTCCCTGCTGCTGGGAGGTTTCCCTCTCCTTCCTAGGACCTCAGGGTGTCAATTCCTCATAAATGCATGTTCATGAGTTGCTATAGCAAAGAGGGCCTTGCTTTTGATTCGGTCTTGTTTGTGACGGGTACTCTAGTGTTTCAGTTCTGTGATTTGAAACATTTCTGATGAACTCTCGTGGGTCAAACCTTAACTTGCTGTGTGATATTGGTGCCATTTCGTAAAGGAGTCACAAGAGAAATGCAAAACGCCTATTGTTTAGAAGACACAGTTGAGCCATTTGCTGAATCATTTGGTTCTATGACAGGAAAGTTCAGATCAGGAGGGAGAGGTCCATCCCAAATAGCCTGTAAGCCTACTAATATCTAGCCAGCTATCTCACAGGGATAATGTGGAGAACTCTGAGGCAGAGTGTCATCTGGGGGAGAACGAAGATCAAAGTGAAAGCCAGCATTTCTGAAGCAAATGTGGCCAGATTAGAAACACAAGGAGCTTTGTGGAGTTCAGGGCTAGAGAAAAGCCCTGCCGAAATCCCATCCATTTGCTCTTAATCCAGTTTTTTTGGAGGCCACTAAACTGTATTCACATGCCCCACAGCAAGTGATCTTTCCCTAAACCCAGTCTTGAAGATGAGAAAGGCTGGGTGTGGCATCACGTGCCTGTCATCCCAGCTCTAGGGAGTCTGAGGAGTTCCAGGTCAGAACTACATTGCAAGACCCTGATTTAAAAAGGAAGAAAAGAAACAGGAAGGAAAGGAGAGAGGGAGAGAGGTAGTGAGTGCAAGAAAACAAAGGCAGGACTTGAGAAAGCTGCAACAAACCAGTTTGGGATGATGTTCTTCCTAGAAAAGTTTGCTGCTGGGGTTGGAAGGGGTAGCTCTTGCTCCCCACAAGCATAAGGGCTAGGGTTCGATTCCCAGAACCACATAGAAAGCTGTGCGCGGTGGCACGAGCTTGTAATTCCAGCACTGAGGAGGTGGAGACAGGCAGAGCCCTGGGTCATGTTGGGCACCTGTCTGTAAGCTTCAGATACAGTGAGCGACTCTGTCTCAAAACATAAGGCAGAGAACGGTTGAGAAAAGACATCCAGTGTTGACCGCGGGCCTCCGTATGAATGTCCACACATGTGCATGCACCAAAAGGAAAGTCTGTCTTCTGTCCAGTCCCAATTAGCACATTCATCTCAGTGTCCCTGAAGACAAATCTATGCTCACTCCAAATGTGTCTGATCACTCACGTCTGACTTTCTCTGGCAAAGTGGTCCTGGCATGCTTAGAGCTAGGCTTGGTTTTCTTGGAAGCAATCAGCCCTGTTTACTGTCTCTGCACTTGGAAAGCAGCCCGTCAGGCCTGGCAGGAGCTATCCTAAAGTGAGCGGAAAGAGACTGAAGCACTTTTTCCCCCTCTGAAAATTGAAATCTGCTGAGCTGTGCACCAAGGGGCAATAATCTTTCCTCTCTAGTGGTGGTCTAGCCTGTAGCTAAGGTGAAGTTGATGAAGGTGTTTGTTTGCATGTCCCACTGTCTCCAGAGGGGACTAGAAAGAACTTGGAGGTGAGCTGATAAATGTAATGGCATTCTTCTGCTGGACAAAGGAGTATGTTTGTGAGAATACAGCTAATAAGCTGGTTCAGCATCTTGGAAATAAACATCCTCCTCCTCGCTCCCTCTGTGTATTGAGCACACTGCAAAAGATAGTTCACCCAGTAACTTGGACAGCTTTAAACCTTGTCCCCAGATGTGAAATCCCTTTTCCATCCAGATTCTCTTCATCTCTTTACCTTAAATGCCCTGGTGTCTTGGCTGCTCCAGTGAACCAGGCTCTTTCTAAGCTTGGAAAGCCAGCTGTCCAGCACATCTCCCCCAGGCTTCAGGCCTCACAGATTCCTGCTTTTCCTAAGCACAAACATAGGTCATGAATTTGTTATTCACCATCCTGAATTATTCAGAGACATTTGCTTGCACACCTTGCTGGCTCAGACACTGAAGCTTGAGACGAGATCGATGCTTTCTGGGAATATCTCTCATCATGGATTACAGGTGCTCAGTAACTACCAGTTGTTTAATTCTGTGCTAAAAAAAATTTTTTTGGCTATTCCTTATTCTTTATTTTTCTCTATATATTTAAAAATAAAGTTCTACTCCCTAAAATTAATAAATAATAAAAACTCCCATTGGATTCTGATTGGGATTGCCTTAAACCTATAGATCTTTGTAGAGAAAATTAACATCTATGCAATACTGAGTTTGATGGTCTGTGAGCACAGAACATGTAGTGTTCATCTGTTATAAGTCTTTAATTTCTGACATCATTTTGTAGTTCTTAGGATATAGGTTTTATATTTTTGTCAAATTTACCCAACTAGAATCACAAACCCATAAAAATCCCATGTTATAAAAAACAAAACAACAAAAATAAGACCTCTGAAAACCCAATGATGAAAAAATAACTAATTTTTCCAGATGGACAAATGATTCAGATAGCACCTCCAAGGAGAAATATAGCAAGATGAAATACTAGGCACATGTCCTTCTATCAAGGCTGGACAAGGCAACCCAGCAGGAGGAAGAGGACCCCAAGCGCAGACAAAAGAGTCAGAGACAGCCCCACTCCCACTGTTGGGAGTCCCACCAGAACACCAAGCTACACAATTATAACATATGCGGAGGTCCTAGTGCAGATCCATACAGAGTCTGTGTTTGTCACATCAGTCTCTGTGAGCCCCTATTAGCCCTGCTTAACTGTAAAATCATAAATCTTAAAAAAGATTGCCAACATAATTTTATTTGAAAGAAGTGGATGCTTATTACACTGATTATGGAAAAAAAAACTACCTCTTAGTAATAAAAGCAATAATTATAAAAAAAAGTATAGAATTAAATGTTGTGGTATATTTTTGATGCTATTATAAATCATCTTATTTTAAATTCCAAATTCTCTTTGTTCACTGAAAGTACATGGACACATAGTTGACTTCTGGGTATTATTCTTAAGCCCTGAAGCTCATTCTGGTAGCTATCTGCACATTCTATAGGAAAGCATTTTGGGGTTCTCCATAGATCATATTAAGTACAAATATAGACAATGTTGCTTCTTTACAAATAGAGGTTTTGAGGTGTAACACAAATCTTAAAAGGTCTTATAATGAAAAAAAAAAACAGAGCCAGATATTGGGGTGAAAGCTGAAAGATCAGAGAAGCAGAACAAGCCAGCCATAAGTTCTTACCTGCATGAAATCTTCAGCCTCAAGAGAGTGAGTTCCTGTTTCCTCATGCCTTACCTACCTTTCTCTGCCAAGACATCACGTCCTGGGATTAAAGGTGTGTGTGCTTCCCAGTAATGGGATTAAAGGTGTGTGGCACCGGGCGGTGGTGGCGCACGCCTTTAGTCCCAGCACTTGGGAGGCAGAGTCAGGCTGATCTCTGTGAGTTCGAGGCCAGCCTGGTCTACAAAGTGAATTCCAGGAAAGGCGCAGAACTACACAGAGAAACCCTGTCTCGAAAAACCAAAACATAAATAAGTAAATAATAATAATAATAATAATAATAATTTTGTACCACCACTGCCTGACCTCTATGTCTAATTCTAGTGACTGGCTTTGTCCTCTGATCCTCAGACAAGCTTTATTGGGGTACCCAATATATCACCACATTGGGGACTTACTGACATAGGCATGATTAAGGGCTGCAGCAAGACCAGTAAGTTGCCACTATTGTCAGGGAAAGGAGACTCACGCAATGTTGGAACAAAAGAGGCTTTATCCAAGCCAGAGTGTCCCTACTTTACCTCAGTCTCACATCAAGGGCCTCGGACATGCTCATGGCATGGATAACACGATCTGGTCACAAGGCTCCACACATCAACAAAATGCTTTTGCTTATTTAATACTCTGCTAGAAGACTGTGAGCCAAATTCACAAGGGCTACTCAGGGACAACCATAGTAGCTATACTCAAGATGGCTACAGCCAGGTCAAGGGGAACCCCTATGTACCGATAGTACTTGACTGTCTCCTTTGATTCCTGTATTTCAGGTCAATTGGTAAGTAGTCTAGAGGTTTGACCAGATTAAGGATACATATTTAGTCATATACTCTCATCAAGAGGTCAGGAGACCCTTTGCCTATCATGCCATCACTGTACAGAGGTTACAGAATGACAGTTCTTTGTGGCTCTAAAGGGAAATGATAGAATTTTGGTCCCATTTTAGGATAATTATGAACTCATGGGTATAAACAAGTTGTAAGGTTTCAATCAATTACAGTTAGTACCCTACAGAACTCCTCCTGTGAATTCCCTACCCTCGCTCTTATCGAAGAGTCCATGTCCTGGCTCTGCTCAGTTACTCTTCTCAAATCATTCAAATACATCTTGGCCTGTCTGAGCCCTTACTTCTCCATGACTGGATCTACCAGCTGGGGAACCATGCTTTTAACACGAGTCTTTTAGAAAGACACTGTTTTAGATCAGGCTGCGCCCTACTCTAAGTTACATCATATTGTGTAAAACAGTAGTTTTCAGAATGTGCCCTGTCCTAGAAAACCCCATTTAACCAACAGCTTCTGGCTCCATTTGATAATGGAGGATGAGTCTGTGCTTACATGGACCTATGCACAGCACCATCTGACTGGTACCACCGACACATTACAGACCTATAAATGACTTCTCCCTGGGGGGTAGAAAGGGTACCCAAGGCCTGCAGAGTTGGCCCATCAGTTAAGAACACTTGTTGCTCTTGCAAGATGGCCTGAGATCAGTTTCCAACCCCCACATGGTGGCTCATAACTGCCCATAACTCCAGTTTCAGGAGATCTGATGCTCTCTGTTGGCCCATATGGGCACTAGGCATGTACACAGTACACATACATCCATGCCAGCAAAACACTCATAAACATAAATAAATAAATAAAACAAAATCTTTCCTTAAAAAGAGAAAAGGCTGGGCATAGTGGCACTCACCTTTAATCCCACACTCAGGATGCAGAGTTAGTTGGATCTCTGTGAGTTCGAAGCCAGCCTGGTCTAATAGTGAATTCCCAGCACTGTGACAGTGACAGACACTACTGTCCTGTCATTTTACATTTTACCACTGTGTGTGCATGTGCGTGTGTGTGTATGCGCGTGTGCGTGTGCGTGTGCGTGTGCGTGTCTAGAACAACTCTTATAAAGAAAAGCATTTAATCGGGGGCTGGGACTGGTGTACTACCATGCTCTGATCCTTCCCTATTTTAAGTCAGCTATTTTCAGCTTTAAATAAGCTTTATGCCTATTCGGTAATGGGGGCAAGCTAAGTGGGTCCCCACAAAGACAAGCGAGCATTTACCAGGGAATATCAGCACATTGGGGCTCCTGACTCTGTGAGTCCAAACATTCAACCTCTGTAAGAGACGGACTATGCCAATCCCAAATGCGCTTCTTTGGCACAGAGGTTGTTTTGAACTGACTGGTTTGAGAAATCAAAGGTGCAGGAGTAGCTCTGAAAACAGCAATTACTCTTTCGTAATAGAAGCACACACGGATAACCGGAAGCTCCTATCAATGGAAGAGCCAGGGATTTCAATCGATCTCTGTAACAAACCTTTCCCTTGCCCAGGACACATTCTGGGCTTCTCCCTGAAGCTGCCCTTCACCAAACTCTTCTTCCTTTGTTTCTTCCTCTCCTCTTTTCCTTGATCAGTTGAAAGTCATACATCACTTCTTGGAGCTTTATTCATTTTTCCTGGATATGTTCCACGAGAAAGGACTGGGATTTAAATTCGAGTGTTGACTGGCAGATCTACATTTGTGTTTCTCTGGCATTGGTGAAGACAGAAGCTTGAGAGTAACCAAGCAACCATGAAAACATGGAGTGATGCTCTAGTGTAAGCATCTGAACTCTCTGTGGGCACTAATGTTACCAGGGAAACTGAGGATTCCTTTTGATTCCTAGCCACACAGATAAAAGAATTTACAAACAAACTCAGAAGAAAGCTTGTGGATGCTTGTATTAAAAGAAAAACAACGGGATAGGAAAGTTGAAAATCTTGACAGCTGCCAGGAGAAGGGGGTATGGAGAAAACACCATGCCTTTTAAGTTAAGTGTGAAGGTCAGAGAAACAGTGTTGGAGAAATACATCGTGCTGAACTGCAGATCTGAGCTCAGAGGAAACAAAATTCTAGCGCTTGTGCCCAAGAGCAAAAGATTGTACCAGAGATACAAGGTTACACATAGAGACAGGTGATAAAGAAAGGAAAAGCATTCCCAAAAATGAGGTGGGGTACTGGGTTGGTGAGCTGAGGAAAGAGCCCCAAAGCTCTGGCCCACATGGCACCTGCCCCTTTATAGGGCATTTGCACAGCACGAGCCTCTCTCTGAAGTTTATACAGTGGGGCTTTTCTAGACTGTGACCATTCGTTACAAGAAGCTCAGGCAAGGGAGGGTTTGCAGTCTTCCTCTGCAAACTGTCTTTTTTTTTTTTTTTTTTCATGTGTTAATGTTTATCTTTCTCTGGCTTCTTCTCTCCTGACACACTAAGATCTTCCCTGTATCACAGACTCTCCAGAGTCAGAGAGGAACTTGGGTCTCTCCCAAGGTGATTGCTTTAAGAGAAAAACACAGGCACAGACTCCCACATCAAGGCCAGCAGGACTTTCCTATGTCTGATCAAAGAAGTTGACACTGAATCTGGAATTGGACCAATGACATATTGAAGGATTAAAATATTCAGTACAATAAAAATATTCACTTTCTGTTTGGGTCAGTGTGTGTGTGCTGTCTGGCTTGTTAGCAGAGATCAGCAGCTGATCTGGTTGTTTTGTCCATGAGGGGAATTTGTAGTCCCTGGGAACCTTAAGACTGTGAAATCCAATTAGCACTCCACATCCTGCTTCTGGCTCTCTGGATTCCCGAGATAGACCCTGGCTAGGCACCCCTTCCTCCCTTTCATCTTTATTACAAAGGGTAAGACTGTCCCAAAGCACAAACATTCCTAGTGCATTGCTAGAACGCCTGCATTTTAGTGTTTTGAGGAAAAAACACAAGTTATCATGATTCAAAGAGCAAGCGATGCTTTACCCTGAGTACTAGATGTTAAATTAAAAAGAACTATCTTACTCTCTTGTAATAATTTTGGGGGAAATACTGTCATGTTGCTTTAACTCTTGCTTTAAAAGTCTTTCTAGCGAATTCTGACAAAGTCACTTACTGTAGACTGGACATAAAGAATAGTGTTTAAAAAATTCCAGTGGACGGAAGGTTACTCTGGGCCAAATTCCTTTTCCTAACTCTTGTGATTTGCACATGACTCCAGCAGTCCCTAAAGCAGCATGTGGGGTTGGTGTTGAGAAATTTTCTGTAGAATTATCTAGTTGACTAGTAGTTGTTGTTTATTTGTTCCCCCCTCCAATGCAAAAAGTCTAAAGAGACGAAGGCCCCACCAAAGACAGTAATTGATATCAGCTGGCGTCTTATATGCTCCAGTAAGACAATGTTCTCAATTTTTCTCATATTAGAATTAACAGGGGAGATTTGGCAAATGTCATGCCTGGACACAGCCCATATGAGCTAAATCATCATCCGTAGGGTGGGATCCAACTAGCTGAATCTGTATTTTTCAAATTCCCCCTAGGACCTAGGGCCTACGTGATTCCCATGTGGGACCAACAGACATGGTGATACAAAATTTTATAATGCAGGTTTCTAACAGAACAGTATAGGGTTCTCTAGGGGGGAAATCAACAGAATGAATATATATTAAAAGAAGACCTATTACATTGGCTTACATGATACACTGCATAGTCCAGCATGACTCTTCACACACTGAGACCAGATGCCTCAACAGTGCCAATCGGGTGCTAAAGGCCTGGGGGATTCTGGAGAGCCAATGGTGTCCAGGCCACATTAGAAGGCCAAAGAAGCTGAATTCCAGCAGCAGCAGCAGCAACAACAACAAGGTGAGGGCAAAGGCAGGCAGAGAACAACAGCTTCTCCCCTGGACCTCCTTACATCTGGGCCACCACCAAAAGGGGGCCACCACTTCCCCTCCCCCAAACAGTTAATCCTCCCAAGAAATATCTTTACAGATCTGTCTAGAAGTGTCTCCAAGTTGATGCCAAGTCCAACCAAGTTGACAATCTAGATTGTCCACCCTACTTAGTGCCTCTCTGCTAAAATTACAATGTCAAAAGAGATCCGTGGGTACCGTATAGCGTCCTTCATTGTGTGTGTCATTTCGTTGTTGTGGTTGGTGCTTTGTTTTGCTTTGATTTTTTTTTCTTTTCATGCCTGCTCTGAATGTGACAGCAGCAACACGTGTAGAGCTGTACATGTAGATATTCATATGGATATAGCTGAGATGATCTAATAGATATAGATATAAAACTGTGTATTTCCATATAGCTCATCTTTTTTTTTTATTGCTGACCTTCCTTAGATTTTTTTAATTCTTTTTTTTTTAAAAAAATCTTTTTTAGTTATTTTATATACCAACCACAGATCCCCCTCTCATCCCTCTTCCCGCTCCTCCCCAGTATCCCCCCTCCCTTTCCATCGCCTCCTCCAAAAGGGTAAGGCCTCCTTCCATGGAGAGTCAGCAGTGTGCCAGGGTCATCTTTGTTAATAGGATGTAATCCCCTCTGAGAACGGGGATATTGTATTTCACTGCACCCCCACTGCTTTTCTCTGAACTATTTTTCCTAGTTGCTGTGATAAAATACCCAACAACAGCAACCTAAAGAAGGAAGGGGTTTTTCTATCATAGTTGGAGTCTATGGTTCATTGTTTCCATAGACATGAAGCAGAGAACGTCAAAAGCTTGTGGTCAGATCACTGTCTCCTTCTCCTAGGCAGGATCCCAGCCCAAGGAATGGTGCTGCTTGCAGTGGGCAGGCCTTGCCACCTCAATTAACTTATTCAAGATATTCCCCCATGGGTATGCCCCAAGGCCAGTCTCCCAAATGACTCCAGATTTCAAGTTGACTGTTGAAATCAACCACTACTTTACTCCATATTAAGGACATTCCTCCTTGAGTCTTATCTCTTCTTCTACTGAACTGTAAGCATCTTGAAGATGAAAATGCTCAATGCAGCCTGACTCCACTTTGCTCTGTCTAAACCATCATAGTACTTTGTAGGTAGTGAATACTCATGATATACTAACACAGTTCCGTGTGATTTTGTAAAACAATTGTGGGTTTTTCCCTCCTCATCCAGCCTTTTAAAAAGGCATCTTGAACTTTCGTGAATACGTCTAGGGAAGAAAGCAATCCTATAAAAAGGTTGAAATCCAAATTATGCTTTCAGTGACAAATGTTCTCTTTTTCTTTGACATTTATTAAATGTCAGCAGCACATCGAGTGCTTGGCAGATTACATTTTGCTTCTTTTAAGAATGCTCAGATGATGTAGACCCCATACTGTTCTGTCATTTCCAACAGGGGAAGGGGTGATTACAAACATGAACCTGTCTATCTGTCTAGAGATATCATAAACATTTTGCTTGCATTTTAAATTTAAATTTTAAGTTTTTCAAAACATTAAATTAATTTAAATACGGGGGAACTGGTTTTAACTGTCACCCTATAACTTCTTGAAACCATTTATTTAAAAATAAACAGACTAGGGGTGGGGATTTAGCTCAGTGGTAGAGCACTTGCCTAGCAAGCGCAAGGCCCTAGGTTCGATCCTCAGCTCAAAAAATAAAAAATAAATAAACAAGCAGACTAAATAAAGGCATCCTTGTTCGCTTGCTAATGGAAGTCCCCACATGTTCTCTCTCGGGGGGAGTCTCACTTACTTAAGGCAGCAGTGTCAGTAATGCAGACATGAGGAGGATCGTGGCCCTCTGAGCTTTCTCATCCTGTCCCCCTGTGAGGAAACAGAGAGAAGGCGTTGCTTGTGAGCCTGTAAATCAGCTCCTGTCATGTGTCAGCTTTACTGCATCGACTGTGGCCTTTCCAGACTACGGAGCTGTGAGGAGTACAGCTTGCAATCTGTGGCTTCACTCCAGGACCGTTCCTGCACTGTGGATGTGCAAGTCCAGTGTGATCATAGGTGTAGGGAGGGTGGAGGTATACATGGGCATAGCAACAGTCTCCCTGCCAATTGTGATGTTCCTCTTACGTTTTTACTTCAGTGCATGTCATCAAAGCCTAAGCTGCTTACTTTTTCAGCAATGTGATTGTTCCCTTACTCCACTCCTAGTTAAGTTTAATTAATCCAGTCTCCAGCAGAACATTCCTATTTCCTCAGCCTTTTTGCTGTTGACTTCAGTTCAGCTATTCATTACCTTCTACTTGATATGTAGTCATTGTGTTATAACCGGTTCCTCGGGCTTGACTGTCTAGATTCTGTACCTTACCCAGAGTGGAACATCTAACTCATAACTATGACATCACTCTCCTGATTACAACTGTGCTTAAATGCTTTGTCTCTACAAATGTCTAACTCTTAATCTCTCACATTTTATGTAATAGTATTAAGCAATAGGGGAGGTGATTAGATCATAGCGCTCTATTCCATTCCTGAGGAAGAATGGGGTTAGCATTTTCTTGAAAGGATTAGAGGGAGCTGTTTTGCCCCTCTTGACGGTCTTCCATGTGAGAACTCAGTAGCCACACACCGTCTGTAGAAGATGACGGCTCTTCTCAGAGGCCACTGTGCTCCAACCTTGACCTCAGACTTCCCAATCTTCAGAAGCAAAAGCTGTAGATTCCATTGCTGATAAATTACCTCGTCTAAGATATCTTGTTGTAGCAGTGAGCAAAGACTAAAACAAACCCTTATCCCATCACCTTCAGGGTAAAGCCAGAATGTAAGAGTTTAAGAGAAAAGTACAATCCCACTGGTACACTCCTAGGAAATAGTAATAATGTAAGCATCACAAGTGTCAATACTCATGGGATTCAATGAAAACTAGAGCCAGAAAAAAGTCATAGCTCCGAAGACTTAACTCAATAAACAAGACATTTCTCTTCAAGAAATCAGAAAATACAAAATAAATCTAAACCACACAGAAAGACAGAATCACAAAGATAAATATAAAGATAGTTTGATCACAGAGCTCCAGATGTAACTATTGCACCCATGTCGATTTTTCTGTGGTGGGTAGAGTGAATTAATATACAAAAAGCTGATCCCTTTATATATACAGACAGCAAGTTGGGATGTAGAAAGGATAAAAACTCTATTGGCTGGTGGCTCTTCTGTTATCACCACACCTGATACTTGCTTTGTGTTAAATAAACCCATTTTCCTTAAAAGAAAAACAACAGCTATTAGTGATATAACAAAAACAGCAAAATATCCAGAAACTAATTTAACAAGGAAAAAAAACCTTAAAATTGCTGTCTGGAACAGAAAAGATGAAAAATGGAGTAGTAATCCATATTCTGATTATGATGATGATGATGAGAATTTTCAGAAAGATGTGTACATGTTCCTCTAGTCCCTTGGAAATTAAATATGAGTGAGAAGGAATAAGAGTGGAGTTCAAGGATAAACTGGGCCAAGTATTATCAAGCAATGTAAAATAAAAACAGTGTCTTCTGTGGCTGAAAAGGCAGCAATAGTGCAAATGCAGAGAGCATGTGTCTAACTAACGCACATGCTGATCTGGCTAGTGTGCATATACAATAGGACAGCATTGCAAACCATTGGGAAATAATTAAAATTATATTAGTTAATGAGTGCTGTTGGAACAATTCTTAACCACATAGAAGAGTAAATTTATCATGATTTCATGTATTTATAAAAGGTTTTATTTGTATCCGCCGCCAAGTAAGTCAACCAGCCCCTTCCTCATGGGGGCCTTGTGTGCAGTGGTTGTGAACAGTAGCCTCATGGGAGCGCATTTAACCTGTTGCCTACAGGGGTTGCCCTGCGGGACTCTGGAGACAGTTTTCTGGTGGATATTCATATCTCTGATCTCAACACTGTGTCCAGTCTAGGTATGCCTGATGCCTTTGGGAAGCCCCAGGCAGTGACCAGGACTCTCACACTGGCCAGATCATCCTGTCCATGCACCAAGCTGCAGAGTAAGGACTGTGGGACTGAGGCACTGTTCACATTTCCTGGCTACGTCAAAGAACTGGGACTTCACCAAGTCTAACGCAGATGAACCTGAAGACATGGTAGCTGAGAAGAAGCAGCTCATCCTTGGTGGCAGTTTGATCAAACATATCCCTGGTGTGGTCCCCTGGACAAGTGGCAGCCTCTGCACTCCTGAGGGCTTTCACGCTGCTGTGTTGCATCCCATCAAATCATGTTCAATAATAAACCTCACATCTAGTCAAATTAAAAAAAAATTATTTTTGTGTTATGTGCGTGTCTATGTAAGTGGATGCTACTTGTGAGTAAGTACCCGGGAGTGTCAGATCCCTTAGAATTGGAGTTAGACACAGTCATGAGGCACCTGGTGTGGGTACTGGAAACCAAACTCCAGAGAACCTCTGGAAGAGCATCATGTGCTCTTAACTTCTCTCCAATCCCATTATTTCATATCTTACAAAAAGAAAGAAAGAAAGAGAGAGAGAGAGAGAGAGAGAGAGAGAGAGAAAGGAAGGAAGGAAGAAAGAAAGAAAGAAAGAAAGAAAGAAAGAAAGAAAGAAAGAAAGAAAGAAAGAAAGAAAGAAACTCCACATGGCCTAAAATTTTAAAATAAAAAAATTAAATCACAAGCATACTGAAAGAAAATATGACAGCCAAAAGGATGTTCTTGGAGTTGATAAGGCATTCCTGGGTATAAAATGACCCAGAAGCCATACGAAAGATCAAAGCCCGAAACTACATTGGCTTAAAGTATCTCTGCATCTCCACATAAGAAACTGAGACAAAAATTAAAGGAGTAATTTCTTATAAAAGAAGCACCTATAAATCAACAAATTATCTTCTGGCAAATTATTAAGAAAATGTAAAAAATGCAACCAGATATTCACAGGCAAAGAAATATGGCTTTCGAATTTGTGAAATGGTATTCCATTTTCAGATTTAAACAAAATAACATAAATGGAAAGCAAAACTAAAAAGAAAGGTGATAGCTTTCAAAAAAGGAAAATTTAGTTAAAAACTGTATTGTTAAGAATGTGGGGAAGCCAACTTCTTTTTTTTTTTTTTTTTTTTTTTTTTTTTGGTTTTTCGAGACATCGTTTCTCTGCGTAGCTTTGCACCTTTCCTGGAGCTCACTTGGTAACCCAGGCTGGCCTCAAACTCACAGAGATCCACCTGGCTCTGCCTCCAGAGTGCTGGGATTAAAGGCGTGCACCACCACTGCCGGGCCCAACTTCTTAAACTGCAGACAGCACGCTGAATGGGAACACGTTCTCCGGAAAGGAATTGATCAATGTAGTGTCTTTGCAGAACTACAGTTTGACACACACCTTATTCACTGTTCTATTGCTCTAAAGAGACACCATGAGCAAGGCAACTCTCCTAAAAGAGAGCATTTAACTAGGGGCTTGCTTACAGTTTCAGAGGCTTAGTCTGCTACCATCATCGTGGGGGGCATGGTGGCAGGCATAGCACAGGAGAAGTTGTTGAGAACTCCATCCTGATCTGAACACAAAGACAGACAGCCTGGGACCGGCATGGACTTTTGAAACCTCAAAGCCCACTTCCAGTGACACACCTCCTCCAACAATGTCACACCACCTAATCCTTTCAAATAGTGCTACTTCCCTGGTGACTAAGCATTCAAATATATTAGAAGCTTATGGGGGCCGTTCTTATTCAAACCACCTCAATGCAGGTACTTTGGATCAGCCATGCATCCAGCATTTGTCTTATATGGAAGATACATGTTCTTACATGTGCAAAGTTATAAATGGACACAAATAATAATTACTGTATTGGTATGATGACAGAAAAGCTGTAAGTATTTACTGTAGTAAAGGGTTAAATGAATTATGATGTATTGATATATTGTAAAAAGAAATAATTTTGTATGTATTAAAATGGGAAGATCTGGAAATGTATTAAGTCGAATAGTTAGAGAATATGTTTGTTACCTCTTGTGGGTAGGAAACATACAGAACTAAATTCTTTTGGTTTTCTGTTTACAACTTTATATATACACATGTGTGTGTGTATATATATATATATATACATACACACATTATATTGGCAAAAGCTGTATTTACCATGTACAACATGATATTTATTATCAAGGATATATAAATTATAGAATGACTAGGCCTAGTTAATTTACAAGTGAAATACCTCACATACTTACAATTTTTGTAAAGCATCTTCATTGTCTTATGATTTTATAAAAGCACAACATATTATTAATCGGCCAGCATGTTTTACAATAGCTCTCTTAAACTGACTCTTCCTGCC
Source organism: Peromyscus maniculatus bairdii (assembly GCF_049852395.1). Taxonomy (NCBI): domain Eukaryota; kingdom Metazoa; phylum Chordata; class Mammalia; order Rodentia; family Cricetidae; genus Peromyscus; species Peromyscus maniculatus. The sequence goes on along the minus strand of NC_134868.1, from coordinate 6,012,329 downwards.
TCACCGAAGGAAACTTTGTATCCTTTATCCACGTCTCCTCAGCTCTCACTAACCACGGCAGCCCCAGGACAGTCCATTCTACTTTTCATTTCTATGATCCAGCGTGCTTATGAAAAATGGTCAGCACAGTTAATCATCGTGGAAATGCAGGTTGAAATATGGTGAGGTGACACCTCACGACTGTTAGCACAGCTGTCACGACAAAGACAAAAAGTGCCGTTGAGGTGTCTCGGCAGCCAAAGGCTCCCGCCGCCAACACCGACGAACTGAATTCCGTCCCCAGGTTCCACATGGTGGAAGGTGGGAACTGACCCCTGAAGGTTGTCCTCTGACCGCCACATTCACACCGTGGTCCACACACAGACATGCCATGCCACATCACACCGCACACAGACAGTAAGTGTGAGTGAGGATTTGGAGAAAGGGGAAAGCTTCACACCATTGATGGGAATCCAGGTGAGTCCACCCTTCAGAAAAGCAGTCTACAATCACGTGACTCAACAATTCATCTGTCTGGTACATACCCAAAGAAGATAAAAGCAGTGTGTCTAATAAAAACTCCCATGCTTATTAAAACACTGTTCACAATAGTTTATTTTAAAAGTAGTGTTGATAAACGAAAGTTTATTAAAACACTGTCCACTGTTCACAATGGAAACAGCTTTAGTGTCTATCAACAGAGAAATGGATAAAGTGAATGTGATTAACGTGTTTGTGAGCCCAGCGAATGCTATTCCGTCATAAAAAGCAGGCAGTCTTGTCATGTGTGGCACCGTGTACGAACCTGGATGTCACTGTGTTACGTGAAAAAGAACAGACACAGGGCTTGGGGATTTAGTTCAGTGGTAGAGTGCTTGCCTAGCAAGCACAAGGCCCTGGGTTCGGTCCTCAGCTCCACACACACACACACAAAAAAAAAAAAAGAAAAGAAAGAAAGAAAGAAAGAAAGAAGGAAGGAAGGAAGGAAGGAAGGAAGGAAGGAAGGAAAGAAAGAAAGAAAGAAAGAAAGAAAGAAAGAAAGAAAGAAAGAAAGAAAGAAAGAAAAGAAAAAGGAATAAAGTCCCTAGAGTATAATATGTTTCTCTTTAAAAAAAAAAAAAAAAAGAAGAAAAGAAAAGAACAGACACAGGAAGACAATGATCTCATTTGTCTGTGGAAGCTCAAAGAACCACGCCAATCTTAAAATGCACAGGCATTCCTATTAGAATTCTCAGATTATAGAGCCCTCAGACTAAAAATTAGTGCTTCTAGGAGAGGGTACCTGCTTATCGAAAAGAGAACATCTATCTGTTCACTGTGTTCCCTAGTGTGCCTTCTCAGTTTGGAGTAGATGTGCAAATTGTTTTTTCAAATAAATAAAAATCAGTTTAAACTGTATCCAGTTAGAACCAACGGAAAGCATTGATTTTGCCGTCCCCAAACGAGATACCTGCCCTGGAAAGGGTTGGAGCTGGGGGAGGGGGCAGGGAGGGAGGGAGGGAAGTGTGTCAGTCTTTGGCGCTGATTTATCTGGGGAAAGGAAGTCTGCGGCAGTTGGTTTTGATTACATGAAGAGCACTACCCCAGAAAGCACAGCTGGCCAGCTGCGGTTTGTCTCTGCTGAGTCTGCAGCAAGGAGGAATTAGGGCAGAAGGGACTGGAGTTATGAAAAATCGCAGTGGTCAAGTGTTCCGCGCTGTTGGTCCTGGTCAGGGCTTGAATACTAGGTCACTGGACCATGTTGTTCGTGGGTGTTGCTTCATGTGTTCTTCCTTATCTTATCTGTGTGTTATCCAAACACAGAGGGCCTCCAAGGTTACTTCAGGCCACCAAGAATGTGAAGGGCGTCAGGTCACTGTGGGGGCCACAGGGATGGGCTGGCCTGCTCTCACACATGGGGGCAGGGGCTGGGCACCACTGAGGCGGCAAGAACAGCCTTCAGGTAATGGGGCACGCTGAAGACAGGGAGTCACCACAGACTTCAGCCCAGGGAAGCCTTCCTAGGTGTGTTTAGAATGGTCTAGAGATAAATCCCAAGGCTCAGTGGATGATTGGAGAGACTGCTGGGTTATTTTTGAAAAGAGGAAAAGGAGTAAAGGGAAAATTGACAGAAATGAATGGAAAGGCAAAGTGGATTGACTTCCTGGTGCTTTCCCTGTCAGAATCCTGAAGAGGCAATAACTTTAATTTAATTTTATTTTTTTTCTTTATTTTTATTTTTTTATTTTACAATACTATTCAGTTCTATATAATAGCCACAGATTCCCTTGTTCTCTCCCTTCCTGCCCCCCTCCCCTTCCCCCCAGCCCACTCCCCATTCCCACCTCCACCAGATCAAGGTCTTCCCCGAGGACTGGGATCGACCTGATAGACTCAGTCCAGGCAGGCCCAGTCCCCTCCTCCCAGATTGAGCCAAGCGTCCCTGCATAAGTCCCAGGTTTCAAAGAGCCAACTCATGCAATGAGACCAGGACCCGGTACCACTGCCTAGATGCCTCCCAAACAGATCAAGTCAATCGACTGTCTCACCTATTCAGAGGGCCTGATCCAGTTGGGGGCCCCTCAGCCTTTGGTTCATAGTTCATGTGTTTCCATTCATTTGGTTATTTGTCCCTGTGCTTTATCCAACCTTGTTTTCAACAATTCTTGCTCATATAAACCCTCCTCTTTCTCACTAATTAGACTCCCAGCGCTCCACCCGGGGCCTAGCCATGGATGTCTGCAAAATGCTCAATCATACCACAAGAACACTTGCTCAGCTATGTTTATATCAGCATTGTTTGTAATAGCCAAAACCTGGAAACAACCTAGATGCCCTTCAACTGAAGATGGATAAATATATTGTGGCACATATACACAATGGAATACTATTCAGCAGAGAAAAACAATGACATCATACGGTTTGCAGACAAATGGATCGATCTAGAAAGACTCATCCTGAGTGAGGTAACCCAGACTCAGAAAGACAAATGTGGTATGTACTCACTCATAGGAGGATGCTAGATGTGGAACAAGGATGACTGGACTGCTACTCACATCACCAGTGAGGCTACCTGGAAAACGGGACCCCAAGAAAGACACGGAGATCACCCAATGACGGAGAAATGGATGAGATCTACATGAACAGCCTGGACATGAGTGGGAACAATGAAGGGCGAGGGTCAAGGGAAAGAGAGCGGGAGATCCTAGCTGGATCAAGAAAAGAGAGGGAGAACAAGGAATAGGAGACCATGGTAAATGAAGACCACATGAGAAAAGGAAGAAACAAAGTGCTAAAGAGGCCCACAGAAATCCACAAAGATACCCCCACAAAAGACTGCTGGCAATGGTCGAGAGACAGCCGGGACTGACCTACTCTGGTGATGGGATGGCCAAACACCCTAATAGTTGGGCCAGAAACCCCATCCAAGGACTGAGGAATAACTTTAATTTTAATTACATTCTCTGAAAGGTGTGTTTCCCTATTTCTCTGCCCCTTGGCTCGATATTTTTCTGAATCTCCTAGTGCCAAATGCACCTGCACACCTATTCTTGCTTCAGGGCACCAGAAAAGACTTCCCATGGTTGGGTGGGGGTGGATTTCTTCAGTCATTCAGGACCGTTGAGGACGATACGGACCCCTCCCTTCCGCCAGCAGCTCACGGAGGATAGATGGTGTGGCTGAAGAGGTTTTTGAAAGTGCGTTGGGGAAAATAAACATTTTTCGTTTGCTGTGTAACTTGTTACTTCGCAGCTCAACAGATGATTCTATGGCAGTAACAAAAGCGTGCTGAGGTACCTTAAACTATGAACGGCTCTGCAATAAAGACATTGGTGGGATGAAAACCCAAGACCAACTCCTGTCAAGCACACAGGCAAACAGGGCATCAGGGGGGCCTGTGTCCTTAGGCAAAGTGAGCCAGAACTCAGCTCTAGTTTCTCAAAGCCAAGGCAGTCGCATTGCAATGTCCCCAGGGGAGGTCACTTACTCATGCGGATTGTGAAAGTGCTGCAAAGCAGACCTGCTTCTGGGAATCAGATTTGTCTGGAAGGGAGAAGAACTTTTCTAGACACAGCAATGAAGCTGGCGCCTGACCTCCAGAATCCAAACTCAGGGAAGTACTCTGAGCTTGACCTTTGAACCTCATCCAGGATGTGCATTGGAGGGGAGCTAGCCCAAGATCCCATTCTGAAGTGGGGTGGGGAGGGGTTGAGCTGCCATCTGTTTGTTGTTCAATCCCTGCTTTGCTCTGCTCCTCATGGGGTTATTTTCACTGTTCTCTAGCTTTCCAACGCCCCATCTAAAGGTAATTCTTCACCCATCTGGTTGGAGCCGTGTCCCAGCAGAATAGCACAGTTAAATCAAGTACTTCTCCTCCCACCGGGGATGATTTTCAACATGTGAATGAAGTGAACTTTGCAAGGAGCTACGAGGGGAAATGGGCTGCGGGGTTCAAAGGCACAGGTTCTCATCTTGCCCTCCTGGTGTCCACCAGCAGCATCGAGAGCAGGAAATCCTTCATCTGCATGTGATGCCTTTTCTCCAGTCCTAGGTATGAGACTAATGCCTAGGAGCACCACTAAATGCCCCCAGGATCACCCAGATATGACTGTGAGGGGGAGGGAGGAAAGCTATGAACCAAGAAACCATGACTTCGGTACCAAATGGACCCGTGCTCTGTTTAAAGCAAGCCAGTCACTTTCCCAAAATGGTTTAGAATCTGTGAACGTCTTTCTATTTTTATATGTAGGAATCCCAACCTAATCACAAAATAAAAGTATGATAGTATGTCTTCAATCCACAGCAAATGTTTTTATTTAAAAGTGTATTCTATGTTTATAATTAATTCATATTTTGCTTCCCATTAGGTTTATTTAGTATTGAAATTGGGGGACTAACTTGAAACTGTGTTTGAATGGAATGGGGTGTTCATGTGAGATAGCATCTCATGGTGTTGCTCTGGCTGTCCTGGAACTCACTATGTAGACTAGACTGGCCTCAAACTCAGAGATCCAGAGGAGCCTCTGCCTCCCAAGTACTGGAATTAAAGGCATGTGCCATTATGCCCAGCCCTTGGTTTTGGTATTTTAATAGACTATCTTTTACTAATTCTTTAACAGGCTCACACTTGTAAACATTAGATCTTAGTCACATCCATCCACCATCAGCTATCTCCTCCCACTCCCCCAAAGCATCCTCAATATGCGCCCTTTGGTTTATGTCCTTTCCCTTTTATTGTAATATAATAAGGTTTTGTAGATATCCTTCCTCACTTTTAAAGATTAGTTATTTAGGTTAGCAACAAGGTAATAGGTTTCCTTATGAAGTTTTCATTCACATGCAATTATGGTTTTTTCATCCTCTTCCCCCACTGTCCTCCACCTCAGCCTTCCTCTCGCTGGTCCCTCTCTTTCCCCATGTAGCAAACCCCGCCTGAATCTTCCTGCTGTGTTGCTGATGTTGTGGGGTATTCACTAGAGAAGACCACTTGGACACAAGTTCAAGCCAATGGAAAGTCTTTATTAACCTACCAGTGACTACACCAGGTGTTTGGGACCCAATTGCAGTTCTGAGCCTTTCTTGGAGTGGGCTTTTAAGCACAAAAATCACATTCTGAGTTGACACACACCAGTTAGCAAGAACAGTTAGCCAGAAGCAGAACTACGGAAGCTAGAAAGCAAGGTTAGTACAGCTAGAGATTTCCCCAGAATTAAGAACTTCCGTGGACTAAGTCTTTGTTCTTGTTTTGGCAGGTGGTGCTGGGTTCCAGGGCCTGAGTGGAACTTCCATCATGGCATCCGTTGTGCCATGGCTGAGGACCTAGGAAGGTCTGAGGGCCTGTTACATTCCCCACTGATTGTGTGGGCATGAGTCAAATCGTGTACTCATCTGGGGGCAGGAGGTTATGGTGTCCCCTTAGCTCTAGTAGTTTAACAGAATTTCTTCAGTTTTACACAGCTAAGTAGGCAGCTGAGCAAGCAGGGTCCTACAGTGAGAGCTCGGAGCAAGAGGGTTGTATGTGGGAATCCTAACCTAACCAAAAAGTAAAACTATGATGGTAGCCCCCAGCCACGGCTGTAAGTAGAGTAGTTAACCAGGGGGACCAGGAGAACATTGTGCCAGTTGTTAGATTCCTGGCGCCTCCTTTCTTCTTTCCCTTTCTTGTTTTGTTTTGTTTGTCTTGTTTTGTTTTGCTGTTGTTTGCTTGTTTAAGGTTATATCTGACCATGGCTAAATTTTAATCATCCCTGACTGATTGGCATAGAAGCAACAATTTTTCCCAGTGTCATTCAGAGACATCCTTGTCTCATAAAGAGGAAGTCCACTCTTCGATTCGGAAGAACAACCTCAGCTAAGGAATCTAACTGGGCTTCCAGATCAGAAGCAGAATTTTTTTTATTTTTATTTTACAATACTATTTAGTTCCACATAACAGCCACAGATTCCCTTGTTCTCTCCCTTCCTGCCCCCCTCCCCTTCCCTCCAGCCCACCCCCCATTCCCACCTCCTCCAGATCAAGGCCATCCCCCGAGGACTGAGATCGACCTGATAGACTCAGTCCAGGCAGGTCCAGTCCCCTCCTCCCAGATTGAGCCAAGCGTCCCTGTATAAGTCCCAGGTTTCAAAGAGCCAACTCATGCAATGAGACCAGGACCTGGTACCACTGTCTAGATGCCTCCCAAGCAGATCAAGCCAATCGACTGTCTCACCTATTCAGAGGGCCTGATCCAGTTGGAGGACCCTCAGTCTTTGGTTCATAGTTCATGTGTTTCCATTTGTTTGGTTATTTGTCCCTGTGCTTTATCCAACCTTGGTTTCAACAATTCTTGCTCATATAAACCCTCCTCTTTCTCACTAATTAGACTCCCAGCGCTCCACCCGGGGCCTAGCCATGGATGTCTGCATCCAGATTCCTCAGTCCTTGGATGGGGTTTCTGGCTCCCCCAAGATCCAGCTATACCACTCTTGGGCATATACCCAAGAAATGCTCAGTCATACCACAAGTGCACTTGCTCAGCTATGTTTATATCAGCATTTTTTGTAATAGCCAAAACCTGGAAACAACCTAGATGCCCTTCAACTGAAGAATGGATAAATAAATTGTGGTACATATACACAATGGAATACTATTCAGCAGAGAAAAACAATGACATTATGAGGTTTGCAGGCAAATGGATGGATCTAGAAAAAATCATCCTGAGTGAGGTAACCCAGACTCAGAAAGACAAATATGGTATGTACTCACTCATAGGAAGATACTAGATGTGGAACAAGGATGACTGGACTGCTACTCATATCACCAGTGAGGCTACCTGGAAAACGGGACCCCAAGAAAGACACGGAGAAATGGATGAGATCTACATGAACAGCCTGGACATGAGTGGGAGCAATGAAGGGCGAGGGTCGAGGGAAAGAGAGCGGGAGATCCTAGCTGGATCAAGAACAGAGAGGGAGAACAAGGAACAGGAGACCATGGTAAATGAAGACCACATGAGAAAAGGAAGAAACAAAGTGCTAAAGAGGCCCACAGAAATCCACAAAGATACCCCCACAAAAGACTGCTGGCAATGGTCGAGAGACAGCCGGGACTGACCTACTCTGGTGATGGGATGGCAGAAGCAAAATTTTTTAGATGGCCCAATGTTTACCTAAGTACTGAGTTTTTAAAGTTTTTGTCCCCCATAACTAGAGCTGAAGTTCCAACTGCAGCCAAGCCCATAGTACCTGACCCACCAAAAGAGAAGGAGAAGGAGGACAGCTCACCGTGCACAGGGAGGCCCAGATCTAGATTTAGGTGGGCCCCTTCTTCCCTCTTATAGATGGACACCTGCGGTATAATGCGCATGCGGATGCAAAGGAGTACGCCTGCCAACTTTGATGGACTAGGTCTTTGTGCCCATTTTGGCAGGTGCTACTGCCTCATGCTGGGTTTCGAGGTCTGAATGGTCCTTCCACCATGGCATCAATTGTGCCTAAGTCCGAAGACCTGTTACACTGACTTCCCTCTCTGAGTCCTGGACTCAGTTCATCTACTTGGTTGTATGCTCTCTGAAGCCATGGATCATTTTTACTAACACATTTTTCAAATCTTCATCTAGAGATCTCCTGCTTTTCTGGAGCCCGCCTACCTGATGTCCCCACCAATGCGTTTGTGGATTTTCTTATATATGATTGTCCTAGAACTATAAAAATCTATATAACTACTGTATAACTAATGTCATGCAAAAAAATGAATCCATGTTCCCAGGCATGGTTGCTTATGTTTGGCTGAGAATAAATGATCTCTTATTCCAACTAGAGCAAGAGCTGTGCTTATAATTAATAAAAGAAGTCAAGTGTAATATACATAAAATCAGGTCAAAATCTTTGTAAAAATATAGTTAAGTCAGCATGGGGATTAAGGTCAGCTGATAGACTGCTTGCTTAGTACGTATGAAAACTTACATCAATCATGCCTGGTAATCCCTCTGCTCAGGAAGTGAACCAGAAGTTCAAGGTCATCCTCACCTACCTAGCAAGTTAGAAACCAGCTTGGGCTAAATGAAACATTGCCTCAAATATAAATTATGTGTGTGCTTGTGTGCATGCGTGCATGCACGTGTGCGTGATTTTTTGGAATTGGCTCTGTGAGAGTTGATCAAATGGTAATCAACACCTGCCTGGAAAGTGATTGTTAAAATTCATTGCATTTATAACTAGAACAATGAAACAAACTTCAAGCATAATTTCAACTAGGCTTAAAGAGAACTAAGTTTTCAAACTTATTACAATAATAAAATAATAGTCAAATTCATTCAAAGTAGCCAATAATAATTATTGCTGTTGCCCAAAGGCATCCAGGAACACTAAGCAAGCATGTGTCTTCTGACTCCCTCATATTCTTCTCCAGGTCTCTAAACCCTAGCTTTGTCTGCCCTAGGGTCTTGGAGATTAGTTCTGCAGCCAATGCTGTGAGTCCATCAGGAGCAAGAGCACTGACTGTGGACTCAACGTCCTTTGAAGATTGAAGTTTTCTTAGAGGCAGATGACCAGAGAACACATTTGGGAGACTTTTCCACACAGATCCAGCTGGGGGCAGATGGTGGGGGCAATGACTACATGACAAAGAGAAAGAGCGACACAGGGCTGAAGAGATGGCTCAGTTGTTAAGAGAGATCATTGCTTTTCCAGGGGACCAAAAATTCAGTTCCCAGCATCTACGTCAGGTAGCTCACAACCACCTATAACTCCAGCTTCAGGGATCCGATGCCCTTTTCTGTCCTCTGCTGAGACCCACACACTTGTGGCATACACTCATACAAGCACACATAAATAAAAAGTTTAAAAATCATGTGTAAAATATTCAAAAATAAGTCAGGCAGTGGTGGTACACGCCTTCAATCCCAGCACTTGGGATGCAGGTGAATCTCTGTGAGTTTGAACCCAGCCTGCTCTACAGAACTAGTTCCCAGACAACTAGGGCTACAGAGAGAAACCCTGTCTTGAGAAACAAAACAAAACAAAAAGAAAAGGAAAGAAAATAATAAAACGACTTCAACTATATAAAATGGAGAAACAGTTGAGGAAGACACTTGACATTGACCTCTGGCCTCCACATACATGCATACACACATACATGGTTACACACACACACACACACACACACACACACACACACACACACACACAGAAAAACTACAATAAACAACCTTCATACCTAACATGTCAAAGATTAATAATTCTGATGTAAGACAGGAGAGATAACTCAGGAGTTGAGAACAGTGGCTGCTATTCCAGAGGACCTGGGCACCCATATGACAGCTAACAACTGTCTCTAACTCCAGTTCCAGGGGATCTGACACCCTCTTCTGCAGGATCTGCATGCATCCTGCAACCACACATGCATACACATAAAATAAAAGATAAATAAATAATTTGTCTCCATTAGGCTTTCTACTGCTGTGAAGAGACACCGTGACCATGGCAACTCTTACAAAAGAAAACATTTAATTGGGGTGCCTCGCTGACAGTTTAGAGATTCAGTCTGTTATCATCATGGCAGGAAGAAAGGCAGCATGCAGGCAGACATGGTGCTGGAGAAGGAGCTGAGAGTTCTTACATCTTGATCTGCAGGCAACAGGAAGTGGTTTGAGACACTGGGCATGACTTGAGCATATATGAGCCCACCCCCACAGAGGCACACTTCCTCCAACAAGGCCACACCTGCTCCAACAAAGTTACACCACCAAATAATCCCACTTCCTATGAGCTTACAGGGGCCATTTACATTCAAAGTACCACATAATTTTTTTTAAAAAAAATACATTTTTAAAAAAAATTTCCCAGTGTCTCAGACCACTTCCTGTTGCCTGTAGATCAAGATATAAGAACTCTCAGCTCCTTCTCCAGCACCATGTCTGCCTGCATGCTGCCTTTCTTCCTGCCATGATGATAACAGACTGAATCTCTGAACTGTCAGTGAGGCACCCCAATTAAATACATTTTTTAAAAATGAAAACATTTATAAAAGAAAGAATTTCGATGCTACTAGTCTAAAAGAAGATGTAGAAAAGTTGAAACTTTAGTACCACAGCTTAGATTAAATTTTTATGAAAAGATCACGTAAAACATGTTCACATATAACAAATTTCACCATGCTGATATGCTGGAATTTTCATATAGAAAACAATCTAATGCAAAAGGAAATATTAACTATGCTATAATACCTAAGTCAATATGCAGAGCATGTTTCAACATTAAAACATAAACACAAGCCAAGTGTGCTGTGGATATCTCTCTATATAAATAAAACACTGATGGCCAGTGACCAAGCAGGAAGTATAGGCGGGACAAAGAGAGAGGAGAATTGGGAAAACAGGAAGAAGGAGGGAGAGACACTCTAGCCACCGCCAGGACAAGCAGCATGTAAAGACGCGAGTAAGCCACCAGCCACGTGGCAAGGTATAGACTTATAGAAATGGGTTAATTTAAGATATAAAAACAGTTAGCAAGAAGCCTGCCACGGCCATACAGTTTATAAGTGATACAAGCATCTGAGTGATTATTTTATAAGTGGATTGTGGGACTGTGGGGCTTGATGGAACCTGGAGAGAAGCCCTCCAGCAACAAATGGCGCCCAATGGCTCAAATTTCCACGTTAAACCTGGGAATATTTAATAACCAATTCTAAAAAGAGCCAAAACCAAGTTCCTGCTTCTTGTCTCATATGGGCAGCTAGACGCCGCAAAACTCAGGTTTGAACACTGGCGGGTTCCTGGTGTGTGCGTTTGACCGGCAGTATGGCGGAAATGAGGCATCTGCCAGCGGCACATTATGCTGTGTGGTAGATTTAGTCTTTACTAGTATTAAAAAAAAAAAAGTTTCTGGGCTACACCCTGCTTTGATAAGAAGCATAGACCCACTATTTCTGAGAATTGATGGCTCCCAGAGCTGGCAGAAAACGTACCACTGCCATGATGGGAAGCTCAAGTGGGTGGAACCAGCAGCCACAGCACCGTTTCAGGCTTAAAAGGCTACAGTTTAAAGCAATAAGTTCGCAATAAGACTGATTCAGATGAAATAGTTTATAATGCATGTAAAAATGTACGTAGGCTTAAAAGAAAAAATATATACCGTTATATAAACAAATAGTATCTAAAAATAAAGTGTTTAAAAAAACAGTGAAGGTAATAAGCCATGTAAAGATGGCTATCACACATAAAATCTGGATTATGTTGTCTTTGATATTTGTAACTAAAGAAAAACATTTGATTGTAAAAGCTGTTCAGTTATGCCAAAATGTAAATTTTAAAGGTGCCTTGACTTCAAAATTTGGATATAAGGATATGTTACTTTGGAAAAGAGGTTCTGCTTTTGTTTCCACAGAAAGCCAGAGGCTGTGGATTTGTTCCAGATTAAGATACATCAGGTTTCACCAGCCAAGACCCCCTGAAAGATCTCCGATGACACCATGACCCAGATGATCCAGCATCCAGAATGGTTTCAAGGCAACTGGCTCCCACAATACAGCCTCAAGGACTACCCCATAGGCCTAAAATTTTCTTTGTGTCCCCATAAGATACAGTGCCCCCCTCCAGCAGGAAGTAGTAAGAGATGCTACGCACAAATTCCCAAATATACCAAGCTGGCTTTAGAGGTAGAATTGGCTCACTCCCCCTCTAAACCCAGACATATTGCTTTAAAAAAAAATGGTTAAGAGATTCTTGTGTCCCAAATCAGAAGATCCCTCTGGTGTGGGACAGAGAAAAACCAATATTTTTATTTAAAACAGGTTGATTATAAATGTGATCTCTTTCTAAAAAAGAAAAGGGGATATGATATAGATATATAGGAGGATATAGAGATGATAAGATAAAAGGATAGATTAATCAACCTACTTTTAATGAACAACTTGTTTAAAATGTTTTACATTGGTATAAATTTTAGTTTATTGATACAAACTTGAAGTTAATTTTGTTATACTATATATATATATATATATATATATATATATATATATATATATATATATTTCTATTCTTGTTTGAGGTATTATGTTTATGTAACTCATTTAAAATTGTAATGGATAATTAAAAATAGATTAATAATTAGTCATTTATGATAATCATATTTGTAGCCATGTTAGTTAAGTCTTCTAGGTATACATAGATATATTTCAGAGAGATAGGTAATCTTCAAACACTTCATAGACCTAGAGAATATGGCATTTAAATAACTTAGAATTCTGTTGACATGAGACACAATTGCTCCTGGCTGCACCAATTTGATCCTGAGAGAATGTTGGGCTTCTAAGACATTTCCATTTGGAAGTTTGTCTTCTTGGTACAAAATGGCCTATTGAGCAAAGAACTGCCCTTGCCTTGATGGCTGAAAGTACGAATGCAATGCTGTCTTTCCTGGACAAGCAGGACACAAGGAAAGCGAACACTGTACTCTGCCAAGACAGGGTAAGATGGTCTTTAAGAATTCCTGCTGCTGAAAATGGTCTATCAGATACTCTAGGCCTGTAGCCAATTTGAATACACCAACAATGCTGAAAAACATTAGGTGACTGTCCAGGCTGCCAGCTGTCTTGGTCTACTCTTACAAGATTCCCGAAAGTTGCTTGCATCCATCTGCCATTTCTCAGGTACCATTATGTTCCTTCTCAGGTCTTTGATGTGGTTAAAGACTAGATAGTTGTAATTTCCTCAGTTATGATAAAAGATAAGTTAGATATAAAACCTTAAACTCACAAATATAAGATAGATAGGACATCTTCTTTAATATTGTAACTGTAATTCTTGCTTGATAATTGTTTTGTTATATGTAATTTTACTATGTTAAAGTTAAAACCTTCCTTTTTAAAAAAAGAAGAAAAGGGGAAGTGCTATGGATATCTCTCTATATAAATAAAACACTGATGGCCAGTGACCAGGCAGGAAGTATAGGCGGGACAAAGAGAGAGGAGAATTGGGAAAACAGGAAGAAGGAGGGAGAGACACTCTAGCCACCGCCAGGACAAGCAGCATGTAAAGACGCGGGTAAGCCACCAGCCACGTGGCAAGGTATAGATTTATAAAAATGGGTTAATTTAAGATAAAAGAACAGTTAGCAAGAAGCCTGCCACGGCCATACAGTTTGTAAGCGATATAACTGTCTGAGTGATTATTTTATAAGTGGATTGTGGGACTGTGGGGCTTGATGGAACCTGGAGAGAAGCCCTCCAGCAACACAAGTGTGGTGTGCATGTCTTTCTTTAATCCCAGCAATGGGGCGTCAGAGGCAGGAAGACCTCTGAGTTCAAGGCCAGCCTGGTCTATGGAGTGAATTCCAGGACAACCAGGGATACACAGATAAACTCTGTCTCAAAATAAAGCAAAACAAAACAAAACAAAAACCATAAATACAAAAGCAAGGTGCAAAGGGCTGCAGGCAGCATGTGGGCTGGCTGGTTATTTGTCAAGCTGACTCAAACCTAGACATATCTGAGGGACCCACATTTGAGAAAACACCTCCGGAAGACTGGCCTGTAGGTAAGTAACCCTGTGGGGTATTTTTTTAATTAGTGATTGATGTAGGAAGACCCAGCCCACTGTGGGTGGTGCCAACCCTAGGTAGGTGGTCCTGGGTGGTACAACAAAGTAGGCTGAGAAAGCCATGAGGAGCAAGTTCCTTCACAGAACCTACATCAGTCCCTGCCTCCAGGCTCCTGCCCTCAGTTCCTGCCCTGACTTCCCTGGATGGTGAACTACAAACTGTGAGATGAAACAAACCCTTTTCCACCCAAGTTGCCCTAAGACAGCATGCACTATTAAAATGTCATTTCAAACCTGCAAAACAATACTTCATGTGGCTTAGTAGATTAGATAAATAAACAACTCAAACTTTAAGTCACTATACGAAGTGGCTAACTGACTTCTAGGGAGGATTGGGGGTTGAGGGAGAAGAAAATGGGAGGAATGGGGAACCACATGAAGCTTGGCCAGATATCTGTAATGTAATCCAGTCGTGGCATGTGACCATTATTATTTGTCTAGGTTTTATATTTAATTTTTTTGAGAAATTAAAAGAATAAAAACAAAAATAAAATATATTGCATAATATCAAAATAAAGATGGTATAGATATATTTCATATCAAACTGCAAAAAGGAATTCAAAAGATAGGGTTGTATCTTTGCTGTTTAATTTTTTTGTTTGTATGTGCAAGCTATTGACAGAAATAGCCTTCCATGAGTTTGATATGATCAAGGGTGCCGGGAGCTGGGCAGTAGGAATGGAATTTGGCAAAGAAGGAACAAATAATCCCTAAGCATGAGAGACGGTGGATGTGGCAGCCCAGTGGTATCATGTGTTCTTCTTTTGCTCTAACAGACATTCCAAAACATGACTCAAGCCAATACCTTCAACAACTGCCTGTTGCTGGCATTGTTTTTCAATGCACTTACTTCTTTTTCATCTAACTAGGAAGACACGGGGTTATTATTTGAACCATCCAATGCCTGGAATCAGATCTGTGATGAGATAAACACTGTTCCAAGTCAATGAGAGGTTATGAGATGCAGAGAGAGAATCCTCACCAAAGCCAGGAAAATCTGGGTTTTAATCCAGTCTTAACTAGCTGTGATAGATATGTTAATATAATTTCATTGGTGATGTGGGCTTTATTTCTACCAATTAAATGAAGGAATAAATTCAATTATTCTCTAAGGTCATCTTGGGCATCAACATACTATAACTAGCTACCTCTTGGTGTTGTGACTTTCATGCTGTAAATAAGCCAATCAAATAAACATATCTTACTTTCAAGCAACAAAAGATAAAAATTCAGAGTCTAAAACTCAGGCACTATGTTTATGCTTTTGTCTAACGTTAATTGTTTATTTTGCATGTGTGTGGATACACATGCCACGGTAAATATGTGGAAGTCAGAGGACAGCTTATGAAAGATTTATGATGGTCTGGAAGGTCAGGAACAAATAGTAAGTTGAACTTGAACATGAACAAACTAGGAGAAGAATCCAAACAGAGGGGCATTCTGCAACTAATGGTAACAATAGATATAAATTTATTGTGCATATATGAGTAAACATTAAGAGTTTATGAATCTAGGCAAATTTGGGCCATGTATATTAACGGTCTTTATCCTAATCTTATATTTCTACTGACTTGAAATTAAATGAAATATTGAGAAAAAACATGAATCTAAAACTTAATGATTATTTTTATCCTTTTGATGTTGAGGTATAGAAATGTTATTTATTTTAAGATTATTTTGTTGATAATCTTAATAATTATAATGACAACAGTTTGATTCGGCCAATGAGTATAACAGTCGCGTGTATTATTATCTGCTTATCATATATAATAGAAAATGACCTATAATTGGCATATGACTTATTTTTATTTTAAAAAAACTTTTTCATTCTAATTAACTAACAAACTAACATCACAGACCACACAAACACCTGTGCAGTCCCAAACTCTATATACCTCGGTGAACTCTATCATCAGAATGGCCATTCTGAAGCTGTGGAGTTTCATCCAGGGTGAACTTTTTTACACTTTTTACACTTCTATTATCAATTACATTTTTATTCACTTATCCATGACCAGAAAGAAATAAGTGATTGTAGGGTTGAAAATTTCACTTTCATCCACTCTCATGAAGATAAATTTAAAAAGTAAGTATTTAAGAAAATATTTGTAAGCGTGTACACACAAAAGGATTATAAAAGATTGATATACTTTACTGTTTTGTAATATAAAAGCCCTACCTGTCAAAAGAAACCCTTGTCCTTCCTGCTGTTTTACAAAGCTCAACTATCTCTTCACATAGTATGTGATCCAGTTAATGCATTGTTATAAATCACCTGACTCCCCTCATGAGATACATGGATGCTATAAAGGCAAAGATTTTATGTGTTTTGTTTACTGGTTTATTACTAATGTCTATAACAGTTTTGACTTTCAGTAATCATTCAACTACTATATGCTGAATTAATTAGGAAAAAATGAAGAGTAGGACAGTGGGTTGCATCATTATATTCTAAATATTAGAGGATAATCTTTAAATTATAAAGCATGGCAGCTCAGTGAGCTTGAAAAGGGTCTAGTTTTGATCAAGAACTCTTCAACTCAAACATTTTTATTCAACTCCCACATTTTATTCCAGGGTACTCTTGCGCAGTTAGGGACAGGAGATATCCTTAGATGAAAGGATAGAGGGGAGAGAAACAGATAGAAACACAGGATAGCCTCTCAAGGGTCTGGATCCTTATCCACGGGCCCCTTCTGTCTCTTCTAAAGGGCTATGGAATGCCAAGGGGTGGAGCAAATGACCTCCCCCTAGCTCAGCCAAGTGTAGACCCTTCCAATCACCTAGAAACCACACACATGGTCAAGCAACCCTCTAATGCAGCTCTACTGGATAAAGCAATCTCAGATCTCACTAGGAAACCTCTGTGGGCCTCCACACCTGAGAACTGCTCTGGTTTCTGGCCACAACAGTGTTCATAGACATAGATCACAAAGATGTGCTAGGCCCCAGTTTCTTTATCTTTAAAGTGGGAGAGGAGAATGCCACAGTTCCTGAGGTGGCATGGCCAACACATGTAAAGCAAAGAGGTGGTTTGTGCCACCTCTTGTTAAGAGCTGTTGCTGCTACTTATGAGATTACAGGGCTTAAGCAAACTTTGCTCTTCTCACCACCAGTATCTGTATCACTCACTCCCTTTACATTGAACGATCCGAGAGCCCTGGACTTCCCCCAAACATTCATGCTCTCTCATATCCTACACGCATGCTATTCCTACCGCTTTGCCTTAGTATGTTGTAAAACTGGTTGTTGCTCATCGTGCACATCCCAGATAGCTGCTCTTGGGGGAAGCTTTTCCAGCCCCACCCCTCATTTGGTACACAAGTCTTCCTGTGTGCTCACATAGACTTCTCATGGCTGTTGAATACAGGTCAGTATTTCCTGAGTGAATGAACTGCTACGCTATTGACAAGAAGACCTAGACGCTTCCTAATATAGACTCCTCTATGGCAAGTCTTAGAGCATAACAGATGGGGCAGTGAGTGCTCATGGTTTCCTTCCCTCTCACCCACTGCTGCATAGTGTGTGCTGCCATCTTCCTTCTCATCCCCTATCCAAGGCAGAGGGAACTGCTACGTCTCTCGTGGACCAATCCCCAGTCACAGGCCTTGTTCTCGGGCTTGGAGAAAGACCACACTGCAGAGACTTTATGGATTGTATATGAGTGTTAAAGTCTCCTTGACTAGGACACCTTTCCATCTCACACTCAGAGCAGAAATCCCACCTCCAGGATTGGGAGTGGTTAGAAAACTAACAGCTACCCACATGTATCACCATTTTGTTTCCTCACAGGTTCTTGAGCCTCCTGGCACCTAGCCAATAATGTCACATTAACATCAAATATGGATATCATGTCATCTGGGGGTAAGGCAGGGCCTGCCTCTCTGTCACAGTAACCTTGACAGGAAGTGGCTTTGAAGAGAACTGATTGCCTAGAGGTAGAAAAATGTTGGCATGATTTAGTGTTTCCCTCTGGCCAGTGATTTCTCCCCACTGCCCTCTGGCTTGATCTTTATTCCCTGTGTAATAAACAGGTTGTCTTCTCCCCTCTGAGTACAGCTGGTGTCATCTCTCCAAATTGCCTCCCAAGGCAGACACCCAAACTTCAAGGACTCACAGTCTGTACTCAGACCATCTTTCGGGCATCTGAGATAGTTACACACGGATTCCCAGGAGCAGAGCTTTGTTGACGTTGACAGGGCAGACTGGCTGATGGATGTAATAAAGTTTATCCTCTTACAGTGTGTTTATGAGGGCGAGTCACAGGGATGTTAGCCACGGGAACTGATTAACAGTAACCAAGACAAATATGCTGCATGGAAGACGATGCATGCATACCAGAGGAGAGAGAAGCTGTCCATCCCCAAATCAACAAAATGCCAGACTGTGTTCTCTACCCCACAACTATAATTCTTTAATTGGGACTTGTGATACTTCTAACATTTGTTCCAGGAAACAACTGATGAATCATACTAGTAAAATGTAACATGCTGGAGGAGATATGTTTTTAAGGAACAAATAAGTCTAGTTTGAGACACATAAATACTAGTAACTGCAGCCATAATCCCATTTTTATCATTCTATAGGTAAAATTTTCATTTTTTTTTCTGATTTTTATCTAGGAGTTATTTATTTAATTAGTTTTGTTTCATGTACCTAGAATATTTCTATCCAATGCTTTTAAGACTTTCTCAATGTGCCTTTAAAAACTATGTGTATAATCTTTGAGTATACTACTTTGAGTCTGTATTAGTTACTTTTCCTGTTGCTGTAATAAAATAGTTTGATGAAAGTATTTTAGGGGTTGAAGGGTGTGTTTTTGGGTTGTAGTTTGAAGCAGAGAGTGAGGAATGCTGGTGCTCAGCTCACTTTCTCCTTTTATTCAGCTCAGGACCTCAGCCCATGCAATAATGCCACCAACAGTTAAGACAGGTCTTCTTACCTCTATTAGCCTAATACAGATGGTCCTTCACAAGCATGCACAGTCGTGTGTCTCCTGGGTGATTCTAGATTCTGTCCAGTTGATATTAACCATCAAAATTTCTTATCAACTTGACACCAAAATCCATCACTTTTATGCCATAAATTTCCTCCTCCTTTCCTCATAGGCTTATGGCCAGCTCATGATGGAAAAGGCATTCAGTTCAACTTCCAAAGTTCCCGTAGTTTTAACGGTTCCAATATTGTTCAAAGTTCTAAGTTCAAACCTCTTCTGAGACTCAACACAATCTCTCAGCTGTGAGTTCCATAGCATTACCAAACAAGTTATGAGGAATGAAGACGGCTTAGTGGATAAAAGTTCTCTCCGCACAAGCATGAGGGTCTGGATTCTTATCCCCATCATTCACATAAGAATAAAGACATCTTTATAAAGAATAAAATCCATATCAGTAACTCAGGTGCTGTGAGGGGTAAAAGACAGGAGGATTTCTGCATCTTTCTGGTTACCAGCTAGTCAAAAACTAGCAAACTCCAGGTTCAGTGAGAGACCCTGTCTCAAGGGAATAAAGTAGAGTGATGGAAAAGAATACTCAACATTTTTCTCTTGTGTCTGCAATCTCACAGAACTACACACACACACACACACACACTACATATTTCAACATGCATTGGCATAGACTAAACGTTCTGTTCCCAAAGTGAATAATCATACCAAAGCAAGACCAAAAAACAGCAGAGTAAGCATTGGATGCTGCTGCTTCGTCAAATATTACAGTTTTATATCCAGCATCTGGGATTCATATTGGAATCCTCTCGGCTCCAAAGGGCCAAAGTAACCACTTTCCTCAACTCTGCCACCTGCAGTCTCTTGCCTGGGCTGAGTCTCTTCCTTCCATGCAGCTTTCCCCAGCAGATATTCAGTGATCCTGACATCTCCAAAATCTTGGAGTTATCCTTGACTCTTAGATTTCACCTTCACAGCTTCATACTCAGTGTACCTCTTTGGGGAATCCTACCCTGCTGTATATACATTGCCTGCCTCAACATGTGTTTGAAATCATGGAGCAAGATTCCATGACCCTCTCAGCCTATGCCTTTTGCATGCAAATTTAAGCTTGTCTGAACTCTTTTCCACCACAAAAAATTGAGGGTATAATCCATCATGGCAAGGAAGGGTTGGAGGCAGGAGTGTCAGACAGCTGGTCCTATTGCTTTTCTAAACAGGAAGCAGTGAATACTGGTGCTCAGCTCACTTTCCCTTTTTCTTCAGCCCATAGAACGGTGCCACCAACCGTTCAGGTGAGTCTTTCCATTTTCATTAACCTAATAGGATCCCTCACAAACATACCCGGGGGCTTATCTTCTAAGTGAGTCTACAACCTGTCAAGTTGACACTCAGCATTAAACACCACACAGACAAAATGGTTTTCTGTAAGATGGGGTCTATTTCCTGCTTATTTGTTATAGTTTTTAGATCATCCTTTTGGTGGATAGGTCCTTGTTGACTTTAGTAACATAATTGGAATGATATATTGAAGGATTTTTATGTAAGTTTTTTGGACAATAAACTAATAGGTGTAATTCAAATATAGTTGCATCATTTATGAGTGAATATGATAAGATGACATTTGTGCTTATACATACGCATACCAAGTTCCAATGTAATTTTCCTGCAAATAACTTAATGGGTGGTCCCTGCAATGTGATCGTTTGTGTTGACATTGATTTCTTAAAATATCCATAGTTTAATGATTATTCTATTTGATATGCTTTGAATTTCAAATACTTTCTAGGTGCTCATTTGTTTGAGCCCTTGTTTCTCAGTGGGGGGTGGTGTTTTTAGAGTATGTGGAACCTTTGAGATGTAAGTACTAGCTGGAAGAATTAGGTCACTAAATGTGAGCATTGAAGGCTGTATACACCTCTGGCTGCTGTCTGCTCTCTCTACTTCCTGGTCAGCCAGTATGTGAAAAGCTGCTGTCATATACTCCCACCACCACAGATGGAGCTGATCTGCTTTGATTCTCTGAAACCAATCTACCAATCTACCCCCTGCAGATTGCTTCTGTCTGCTATTCTGTCACAGTATAAGACTTTAGACTAGCCTTTAAAAAAAGTGTTCATTCACAAGGCTTTTGGGGAACAAGTGCCACAGTGAGA
Organism: Peromyscus maniculatus bairdii; assembly: GCF_049852395.1. NCBI lineage: Eukaryota > Metazoa > Chordata > Mammalia > Rodentia > Cricetidae > Peromyscus > Peromyscus maniculatus. Next base: position 5,991,192 of record NC_134868.1, on the reverse strand, counting down.
AACTGTGATAAAGGAAGTATAAAGATAAGACATAGAGGCAATAAAAGCCTTGGAACTGGATCAAATTAAAAGAGTGCTTTTCTTCTACTACTTTGTGCACAAATTCAATCAACTCACTGAACTCTGAATCTATTTTCTCACCAGGCATTTTATCCACCTTTCTAGCACAGTAACATAATGCTTGACACAGGATGCTATTAAAAAAGCTCACTGAGCTTACAGTTGCAGAGGCTTAAAATCCAAAATTGGACAGCGCCCATTGGCTGGTCTCTGGGGATGGAAGTAGATAGAGGTATATCACAGCTGGAGCACATGCCACATCTGGAGCTAAAGCCAAGGGAGACTGGGGTCCCACAATTCTTCTCAAGGGCTCCTTCCCTGTGATCTAAGGACCTTTCACTCGTCACATCTGCTAAAGATGCACCACCTTTGATGGACACTCAATACATCAACCTTAATAGCAACAAAAATGAGAGCATTCTTATTTAGAGAATTGTGAGATTTAATAATAATGACCAATTGATATTTATAAAAATGTCCACAGCACTGTCTAACAGAACTTCCTGCAATGGTAGAAATTCCATCTTTTTCTCTACCTTATATGGGGGACATTGAATATCTGCAATGAGTAGCTGAGGAATTGATATGTAAGTGAAATTTTATTTTACTTATGGGTAGCTATTATGTTAGGCATCACATGTCAAGACTATGTTTAATTTTCAACAGGAGAGTCATTGGTAATGATGAATAGTGGAAAGTGTGTCTTCACTAAATCCAAGATGGTCTAAAGCAAAGAACAGAACAAAACAGAACAGAACAAAACAAACAAAAACCATTGTAGCAAAGCAAGGATTCTCATTAAAATTTTCTGAGACAGTTTTATGAGATCTTAAAGCTTATTTATTCAACAACGTGTGACCAGGACCTTTCCTATTGCTAGTGGATTACATCTCTGGGTCCTTGGCCTCCCCTCAGACAAGGAGCTGTACTTGGACTCCTCCTCCTTGCTGCCATGGGCCAAATGTAGACTAAGAAAGGGCCTTCCCGAAGTAGGTTGAGAATCATACATCTCCCAATACTGAACCCCTCGAATTCCTAAGCCTACTTTTTAAAGGTCCTAAGGGAGTGTTGTTTCGGTGTCTGAGTTTCACGGCACCAGAAATTTGTAGGAGTGAGTCAGACCTCATACTCCCACACACTTTGTTCACCTTGTCACCAAACACAAAACAGACACCAGACTCTTTAGTTCAGCCAACAAATGCTGCTGCAAGAAACTTTCTCACACGTTTCCCAACAGCAACTCGACGCCAGTTTCTAAAAATACAACCCATTTTGGGCCAAGTGACCTTGGAGACCTCATGGTCTAAGTAACTTGGACTTCAACAGCTCTAATCCCTCTGAACTCCTATGACTGTTCGGCTACAAAGACATGGTTTTAATCATAAAAATTCCTTTGTTTATGGTTCAGAGTCTTGATGAACCTGAGTAATTAGGTTGATTTCAAAATGTGATTGAAACAGTAAACTAGAGATTAGTAGTATACTTTATAAACAGGATGTGATGAATTAGAATTTTCCAGCAACCCTAAATGGTTGCAGAAAACAATGGAAAATTAAGCAGAACCTTGAGCAAATATGGAGGTATAAGCATTATGCTGTGGTGAGTTGATGTCTATAATTGATACTGAGTAGTCCAATGAGTACAACAAAATTGCCAGTATTAGACTAATGATGTTGCCATGATCTAATGAATAAGCTAGATGGTCTATTGAGAAAATGCATACCCACTAATGTGATTTTCCCATATTACCAGAGTTCAGAACTATTACCCTTTGGTTCTCCTTCTAGTGTTCTTCACAATACTCTAGAAATTTAACTGATCTATGGTAGAATATTGGTGACAAACCTTCCCTATTTGTGAAGAAGTTCTTTATCGGGTCCATGATTTTTCAGCAGTCTCAGAACTCAAAAGGAAGAACATGTGTGTGGACAAACTCACGATCCCACTTACTTACTCAGTTCTAGTAAGCAAAATTTAAGATCCACAGTAGGTATTGAAGGGTTTGTCCCTCCAGGGATGCAGGGCTTGCAGAGAAGATGCCTAAGAATCATCAGATGATATAGAATATGTGATTTACTCTTCTTGGAAAGAGGGGTGCAAGCATGGCAAGACAATCTTAACTTCCTTATACAGGAACAGCTCCTGACCCACTCTTTTCAAAGGCATATTCCTGTTAGAAAATTGAAAAAAAATGAATAGGTTCATAGGCTTCAGAAATAAGATTGCCTACACATCAGGCTTAGGAATGATGGGTTGGCACTACATAATCAAGAATTCATTTATTCATTTCAGAAGTGCTTCTGAATATGAATTCAGTTCTACTAAAAAATGCAACGTCTAGACACTTGGTAGTGCACCTGAAGTAACTATGCCAACAGTGCTCTGGTTGCTGAAGACACAGTTGTTTGGATGGTGTGATGGCTACCTTGTTTATCAATTTCATTGGGTTGAGAAATGAGAGTTCTGACCTAATTAACAGTACAATCTATTGATGGTTTTTGAGAGGTGGTGGAACTATACACAAAATAAAAATAAATAAGTTATGAATGAAAAAATGAACAAATCTGTTAGTAGTTGCTGGAAACCAACAAAATCGTTGGTGACTGTGATGGCTATTCTTGCTTGTTGACTTGACTACATCTGGAACAAACTACTATCCAGAAATGCAGGGCACACCTGAGAGATATTTTTTGCTTAGTTTGAAGTGGGTAGACTCATCTGTAGTGTGGACCTTTGAGGCAGGAAGATACATACCTTTAATCTGATCTTGAGGTGGGAAAACACACCTTTAATGGGGGTCACACCTTCTGATGGAAGCTTATATAAGGACATGGAGGAAGGAAGCTTTTGCTTTTTGCCTGCTTGCCCTCACCTTGCTAGCAAAGCCACTCCATCATTGGCATTAGAGCCTACTTCTTTGGGATTCTAGAATCTACTAAAGAGCAGCTGAGATATCCAGCCTTGTGGAAGGAGCAACTTCTAGATTGTTGGACTTTCCATTCATAGCACACCATTGTTGGATTAGTTGGACCATAGCTTGTAAGTCATATAGTAAATCTAATTACATATATGATAAGTTCTGCTACTCTGGAGAACTCTAATAGTGACCATTAAAATTCAGTTTAGTTTATCAAATGTCAGTTGCTTATCTAGTTATGTGTTTAACATTGTATTTGGTGTTGTAATGCACAAACCACTTCTGATTGTATGCACATTCACATATTTGGAGTATTTTGTGGTGAGCAGAAGAAGGAGAAAAGATAAATATCAATATAATCCCATGGCAAATAATTAGATGAGACAATTCATAACTCCATCGGGGTACATGGCAAAATGAGTGTGAACTTTAGCTGAAGGATTTCATGACATCAGTTGGGTCTTCAAAAACAAACTGAATAATTAGAGACAGATCATAACTACTATATATAGAAAAATCAACTGAATGTGACTATAAAAAGTAGTCCATGTGATTCTGATCTAAAATTCTGATGGCAGACTACACCCAGATTCATCCTGGTGCCCTTCTCCACATCTTGGCTCACTTTTGCTTTGTAAATTGTTTCTTTTAAAGTATTTTCAAGATCATTATGGGGAAACCCACAGGCATAGCTGACCCAAGCTCAGGGGAGCTCAAGGACTCTAGACCAACAACTAGGGAGCCTGCATGAGACTGACCTAGGCCCTTTGCATGTAGGTGACAGTTGGGTAGCTTGTTTTATTTGTGGGGCTCCTAGTGAACGATCAGGATCTGTCCCTGGCACATGAGCTGGCTTTTTGGAACCTATTCCCTATAGTGGGATGCCTCACCCAGCCTTGATGCAGTGGGGAGGAGCTTGGTCCTGCCTCAACTTGATATGCCATGCTTTGTTGACTCCCATGGGAGGCCTGCCCCTTTCTAAGGAGTGGATGGGGTGGGATAGAAAGAAGGTGGGGGGGGTGGAGGGAACAGAAGGAGAGGAGGGAAGAGGAGGTGTCGTTGGTATGTAAAATAAAATTTTTTAAAAAATAATAATTAAAATAGAACTCTACAATAAAAAAAAGTATTTTCAAATGCTTTCTTGAGACTGAACTCAAGGCAAGACACAAACTCCTGAGAAAGTGAAATAAGGGTGTTTCATCTAAGCTTAATTAAAACAAAAACAAAAAACCTCTTTTGGGGGCAAAGTCAAGAAACAGAGAAGCTAAATGAACAATCAGAAAACATAGCCTGCCACATTGTTGGGCGCATCTCATGTAAAGGTCTTGTTGTTTCATGTGCTCATAAGCTGATACTTTATAGTTCATAAATTAAGAGATGAAGTTTGCCTCTGCGTCCTCCATAGGAAGCTTACTGGCTGAGGCTTAAGGAGAGTGATGAGCAAGAAGAATCCAGGACCAAAGAGTCAGAGGAGGTAAAAAGTAGTTTCATTGAGAAAGGATCGAGCATCCTCAGTGAGTACATTGATGAAATGTCAGAAGCATGGATTCCTGGTAACCTAGGAAACAATCTGTCGCTGAGCTCATGGTTCTGTGGTTCTGTGGTTTCAAGGACTCTCATGTTCTCCCAGCAAACCCAGGGGTTGGGAGGTGGGGCATGGGAAAGCCCATGACTGCAGCCGCCCTTCTGTAAAGTGCAGCAATGACAGGGACACAAAAGCCCCTGAGAAAGCAGCTGTTTTCCTCCCCAACACAGTCTGACCACCACGAGGAAGAGTTATGTAAGAGGAAATGTGCTTTGTCCATAACCAAGGTTATTAGTTTAGCAGATCTGTTTGTTTAACACATGACCATTCCGAAGACTCCATTCATCACACTGATGCATGAGCAGTCATCTGTGGAAACACTACTGAAGACCCTACAAAGATATCATACAGAAAGACCTTGCAGCCCACAGTCTGGGGGAATTTGAGATAAACACAAGAATCAAAGGTCAGTGCTCACTGCCTGAGGCTATGAACTGACTTCCTTGCAGGTACACAGAGTGTGACACTGGAGGTGTCATGACCACTCAGTGACTTCCAGGCAAGTTATGTTCTACTTTTAGGGGATGCCAAAAGTCAAAACTGGAAAATGGCTGGAGAAATGGCTCAGTGGTTAAGAGCACTGACTGCTCTTCCAAAGGTCCTCAGTTCAATTCCCAGCACCTAAATGGCAGCTCTCAGCTGTCTGTGACTCCAGTTTCAGGGATCCAGCGCCTCCCCACAGACAAACATGCAGGGAAACACCAATGCATATAAAGCAAAATAAATATTTAAAAACCCTGGAGGATGGAATTCTCCCACTGAGGTCAGAGGTCAAGAGAGAGGCTAGAAATAAATAAGATAAGGAAAAATGGTAATAATGGAAGGGCCTTTACTTTTGCTGAAGGGAAGGGGGCAGGATTTGCACAATAGTCTGCATAAATGATGCCCAGTCAAGGTGGGATGTATATACCCAGTACTCCTCTAAGTCTATAGACAGGAAATTAAAATTTTTAAATGAGAGAATCCATGTACAAAGGGATGGAAGATGCTATGGTTTGAGCTTGTCTCCCTAAAGCTCATGTTTCAGAAACTATCACGGAAACAGTAAGTTCCACATTGCTGGAGTAGTCTTGCTATGCTTGGCCGCCTCACTGCCCAATACCTTCCTCCACATTGTGATACCAGCGAAACAGTCTTAGTTTTCCCAGCCTCCAGAACTGTCAGTTAAACAAACCTAGGTCCTTTACAAATTACCCCGCCTGTGATGTTCAGTAATAATGAAAGAAAATACACTGAGATGTGAGATAATAGCTAAGAACAAGGTTAGCACTGTCTCTTTTTATCGTCTCTTTGTTTCTTTATAAACTTCATCTCATTCATTTCATTACTAAGTATTAATTTATTATTATTATTAGGCATGTGCTTATGTGGACATGCTTATGCCACAGTGCATACATGGAGGTCAGAAGACAACTTTACTGGAACCAGCCCTCTCCTTTGTATGGGCTTCAGGGATCACACTCAGTTTGTCACGCTGAGGCGACAAGTGCCTTTACCAGCCGAGCCATCTCGTCTGCCCTGGTTCTTCATTTCAAAACCACATAAACTACCTCAGAAGGGAGTAAAGAGTAAAATAACGGTCTATCAAAGGTTTAAATCTAGGTCAAATTCCTCTCTGAGTCACTGATAATTTATTCTGTATCCTCTGAGTCTGGTTCATCTCTGAAATGAGAACAACAATAACTTATCTGCTTCCCTACCTCACAGGACAGGATATATTAGATCTAAGGCTTGATGGAGGAGCCCGAGCATCATGTGATTCTTGCACGTGGCAGAAGTGATAGATGATGCTGTTGTTATGATCAAGCAGCCTTCGAATCCCTGTATGGTCTCCAAGGCCACAACAGGGCCCCCTTTCCTTCTTTTTCCCCATCTCTTACCTCCCACCTCTTCTTCCCTCTCTCAGCTCATTGAGCCACACTGGCCCCTTGCCCTTTCTCCAGCTCTTTATTCTGTTATTAGAATTGTTAGAGCCAGAGCCGGGTGGTGGTAGCTCTAACAAGCCAGTAGGAGACTTAGGGGTTTTATTGCTGTAAAGAGACATCCTGACCACAACTCTTATAAAGAAAACACTTAATTGGGGACTGGCTTACACTTTCAGAGGTTCACTCCATTATCATCATGAGTGGGAGCATGGTGGCATGCAGACAGATATGGGACTGGAAAGGTAGTTGAGAGTGCTACATCTTGCAGGCAACAGGAAGTCAAATGATAGTCATACTGAGGGAAGCTTGAGCCAAAGAGACATCAAAGCCCATCCCCACAGTGACACACTTCCTCCAACAAGGCCACACTTCCTAATAGTGCCACTCCCTTTGGGGGCCATTTTCTTTCAAACTATCACAGTAGGTCAATTTAAAGAAACAAATAATGTGGGAAGCAGAAAAAGAAGATTTATCCAATGTAGCTGTTAGGATCCTGTACATGCACAGCTCGGGGTCCTATGTCTTACATCATCAGCAGGCACTGGTGACTATTTGGTCATGCAATCTGCACCTTAAAAAGCCGACGCGGACCCCCACCCTCTCTCTTTCTGTTTCCTCTCTGCTCTCTGTTCTGCTCCCTCCCCCATCTTTCTCTCTCACCAGGCCTGGTCCCCTTCCCCCCACCCCTTTTCCCTCCTAATAAAGCTCTAAAAGGTACCACTGGGTTCTGTGGTGACTGTGATCTTTCCACAAGGTAACCAGTGCCACCAACCAGTGCCGTTTTACTATCAGTAGCCACACTGGGAAGAAGGACAAAGAGGTCCGGTGTACCCTCTAAATCTACCACCAGGAACCTGATAATAGAAGGTTTAGGTTTGAACAGCAGGCAAGAGGTATGCACAGCTAAGTCTGGCCAAGGTGTGGTCCCGCCCACCATGGTTGTCTCAGCTCCAGTCTCTCTTGCAAAGGACTCTGACAAGCTGTTAGAACCGTGTGACATCTCTTTTCAAGAGTCAAAATCTCCCTCTGGCTGGCACCAGGACTCAGTCTCTACCTTCTCCCGGCGTGAGATTCCTGGGGAAATTTCACTTTCTTGGGTTCTATTATCTCAAAACTTGGATAACCAAGGGGAGGACACAAACGTCTCCCTAGAATATCTTCATTCCTGCCAGAATGGTTGCACCCCTCCGCTCCTGTGTCTTCCCTCTGCCTCCATGTCCAGCTGTAGCGTGTCAGCTTGTCTGTCTCCCCCTCTTCCTCTATTTCATTTCATGTCAAGTGTTCAGTGAAACTTGTCGTAAGGCATGCTGTTTAAAGCCGTCCACTTCCTCGCCCTCCTAATCATACACCCTACTTAATTTTTTTACTTGAATTTATTTGCAGGCATGCTTATATTCCATCCTCTACCAACGTTTGGAAAATATGAATTTTTGTCTGTTTTGGATTCTAAGATGAGAATAAAAATCTAGAAAGTTGGAAGGCCCTTGGGAATGTCAGAGGCATGAAAGAGCGGAGCTGTGAAGACACAAATTCGCCCCTTGGCATGACGCCTTTTTGTGATTCAGTTTTAATGGCCACACCCAGCAAAGTATCTGGTCAGCACTTTGCTGTTGACCCACTTGTCTTTTGCTCTGTTTCCTTTGGAGCCTGCAAGGTACTTTATTAAAATTTTGATTTGTGCCCAGGAGAAAGCATCGCATCAAGAGAAGCCAGGTCAGATGTTTGTGTTCGCTGACCTACCGGTGAAAGGTGACTTCGGAAGAGTGGAGCGGGACTGGTGTAGCTGTACATGGGAGATAAAAAACAGGGATTCCCTCCTGTGGGGGTGGAGCTTCCAATAACATGTGTCTTGCTTATTGAAAATCGATGACAAAGCCCACTGGCCCCTCTCTTAGGCTCTTTTTCTTGTTTATGGAATCCTTTGTTTGGACTCCAAGGCTTAGGGAAATGCGTGATTGTGTCTCAACTGTGAAGCAGATCTAGACTTCTGCCAGCAAGAACTCCTTTCTCCACTGGGAGCCATGTTCTTCTTTGGAATTATATTCTCTTGGCCTAGAACAGTGCTAAATTACTCCCAAAAGGCTGGCTTCTGGGTCAGTTTTTACGTAAGGACATGGTTAGCTCACCAGTTCTTGTCAAAGCCAGGCTCTGATCCTTGGGAACAGGAGAGTCACTGGAAAACAGGCTCCTGTGGAGCTTAGTTTCTAAACCTGTGGATGCAGTTTAGTCAGGGTTTGAATGCTCCACCATATGAAATTATCTATAGGATTCAGAGGATGTTTAGAGAAGCCATAAACCAGGCTTTAGAGTCAAATGGTCCTGGCCTCAGGACTCATCAGTTTTTGTTACCTGACAGAGCAAATGACCTAACCCAGAGGACTCTACTTTCTCCTCTCTACAGTGGGAACAGTGTTACCCACGTCAGGATACACTAACTTTGGCATGCAAATTCTTGTTGTTAGTAATTACTAGTCTTCCAAGAACCCGGGGCTTAGTTTCATTCATCAGGACATTTGCCCCTCACATGACAAGAGGGAATACAGAAGGCAGGAGAGTTCAAACTCCAAACAATGAAGTCAGCTGGTGAAATTCTGGTTGAAATGACAAGATCAAGTTTTCAGCCTTGGAGTTGCTGGTCTGCAGGTGAGCAGGAACCCTGCAGGAAGCTGAACCCAACGGAGACCACAGGAAGTGTCCCTCCCTCCCAACTCTTCCCTCCCTCTCTTCCTCCTTCCTTCCTGCTATGCCGAAATCATTCTCTCTGTACAATGCCCAGGCCAGGTGGACACGGATGTTCTCTGTGCCTGGATGTGGAAAGCCCAGGCTCTAGACCCAAAACCAGTTTGTCCAGCTTCTGGCAGTCTACTCTACCCTGTGTAGGCTCTGTGACCTTAAGGGGGGGGGGCTTGGATTCTGTGTTCCAGCTTACCTATTTGTAAAGAGGAAGTTTATAATAATATCTGCTTTGTAAGTGTGATACAAAAATTCAATGAATTCTTAAGGGGAAACACCTAAAATGGTAACTAGAACATGGACCTTTGGAGTTCCCTATTATTATCCATGAAATAAGGTGATTGTAGCATCTATGAGGTTCTATGAGAGTCACTAAGGATTTCCCCTATATTCATTGGACTTCACCAGCCCTGTGACCTATCCGTCCTCATCCATCACTCAAATTTTACAACTTCCCTGATTAGAAGAAATTATTTAGCTGTCCAAGTATGACCTGGGTGGCTCAGTTTATTGTCATAGGTGCTCTTTGCTAGGAGTTTTGGTTGGGGACATCAGATACTTATCTTATCACAGTCTTGTTGTGTTAAGGAAAATAACACTGCGTTCCTGCACAGGAAGGAGACACCAGGAGTCTTGATTCTGAGCAGGGTCGGCACAAACATCTGTGTTATCACCACAGAGAATCGGGACAGACTGTGCATTGCACAGGACAATAGGAACCTGTAGCACAGAGCTGCTCTAACCAACAGCAGAGGCCAAGTGCTCAGTAGACAGAAGTCAAGAGCTGGGACACTACAGCTCTGTGGAGACTTAGGGACTGTTGACCCCACAACGGGCCAATTTCTCAGCTATTGAATGGGAATTACAAAGCCAACTTTATGGGTCTGTTGTTGTTTTATTGTTTGCTGTTTGTTTCTTTGTTTTGTTGTCTTGAGAAATAGTCTTGGTGTATAGTCTTGGCTGGCTGGAACTTAATGTATAGCACAGGATGGCCTGGGATTCATGGCAACCTTCCCCACTCAACCTCCAGAGTGCTGGGATTTGAGGCATGTGCCACCATGCCTAGTTTATACATTGTTGGAAGGATTAAGGGGCTGGTCGGTGGTGGCGCACATCTTTAATCCCAGCACTCGGGAGGCAGAGGCAGGCAGATCTCTATGAGTTCGAGGCCAGCCTGGTTTACAAAGTGAGTTCCAGGACAGGCTCCAAAGCTGCACAGAGAAACTCTGTCTTGAAAAAACAAAGAAAACAAAACAAAAAGAAGTAAGGGAACTGTGGTGGGGCATAAACATGGTTAAAGTACATGATATACATTTATGAAAATAGAATGAACTCCATTATTTTGTATAACTAATACAATATTTAAAAAAATACTAAAACTTAAAAAGAAGTGCTAAGGGAGCAGTAGTCCCCGGAGAGGTATCAGAGAGAAGTACCATGGAAAGACTGAAAGCTGTACCAACGCTGGTTACAATTACTCCTGCTAAGAGGCTCAGCACACAGAAGGCCTTAAATTCCAGAGTCTTCTTTACAGGACAACACCTTCCTGATTTGTTTGTTTGTTTGTTTTATGTAGTTGTTTAGATGTTTGTTACATTTTAGCTAAGTGATTTACTGAAGTTGTTCAGAAAGCAAAGCCTATACAAGGCATCACAACAAAAGATGCCCATTCGCCTCATTCCAAAGCCTCACATGGCCTCTCTTTCTTGATGACCTTGGGGAATACAGCAGGGGACATCTGTACATTGCAAAATGTAGGCTTTTCTCTTTGTCCCTCTTTACCTCAAATTACTAACCCCTGTGCCCACTGTTCTATAATTTGCTTTTTTCCCCTTAATGTCAGAAACACTTCCGTATTAGTAAAAACTTCTAACTTCCTTTCCTTACCTTGTTAACATTGAATGAGTTCTTTTGTATGACTATACTATTATTTAATAGTCCCCCACTGAAGGAGATTCAAGCAACTGGTGCCCACATAAGGTCATAACTATGTGAATTTCAATTCGTTTATGAGGCTCTTAGGATTGGCAGACATTTCCCCCACTCATGTAGACGAAGAACTTAGTATTTCCTCATTAAATGCTTGGTGACTGGAATGAAAGAGGTCATACCTTCCGAATTATTCCTTGTGGCAAAGGAATTTTTAATCCCTTTGATAGCGGGATCCTGGGACACCTTGACTCTCTGTGGGCTGGTTGCATCACCATGATTGCTTGACATGCAGATGTAATCCTTTGTAATCCTCTCTTAAGCAGCAAATAGAGGACCACTACTGCTGACTTTGGAAGGTTGTGGTCAGCCATCTAAATGGATAGAAACTTGGGTTTAGTGTTATAACTAAGCCATTCTACCTTCCCCAAAACTCAGTGAGATGAAATCAATTAATCAATCACCAAATAAGAAAAACAGCAGAGGGTGAAGACAGTCTTCATTTTTACTTCATTTTATTCCTGAAGTTAATAGTTCTCATATTTGAAATACAACTGTCATACCTCGGGCTCTTATTACAAGGCGGATAACGGCAGAAGGTCTAGGTGGGTGGAGTGTACTTTCAGCATTTCTAGCAGTCTCATGGAGATTCTGCCCGCTGACCCACAAAGAGCACAGACACCAAGTGGTGAAAGTGCTCATAAAACACAAGAAAAAAAATCCAAGGAAAATAATTAAAAAAAAATAAAAAACAAAAAACCCTACGGCATAAGTTATCTTGAGGTCATTGGATTTCCTTCTGGGTTAACCTTGACTTGCTTTTTGTTTTGGGTTTTGTTTTGTTTTGTTTTGTTTGTGATTTTTTTTCCCAACTGATTGCCCAGCACAATTTGCATCAGTTGTAGGATGAGAAACGGAAGAGGCTGTCTCCTTTGCCATTCCCCTGACCAGGCCATTTTGACAGAGGCGTGGGGAGATCAGCCCCAAGGCATCCAGCTTTATCCTAAAGCTGCAGCTACTCGGCAGCAAGAACAATGGATGGCTCCACACCCATTGCTTTGTTCCAGTCAACATCCTGTGCATGGCGTTGGCAATAGATTTCAAATTCTTAACTGAACTGTGAAAGCCTTGGCCGTCTACATCATATGTATGATTTTAGCCTGCAGCTACGGCAGATGTTACAGCCAGTTCTATTTGTGAGTAGATAAGACACTACACACTAAGAATTCATGAAACATCCAATTCTTACTTACATTTCAACAGAGAAACACAGGCTCTGCACATAGGAAGTAAAAATCCAGTAACAAAGAGGCCCAATTCGGCAGGATCCATGATGACCATGACACATGAGACCATGAGACAGAATAATTCAGTCCTGAATTATTCCAAAATTCTTATTTCCTCACATTAATTTACAGAATCTCACTATGTAACCCTACCTAACCTAGAACTACCTATGTAGACCAAGCTGGCCTTGAACTCGGAGAGTTATGACTGCCTCTGCTTCCCAAGTGCTAAGATTAATGGCACAAACCACCACACAGGGCTGGTACTCATGCTAGGGCCTGTGGTTTATGCTCTCTAGCAATTGGCTGGACATGAGAGGGGAGTATGCTGTTAATAGGGTGTCAGGTTGCTGACCAATTAAAATAACTAGCTGACACTGTAGCTCTGGTTTTAGCCTCTGGGTAGATCCTCTAATTTGACCAATTATTATGTGTCTTTCGTCTCAGTTGGTTTGATTGATCTCAGTCACTTAGTGTTGCTGAAATAGAACACCACAGGCTCAGAGATTTGTAAGAATAGAAATGCAAGTTTCCTTCCAGATAGAAATGTTCCATCCTCCAGAGAAGCTCTTCAAAGAGGAAGGTGAACGACTCAAGATAGCTTCAGGAAGTCCCTGAAACTGACCAGACCCCCTAGGCCCCTCCCTGCTAGAGTAAACAATAAAAGCTGAACGTCCTCTCAGATGAAAGAGCAGAGCAGCTGCCTGGAAGAGGTTTCCCAACCAACTGAGGCACCGGCAAAGGAGGGACAGGACACTCCAACCGGTCGAGCTGTGCAGTGTTCTCCACGTTTCCAGTTGTGTGAGCTCTCATCCACGCTGTGCTTTGGTGATACAGCTGTCTAAGTCATGTTTGCTCCTGGAAGGAACCCCTCACCCACATCCCTTTAAGTAACCACAATAAAACTCATTGGCTCACTGAATTGGACTTGGGTGGTGTCTGCCCTTTGTTCTGTCATGGGCTCCCTGTCCTGGGTTAGCGGACATGGGAGTCGCATCTCCCCAGGAAAAGATGTGTCACACAGTGGGACACACCTTTCATCCCAGGATGTGGGAGGCAGAGACAGACAGCTCTCTGTGAGTCCAAGGCCAGCCTCATCTACATTGTGAGTTCTAGGACAGCCAGGGCTATGTAGAGAGACCCCGTCTCAAAAAAAACAAACAACAAAGAAAGTACAAAATTAGGGTTAGGCATCCTGGCACATCCCAACACTCAGGAGGCTGAGATAGGAGGCTGACACATTCAAGGGCAGCCTGCACTACACAGCAGTTTTCAAGATGGCGAGGTGGACACACACATAAAGAAATGAAAACATGGGTGAATAGGCAAGGAGGGATGAAGTGGTTTGCTCAGGGTCCGGGTTGAAGAGGCCTGTACTGGGGACCGAAGCTTTCCGAGGCTCTCCTCAGGTCCAGTCTCCCCCCTGTCTCTTTCTCCTCTCAGGGCACTGCAACCTGATGGTGTTTGCCCGGGCTCCAGCCAAGAATAGGCACAGTTCTTAGAACAAGTTACTTCCATATGACTCTCGCCTTATCACTTACTGCTAATTGCCAACTTCCCTGCTGGCTGAACTTGCCTCCTGACTGTGCTTTTCTGAACTCGACCTGACCTTGACATCGATCTAGACAGCCTGGAACTCTCTATGGCACGGGGTCTGTAGTCAACATTCATTTTCCAGCTGTTTACACCCCCCCCCCCAAGTCCCTCACGTGGAGCGGTTCTGCCTCTCCCGGGCTCTAATCTCCTGGTCCCCTCACCTGTGTCATGTTATGGCCCGAAGAGAGCCAAACTCCTCCTTGGTCTTATGCCCAGCCAGCCTCACGTGTTCTCCCTCCCCCAGATGGCCCAGGGACTGGCTGTCCCTCTCCTTGGGCAGACCTGCATGCCCCAGGACATCTGTCTGCCCTGGAAGCTTCTTCTATAGCTTGGATTAGTGTGTGGGAGACAGCTGGGTCAGGGCAGGAATAGACAAATGATTCTACATTCTCATTTCCTTTTCATTCTTACACCTCTCCTGTAGCCAGCCAGCAGCTCAGGCCGTCACGGCCACCACTGACCTCAATCCTACCAACATATTTTCCCTCTGATTTTTTTCGGTCTGTTGTATTTGTTTTCAGTTGCTGCCACAGAAGATTACCTCAAACCCGGTGGCACAGAACAAGAGAAATTTACTCTTTCATAGTTCATGAGGCCAAGAGCCTAAACTGAAGCTCAGCAGGCTTGGCTCAGTTGGGAAGCCTCTGGGGGATAAGGTGTTCCAGGCCACACTCCCAGCTTTTGGAGGCTGCTGAAAACCTGGTGTTCCTTGGCTCCTGCAATCATATCTGTAATCTTGGCCTCTATTTTCAGAGACCTCTCTGTGTCCTCTCCTCTTCCTCTGTGTCCTCTCCTCCTCCCTCTGTGTCTTCTCCTCCTCCTCTCTGCCCTCTCCTCTTCCCTCTGTGTCCTCTCCTCTTCCTCTGTGTTATGTCTCTCTTCCTGTAGGTGAGCCAGCCCTTATATCTAGTTCTATCCTAATTCAATATGATCTCATCTCCATCATTCTTACCTATTTAAACAGGAAGAACCTGTTTCCAAATACAAGTATATTCTAGCATATACGTATATACTCATACACGAGGCAGATATGAATTTTGACAGTGCATGTATGCTAATTTTGATTATCATGACAAATACTTCAGAATAAAGAAACAACTTAGAAGGAGGAAGTATTTATTTGGCTGATGATTTCAAAGGTTGTAAGACATGGACACTTAGTTCTGTTGTTTCTGGGTCCCTGGTAAGACAGAGTATCATGCTGGTGGGAGTGTGTGTGTGTGTGTGGGGGGGGGGTCCTGACAAAATTGCTCACCTCCTGGCAGCTTGGAAAGCAAAGAGACAAACAAAGGAAGGAATGGGAGCAGGGCACACTCTCCAGTGACCTACTTAGCACCAGGTCCAACCTCCTGTCATCCCTACTACCTTCCAATAATGTCATTACATTATGAATCAATTAACAGACTAATCCATTCATGAAGTCAGAGCCCACGATCCGTTCACTTTCCCAGGGCTCCACCTCTGGACCACTGCTTGCTTCAAGAACCAAACCTTCAATGCATATGACTTTCTAAAGGGTCACTTAAATCTCCAGGCCATAAAGCTGGCCAACTCACCCTCTCTCAGGAACATCTAACGAGCTGCATCCTTTCCTTTCCCTCATCCTTCTGTCCTGGTCAGTGTCTGTGCTCTCCGTAGGACATGCATTGAAAAATAGCTTCACACTCCTCTGGCTTCTGTCCTGAGAGGACAGCTGTCCTTTCATCTTTGGGGCTTGTCTGATCCTAGGAGCATCTGAACTGGTCACTCCATCCCATGTAGAACACTCAATATGGAACTTACTGATGCAGTATAACAGAACAGAAAGGCTTTGGTCAAATACTATGCAATTTTTTTTCTCATAATAGAGTCTTGCTATGTTGTTCAGCTGGTGTCAAACACAATATTACTATAGTGTATAGGAATGTTCTAGAGTCTGAGAGAAGGAGGCAGAGCAGCAGAGAATCCTTTCAACCATCCAGATGAGTTGTGTGTTGGCCCTGAGAGCAATGGGAATGAATTAGTAAATGTCTGAGGAGAGACTCTGTGTGGAATTGTCTTACTAAAGCTGTTGTTCGGAGACAGGAGCTGTGGATCTGATTAAAAGCACTTGCTGCTTCTGCTGGATGATCTTATGTCAACTTGACACAAGCTAAAACCATCTGAGAGGAGGGAGCCTCCATTAAGAAAATGCCTCCATAAGACCTGGCTGCAGGCAAACCATAGGGCATTCTTAATTAGTGCTGATGGAGGAGGGCCCAGGCAATTATGGGTGATGACATCCCTGGGCTGGTGGTCCTGGGTTCTATAAGAAAGCAGGCTGAGCAAGCCATAAGGAGCAAGCCAGTAAGCAGCACCCCTCCAGGGCCTCTGCATCGGGCTCCTGACTTCAGGTTCCTGCCCTTTGTGAATTCCTGTTTTAGCTTCTTTCAATGATATGAAAGTGTAAGCCAAATAAATCCTTTCTTCCTCAACTTGTTTTTTGGTCATGGTGTTTCATCGCAGCTATAGAAACCCTAACTAAGACACTGCTCTTGTAGAAGAGCCCAGTTTAGTTCCCACAACCCATTTAAGTTGGCTCACAACTGCCTGAAACTGGAGTTCCAGGAGATCTGACACCCTCTTTTGACTTCCACAGACACCTGCGCCCATGTGGCAGACAAACAGATATGCACAATACACATAAGTAAAAATAAATTTTAAGAAATTTAAAGAATTGCCGGGCGTTGGTGGCGCACGCCTTTAATCCCAGCACTCGGGAGGCAGAGGCAGGCGGATCTCTGTGAGTTCGAGGCCAGCCTGGGCTACCAAGTGAGCTCCAGGAAAGGCGCAAAGCTACACAGAGAAACCCTGTCTCGAAAAACCAAAAAAAAAAAAAAAAAAAGAAATTTAAAGAATTTTATTCTGTATGCAACACAGAAAACAATTTAGAGGAGAGGGTTGGAGTAACTCCTAAGTGTAGAGAGCGCTGAGAGATGGTATCCATTGGATTTGGTACTCCAGGAAGGAGTCTGATAACAAAGTAAAGACGAATTATTTCTTTAGGACATGTTAAATTTTATTTACTAATAAGACTATCAAAAGAAGGTGTTAGAGTAGTGTCTAGCAATGTGAGTCTAGAGCTCAGAATAGAAATTTTGATTAAACAAGATAGCATGTAAAACATTTAATTCAGCATTTGGACCCAGGTGCTAAGCCCATCTTGTATTTTCCCACACATAAAGTCTGTAATGTGATCAAATTAGATTTGTAAGATTGACTGTCTTCGCACATTTCAAAGTGCTAATGCAGCCCCAGTACATTGTAAGAAGTTAATAAAGATCCTGTCTCTGAAAATACTCCTTATTCCTGTGTATTGGTGTAAGAAATTTGACTTTGAGAACCTCACAGTAGAGGGATGAGAATCTCCACGTGTTATTTACAAAAGCTTGCTTGGCCTCCCCCCCCACCCACCCCCAGGTAGAAGTTAAGAGTCCCAGAAATGGCCTTCTATGCTGTTAGCAATAAGAGCAATAATAAAGAGACAAGAGCCCTGGTTCCAGCCATTAGCCTGGACTCCGCCTCCCTACCCCACCTCCACCCCTGCCCCCCTTTGCAGACTGCTCTTGGGCTCCCTGGATGAACTGTTTTAGATGACTACCTTCAGTGTTAAATTTTTATAGCTTATTGCAAAAGTCTCAGCAAAAAAACGATGCTCTTTTCCTTTAGACAGAAGGGTTCACAGAAGAGCCACCGAAGAGCCAGGCCTGCTCGATATATCCTCTATATCAGAGCATGGGAAGTCTCTGAGGTACTCCATCTTCTGACAGACAGTCACCCGTGTTTGCTGTGGTTACTTTTCCAGTGTTTCCTTTTAAGTCAAAGGTCAGTGGTTTCCCCACTTCCTGCCCTGAAGACTGATAGAGGAAGAAGTGGATTGCAGAAACAGCTGGTTGAAGATCCTGGCGCCTGGAGAGAAATCAGTCTTTGGGCAAGAGTGAACGAACTGAGGCACCACTTGGGGATTCAAAACCCCTGAGACTCCAGAGTCTTGAGAAACAAGAAAGGCAGCTGACTTGAACTGCTGACAGCAGAGCTCACTTAAGGTCACAGCCATCCCTGCCCCATTCCAAGAGGAAGGAAGAACTCTGAGGGAGCCTAGGTGGAGCAGAGTGAGACTTGTGCTCAGGTCACAGAATTCGGGAGGAAAAAGAGCCTGTTGGGGAGCTAGGGAGTTTGCACTTCAGTTCTACTAATGGGCTCTGTGTCCTTAGCTTTCTCATCTGTGTGATTTTTATCACTCCCCTGACTTACCTCACAGACTATCACAGAAGTGGTAAAATCACAGACAGGGAAGCAAAGCACAGGGTCCAAGATGCAGGAAGGACTATTTCCCAGCATGCATCTGAGATTATCTGCAAAGCGAACTGTTAGGATTTGAATCTGGAATTGTTTCCAACAGGGTCGTGCTTTCGGTGCTTAGCTTCCAGCTTGTGGTGTTATTTCAAAGGCTGTGGAGCCCTTAGGAGGTGAGTCCTGACCAGCAGAAATAGGTCACTGGTAACCTTAGCCCATTTGGGTATGCTGGTTCCCTGCATTAGGCAGGAGAGCCAGCAAGATCAGAGGTTCAAGGTAAGGCTCAGCTACATAAGAAGTATGAGACCAGCCTGGGCTGTATGAGTCCTCGTCTCGATAAACAAAAACAAAAAGAAGGTCATTAGAGATTGGTCTTTTAAAAGTCGTATCCAACCCTGGTCTTTCTGTTCAGTAACTGTGTAATGAACAAGCTCCTCCCACCCTGCTTCTTCCATTATGATGGACTGACGTCCCTCTGAAACCACATGCTTCTTTGAGTTGCTT
Source organism: Peromyscus maniculatus bairdii (assembly GCF_049852395.1). Taxonomy (NCBI): domain Eukaryota; kingdom Metazoa; phylum Chordata; class Mammalia; order Rodentia; family Cricetidae; genus Peromyscus; species Peromyscus maniculatus. Next base: position 5,972,343 of record NC_134868.1, on the reverse strand, counting down.
CTGTAAGGTCTTCAGCCATAGCAACAAGAAAGGAAAAAATGCAGAGACATAAACTTGACCTTACCGTGTAGACCTCAACAAGAAACTTCAATGCGAGGTGCCCACTAGGGCAAAGGAAGGTTGTACTCTCTTCTTGATACTCATTCGCACATCCATGGAGGGAATCTCTTGTAGAACTCTGGTGGGATCAATTATGGAAAAGGAAAAAGAGATAGTGAAGGAGATAGACAGAGACAGACAGACAGCATACAGACAGACAGGGACACTCTGGACTGGGACCACCAAACTCCAGGGAGAATAAGCCCTGTGGAATGTTCCTTCACATGTTTTCAGCCACTCACAGCCCCAGAAATGTGTTTTGGATCACTGGTCCTTAGGACTGTCAATGCCAGAAATGTTTCTGCTCCAAACAACTATTGGAATGTGTGCCAAGTCATGGAATCTCCCCCAGGGTCCAGTCGTTCTAGGAAATAGATCTGGTGGGAGAGTGAAGAAGTTTTCTCAACTCTCTCAAACCTTTGGACAAGTGGCTATCATTCACAGAAAGGAAACGCGTTCAAGTGTTTTCAGATACTTTTGTATTTCTCCCTTAATCTTTACTGTGCTTTTATTATGCACCAGGCAGCTGGTAAGCACTTTAAACGTGTGAGTATATTTATCATGTAAACCTCGTCCGATCATGTGTGTCCAGATACACACATGATCTTTCCATAACCATTACAAGAATATGGTGGACTATTTCCTCTTTCCTGTTTCCCTTGCGTGTGAATCGGAGTTCCCAGAGTGTTCCTTGTTGTCTGCAGAGCTAGTAGAGGCACTCATGGAAAGATCCATGAAGCTGTGTCCTGAAGACGCCCGCCCTCTCTGACACTTCAACAGTTTTACCTCAGCAGTCTGCCTGAATATCACCAAAGCTTATCTCAGGGGCAGTATAAGGAACGCTGGACGACCTGTCACTAGCCCTCCCCATGCTCAGCTGACCTGCACACACCCACATCTGGCCAGCTCCCTCCATGGTCTATCACTATCCCTTAGGAAAAGTCCAGTTAGTCTTAAACCCTTCTAATTTGACCTCCGCTTTCTTAATCTAACTCAGTGGTTTTCAACCCTGCTTACATGGGGCTTATGAAAATCACCTGTAAATTAAAAAAAAAAAGTTACTTAATAAACTATAACCTGGAAACATGGAATTTATACATCGGTACTTTTTAATAATTTCAAACAAGAAAGGGAGGTTATTAAAGATATTGACTTATAAATATTTCAAGGAGAGCTGGGAGACTGACTGGGAGGGCTGGGCAGCTAGGAGTAATAATCAGTACTCCTGGTAGGCTGCCCTGCAAAGGAGATGTCTCCATGTCCACCTTCCCCTGAGAACAAAGGCTGCCCCATCTTTACAGTGAAAGACTATAAATTGCCTACAGTAGCCCTGGCTGCTTAGTTATCAATTCTACAAGTTTGAACACTGAACATGGAACATTCCCATTGCCCCCCACACAGCTCTCTGGAGTTTCTGCTTCCTCATCCCCAGACCCCATCCACTGTTTCTCCAGCAGCAATCAGTCTGTTCTGCATCACGGTGACCTTGTCTTCTTGGCAGCAGGATATAAATGGAACAGCACAGTGCGTAACATTTGAGACTAGATTCCTTTCCCCCTGCCATCATGTCCTTGAGATCAGTCCTTGCTGAGGCACGTGGCGACGGTCTCTCCTTTTCACTGAGGGAGAGTCGTGTGCCCTTGTGTGTGTGTGTTTATTCATCAGCTTTTGTGTTGATGGGTGTTTGGCTTGCTTCCGGCCTCTGCTTAGTAGGAACAGCTCTGTAAACATTCATGTCCAGGTGGATCTAAGTTTTCCGTTCTCTTTGCTCAATACTTTAGCGTAGGATGTCTTGTCATACAGTAAGAACTGACCACGCTGTTTTCCAAAGCGGCCGCAGCGTTCCCTAGCTGCCAGGTATGATGGTTGCTGCTCACACCCTTGCCAGAACTTGTTGTTGTCAGTGTTTTCCAGTTTGGCCAGGCTCATAGATGTGTGGTTTTCATTTGAGTTCTCTTTGCTGCTTTTAAATGTTCCCTTAGGATTTTATGACGTAGATGGTGTCGCTAAACAATGACAAAAACGGGAACTCAGATGCCACTACCAAATTTACTAATGCTCCTGGCACATGTTCTGTTTTCAGCTGCTATTGCGGGTGTCCTGTCTATGTTCCCGCCAACGGTCCAACACTCTACCTAGATGCTGTATTGTATCCCCTCTCCCACAACACAGGGGCACTATCCTCCTCTCTTCCCCCCCTCTTCCCCTCTCTTTATGAAGTTCAAGACCCAAGCCCAGAAAATACTGCTGCACTCCTCGAGGGTGGGTCTTCCCATTGCAATTAACCTGATCAAGATACTCCCTCACAGGCATACCCAGAGGCTTGTCACCTAGTGATTCTAGATTCTGTCACACTGACAATCATTATTTACCATAGCATCTGAAACAGCGTGTGCATGGCTACATTCTTAAGGAACCTCCTAGTTGAACAATTTTCTTTTTGATTTTCCTCAACTCTGAAAACTCTAACTCCATTCTCCATCTAGTTAGACTAGAAAGCTAAAACCTTTGGAATTATGTATGCTCCAGTATACTCTTCCATTCCTATCCTGCATCCACCAACCAGCGAAGTCTGTTGAGTCTAACTTTGAATATATGTAGAAGGCAGTAATTCCTCCTAACTGTCACACACTAGTACAGGCACCAGCAACTCACAGTGAATTAGTGCAATACCCTGCCACACAGATTGCCTGCTTCTAATTCCTGCCTTCATTAAAGTCTTCATTCAGTGCCTGACTAAACATTGCAGACATTTGGAATTTTAAAATCTAGGTGAAAATACGTTCCTGAAGATGCTACAGTCACCTGCCCACCACCACCATGATAAAGTCCAAAGCTCTTTCCACCACCAGCCAAGATAACATTCACCATCTGGCCCTGACTTCATCCCTACCCCCACCCCTCACCCCCACCCACTTTCTCCTGCTTATCCAGCACATTGCTGAGTGATTTCTGTGGTTGGCAGCTCAAGATGGGCAGTTGTGTCTTGTGTGTGTGTGACTGGGGGGAGCAGGAGGAAGGTGTATCATTTAGAGCATGACCATCTTGGGGACTCTGTACTAGTTTTCCCCTCTGACCAGATGAATCTTTCCCAGGGCTCTCTGGATCTTCTTTATGTCTACTCAGGCCTTTGCTCAAACATCGTTCTATAGAAAGATCCCGCCCGCCTCCACCTTTTCTTAAGTAGCATCTCCCCTTCATAAAACTTACCAGGTTTATTTTTCTACAAGACTACAGACTTAGTTCATGTCCACCTTCCACCTCTGCAAGCCCCGTGACACTGGTATTGCCCTAGGTTTCGATCATCAGTGTATCAATGTGCCTGGTACAGTGTTCAATATTAGTTGAACAACACATAAATAAATCTTCAGTCACATACCACTTTATGATACTTTCTTTCTAAAACTTCTCTTAATTTTATCTGAGCTAAGCTTTATCTGGATTATAAACCTCAGAGAATCTTAGGGAACGGGGCTTTGCTCGCACTACGTTGCCCTGTTATAACCCTGAACCTCCAGGTCCCTCCAACAATGCCCCTGCTCTAATCCAGTTCGTAATGGTATCATTTCAAAGGAGGAATACCATTTCGGAAAACACTGAGAATGGAAATTAACCATATATGTAATGTGTTTCGTCCAAGGGTTCACACACACACAAAGGTATGCATGAATAAACACATTTGAACACACACATACTCCCACACTCATACATAAACAATGTGGCCTTGAGATAAATACTGTTTGGTTTCCATGTTAAAAAAAAACAAACAAACTATGTTATATTTATCCTCTGGAACAAATCTTTGGCTTTTAAAATGATTTAAATTAAAAAAAAAAAAAACAATTCAACTCCATAGGGATATTCTTAGAGAAATAAGTTGGCCAGCTAGACTTTTAAAACTGGGTCATTCACAATTGAGAAATAACTAAACACAGAGCACAATGGGACGGAACCAAACATTCTTTCACTCAACATAAACAAATTTGCAGTTTTTAAAATAACATTTCATTAAATTCTCATGTTGATTTTCTTTTTCACTTTCAAAATTCTACAATTACATCATAACAATTTTAGAAATTTCACGTGAACAGCAAATATGTTGTGCCTGGCTAAAAGTTCTGTAACTCACCCGGTACTAAGGTTTTTAAATCTCTCTATATAGAGTTCCCACTTGTGAGTTCAGTTCCTCTTGAAATCCTGCATCACACCACTACTCGGGCTCTCAAGGATAATCCACAGATGTTATCACAGCTGTATCTGTAGGGTTGTCTTTTATAGGAATGAGGTTTATAAAAGCAAACTGTCTATATACCTTTACGTTTTGCTTTTTCATTATTTTACTTACTAAATTGTTCAAATATCCTTAAGACCTTGACACCATTAGAAAAGCCTTTTTTCTTCCTCTGTCTATTCCACAAATCCTTACAGGAGACCTACTGTGCTATACACCTGTTCTGGGAGTTTAGGGGCCACCAGTGAAGAGTGTTGAGAAGAAAATCTCTACCTCATGGAGCTTGTTGTTAAGAAGAAATATGAATTTTTTGAAAATCTCAAAATTGAGATGAACAATGTTTTAAAGAGCCAGCCAGCACTCATAGGATGCTTGCCAGGTTCAAAACTAAGTCTGCTAGGGTACTTTTTTCCTTATAATTATTCTGTGTGTTGCATTCCATTGCCTTTCTCCATTCGACAATAAGAAAATGAGTCCTGGAGAGTTTAATATAGTTTATCTAGTCATGTGAGTCTTCAGTTCCAAGACTATTATTTAACTCATTGTTATGCATCTATGAATAAATACAAAGATTAGTTTACAAAATAAAGAAAAATCATAGAGAGTGACCAAAATTTCCAATTTAATTCATGCTAGTGAAAAGACCCCAAGAAAGAGATATCTTCATTAAGAAGGTTGCCACTTGGAGTTCTGAGGAAGGGGTGTTGTGGTTGAAGGATCCCAGGGCCTTGACAGGTATCCAGCTTATCTGAGGCATGCAAAGGATGCCAGTGTTGCTGGGAAAGGACCAAGTATGTCCAAGTCTGTGGGATGGGAGGGAAGTGAATTTGGACAAGCTGATGAGAGGCAGATCTCATAGGGCCATCTAGACTTTGCAAAGGAGTTTGGATTTTCTCCTGTTTATAATTGGAAGTTACTAGGGGAGTGAAGCAACGGAATGCCGTGTCTAAGTGAGGCATTAGAAACATCGCCCTGTGGATGGTGGATTATTGAAAGGGTCATGAACAGAGCAGGAAAATCAGTTACGGTTGAGCGCTAATCTATGTGAGAATTGATGGTGGTGGTTTGCGTGGAGACCCCAGCAACAGAAGTGAGAAAAATATTCAGATTCAATATGTTTTCTGAAGGCATGTGAGACATTTACTAATGTATCAGGGTGTGTGTGTGGTTGCAAGGTACCAACGTTAGTCCAAGGGATGTAGGTCTGAACATCTAGATGTAACATGGTGAAGCATCAACTAGGAGCAACTATTCTATTCAATTCTTGTTTCAGGACTTGTGAAGAAGGTATCACGATGTTTCTGATTTGAGGACTTGCTTTACACCTCCCCCGGCACCATTTAGTTATTAATAATCATTCATATTGTTGCATTTCGCTATATTCCATTTATTTATTTGTGTATTCATTCATTTACTAGATGTGTGTGTAAGATGAATGCACATGTGTGAGTGATGGCACCCATGCCGCAGCATGCCTCTGACGATCTCAGACGTCAGTCCTCACCCTCCACCTCGACTGAGACAAAGTCTCTCTCGTTTGTTACTGCATAGCCTAGGCTAGTTTGCCCATGATCTGTTCTCTGCCTCCCTCCTTTTTGAAGAGCACTAGGGTTACACACACACACACACACACACACACACACACACACACACACACACTACTGCACCCAGCTTTACTCAGGTCCTCTCATTTGCACAGCAAAATCTTTACCCACGGAGCCCACTCCCCAGCCCGATGTTCTATGGTTTTTATTACTGTTTAATATTCCGTACTGTATTCCAGCCCGATGTTCTATGGTTTTTATTACTGTATAGTATTCCATACTGTATTTCACAACATTCACTTAGGCTTTATCCTCTCAAAGAGTGTGGTTAAGTGGAACAGGCTCTTAAGAATATGTTACATTGCATTGTAAAGGGGAGTTAAAATTACAGATAGATTTGTTATTCAGCTGAACTGGGGCTGAAGAAATTCTCTGGGATAATCCAAATGGGGCTAATGTGAGTATCAGGGCCCTGGAATGAAGAGGACGGAAGTAGATGAAAGTGTGTCAGAAGCAGGAGAAAGGTTGAATCATACACTCTTTACTTTAAAAGACAGAGTTAGACCAAAAGCCATGGATCATGGAGAGTTCTACAAGATGTTCCCCACAGCCTCCAGATATGGACCTCCTGGCATACTAGCATTGACCCAGTAGAGCTCTGTTTGGACTTCTAGAACTGTGAGTTAATAAATCGTGTTGTTTTAATCCACCAGCTTTGCAGTAATTTGTTAGAGCTGGACACCAGCACAGGGGGTGTTATGATGCTTCTTGTCTTCTGGCTTGCAGAAATACAGGACTATCTCTGGGGTGTATGGCCAGGACTGAAGAGCCGATTCCTTGAGTTTGGGAAAGCAGACTTTTATAAGCTAACTCCCAATTGTTTTCCAGAGCAGTTGAACCATTTTGCCTCCTCACCAGCAACATAGAAGAGCCGTGATCGGTTTTTATCTTCTCCAATATTTTGTAATATTTGAAGTGTTAATTCTTTGTATGTATATGTGTGTGCAGGAGGTCACATCACATTCACCGTCAAGAGCACAGACGGAAATTAAGGCATTCATCAATGCTCACATGCTTGCTTGTACTCAACTCAAATTTTCCACTGACACATTTCAGGAACCTTAGCCTAGGGAATGGTGATGCCCAGAGTTGGTTTGGTCACAACCACATCAGTTAACTTAATTAAGACAATTGCCCACAGGCATGTCCACAGATCAACCCAATGTAGACAGTTCCTCATTGAGACTCTCTTCCCAGGTGATTCTTGGTTGTTCCAAGTTCATGGTTAAAGCTGACCATCACGGATGTGATGTGAAACAGAGATCCAGCCCATCCCTCCAACAGTAGATAATCATTCCCTTTTTTTCTCCATTTTTTTTTGTCACTGATATTTCATCAACTTCCCACATGTACCTATTTTGTGGCTCTCTGTTCTATCTCTGTCCCAGTACTACGTTTTAATTTTTATTTATTTTATTTCATGTTTATGAGTGTTTTGTTTGCCTGTATGTATACGTATCACCCACCTGTGTACCTGGTGCCTGTGGAGGTCAGAAGAGAACATCAGATCCACTAGAACTGGAATTACAGATGATGTAAGGCATCATATGGGTTCTGGGACTAGAACCTAGGTCGTCTGGAAAAGTAGCCATCTTTAACTTCTGAGCCATCTCCCCAGCCCAGTACCATACTTTTTTTAACTACTTCGTCTGCTTAAGCACAGACAGAAATTAAGGCGTTCATCAATGCTCATGTGCTTGCTTTTGCTCAGCTCAAATTTTCCACTCTTACATCTTTCAGGAACCTCAACCTATCTGGTAATGCATATTTTCTTGCCTTACTCTTCATGTTTAGAAATATCTTGGATATTCTTGGCCACATTTCCTTATTTTAACTTTCAAAGTTCTTTATCAAGACCCATGACCATCTTATTTGGGATTTAGGCTGTAGTTATATCCAGTGTGCCTTCTTCAAGTTCACCTAGAGAGACTGAACATCTATATGATGGCAAAGTCTCTATCTCTGAAAAAGGAAACTATCTCCATAATATATCCCTCTGGTGACTTATTTTGTTACTTTTAACATACTCTGGCCTGCATCTTTTCAAGATGACTCAAAATGGTCTTCAGCGTGGCAAATCCCTGCAGTGAATCACTCACTTTCTCCTCCCTGCCATGTATCCTAAAGACTTATAGATATTCTAGATAGTTCTGATCTCTCACTCTTCAAAAAAAAATTACATTTATTTTTGAAAGGGGTGTCACATGTGTCGTGATGCATTTGAGGACATCAGAGAACAATCTGTAACTTTACTACACACGTGGGACCTGGGGATTGAACCTGAATTGTCCCGATTGTCAGCCAGTCCTTTTGCCCTTTGAGTCATCTGACCAGCCCTGATAGCTCTCTCTAGCCAGCTCATTCTAGCCAGTAAGTATTTGATGAGTCCCAGATCTGTGGCAAGACAATGGATAATGGGTGGCGCTCAGAAGCAGGGTGTAGTCCCTGCTTCTAAGTAGCTTTTTAATTTAAGGACTGAAAAGAGATGGGTGAGCAATTCAAGACATTAGATATTTAAAGCTTAAAAATATGACTTCTTATAAATGATACAGCAATGTAAGATTATTCCATTTTAGTCCAGGGACTAGAAAATGATGTCTATAATTTCAAATGTGCTTCCTCGGGCCCTGACAGGAATCTGTGTTGTTATAGCAACCAGGCAGTACTGGTATTTCCAGCCATGACCTTAATCATTATGGAAAAGACTCTGTTCAATGTGGTCTATACAAGAGGCTTTAGAGATGTATTTTAAATTGATTGACATTTAAAGGAACTGGGATGTGTTTGTATTTTAGTGTTTAAAGAAAATAACCTTGGAAACACTTAACTGCCCCATGGGTTCTGAGTATCTCAAATTTGATATACTTTGGGGAGGGAAGGCCATAGACGGTCCTTTGGGAGAAGATCAAGCGTTTCTGCTACTCTAGGTAACCCTGACCAGATGTAGCCCATAACCTCTGTCCTGATGTGTAGGTTCAAGGCACTGCTTCCCTTAAATTGTTGCCCTTGTTCCCTTTTTTATGTAAGACAAGTGGAAGCAGGAGTCATGCACTTACTCCCCCACCGCCCTCTACTTCTCAGAAAACGCCTTGGAGTTGAAAGCATGATTGAGTGGCAGGTCAAGATGAGCTTTGAGAAATGCCCCTTCCTCCTTTTCATTCTGTGTCTTTACCCAACAACGGCAAGACTTGGGTGAAATCTATGTCAGTACCTGGTTCTTGCTCATATCCACCCTTAGTAACCTTTATTATTCATGATCTAAATAGTGGTATTTCATTACTTAAGTATGTGGAAATTCCAGCATTTACAAAAAAAAAATTTTCTAGTTGCTAAAGTGAATGATTGTTATAAATTAGGCAACTAAATAACAAAGGTACATTAACCGAAAGGAATATTGGGCTTCAAAGATGCCCTATGATAAAGGAGAGCTCATACCCAGCAAGCCTCAGTTTACCAGTGTGTAAAATGCAGTTAATTTCTATTTTATCTACCTCATCAACTTATTTTGAGAATGGAGTTCAATAAAGCAGCATTCCTATTCTTAAAAATATTTATTTTGTATGCATGTAGTGGAGGGGCATGTCTGTGTCACAATGTGTGTGGAGGTCAGAGGACAATATTTAAGTTCCAGAGATTGAATTCAGGTCACCAGGCTTGATGACAAGCTCTTTTATACCCTGAGCTATCCCACTGTCCTTGAAGCAATATATTTTTTTTCGAGACAGGGTTTCTTTGTGTAGCTTTGCACCTTTCCTGGAGCTCACTTGGTAGCCCAGGCTGGCCTCGAACTCGCAGAGATCCGCCTGGCTCTGCCTCCCGAGTGCTGGGATTAAAAGCGTGCGCCACCACCACCTGGCAAAGCAATATTTTAAAGCATTGCTTCATTGTAAGACTTACTTACAATGCCTGTTTTTAAAAACATAAATCACCCAGACTCTAATACTTTCCAAGGAACTGGTATTTATTTTTAATTTTTTTATAAAGAACATTTTTTTTCATTCATTCTACACACCTATCAAAGATCCCCTTGTTCCTTCCTCCCACCCCCCTAGCCTCCTCCTCCCAACACCCTCCCCACTCCCACTCACAAGAAGGCAAGGTCTCCCATGGGGAGGCACATCCAGTAGAGGCAAGTCTAAGCCCTTCCTCCTGCCTCAAGGCTGCATGAGGTGTCCCATCATAGGTAGTGGGCTCCAAAAAGTCTCCTCATGCACCAGGGATGGATTTTAATCCTACCTCCACAGGGCACCCCCAAGCAGATCAACTACACAATTGTCTCGCCATGCAAAGGGCCTAATCCAGGCCCATGTAGGCTCCACAGCCACTGACCCAACTTTCATGGGTTCCCTCTAGTTTGGTTTGGTCCTCCCTGCATGTTTTCTCATTATGATCCTGATGCACTTGCTCACAGAATCCCTCTTCTCTTTCTTTGACTGGACTCCTTGAGCTTTGTCTAGTGATTGGCTGTGGATCTCTGCCTCTGCTTCCATCAGTCATTGGAGAAAAGTTCTGTGATGACCGTAAGGGTATTCACTGGTCTGATCTCTGGGGCAAGCCAGTTCAGTTCAGGCACCCTCTCCACTATTGCTAGTAGTCCAGGCTGGGGTCATCCTTGGGGATTCCTGGCAACTTCCCTAGCACCAGGTTTCTCTATATCCCATGATATCTCTCTCTATCATACAACAATTAATAAATGGGACCTCCTGAAACTGAGAAGCTTCTGTAAGGCAAAGGACACAGTAAATAAGACAAAACAGCCTACAGAATGGGAAAAGATTTTCACCAAGCCCACATCTGACAGAGGGCTATTCTCCAAAATATATAATGAACTTAAGAAACAAGACATCAAAATAGCAAACAATCCAGTTAAAAAATGGGCTATAGAGCTAAACAGAGAATTCTCAAAGGAAGAATTTCAAATGCCCAAAAGACATTTAAGGAATTGTTCAGCATCCTTAGTTATAAGGGAGATGCAAATCAAAACGTCTCTGAGATACCATCTTACACCTGCCAGAATGGTTAAGATCAAAAGCACTGAAGACAGCTTATGTTGGAGAGGATGTGGAGCAAGGGGAACACTCCTCCACTGTTGGTGGGAGTGCAAACTGGTACAGCCACTTTGGAAATCAGTATGGCAGCAATTTCTCAGAAAATTGGGAATCAATCTTCCTCAAGACCCAGGTGTACCACTCTTGGGCATATAACCAAGTAATACTCAATAATACCACAAGGACTGGTAATTCTTACCATCAATTAAATCTGAGAATCATGAAAGAAAGAAAAGGATACAGTATGTAAGATGAAGAATCTTTTAGGAATGTAAGATTTTTCTGAACACACAAAAACACTTTTTAAATTATTTTACATGTGAGTCCTTCTCTTGACTGTTGGGTATGGCTCTTGTTTGGGACCCTGGTTTTAGACTCCATCCTAATGCAGGCAAATTGGGGAACAGTGATTTCTTTCACTTCTCAAGGCCTTGAATTCATACCTGCACAGTGACTGCATGGCTCCCTCCTGTAAGGTCCTATTTTCCACCAGTAATTCTCTCCTCAGCTCCCAGGCTCTGCATGCCTGAGACTTCAGTTCGGACTTCAGTCGGTCACCCTTAAGAAGGAGTCATAATCCATAGCCATATAATGTAAACAGTTATTACTTGTGAGACTCCACATCAGTATTTAAAAAAGTAAAAAAAATGGAGGAGCTAAAATACTCAATAGTTGAGTTGGGAGACTAAAGATACTTGAATAAGTGCGTGTAAACCCACAAGAAGTCACTTGATCATTTAAAATGGGAACTATAAATGACATATGCTGTGGACACAGATGAGGTGATGGTACTGTGGGCACAAACATTACAAGAAGCCTTCATTCTGATCATTGTCTGTGACAAAGCTTTGATTGTTTCTAAATAAAAAAGAAAGCATGTATATTTTTAAAGCTAAGGATATTTGTATACCACATACAATATTAAATATATTTTATATATTATATATAAGAATGTAGTAAGTCATATAACTAACATGCTTTATATATTCAATATGTAAGTATAATTATATACATATAATTATTTGTATATATACATATATTACATGTTTTATCTATTTTATTATGTATTTTATACACAATCTACTTTTAAAATCTAAAGGTCAGTAATGAAAGGAAAATTCTCTTCCCCAATTAAAGTCCTCATCATTTCTACTTAGCAGCCAAACTGGTGTTATCAACATGTCATTTTCAAGAAACACCCTCCAGGGTCTGGAGAGATTGCTCAGTGGCTAGAACACTGGCTGCTTTTCCAGAGGATCCAGATATGATTCCCAACACCCACATGGTGGCTCACAATTATCTGTAACTTCAGTATCAAGAAACCCCATTTCCTGTTTTGCCCTGAGTAGGACCAGGCATACATGTGGTACATGGACATATATGCAGCCATAACATCCATACACATGAAATAATAAGAGTAAAATAAAAAGAAACACTCTGCAGTGCCCACACATATCCACATACACAAACTTGTATACAAGCTTCTCACACAGAGCTCACACTTTGCTTTTCTCCCTTGGTATATCTTATAAACCAGTCCACACTTGCCCATATCAATTGACCATGTATTTCATGCCCATTGAGCTTTCCATATAATTGTACAGCCAGCCATTCTGCCATTCCTCATGTGGACGGGCATCTGGAGATCTCTCAAAATTTTGCTATTAATTATTTACTAAATGATAGTTCAGCGACAATTGTTGCATGTCCCTTGTGGCACATATCCCATGTGAATCTATAGGAGGGATTCCTGTAAATAGAGTGGCTGGATACTCTGGAATTATGAAGGATACTATGGGAGTGTCCTTTCTTCAGAGAATAGTACGAGTGTATTTTCTCCCTGTACTCATTAAAACACCCTTGGCATCTTTCACACTCTTACAGGTAATGATGGAGCCTTGCCATGCTGCAATGAGGCGGATCTCAAAAGCATTATTAGATGTTCAGTTGTCCCTTTGCAATTCTTACCTGTTTTTATCACTTCTTCCTCTATTTGATTAGACTGAGTCTTACAGAAAGAACGAGGTTATTAGTGAGTTTTGAGTCTCGCACTAAAAAAAAAAAAAAAAAAAAAAAATGTGAATTTCCGTCAAAGGCTTGTTTCTGAAGCTTCTTCAGGACTGGGTTTTGGTCCCAGCCAGGTGTTACCTTGTAATCTTGTCCCTGAGGACTTGACAACTCAATGGAGGGAGAACTTCTAGTGGCATCTGGGTGGCACTCTCATGTCTTGCAATGCAAGGACAGACCCCACACACATACATTACCGGGCCCTCGGTGTTGACCGTGCATGAGTGTGCCATCCCTGACTAGAAAGTCTGAGTAACAAAGAGCCCACACACATCAAGGAGGTGTTTTGAGAGGCCAGAACTGTCTCTGAGCCTCTGTGCACACCCTGATGCAGATTCAACTGGCATCTCCTCTCATATCTGCAGAACAAGAGCAAGAGGGGGCCATTGCAACCCTGGTGGTCTGGGTTGACTCCCAACCCCACTTCTTGCAAATGCATTGTTATTGGTGGTTTGCACGTCTTGTTTAGTTACATTAAAACAAACCCATAGAGAAACCTCAATCATTTTCTTCCAGAAAAATATCTTGAGAAATTCTAGCCATAAAACTTTTTTCCAAAGTGAAGACTTCTTTGCAGTGTGAAGGCTCATCATCACAAGCGGTGGAATGTAGGGTGGTGGGAGTTGAGGGAAAACGCACTGATTATAGAATGGCCTTGATGTGAAGGAGTACAGGCAGCTTTTCTGGTCTTGTGGGAAAAAAGCCGTGTTTCCTTCTGAAGAACCACATCTCTGATGCATTCTCAAAGTGGGCTCTGGTCTGGGCTCCTGTACAACCCTAGGCACGTCATAGTAGGAAGTCAATAAGCAAGGTGGCCGGGCATTGGTGGTGCAGGCCTTTAATCCCGGGACTCAGAAGGCAGAGGCAGGCAGATCTCTGTGAGTTCAAGGCCAGCCTGGTCTACAAAGCGAGTTCCAGGAAAGGTGCAAAGCTACACAGAGAAGCCCTGTCTCAGAAAAAAAAATAAGCAAGATGACTACACAGGAAGAGAAAGATGGCACACACCTGCAACCTCAGAAGTGCATAGCAGTCACTACCATTCACTTATAAAGTTTATTTTGTACTTTGTATGGGCCAACATGGTGAATGAGTTTTCTCCCAGATCCTTCACATGGTCGGTCCTACTGCGTCTATAACACACCAGGAAATAAAGTGCAGAAATGGTTTGCTGACTGCCACACAGCTCCCGAGTGGGCAGGCTGTATGGAGGAGGTTGTCACCAGCATTCATCATGTGAGACGTGGCCCTGTGTCTACATGGCTGCTTCTGCTACTGCTCTCGCACAGCTCCATCCTCTATCTTTCTCTAAAATTTGTCTTTCTTTTTTTAAAAATTTTATGTGTATGAGTGTTTTGCCTGCAAGCATGTGTGTACACCACATTTGTGCTTGGTGCCCATGGAAGTCAGAAGAGAGTATCAAATTCCCTACAGATTTTTCCAAACTACCCTCTGGCTTCTGGGAACAAAACCCCATTCCTCTGCAAGAACAGCAAGTAGCCTTAACTACTGAGCTATCTTTCCAGCCACTCCATCCTCCTCTCCTTCGGTCCCCACAATACCATTTTATAAGCATGGACATTTGCATAGACTCATATATTTTTAATTTACATATAGTGATTGCACATAGGCTGCAATGTAGCGTGGATAGTGTGTGATGACCAGATCAGGGTAATTGGAATATGTATACCATCTTTATATAAAATCTTCTGTAATATGTAGCCACAGGAGTTGAGCTCAGAGTGACAAGTCCAGGGTCTTTGTTCCCTGTAAAATATCACATGATGGGCCTCATTTCATTGCCTCCACTACCATGTACCCTCATTATCTTGTACTGGAGCTGGATCTTGTACTCTCATCTGCAAGCTGGAATTGTTAGGCTTTGGTGATAGAGGGTATTAGAAGGTATTGCCACAGGAATTCCCCCTTCTTCTTTCTGTGGTACTCCTTTCTCCTGACTCTTCCAGTGCATGATCCGCCAGACATCTGACCAAAGGAGTGAGTGTCCACGTCAGCAGCTAGCTCCTTTTGGGCCCGAGGTCCAGCCGCATTCCTAGACACCTTCTCAGGAAGCTTTGCAGTAAGCTCTGAGGCACACCACCTCCCTCTGTTGAGCCCTGCCTGGCACCTCAGAGCTCCAGCCAGCTCTGCCCACATGTTGCATGTGAATTTTATGGCCGTGTAGTGAGCCGGGCCTGGGCTCTGAAAGAAGCTAGCATCTGCAGCTTAAGGATTTAAACTGCTTTCTCATCATATGTTCTTTAGGAATCTTTTCCCTCAGTGCTGATTCCTCATGACTACAATATCTTCTTGTGAGTGATAACTCTTTATCCCAAGTAAACTTTCTGTGTTCAGATGTCCGTATGTGATTGGTCCCTGAATCAACTATTTGTTGCTTTGACCACTTGGGCATTAGGAGATATTTATCCAAATGATAACAAGAAGAAACACCTATGAAATATACAAAGATTGTTCCACA
The DNA here is from genome assembly GCF_049852395.1 of Peromyscus maniculatus bairdii. Taxonomy (NCBI): domain Eukaryota; kingdom Metazoa; phylum Chordata; class Mammalia; order Rodentia; family Cricetidae; genus Peromyscus; species Peromyscus maniculatus. The sequence continues at coordinate 5,956,818 of NC_134868.1, read as the reverse complement.
ACATTAAACTACCTCAAATCTTTAAAAAAAAAAAAAAACCCTATGTTTCAGTTACATCCCTGAGTGTGTTGGTTAGATTTTGTTTGCTTGTTTGTTTGTTTGTTTTGTTTTGTTTTGTTTTGTTTTTTGTCAACTTGACACATGCTGGAGTCATTTCAGAAAAGAGAACTTTAACTGAGAAACTGCCTCCATCAAGTTGACAGTGTGGGATGTTTTCTTGATTAATGATTGACGTGAGAGAGCCCAGCCCACTGGGGTGGTAGTACCACTGCTGGGCACATGGTTCTGGGGGATATAAGAAAGTAAGCTGATGTCTGCAGACACGGCTGGGCCCCTGGTGGAGCACTGGGAGTCTAATTAGGGAGAAAGAGGAGGGTTTATATGAGCGAGAATTGTTGAAACCAAGGTTGGATAAAGCACAGGGACAAATAACCAAATGAATGGAAGCACAGGATCTATGAACCAAAGGCTGAGGGGCCCCCAACTGGATCAGGCCCCCTGAATGGGTGAGACAGTCATTTGGCTTGATCTGTTTGGGAGGCAGCTGTGCGTTGGTGCCGGGTCCTGGGCTCGTTGCATGAGTTGGCTGTTTGAATCCTGGGACTTATGCAGGGACACTTGGCTCGGTCTGGGAGGAGGGGACTGGACCTGCCTGGACTGAGTCTACCAGGTCGACCCCGGTCCTCGGGGGAGACCTTGATCTGGAGGAGGTGGGAATGGGGGGTGGGCTGGGGGGAGGGGGGGCGAGAAGGGGAGAACAGAGGAATCTGTGGCTATTATGTTGAACTGAATGGTGTTGTAAAATAAATTTAAAAAAAAGAAAGACAGAAAGTAAGCTGAGCTGGGCGGTGGTGGCACAAGCCTTTAATCCCAGCACTCAGGAGGCAGAGCCAGGCAGATCTCTGTGAGTTCAAGGCCAGCCTGGTCTACTGAGTGAGATCCAGGAAAGGTGCAAAGCTACACAGAGAAACCCTGTCTCAGAAAAAAAAAAAATTAAGCTGAGCAAACTGTGGTGAGCAAGCCAGGAAGCAGAATTCATTTATGGTCCCTGCCTCTGTTTCTGCTTGATTTCCTGACCTGAATTCCCTCCATTATGGGCTGTGATTGGGATGTGTAAGCTAAATAAACTCTTTCTTCACCAAATTGCTTTTGGTCACGGTGTCTATCACAGCAATAGAAAGTAAACTAGCTAGGGTCCAACTCCCTGTCCTATCCAGTTGATTTTTTTCCATCATCTTTTGGATCTCAGGATACTCCTCTTTTAGGATTAGAGGACCATGAGCGATCATGACAATGATGCCACAGAACATGCTCATGGCATTTTCATATGTGTGAAGTCTTTCAACTATGAGAACTACTCCCAGAACACCAGAGCAAGCTTCAAGGCCTCTTCTCTAAGAAAGAAAAGCTTGTCACTGGAAGGATTAAATGACTCCCAAGGGCAAGTGATGGAAACTAAAATCTAAGACTAAGGTGGGTGCCTTTCCAATCCCTCCCCCCATTTCCCTGTTTCCTGAACAAAGGCACTTCCCTGTGCTAAGGAACACCAGAGTCCAGCAAATGGAAGTGATGAGTGTTCTTTAGGGAGGGGCTGTAGGGCTTCTCGGAACCCTCTGTCACTGTGGAGCAGAAGTCATCCTAAGTCATCCTAAGCGCTGGAGGAGCTCCAACTCAGCCACATAGGGAGAAGAAGCAAGAGCTGAGGGTAGGCGAGGGCCGGGGTTGGAGGACAGTAGAGATGGATCACACATTCTGCCTGAGTCTGGTCAAGGTGGTCCTTCTGAGCAGGGAGCTAAGGCTTGGCAGAGGAAGGAGCTGGAGGCGGGTGGGCAATAGTGGCGTTGCCCATCCTGTTCTGTGGGAGATTTCCTCTTGCCATCTGAGAACGCATGCTTGGCTTCCCATTCTCAGGTAATGCAGACAAACAACTGCACACAGTCCAGGCATGAACTGGGTGAGATAGGTCCTTCGTCGCACTAGGCTCTCCCAGCATGCGCTGACTCTAGAGAAAATGGTATCTGACATTGTTACTTTATAAAGTTTGTGGTCAGCCTTTGGGGCGTACCCCAGAGAGCAGAACAGGAGGAAAGTGCAGGCGCTGCATAACAGCACCCCACTTGATGGGAGCATTTGTCCTCTAGTAAAGCACACTTCAGAGGGAATGATTAACTGTTCTTTGAGTCACCTTCACACCATGGAAAACATGTTTCCTCTTCTCTTTTCCCTTATGATTCAGCTGCTACTTCCTCCACCCACGATTTAGCAAAGCCACTAAATTCCTTCTCTAAATCTGGGGTCCTTAGGTAATGCAGAAAGATGCATAAAAGCACATGAATAAACCCTGTTTTTAATTTTTTAACAAACTGTGCTAAGAGTCAGACTCGGAGAGAAGTTGGTCACTGGGGTAAACATGTGCAGATAAGAACATATCTGTGTGCACACACAGCAGTCCTCCCTGTCACCAGCCTGTAACGCCCTTGATGGCCACGATTAAGGTAATCGTGACGATGGCTGGCAGTTATTAGCAGAGGCCGAATTGTTCTGCTTTGATGTGCAATTACATTTAAATCCCAAAAAGAACACAAAATGCATGTGGATAAAAATGCTACATCTACCCAAATTTAACAGCTGGGAGCTTCTACCGGGAAAACTTCGTTATCTAATTGCCACAGATCTCCTCACAGCTTTCTACCTCACTTCAGTTTTCCCCTCAAATCCAGACAAATATTCCTTAAATCTCAGAAGTATTTGGATTTTCTTTTCTAATTATATTTTTTACTCTATCAAACCTCTTATTTTGATATTGATTTTATCTTTTGATAAAAACTGTAAAAATAGTACAAAGCTTCTGTTGTAATTTGCTGGGAGATTAGCTCAGCTATTAAAGTGCTTGCCTTGTAAGTATGAGAAGCTGAGTTCAAGCCTTAGAAATCACGTGATATTGAGGACCATGGTGGTACGCACTAGTAACCTCAGCATTGGAGGCAGAAAAGAATGATCCCTGGGCCTTGTGGTCAGCTGGTCAGCTAGCTAATTAATGAACACAAGGCCAATGACTCTGATTCAAAAGATGTGGATAGTGTTCCTGAAGGTAACACCTGAAGTTGTCTTCATGCACACACATACACATATACACCCATGTGCACCAGCACACATATGAACACACACACACACACACACACACACACACACACACACACTTATGCTAACATAACTCAAGAAAAGTAGATAAATGTTCTAAGAAGAAAACTGGCCAGTCTAAAAGTAAGAGAATGGCATGAAGACTTTGTAAGATAATTCTAGTTGGAGGTTGCAAAGAAACCAGATCACCCCTCAACATGTCACTGTAACAGGCCTATGACTTTTGGTAGGGGTACATTCTAAGGAATGGATTGCTGGAACATGGGTCTCTGGACTGGAGGTTACAAAGAACTCTGGGTACAGAGCTGGTGAGAGAGATAAATCCTGTGAACTTGGTAAGAGAAATCCAAAGCATGGCAGTACCTCCTGGCCGGCGTCTGCTTCCTCTGAAGTCTTGGGCATGGAACAAAGACCGAGTCTTCATTAATTGTATAAGAGGGGCTCTGCATGGTGTGTCTGCGACGGAAGTGTTAGTGGAGGGACAGTTGTTGTTTAAAGGAGAACAGTAAATGAATGAAAGTTTGGCTCCTATGTGGTTTACAGCTCCACACCCCACCCCCATCCCGTCCCCTTCTCCTGCCTGCTTCAGAAGTTGGAGTCAAGCAACTTTGGACTTCAACCACAAATGATTTTCCGCTATATAAAAGCCCTTTTCATAAATGGCTGTTTTCATGGGTCAGTTACTCAGAGGAGGAAGTGGTTTCCTTTAACAGAGCCTCCTTTTTATTTTCTTTAATTGTGTATGTGTGTGTTCCTGTGTGTACGGGTGCATGTATGTATGCATACACATGTGTGCTTGCACATGTGAAAGTCAGAGGTCATCTGGTATTTTTACATGGGTTCTGGGAATCAAACCCAGGTCCTCACGTTTATGCAGCAAGCACTTTACTAACTGCTTTCTCCAGCCCATAGCGTTTCCTTTCTCTAATGTTTGGGAAGGACTGTGGATAGAGTCAGAAGACCTGGATTTGCGATCTGGATCTGCCACTCATGTATTGTGTGACCTGAGCATGACACAGAACCTTCTGGAATGTGTGTGTATCTGCCTGCAAAGTGGACTGGATGCTTCCCATTTTGTTCACAGTAGATCAAACATATGTCTATATGCTGTGAGGTACCACATGCGTGTAATATTAGTTATATCTCATTAGCAGCTTCCATCCACATATCTTGAACTAAATCTCTATTTCTCTTAAGACTTATGAGAAATTCAGAGGTATCATAATACACTCCTTAAAAGACATTGAATATCCCTTAATAATCCTCCTTAAAAGAAGCTAGAAATAGAACTCTTGGTCTCTGCAAACACAGCTCACCACAAATTAAGACATGATACTACATCTCTGTTTTTCTGAGACTCAAGGTCTAAACTAGATGGCTGCTTGGCCATCTTCCTGTCTGGGTAGGATTCATTTGAATAAGAACCACATATGAAGAACCATCAGCTTGAGTGTTAGAAGCAAGGACATCTTTACCACATGTAGGGTACTAAAACAGGTTTTATGGGAAAACCAAGGCAAACTGCTTGCTATTTGATTGCATATTTATTTATTCATTCATTCATTTTTATTTTCTTTTTTTAAGAAACTGTGTAAGAAACTTGGCTAACAAAGCTTTATCGGGTCCTCTTTCACCTAAAGGATGTGTCTAGTTGTTCTTGCCAAATATAATGAAATTCCTTACCAAAATTCTCAGGGGGCAAATAGTCATATATTTTAGGAGCATCTGGCCCAGGGATGTGAATTGTGAAATGCTTTTCAGAGAATTATCCAGTGATATCTAGTTTTGATGGAAAATGAGACTTATTTTGTTGTTGTTTGGATTTGGAAAAGTGAATCTTATGGGAAATCAGCCAAGTTCCTCATACGAAAGTCCATTTCCCCTGTTTCTGGATAAGGAAGAATAGAAGGCTGGGTATCTTTCATAGTTCAGAAGAAAAGAGGTTTTCATCAGGGAATGCTTCTGCATGGGATCCCCTGGGAATCCCTGTACCAATGGGAGCTTAACAGAAGGTGCATGTCTAATAACTTGAGATGTTTAGTCACAGTATGTCTAGACTTGAGGCTTCTCCTCACCTCTCCTCCTGCTTTCTTTTGGTTCCCTTAGTACGAACAAAACAAGAACTTTGAAAGGGTACCTTGGAATTCTGTACAGTTCACCAAATTACACAATATCTTAACTCTAATAGGAAAAATAAAAGCCAGAAATTGCCATCTGCAATATAGTAAAAAGTCATAATGACCAGACACTACATCCAACACCTAGACCTATGTTCAGGCTCTGGTTCCTTCAGGGTTGAAAAACTGCCACAGCCTCCCACTCAGCCTGCCTGGGCCTGAGGCTTCCCTTAATCTTTCCTGCACAGCCCTGGCCCAAGACATATTGTCAGATGATCATCTTCTTGGGCTCCTTCCTCTGCCAACAGGTAAGAAAACAGCTTGGGCTCAGGCTGGTGCTGCGTGCCTTCAGTCCAGCACTCAGAAGGCAGAAACAGGTGGATCTCTGTGGGTTTGAGGCCAGCCTAATCTATACAATGAGTACCAGGCCAGTAAGAGCTACAGAATAAAACCCTGTCTCAAGAGGAGGAAGATGAGGAGGAAAGAATGCAGCTGGGTCAGCTGGGTTACAAAATGTGTGCTTGTAATCCCTGCACTTGGAAGATAGACACAAGATCAAGAGACCAAGGACTCAGCTACATATGGAGTTTAAGGGTAGCCTGGATTATATAGCATAACTCTGTCTTGAAAATCAAATAAATAAGTAAGCAAGCAAGCACTTGCCTATCCTGGTCTGAGAGCTCCATTATAATTCTATCTCAGCATGCCTCTCCTCCCCCATTTCCTACCTGTGTTCCGTGCAACCTTTGCCTCCTTCCCACCACCATTGCTGTTCTGACATTCGTCCCTTCTTCTCTGTCTGTTGTCCAAACAGCTTCAGGATAGCTTGCGCTTTCCCAGAGGTATCTGCTTCTTTCCTGAGATCCGTTCCTGAACTTCCTTCCCCAGTGAAACCCACCTCCGTCTTGGGAATGCAGCTCCTTCCCACACCCACAGTGACGGAACCTTCCCTTGAATATTAGTAATTTTCTGTCATTTGCATTAAATCTCTGACAAAATGGCAATTTTCAACACTGTTATAGACTGAGTGTTGTATTCCCACTTAAGTGCTGAAGCCCAATGTGGTTCATTGGTGTTTGGAGATCTGGCCTCTAGGAGGACATGAGGAGTAAATAAGATCATGAAGGCTGGGCCTTCCACTGACTCCGTTAGATCCTTAAGAAGACACTCTTCAAAAGAATGTACTGAAGAAAGGCCCTGTGGGTATATGGAGAGATAGCAGCCATCTGCTAGGGAAAAAGAGAGGCCTCACCTGGCCATGCTGGCATCCTGATCCCACAATTCCAGCTTCTAGACATGTGAGAAAATATATTTCTGTTATTTAAGCCACTCAACTTCTAGTTCTTTATTGTGGTCATCGGAGATGACTAAAAGTAACTTCCCTTTGTCCTGTTTTATCTCCCATCTTCTCCCTGGATGACTCACTGTCCTGGAGAGCAGGATCTCACATCCTGTAGCATCTTACACATGACTCAGTGACTCAACATTCAGATTCAACCCAGTGTTTCTGACCAGTAGAGGAAGAACCTGTCTACATTTGTGGAAGAATGGTTTTAAATCTAACTCAAGTCAGCCACTGTAGTGTGTGTACGTAAAGTCAGCACTTGGGAGGCAGAAGCAGGAGGATTGCTGTAGGCTTGAGGCCAGCCAGGGCTCCATAGCATGACCTTGTGAGGGAAAAAAAAATGATAATGATGGTGATGATGATGGTGATGGTAATGGTGATGATGACGATGATGATGATGATTGGACCAAGCTTTGTGGTATAGGCCTATATAACCCAGCAGTTTGGAGGGAGAAGTTGTAGGATCATGAGCATAAGTCCAGCCTGAGCTACATGGAGAGAACCTCTGTCGAAACAAAGACAAGAGTATGGTGGTATTTTATTTGTACTGAAATGTGATTTTAATTGTATGTTAATAAATAAAGTTACCCGGGGGTCAGAGCTATTAGAGCCATAGCAAGAGTGTGGCGGTGGTGGCGCACGCCTTTAATCCCAGCGCTTGGTAGACAGAGCTAGGTAGATCTCTGTGTGTTCAGGGACACAACCAGCATTGGAGACATACGCCTTTAAGACCTGGAGGGCTGTACCTTCAGACAGTGACGAGGCAGTCACGTGTTTGGGTTACAACCAATGAGAAGGCAGAACAGAAACACTATTTAAAGACAAACACACAGGAAGTAGGTCTCTTTCGGGGAGGTAGGAGCACGGCAGGAGGAAGGGTAAGGTTTTAGCTCTGAGCTCTGACCTCTCGGCTCTCTCTTTTACATTGGTTCTGTGTTTCTTATTTAATAAAACGGTTGGTTACATCTGCACAAGAGCAAGCAAGCAAACAAAAAGAGTTGGGCACATAACTCAATGGTAGACTACTTGCCTGCCTAGCATGCTCAAGTTCAATGGCTGACACTTTAGGGAAACAATGAATAAATAAATTCATGATAGCTTTTGGATCTTGAAGATTGTATTCTAACTAGAATAATGCTTCCTAAAAATAGTAACTGAGAGGCTAAAGAGATGGGTCAGTGGTTAAGACCACTTGTTGTTCTTGTAGAAAACCCAGGTTCCATTCCCAGTATGTACATAGTAGTTCACAACTGATTGTAATTCCAGTTCCAAGGCATCCAATGGCCTCTTCTGGCTTCCCCAGGGCACCAGGCATACATGTAGATATACATGCAAGCAAAACACTCGTACACATAAAATAAAATAATAATTATTAAAAATATTATTATTGGGCTTGAGACTTCATTGTCTGAGTTGAGATTTTTAGTTGATTCTCTCAGTATTTGAATGTTATTCAGCCTTCCTTACTGTTGACAGTGTTTCAAATTAGTTTCTCATCTCTCTGACTCATTTGAGCACACAGCCTACCATCTCTACATCCTGCACATGTTTCTTCACAACAAGAGACCTTTCTCTATTATCATGAAGACAAATGCCAGCCCTTCCTTCAACTGAGCTGCTGGGACTTCTCAGGAAGCTAAACCAGAATTAGTGAGGTTAAACACTTCACAAATAAAGTTCTTACCCCAATCACTTTGTACAAAATCCCAGACACTTATCCTTTTTTTGTTTTTGTTTTCAATACAACCTGACCCACAATTTCCCCTCCTACTCCTCTCATTTCCCCCACCCCTCATCCCCTCTCCCCCAAAACCATCCCTCTGTCTCCCTTCAGAAATGAGCAGGCCTCCCAGAAATATTCACTGAACACTCTTGGGGAGAATTATTTTAAGATGTATTACTTTTGTTTATGTCGCATTTGTTTAACTCTGTGAAGTTGTGTTAGTTTGTCTGTCTAAAACACCTGATGGTCTAATAAAGAGTTGAATGGCCAATAGCAATGAAGGAGAAAGAATAGGCAGGGCTGGCAGGCAGAGAGAATATATAGAAGGAGAAATTTGGGAAAAGAAGGTACAAGAATTAGCAAGAGAAGGAGGAAGACTCCAGGGGCCATCCACCACACTATACAGCAAGCCACTGAGTAAGAGTAAGATTTCAGAAGTAAGAGAATGGAAAAATCCTAAAGGCAAAAGGTAAACAGGATAACTTAAGTTAAGGAAAGATTGCAAGAAACAAGCCAAGCTAAGACCAGGCATTTATAAGTAAGAATAAGCCTCCATGTGATTTATTTGGGAGCTGGGTGGCAGTCCACCTCCACCCCGAAAAAAGCAAAAACAAACAACAATATTTCGGCACTCAACATGGGGCCATAGAAAGCTGAACAACAGAACACAGTACAAGATACAATGAAACTAGGCACATACCCTTATATCAAGGCTGGATAAGGCAACCCAGTAGGAGGAAAGGATCTTAAGAGCAAACAAAAGAGTCAGAGACACCCCTATTCCCACTGTTAGGGGTTCCCCAAAAATACTAAGCTAACAACCATAACATGATTGCTGGTTCAATCCCTGTGAACCTTTATGAGGCCTGCTTACTTGAAGTCTGTGGGCTGTGTTCTCCTGGTGTCCTCAGCCCCTCTCTCTCCTACATTTCTTTCTCCCCCTCTTCCACGAAGCTCCCTGAGCTCCAAAGGGAGGGACCCAGTGGAGATCTTCAATTTGGGCTCTCTCTCTGCCTAATGTTTGGCTGTGGGTCTCTGCATCTGTTTCCATCAGCTGCCTTCAGGTAGCTTTGCTGATGACAATTGGGGTAGGCACAGATCTACGTCTATGTAAGGATATTATTAGAAATCATTTTATTGATTTTTTTCTATCATAGGTCTCTGGGTTATCAAGCCACTGATTCCTGGTCATCCACACATGGATGAGCAAGCATGAGCTCCCTCTCAGGGCATGGACCTCAAGTTATACCAGTCATTGGTTGGCCATTTCCAGAAGTTCTGTGCCTTTGTTGCCCAACTATATTGATTGCAGGCAGGATAGATTGTAGATTGGAGGGTTTTTTGGCTGGGTCCATGTCCCAGTCCCTCCTCTGAAAGCCTTGCCTGGTTACTTGCCTGGTCAGTTCAGGCTCTAAATCCTCAATTTCTAGGAATCACCCTTGTAGAATCCTGAGAGCTTCTACTAGACTAGGTTTCCACATCACCTAATCCAAATGCCCTCCAATTCCATTCATCTCTCCCAGTACTATCTCCCTCCATCCCTCTTCTCATCCTCTCACCTGATCCCTCCTGTTCCCATCCACACCCACCCCAGTACACCCAGAAATCTATTCTATTTCCCCTCCCAATGAGATCCATTTAGAGCCTTCCTTGTTACTTAGCCTTTCTGGGTCTGTGGATTGTAGCATGAATATCATTGACTTAACAGCTAATATCCACTTATAAGTGAATACATACTATTTGTCTTTTTGGGTCTGGGTTACCTCATTCAGGATGATTTTTTTCTTGTTCCATCCATTTACCTGCAAATTTTATGATATCATTTTTTTAACAGCTGAATAATACTCCATTGTGTAAATGTACCACATCTTCTTTATCCATTTTTCTGTTCAGGGACATTTAGGTTGTTTCTAGGTTCTGGTTATTATGAATAAAGCTGCTATGAACATAGTTGAGTAAGTGCCCTTGTAGTAAGATGGAGTATCCTCTAGGTATATGCCCAGGAGGGGTATAACTGGGTCTTGAGATCAATCAATTCCCAATTTTCTGAGGAACCACCATATTAATTTCCTTTGTGATTGTATGAATTTTCACTCCCACTAGCAATGGAGGAGTGTTCCCCTTGTTCCACATCCTCATGCGTCACTTGTGTTATTGATCTTAACCATTCTGACAGGTGTAAGATAGAATCTCAAAGTAGTTTTAATTTGTATTTCCCTGATAGCTAAGGATGTTGAACATTTCTTTAAGGGTTCCTCAGACATTTTGGTTTCCTCTATTAAAATTTTTTGTTTAGATCTGTATCCCACTTTTTAAATGGATTATTTGTTTTCTTGATATCTAGTTTCTTGAGTTCTTTATAAATTTGGATATTAGCTATGGTGGTTTGAATAGGAATGTCCCCCCCCCCCATAGACTCATGTTTGAATGCTTGGCTCATAGGGAGTGGCACTATTATGAGATGTGGCCTTGTCGGAGAAAGCGTGTCACTTTGGAGACAAGCTTTGAGGTCTTATATGCCCAAGCTATACCCAGTGAGACAGACCACTTCCTGTTGCCTTCTGCCCAAGATGTAGCCATCACCATATCCATCTGCATGCCACCATGTCCTGCCATAGTGATAATAGACTGAACCTCTGAAAATGTAAGCCAGCTCCAATTAAATGTTTTCCTTTATAAGAGTTGCTATGGTCGTGGTGTCTCTTCACAGTGATAGAAACCCAAACTAAGACATTAGCCCTCTATCTGATGTGGAATAGGTGAAAATCTCTTCCCATTCTGTAGGCTGCCATTTTGTCCTATTGATGGTATCCTTTGTCTTACAGAAGCTTGTCAGTTTAATGATGTCTCATTTATTGATTGTTGATCTCAGGGCCTAAGCTATCAGTGTTCTGCTCAGGATGTTGTCTCCTTTGCCAATGCATTCGAGGTTACTTCCCACTTTCTCTTCTAATCGGGTTCAGTGTGTCTGGTTTTATATTGAGGTCTTTGATCCACTTGGACTTTAATTTTGTTCAGGGTGAGAGATGTGGACTATTTGCATTCTTCTAGATGCAGATATCCAGTTAGACCAGCACCATTTGTTGAAGATGCTTTGTTTCTTCCATTGTGTATTTCTGGCTCCTTTATTGAAGAACAGCTGTCCTTAGGCCTGTGAATTTGTGTCTGGGACTTTTATTTGACTTCATCAGTGTTTGTTTTTATGAAAATACCATGCAGTTTTTAATTACTATAACTCTGTAGTACAGCTTGAAATATGGGTTGGTGATACCTCTGGAAGTTCTTTTATTGTACAGGATTTTTTTTCTTTCTTTCTTTCTTTCTTCTTCTTCTTTTTTAAGCTAACCTGGGTTTCGTGTTTCCATATTAAGTTGAGTATTGCTCTTTCAAGGTTTGTAAAGAATTGTGTTGGAATTTTGGTGGGGATTGCATTGAATCTGTAGATTGTTTTGAATAGGATAGCCATTTTTACTATGTTGATCTTACCGGTCCATGAACATGGGAGATCTTTCAGTCCTCTAATATCTTCTTCAATGTCTTTCTTCGAAGACTTGAAGGTTTTATCATACAAGTCTTTTGCTTGGTTGGTTAGAATTAAGATATTTTATACTGTTTGTGTCTATTTTGAATGGTATTGTTTCCCTGGTTTCTTTCTCAGTTCATTTGCCATTTGTATACAGGAGGGTACTGATTTTTTTTAAGTTAATCTTTTATCTATGCACTTCACTGGAGGTGTGTATCAGCCATAGGAGTTCCCTTCTAGATTTTATTGGGGGAGGGTCTTATGTATATAATTATGTCACCTGTAAATAGCAATAATTTGACTTCTTCCTTTCCAATTTCTATCCCCTTGGCTCCTTCAGTTGTCTTGTTGCTCTAACTAGAACTTCAAGTACTACATTGAATAGATATGGGGAGAGTGGACAGCCTGTCTTGTTCCTGATTTTAGTGGAATTGCTTTGAGTTTCTCTCCATTTAATTTGATGCTGGCTTGCTATATATTGGTTTTATTATGTTTAGGTATATATTGATCCCTGATCAATCCAAGACTTTTGTCATGAAGGAGTACTGGATTCTGTCAAAGGTGTTTTCAGCAACCAATGAAATGATCATGTGGTTTTTTTTTCCTTCAGTTTGTTTATATGATGGAATACATTGACTGATTTTCATATGTTGAGCCATCCTGCATCTCTGGGTTGAAGCCTACTTGATTATAGTGAGCGATCTTTTTGATGTGTTCTTGGATTTGTTTTCCGGGTATTTTTTTTTTTTTTTTTTTATAAAGATTTATTTATTTATTATGTATACAGTGTTCAGTTTGCATGTATGCCTGCAGGCCAGAAGAGGAAGTCAGTTCTCATTACAGATGGTTGTGAGCCACCATGTGGTTGCTGGGAATTGAACTCAGGACCTCTGGAAGAACAGTCAGTGCTCTTAACCTCTGAGCCATCTCTCCAGCCCCTGTTTTCCGGGTATTTTATTGAGTACTTTTGCACCTATGTTCATAAGGAAAATTGGTCTGTGATTCTCTTTCTTTGTTGAGTCTTTGAGTGCTTTGAGTATCAGGGTGATTGTGGCCTCATAAAATGAATTTGACAATGTTCCATCAATTTTATTTTGTAGAATAGTTTGAGGAGGGTTGGCATTACTTTCAATTTTTTTGACATTTCTCTTCTTGAAAGTCTGATAGAGCTCTACACTGAAACCCTCTGGCCCTAGGCTTCTTTTTTTATTGTAAAACTTTTAATTACTGCTTCTATTTCCTTAGGGGTCACAGATATGTTTAAATTGTTTATTTGATCTTGATTTAACTTTGGTAAGTGGCATCTATCAAAAAAATTGCCCATTTCTTTTAGATTGTCCAATTTTGTGGAGTATAGGGTTTTTAAGTATGACCTAATGATTCTTTGGATTTCCTCAGTATCTGTTGTTATGTCCCCCTTTTCATTTCTGATTTTGTTAGTTTGGATATTCTCTTTCTGTCTTTTAGTTAGTTTTGATAAGGGTTTATTAACTTGTTAATTTCTCAAAGAACAACTCTTTGTTTCATTGATTCTTTGTATTTTTTTATTGTTTCTATTTTATTGATTTCAGCCCTCAGTTTGATTATTTCCTGCCATCTACTTCTCTTAGGTGGGTTTGCTTCTTTTTATTCTAGAGTTTTAAGTTGCACTGTTAAGTTGCTAGTATGAGATCTCTTCAATCTCTTTATGTAGGCACTTCATGCTATGAATTTTCTTCTTAGCATTGCTTTCATTGTGTCCTATAAGTTTAGGTATATTGTGTATCCTTTTTCATTGAGTTCTAGGAAGTCTTTAATTTCTTTCTTTATTTCTTCCTTGACCCAGTCAGTAGTCATTCAGTAGAGAGTTGTTCAGTTTCCATGGGTTTTTAGGCTTTCTGTTGTTTCTGTTGTTGAAATTCAGCTTTACTCTGTGGTGGTCTGATAGGATGCAAAGGGTGATTTCAATTCTTGTATCTGTTGAGACTTGTTTTGTGACTGAGTATGTGTTCAGTTTTGGAAAAAAGTTCCGCTAGGGGCTGAGAAGAAAGTATACTCTTTTGTGTTAGGGTGAAATGGATCTGTTGGGTCAATTTCATTTACAATGTCTTTTATAATCAATTATAAATGCCCTGTATTTCTCTGTTTATTTTTTGTCTTGATAACCTGTCTGTCAGTGAGAATGGTTGTGAAATAATCTTTTTGTACACTGTGAAGATGTGTTGCTCTCATTGGTTTAATAATGAACTAAATGGCCAATAGCTAGGCAGGAAGAAGTTAGGCAGGACTTGCAGACAGAGAGTGAGCTTTGGGATGAAGCAGGACAGAGTCACCACAAGAAGTGGGGAGAAGCAAAATAAGCATGCCATACTGAAGAAAGGTACTGAGCCATGTGGTAGAACTGCAGATAAGAAATATGGGTTAATTTAAGTTGTGAGAGCTAGTTAGTAATAAGCCTAAGCTATTTAAGCATTTGTAATTAATAATAAGTTTCTGTGTGGTTATCTGGGAGCTAGCTGGTGGGACAGAAAATTTTGCCTACAGAAAGTTGGGTATTGAAGTTTCCCACTATCAATGTGTGAGAGTTAGTGTGCGATTTACGCATTAGTCATGTTTCTTTTACAAATGTGGGTGCACTTGAGTTCAGGGCATAGACATTAAGAATTGAAATGTTTCTGGGTGGTGATGGCACACACCTTTAATCCCAACACTTGAGATACAGATACAGATGTATCATTGTGAGTTCAAGGCCAGCCTGGTCTAAGAATTCCAGGACAGCCAGATCTGTTACACAGAGAAACCCTGTCTCAAAACAAAACAAACAAACAAACAAACAAACCAAAAAGAATTCAAATGTCCTCTTGGTGGATTTTTCCTTTGATGAGTATGAACTGTGCTTCCCTTTTGGTTTGAAGTCTATTTTGTTAGATGTTAGAATGGCTATTCCAACTTGTTTCTTAGATCCATTTGCTTGAAAGATCTTTTTCCAACTGTTTATTCTGAGGTAATATCTATTGTTGATATTGAAGTGTATTTCTTGTATGCAATAGAAGAATGCATCCTGTTTTTGCATTCATTCTGTTAGTCTGTGTGTTTTTATTGGGAAATTGAGTCCATTGATAATTAAGATATATCAATGATCAATGATTGTTAATTCCTGGTTTTTGTTTGTTTGTTTGTTTTTGGCTGTTGTTGTTGTTGATAGTGGTGTATGCGTGTGTGTGTGTGTGTGTGTGTGTGTGTGTGTGTGTGTGTGTATGTGTTTCCCTTTTTTTTTTTTTTTTTTTTGGTTTTTCGAGACAGGGTTTCTCTGTGTAGCTTTGCGCCTTTCCTGGAACTCGCTTTGGAGACCAGGCTGGCCTCGAACTCACAGAGATCCTCCTGTCTCTGCCTCCCGAGTGCTGGGATTAAAGGCGTGCGCCGCCGCCGCCGCCGCCGCCGCCGCCGCCGCCGCCACCACCACCACCCGGTGTTTCCCTTCTTTTGGTTTTGATTGAGTAAGATTATTTATATTCTGTGCTTTCATGAGTATAGTTAACCTCTTTGGGTTTGAGTTTTCCTTTTAGTACCTTCTGTAGGGCTGGATTTGTGAATAACTATTGTTTAAATTTGACTTTATCATGGAAGATCTTGTTTTCTCCATCTATAGTGATTCAAAGTTTTGCTGGATATAGTAATCTAGGCTGGTGTCTGTCATCTCTTAGAATCTGCAAGACATCTGTCAATGCCCTTTTGACTTTAGAGTCTCTGTTGAGAAGCTGGGTGTAATTCTAATAGGTCTGCTTTCATATGTTACTTGGCTTTTTCCCTAGCAGTTTTTAATATTCTTTCTTTGTTCTGTACATTCAGTGTTTTGATTATATGGCACAGGGACAATCTTTTCTGGTCCAATTTATCGTGTTCATCAAGCTTCTTATATCTTTATAGGCATCTCCTTCTTTAGGTTAGGAAAATTTTCTTCTATGATTTTGATGAAAATATTTTCTGGGCCTTTGAACTGGGAATCTTCTCCTTCTATTCCTGTTATTCTTAGGCTTGATCTTTTCATGGTGTCTCAGATTTCCCGGGTGATTTGTGTCAGGAACTTTATAAATTTAACATTTTCTTTGACTGGTGTTATCTATTTCTTCTATCATACCTTCAGTGCCTGCGATTCTTACTTCCTTCTCTTGTATTCTGTTGGTGATGCTTGCATCTTGTGGTCCCTGTTTTCTTATCTAGGTTTTGCATTTCCAGAATTCCCTGAGTTTGTGTTTTCTTTATTGCTTCTATTTCCCTTTTCAGATCTTGAATGGTTTTATTTATTTCCTTCACCTATTTGTTTGTGTTTTCCCAGACTTCTTGAAGGGATTTATTCATTTTCTCTTTAAAGACCTCAATCTTCTTAATAAAGTTGGTTTTAAGGTCTTTTTCTTATGCCATCAGCTATGTTTGAATATTCAAGGGTTACTGTAGTAGGAAAGCTGGGCTTTGGTGGTGCCGTACTGCTTTGGCTGTTGTTGATTTTGTTCTTATGCTGGCCTCTAGGCATCTGGGTTTGGGGTAATTATAGGTCTAGGTGCAGATTTCTGGGTTTATCTTTGTTGGATAGGTGTTTTGTTCTTTGGTTTCTGGTTTCTTTCTGATCTTCTGGTCAGTGTGGTCTCACTGACTAGAGGGTCTCAACTCAAGGAGGGAGCTGGACTTGTGGAAGCCAGCTTGTTCTCTGGTAGTGCAAGGAGTCCCCCCCCCCTTTTTTTATTATTTTTTAGCATGCATGTGACTCTTGTAAAGGAAAAAAAAAGATTTAAAAAAAAAAGGTGCTGAGGGCTGGATTCTGACTCCTGTCCTTTATCTGAAATGAGATGTCGATAGTTTCTCTGAAACATAATAATACATTCTAGTAATAGCAGATGAGGGAAAGACTGGAGTCTTGATCCATTCTCTCTTGCTAAAACTGATGCCATTCATTGGGGTGATTTATAAAGAAAACAAATCTCTGTATATTAGGCTTCTGGAGGTCCAAACATATGGTGCTGATACCCACATGACAGCTGGGAAGGGTCTTCCTACTGTGTCATGGCATGGTGAAGCCTTAATATGGCCAAACAGAGAAAGCATGACAGAGAGCTCTCTTTTTTTAACTGAATCACTCCAAATAACCCATTAAGTCCTCTCTCTAATCCACTAATCTATGAACTGATGAGTTCACTAATCCATTAACTAACTTGTCAGCTAATCCATGGACTAATCTATCCATGAAACAGAGCCCTCATGACACAGTCGCCTCTTAAAGGTGCTACCTGATCTCAGCAGTTCACAATGGGGGTCAGATTTTAACGTGAGGTGTTCTGAGGGAGTGAGGGGGAAAGGCATTCAAACCATAGCTGGACTCTCTGAGTGAGAGCTCACTATTTCTCCTTGTAGGTATATGAGTGCTTCAGCCATCACAGCAGCTGATGGCGATGTATGTGTGAGATTGTCAGACCCAATTACTTAACCCAGTGAGACGGCTGTGCCCTCACTGGGGCGAAGAGTCCCACTACATTTTCTATCTTTAAGAAGATGCTAGTTACCTATAGAAGGAAATCAGTAAAGCCTTCCTTGATGATGGAGGCTTCACTGCAAATATATCCTGAAGAGCAGGCAACTCAGAGCAGCAAAGACAAGGCATTCTAAAAGGAGACTGAACTGGCAGGTAAAATGGTCAAGAGCAAAGAAGCCTTGGTAATCTATCTACCCCACTGATGACTAAATACTCCCAGGAATCAGAGAAAGAAAGAAAAAAGAAAATGGACTCTGCTGTCCATCATAATGTAAGTTTTCTAGCCTGCTTTTGAAAATCTCTCTATGGGTCCAGGCCATAGAGGAGTAAGATTTGGAACAGATTCCCTGTAATCAAGAACCCCAAAGGACCTAATGGTGCCAGAGACCAACAAGCTTGCTGGATGGTTATAAGCCAGTAGCCAGCTTGCCACTCCCTGCTACACACAGTCTTGGCTTTGTGACACAGCTTTCTGGTGGCCATGATGATCCTGTCACCAAACATGCAGCCCAACCCACTTGATCTGAGTCCAGAAATGCCTCAAGAAAAACAAACCACCACCCTAGAAAGGAATCACATAGCTTTGCACTTGGGTTAACTCATCCTTGCTCTATTGAACTTCTAGCCAAGATCACTTTAACAGACTCACAGACAGTGTTACTAGGAAGCTTTTGTTCTCAATACCAGAGTACCATACCCCAACTCAGTAATGCTGATGGAAAGTTTGGCAAGGAGAATCCCCTACATGGCCACTCCAAACCACATTCAGGCCCCGTAAGCAGTGTTTCTAGGAATGGTTTGCTCAATACTCCAAAATTCACTTTTCTTGTGTCTTGTCTATGAGTACCATGAAGGTGTGGTAGAGATGTCTGGAATTACAAGACTAGTTTGAACCTATTCTTCCAGGTCTGTTGGGCTTTAAGGCCACACTGTTCCCAGCATTTGGGCAAATCCAAGCCCATTTCCACAGCCCCTCTATGTCCTTCTCTGCCTACTGAGAGAAAAAGACAAACCTTTTTTAAGTCCATCCAGCTTTTGAAAAGTGCATTCATGTCCAAAGCCCTGGCCAAAAGCTCTTCAGAACTAAGAGACAAGGTCAGCAACGAAGAGCCCTGCCTTCATTGCTGTTATTTTCCCTTCTCTCGGCTGGCCTTACACACTGCCACTGTATAAAGTGGGGGCTTTGGAGCCAGATGTGTACAGTGCTCCAAGGTATGGTTGAGGGGAAGGTTTTATTGTAGATATGAGGGAGAGCACAGCCAGAGGCATCTGGAAGAGTCCAGAGCAAGGAGAGAAAGGAATAGACTAAACATGGCCAGGAGACGGAACAGGACCATGAAAGGAAAGAGAGGAGGACCAAGAGAAAGCGGCAAGAAAGAGGAAGGAGGTCAAGGGAGAGGGGACCAAGAGGTGCAAGAGAGCACATGGCTGAAATGGCAGGGCTATGCAGGAATGAGAAGCTGGGGGAAGGGAAGCCCATGAAGCGGAGAGGTTTAGGGAACAGGGAGGGGTGAGAAGAGTGTAGTGGAGCCCCAGGTGCTGAGTGAGTCAGCACGCACTTAGGCATGCTAACAGGCACCATTTTCTGTTGGACCTGACAAGTATCCTGGAAGTCCAAGCCTCCCTGTGCTGGTTCGTTGCCTGTCAACTTGACACAAGCTAGAGTCACCTCAAAGGGAAGAGGGAACTCCATCAGATCGCCAGAAGGCAAGTCTGTGCACTATTTCTTCATCAATTAAGATGAATGGGGGAGTGTCCAGTTCACTGAGTGCTGCCATCCCTGGACAGGTGCTCCTGGGTGCTCTAAGAGAGCAGGCTAACAACCCAAACCCAGAAAGACAGTCATGGTATGTACTCACTCATAGGTGGAGTCTAGATATAAAATAAAGAACAATCAGACCACAGCCCATAGAACCATAGAGGCTATATATATAGCATGGAGGTCCCTAGGATGACTGTGGCTTATAATAAATTTCAGTTTTATTCAATTATTGAAAAAAAATAGCCAAATGAATGGAAACACATGAACTAGGAACCAAAGGCTGAGGGGCCCCCAGCTGGATCAGGCCCTCTGAATAGGTGAGACAGTTGATTGGCTTGATCAGTTTGGGAGGCAACTAGGCAGTGGGACCAGGTTCTGTGCTCATTGCATGAGTTGGCCGTTTGAAACCTGGAGCTTATGCAGGGACGCTTGGCTCAGTCTGGGAGGAAGGGACTGGACCTGCCTGGACTGAGTCTACCAGGTTGATCGCAGTCCTCGGGGGAGGACTTGTCCTGGAGGAGGTGGGATTGGGAGGTGGGCTGGGGGTAAGGGGAGGGGGTGGGAGGGGGGAGAATAGGGGAACCCGTGGCTGATAATGTAGAACTGAATGGTATTGTAAAATAAAAAAAAAAAGAAAAAATAAAAAAGGAATAAATGACCAATTTTCAGTGTTGTATTAAAAGAAAGAAAGAAAGAAAGAAAGAAAGAAAGAAAGAAAGAAAGAAAGAAAGAAAGGAAGGAAGGAAGGAAGGAAGGAAGGAAGGAAGGAAGGAAGGAAGGAAGGAAGGAAGGAAGGAAGAAAGAAAGAGAAAGCAGGTTAAGCAAGCCCTTAAGCAGTTTACCCCATGGCTTCTGCCTCAGGTCCCCTCTCAAGTCTCTGCCCTGACTTCCCATCATGATGAACTGTAAGACAAAACAAACTCTTTCCTCCCCAAGATGCTTTTGGTCACGGTGTTTACCACAGCAATGGAAAGCAAGCTATGGCACTCCTCTCGCCCCATCCATAATTCCCAGGAAGAACTTATGCTTCTCTCTTCACTAGGAAAAGCTTTAGAGACATCATCCTTGCAGAAAGGTTAAAATCAAGGCTCCTAAAACTAACAACATGGTGTTTATTATAAGCATAAGTGCTAACCTCAGCAAAATGTTGCCAGGCAGTGAGAGCTGTGGGCAGGATGTCCATCTGTCTGCAAGGGCTTGAGATGGAGTCATCTGCTGTTAGGTTCCTGTTAGGAGGTCAGTGGATTATAGGGAGGGCTTTCTAAGAACACTGGCAGGCCCAGTTTCCCTCCTAATGGGAAATGTGTGACTTGCCTGGGCTTAGTCTCTGCTGACTTCCCTCTTGCCAAGCCAATAAAAATGAAAACATTCCTCAGCTGGGATCTGGGGAGCTCAGGTTGTCTAGCACTGTACTAAAGAGAAACCAGGCTAGCCACAGTGAGGAAACTTGACATTGATGAACCCAGGCAGAGCCACATGTTACACAACACAAAAACCTTCTTCCCAAGCTAAAGAAACTCATCACCAGGAACCCCGTTATCGGGAGTGAGAATGAAACAAAACAAAACAAAAAAGTAAATTGAAGTTCCACATCTAGGATAGTATGGAAGTCTGGGAGACTTCGTGCAGACACACTCACCTTCATTTTCCCTGGAGGAAAGCTGAGACTCAGAGGTGATCCCTCCATGTGACTATTGGCAGGGCTGGAACTGACCCCCAGGTCTGTTTACCTCCTCCCCAGGACTCAAAGACTTCAGGCAATGCCTTGTCCAGGGCTTCATAAGAGTCCCAGGGTCATTCAAGCAAGGCAGAGCCCATGGTCTAGGATTTGAGAGTTGCAACCAACTGAAGAAGCTCATGAACAATGCCTGGAGTTCATACCCTCATTTCTCCTGTGGCTGTTTAACTTGCAAATCTGTTTGTCTTTATTCTGTCTCTTCCTACCCACTGGCTACATAGTGAATTCTAAGCTACTGAATAGTGAGTTTTAGGCCCTGTCTTTAAAAAACCAAAAATAAAATAAAAGTACAAATATAACCACATTAAGGCGACAGTGAAACATTTAAGTCATCCTGGGAAGGTAGTTCTGGGGCTCCTCCTGGGACACCAACATCCTCTGGTGCTTGAGTTTCCCCTCTGTCAGGAAAGCGTTCCATCCTCATCATCTGAAAAGAATAAATCCGAGTTCCCACATCTCTACCCAAGCCCTTTTGCTTGATGATGCTTCTCTTTGGAAAGGGTTATGGGGACCACTGCACATTTTTAACCCTCCTTCATCCTCGCCGTGGCTGAAGTAGACTTTCAAGACACTCTTCAATGTGACCAGTCATGGATCTTGCCCATCTTCTTTCTTCTTGGCCTTTTGTTACTGGCCCGGTTTCCCTGGACCATCTTCTTTCTGTCCCCAATAGCTTCCATTTCTTCCTGATCTATCCTTGCAGCTTTGTGCAGATCTATCCATCCTGCTTTGTGTCTTGAGCATCACACTGGTCTCTAACTTAAAGTCTCTCCTCTCCGGGACCAAAGACATCAGCATAGTGTCCATCACTCAGATGCAGGCAGGAGGCTGTACAGTCTGACACCTCTTTCTCTTCCGAGCTCTCCGTATTCAGTTTACAAAGTTTTACAAAGCTGCCTTCTTTGGGTCACCTCCTCTCTTACCCTTGCATGTCCCTTTTTGTTATTTACATTAAGACACCTAGCTTGTCTTCCTGATCACATAGTGAGAGATCTTTACAAAGGTCCAAAGTCAAATGTGGTAGCTCATGCCTGTAATCCTGGGACTCAGGAAGCTGAGATGGGAGAATTGCTGTGAATTCAAGATCAGCCTGGACTAACAGTGAATTCTAAGCTACTGAATTTTAGGCCCTGTCTCTAAAAAACCAAAAATAAAATAAAAGTACAAATATAACCACATTAAGGCAACAGTGAAGCATTTAAGTCATCCTGGGAAGGTGGTTCCGGGGCTCCTCCTGGGACACCAACATCCTATGGGGCTTGAGTTTCTTATATAAAATAATATTCCCATATAACCCACACATATTCTCCTGCATTCTTTAAACCATCTCTAAATTACTGTGATGATTAATATGGAGGGGGAACTCAAGAGAATGCAGAGTTGCTGAGGAGACAGGCCTCTGGGCTTGCCTGTGAGGGAGCTGCTATAGTAAGTGAATTGGATGAGGAGACCTACCCTAAGGGTGCGCAGCACCATTCCATGGGCTGTAACCCAAGGCTGCATGAGAAGCAGAAAGCTGGCTGACCACCACCATTCACTTCTCTCTGCTTTCTGACAGCAGATGTCATGTGACCAGCTGCCTCAAGTTCCTGCCACCATGACTCCCCCATCATGACCATGACAAACCATGTCCTCAAACTGAGACGCAGTGAACTCTTCCTTGACTTTGTCTTTATCACACGTTTTATCATAGCAGCAGACAAGTAACTAACGTGTAATTATTTACACTGATACAATGTCAACATTGTGAGAGTAATTGTTATACTATACTGCTTAGAGAAAACGGCAAGAAAAATACATCTGCATGCCCAGTACAGATCCAAACCTCACAAGCTCTAACTCCATGGCACTCTCCAATGTCAGTTGAGTTGGTGAATGGGATGCACAGACCTCCATATGGAGGGTCAACTATAAACCAAACTGACTGAATTTAGGCCCAAACTTCCTGGGTTAGAGTCAAGCCTCTTTGGAAAGGAAATTTGCTGCTTCCAACATTTAAAGCCACTTTAGGTCCATGCAACCTGACACCACCGCTCTCTCCCACTGCCCTTGCTCCTCAGCTCTCCTTCGTGAGAGTCATACACCTACCTATACTTCGTGATCCAATGTCCCTCTATCCAGGTGTCTCCCCACCTGCACCGTGTTCCTCCCCGATCAACCACTGGTCTTATGTGAAAAGTCAGGGGCTGATATGTGGGCACAAGTGTGTGGAGGGCAGAAGACAAATTTTGGTTTTTGAGACAGGGTCTCTTGGTGGCCAAGTAGGTTCACTTAGCTGGACAGCAAGCCCCAGGGATCCTCCTGTCTGTCCCTACCTCTCCATTGGTGAGATTACACACACACACACACACACACACACACACACGCACACGCACACGCACACGCACACGCACACGCACACGCACACGCACACGCACACGCACGCATGCAAGCACGCATGCATACATACATGCACCATGCCCCCGAATTTTTACAAGGGTTCTGAGGATCAAACTCAGGTCCTCACGTTATGACAGGGCTATCTGCTCAGCTCCATTCTTGTTCTAGAATGCAACTGTGTCTAGCATGGTAACTGATATACCATAAGAGCTTCATAAAAGATAAGGATGACCATGGAAGTCCACAAATGAGGGATTAGTAAGTATAAACTGATGTTTCCAGGACTTTCTGGAAGGAATGAAGGTAAGAGATGGGAGAAGGCCAAGGCAGAGAACACACTAGCCTGCTTACATCAGGGAATCGTTCATTGACTTTAAACGGCAGGATCTGGCAAAACACTGACTCCCTTAGGTATCCAGAGGTCAGAAGTAACAGCCAGCCAACAGCAGGGCCTGTGGTGACCTGTAAGGTCAAAACTGAAAGGTGACAGCAGACAAGTGATAAAAACAACAGCCACTTTATAAATTTCCCTCAGGCCGTTTGTCAAATAACAGTTTCACAGGGTTGGTGGATTGGGGTTTTGAAAGTCAAGAGAGCTTTTTCCAAGAAGTCAGATTCAACAGTGTGGTTAGGGTGCCACCCAATGGATTTACACAGAATGAGTAAAGACTCCCAGTGAAGGTAATCCCAGCCTTCCAAACTGAGTTCCAGCCTGAACTACAACAAAAAAACAAAATACAAAAAAACAAAAAAACAAAAAAACAAAAAAAAAAAAACACAAAAAACCCAGCCAAACAACAAACAAAGTATAGCTAAAACAATCCCGAATCATAAAAGAACTGAGGAGACAGTGCCAGCCCTGGTTACAAGTTGTAAACAGACAAGCTGGTCCATGGGATCAAATCGAAGACCCAGACATAAATCTACCTATGGACACCTGGTTTTCTAGAAAGAAACTAGAAACATACCCTGGAAAAAACACAGCATCATTAACAAATGCTGATCAAACTACAGCTGCATGCAGAAGCATGCAAATCGATCCATACTTATCACCTTGCACAAAGCTCAAGTCCAAATGGATCAAAGACCTTAACATAAAACCAGATACACTGGGCCTGATAGAAGAGAAAGAGGGAAATAGCCTTGAATGCTTCAGCACAGGAAAAGACTTTCTGAATAGAGCATTGTTAGCACAGGGGCTAAGGTCAACAATCAATACAAGGGACCTCATGAAGATGAAAAGCTTCTGCACAGCAAAGGGCACCACCACCCCGACAAAGCGGCAGCCTATAGAGTGGAAAAAGATGTTTACCAACTACATATGTGATAGAGGACTAATATCCAAATATATAAAGAACTCAAAGAACTAGTTATCAAGAAAAAAATAACCCAACTAAAAAATGGGTTAGAGATCTAAAAAGAGAATTCTCAAAGGAGGAAACTCAAATAGCTGAAAACAACACTTAAAGAAATGTTCAACATCCTTAACCATCAGGGGAATTCAAATCAAAACTACTCTGAGATTTCAACTTACACTTGTCAGAATGGCTAAGATCAATAAAAACAATTGACAGTTTGTGCTGTTGAGGATGTGGAACACTCATCCATTGCTGGTGAGAGTACAAACATGCACAGCCACTATGGAAATCAGTTCCCCAGAAAGATAGGAATTGATCCATGTCAAGATCCAGCTATACCACTCTTGAGCACATACCCAAAGGATGCTTCATCCTACTACAGAGATACTTGCTCAACCACATTTCTTGCTGCTTTATTGATAATAGCCAGAAATTAGAAACAACCTAGATGTCCCTCAATAGAAGAATGAAGAAAGAAAATGTGGTACATTTACACAGTGGAGTATTACTTAGCTATTAAAAAAAAAAGACATAATGAAATTTGCAGGTAAGTGGATGGAACTGGAAAAAAATCATCCTAAGTGAGGTATCCTATACCCCAAAAGACAAATATTGTATGTATTCATTTATATATGGATAGTAGCTGTGAAGTCAATGATAACCAAGCTACATCCAAAGAACCACAGAGGTTAGGCATAAAGTAAGCAATTGGAAATAGAATAGATAGTTATAAATGGATGGATGGGGGGACTGGAATAAGAGGATTAAGTGGGGAGGGCGAGGAGAGAAGGGGATGAGGGAGGGGTTGGGGGAGAGATAAATTAAGGGATATTTGAGGGGTAGTATGGAAACCTAATACAGTAGAAACTTCCTGAATTATATACATATATGAAGATGATCTAGAAGAGATCACCAAGTAATGGGGGAGACAGAATCCCAACTGGCCATCTTTTGACACCAAATGAAGCTTCCAGTACCAGAATTGGGTTACACCTAGTTGATTTGTTGGCCAAAGGGGTCCCCCATGGGAATCCGCAAACAACCCAGGTGGTTGCCAAGACTGTAGGTTGCTCTCCTCAAACTGAAGCCAAGGCCCCATTGCTGAAGGTAACACCTGTACAACTCAATGAACATGGAGAAGTCAAGCTGGTGCCTCCATGGAGGCTTCACCGCTGTGTTCTAGCACCTTTGGTGCAGGAAGTTACTTTTCACACTTCCAACAGAGAAATGTAAATACCAAGCCAGCCACAAACCCTTTGATCTACAATGGTTTTCTGCCTGCAACATATGTTAGGGCAACGGGGCACAAAGCTTGTGGGAGTCACCAACCAATATCTGATTTGACTTAAGGCCCATTCCATGACATGGAACCCATACCCAACACTGTTTGGGTGACTAAGAAGCTGAGACTAGATAGCCCAGAGACATAGGGTAAAACCAAATATTATTATTATAAAAAAATAGCAATAAAATGACTCCTGATGACATTCTGCTATAGTGATCCATGCCCTACGCAGCCATCATCAGAGAAGGTATCTCCTGTGGAAAATAGGAAGAAAAAAAAAAAAAGACAAAGACCCACAGCCAGACATTATGAGGAGAGTGGTGGAACACTCAACCCTACATGGGATTTCTCCATCAGACCCTCCCCTCAGGGATCAGGGAACCCTTAAAGAGGTGACAGAAAGACTAACAGACAGAGGGGATATAGGACACGAAGAAAACAAGACCCTCTAAATCAACATGAACTCAGAGACTGGTGCAGCATGCGCAGAGCCCGCACGGCTCTGCACCAGATGGGGTCCTAGAGCTAAAAGGAGAAATGGACACATCACCCCAGCCCAGACCCAGAAGCCATCTCTAATTGATAACCACTTGCAAATGAAAATTGAGTTTCCTCCAAGGGAGTCTCACTGGGAAAACAAACCTCTCTTAAGGGTAGATCACATGGCCAGCAGTAGATGGCCAACAGAAAATGAAGTCAAAGGCATCTTTGGAGGTTCCTTGTCTCCTAATGTCATGTATAAGGCTTTTCCTTTTTAAAACTTTTTTCTTATTTTTAATTTTATTTATATTTATTTATTTTATTCTTTTTACCCTACAGGTACTTTATATATATATATATATATATATATATATATATATATATATATATATATATATATATATATACACATATATATATAAAACAGCTTCCAGTTTAGTGGGGGTTTTGTTTGTTTGTTCTGTGTTTTGTTTTGTTTGTTTGTTTGTTTTGTTTTGTTTGAGGCAGGGTTTCTCTGTATAGCCCTGGCTGTCCAGGAACTTGCTATGTAGACCAGGCTGGCAGATCCACCTGCCTCTCCCTCCTGAGTGTTGGGATTAAAGTCGTTCACCCCCATGCCTGACCAGTTTAGTGTTTTTATAGAATTCCCAAGTGTGCAAAAAAGTAGTGGATCTGTTTCTTGTGCTTTTTCTTGGGCTCTTTTCCTTCTGTGTGTTTATTTTGTCCTATTCCAATGTGTTAGTTTTCGTCTTAATTTTCTATTTTATCATTATCCCTTAAAAGTCTGTTTGTTTTCTAATGAACAGAATGGGAGTAGATCCAGCTGAGAGAGGAGGTGGGGAGGAGCTGGGAGGAGTAGAGGGAGGGAAAACTATAATCACGAGACGTTATGTAAGAAAATAGTATATATTCAATAAAAGGAAAAATGCCAAAAATAAGTAAATTAATTAATTAAATGAAGCCAAACCAAAATGTACAAGTTTATAATTCACTGGTTTTTCTTAAGCTTTCATCTTATTTATATGCATGCATGCGTGTGTGTGTGTGTGTGTGTGTGTGTGTGTGTGTGTGTGTGTGTTTCTGTTGCTGCTATAACAAATTCTACAAACTTTGTGGCTTAGAAACAATACATTTTAAAAAATAAATTCTTGCTGTTCTGTAGAATAGAAATTCAAAATAAATGTCACTGGGCAAACATCCAAGAGATGGCCGGTGTTCTCCTGCAGGATAAGAGTTTGGGGAACCTGTGTCCTCACTTTTTCCAGCTTCTTGAGACCTCCATAATCCACAGCTCACCGTTTCTTCCACCTTCAGAATCCTCTGACCCTTCTCTGGCTATACTTCAGACTCCCACCTCAGCTGGGATAGGTTCTCTTCCATTAAAGAGTCTAGATAGAGTCCATCTCAAAAAAAAAAAAATCCAGAATAATAGTTCCATCCCATGACTCATAATCTCACCAGCAAAATCTCTTTTACCACAAAAAAAATGTATTATATTCTCAGCTTCCGGGGATTTTGATGTTGTTGTTGGGGATCTCTCCTGGGGCTGTCCCCTCCAAACCCTGCCCCTAAGAAATCCCGCCAAACATAGGCTCCACCCCCAGAGGGTATTTAAGATCTGGCCCAAGACTTCCCCTCTTGGTTCGGTTTCATGGCTTCTCCTCTTCCTCTGGGATCACCCAGCAATGCTCTGCTCAGATTAAACCTGGATTTGCTAATCCAGCCTGGTCTGACTTATTGCATCAGTGGTGGTGATGCTGCTGGGGGATTTAAACTTTTTAGTTGTTGGGGATCAGGCAACTATTCCCCAGGATGGCTCTCTGACACACTGTCAGGCCCAGAGAAGTTGCTCAGAGTCCAGGTTCCTCCCACCTTGCCTGGCTGCACTCTCCTGAGCACAGGGACACGCTCACTCTGAACTCACTTATCTGACCAAGGGGAGAAGTCTTAACCCCACCACCACCACCATCAAATAACCCCAGAAGATTAACTACCAAGATAAGAGATGCTATCATCTCCACACCTAGGACACCTGCCTAGACAGCTTTTCCAGTTTTTCTTCTTTCCACACATGGATGCACTCACTCTGCCACTGATCTACACCTCCGACTTCTCCTCCCCCTTGACTTTTCATCTGGTCTTCTGAGGGCAATTCCTGGAGATTGCTTAAGAGCCTTTATCTACCCACCGCGCCAACCTTTGTTCCTCTGCACATTCTTTTCCCTATCTCTCCCACAGCTTGCTGACAACACCCTCCAGAGGATTCCAAGCCTCTTCTACCCAAGTCCCCTTTCTTCTCCGTAGCTGAGGAATTATGAAAGCCACAAGCATCAGAACTTTTAAGAGAGATTAATCCTTTGTTCTGGTCTTGCCCAGTGCATACACTCCCTTATCTGCTCCTTGCAGCAACTGAGGGCAGCCAGGGTGGGTTTGGTTACCGAGACTTAGACATAAAGGCATCTGCTCAGGCACTTCAAGGGCTAAATCTGGTTTGCCCAGGCCCCTGTGTGTATATGTAAGTTAGTCATCTCCTAAAAGGAATGTGCCAGAAACAATCGCTTTGTTACCCAGTGATGGGACCTAGCCAAATTTGCGTCCCCACCCTGAGAACAGGATTTCTCCTGAAATGAAAGCCCAAAGGTAGACTAACCAAAAGCACCTGGATCCAAGACGGTTGTCAGAGAGGCCACCAAACAACCTACAATTCCATTATGCTCTAATTTCCATGCTAAGTGACATGCGGGGGACATTTGTTTGAAGAGTGCCTGGTACAGCAAATGTTGGCAGTTACTTTCTGCTCGTCCGTTCGCCTCTAACTCCTTTCGATCTGACCAGCACTAAGTGGGTGGGAGCAACACGCGCTGCACTGACATCATGCACCAGCTGCCACACTGAGCTACGTGACACCCAGTCAGCTCCTTTTTGGAACTGTCCTAGGGAGAAGACAACCTGCAGAAAACAAAACCCCACCCATTTGTTTGGGGAGCTGGGAGGAGGGCAGGGCTAGGGCCAGTGAAAGAAAGAAACATCTGGACAAGGTAGGAGCAAAGAATGCCCACAAAGATCTCTGCTCTAAAGACAGGAGCTGGCTTCTGCCTGTCATCCCAGCATGCAGAAGGTAGAAACAAGAACTCTGAAAGTTTGAGGCCATCCTGGGCTATATAGTGAGATCCAGACCAGCGTGTTCTGTGTGACAAAATACTCCCCAACAAAAAAATAATTTTTTACTTAAAACTTGTAAGCATAAAAAAAATAAGCATGTGTAAACTCCACAATAATCATAATAAATAATAAACCTTCAATAAATGAGCTACATCCAGTTGATCAGAGGGATTTGTCTGGCTTCCTTTTTGGATGCCTTTTTCAATTTAGTGTGGAGTCTACTGTCCTCTTCTGGAAAGAATGGGAATTGAACCTTTGAACTTTGTGCTCGTGGAAGTCTGAGGCCAGTTTCACTGTGAGAGTGAGCTAGAACGGGCAGGTGGCTCCAGACAACGGAGACGCGAGATGGAAACAGATGAAGGTGGCAGCATCATGGCGTCTTTCTCAAAATAGGAGGAAAGGTTTCGATGGCCCGTTTAAACTTGAATAATGATTCATCTAAAAAATGGAACTGAGGGGTGACTTGGTTCATAAAGTATTAGATGGAGATCTGAGTTCAGATGACGAGAACCCAAAAGCTGCATGCCTGTAATCACTGAGCTAGAGAGACGCAAAGGTGGACTTCCGGGCCTTGCTGGTCAGACAGTCTACAGTGTGCTCCAGGTTTACTCTTTCTCCAAAAATAAGGTGGAAATCAATTAAAGAAGGCACCCGATGTGAACTTCTAGCTCCCACAAACATGTACATACATACACATGTACATGCAACTGTACCCATATACATAGGAAAAACCTCTACTAAACGTCATTCATGAGCAGACCGCATTTATAAGGATCCTGGCTTAATAAGGAGGGGACTCAGACTTGGGAGTCGTGTTGGTCTGAGTTCAATACAGGCTCTGCTCTTTGCTGTGTGAGAAGCAACCATCTGAAATCAAGTTCATCATTTAACATCCCAGACTCAGTTTTTCCTCTGCAAAATGGTACCATCATGCCAAACCCAGCGGAATAAAGTGAAAGGCCATTTAGAGTACCACACATCATGAATTTCCTCTTGAGATATGTAGTTAAGGAAAATTATTAAAACCCTCAGGAAAAAAAGATGAAAAGGAATCTAAGTTGAAAAATGCGTGAGATCTTTGAAAGTCAGCACAACTCATTAGTAGGGATAGAATTAAGATTCTTGTAGGAGTGGCTGAGTAACTAGGAAGAAACATGAGAAAAAAACTGTGTTTTCTTTCATCAGAATATATAGATATATTAAATTTATCTCCAAATTGATCAAGTATACGCTTAAAACCTACACATGTTGAATGTGCTACACTCCAAATTAAAAGAAAGTGATAAGGAGAGAAGACTAGAGAGAGAAAAGAAAGGAAAGGAAAACACTGGGGTGGGGTGGGGCAATCTTAGCTGTGGTGTCAAGACAATGATCTCAGCTTGCTCACCCTGCCCCACCACACCCTCTCTAAGTGTCCTTGCGCCATCTGTGGGCCCTGGAACCTCGGGAAGAGACAGCCTCATGCAGAAGCTATGCAGGATCTCTGCTGGGGCAGCTGCGGGCAGAGTCAAAGCAGCCGAACGTGTAACTTGACACAGGGAAAGGGAAGGTTGGTGGAGAGAGATGGCAGCCCCTGAAGGAAACGCAGAGATTCCAGCAAAACAAACCGTGGCTGAAGAAAATTCCACCCCCAGTTCAGCAGTGAGAAATAATCATGCAAATAAGTATCATTTAATTTAGAAAGTCAAGATAAGACTGTATTTGAAAGCTGAAGGGCAGGGGAAGGAGCCAGCCAAGATATTCAATGTCCATCTGCCATTAAAAGGAAAATGTAGATTGTATCAAATTGCTATCAAATCAAGAAAAAGCTGGGCAACTTCCATACTATAATAATTCTGCTGCAGTATCATAACAATAGTAATAATAGTAATAGATAGGAATATGAAAATAGAGGATGGCAGCAACTGATGGGAGCAGATACAGACATCCACAGCCAAACATTAGGTGGAACTTGGGGACCCCCTCAGATGATGGGGAGGAAGGATTCTAGGAGCCAGAGGGTCAAAGACACCACAAGAAAATGGCCCACAGAATCAACTAAGCAGGGCTCATAGGGGCTCCCAGAGACTGATCAGGGAGCCTGCCTGGGTGTGTGCTAGGTCCTCTACATACATGTTCTGGTTGTGTAGCTTGGTGTTCTTGTGGGACTCCTAACAGTGGGAGTGGGGTGTGTCTCTGAGCATTTCACCTGCTCTTGGGACCCTTTTCCTCCTACTGGGGTGCCTCATCCATCCTTGATATGAGGGTTGATGCCTAGTCTTATGGCAATTTGTTATGCTGGGCGGCCTGTTCTTTTCTGACGGGAAATGGAGAAGTGGATCTGGAGGAGAGGAGATGGGGCAGTGGGGGACTGGAAGGAGCGTAGGGAGGGAGGAAAACTGCAGTTGAGAGCTGATGTATAAGAGAAGAATAAATTTTTAAAAAATAAAGAAAAAATAAATGAAAGAAAATAGAGGGTGGGATTCATTAGCCATAAAGAGTGGCTCAAAAACGGTTGAATTTTTGAAAGATTTTTGAATGTGTATTTGTGTGTGTGTGTGTGTGTGTGTGTGTGTGTGTGTGTGTGTGTATGCTATAGGCATGCATGCAGGTGCCCATGGAGATCAAAGGCAGGTGCTGAGGTTACAGGCGGTTGTGAGCTGCCCAGGGTGGTTGCCAGGAACTGAACTTGCGTCCTTTAGAAGAGCACTCTTAAATGCTGATGCATCTCTCTAGCCCAAAGCTGTTGCAACTTTAATATGTGCCCATTGGTGGGATAGTGGCACAACTCTTACAGTTAGTTAACTGCTCTCTGGCTGGATTTGAGGACAGTTCCACAAGACAGTCTCCATGCCTCGTATTGTAAACTGAGTCAAAAACCCATGATGGTAGGGGTCTTACGACCTAAGTGAGAACATACTACTCCTGCATCGCTGAATTGACACAGCATCAAACCACCTTCTAAATAGCTATATTTATATGTTAAACAAAGGCTACTCTTCGCCTCAATTAAAGAACATTTCTGTGGTGATATTTTAATTGTGCTGAAATGTGATTTTATTTGTATGTTAATAAAGTTTGCCTGGAGATCAGAGGTCACACAGCAAAGGTCATATTGCCACAAACAGGAGTCAGGCATTGGTAGCATACACCTTTAATCCGATCACATGGTCAAGGACACAGCCAAGTGTGGTGACATGAGACTTTAATCCTAGTACCAACCATAGAGACCTGGAGGTTTGTATAGACAGGCAGTGACAAGGAAGTGATGTGACTGGGCTTAGAGCCAATGAGAAGGCAGAAAAGGAAGGCAATAAAAGTGCAGGTTAGACAGGAAGAAGCTCTCTCTGGGGAAGTGACGGCTATAAGATAAGTCTTTGGCTATTATCTCTGTATTTGGCTCTGTGTTTCTTATTTAATAAGACTGTTTAGAAATTCATCTACAAATGTCTCTTTGCAGTGAGTGGAGGTGAACATGGAACCCATGGCTGCACAAGATGCTAAGAATTAGGTTGTCCAGGTCTCAGCCCTAAACAACACATCTGTACCACGTCCTTAAGGCTTAGTGATCATCTTGGAAGAGGAGGCAGAAAGAGAGAAAGATCTGGGAAACAGAGAGAAGAGCTATGAAATGCCACCTTCTAGGCATGAGATGGCCACGGTAATCATGAACTAGCAGCAACTGTGTTTACCGGGGCTAGGTCAAAACAGGACTGTTCTGGCCAACAGTCAGCTGTCCACTGGGGAGGGCCTTGTAGAACTCTATCACCTACTGTTGAACTACTGGCAACTAACAGATTCTAGAAGGGGAGGCATAGTATCTAACTGCGTGCCACCTAGTGAGCCTATCATCCAAACCCATGGTCACACAGATGACCCTCATTAAACTCAGTCAGAAACAAAACAAAACAAAACAGTCATGAGTGGGAAAATGAGATTTGTAAGGAAGTGGGACTTGCATGGGTGAAAAGGAAATATGAGAGAATGT
This sequence comes from Peromyscus maniculatus bairdii, assembly GCF_049852395.1. Classification (NCBI taxonomy): domain Eukaryota; kingdom Metazoa; phylum Chordata; class Mammalia; order Rodentia; family Cricetidae; genus Peromyscus; species Peromyscus maniculatus. The sequence goes on along the minus strand of NC_134868.1, from coordinate 5,923,335 downwards.
GGGAGAAAGTAACTAGAATGTACTACATAACATATATGGAATTGTCAAGAAACAAAAGTTATTAATAAAAACCTGTCATATTTTTCATATATGAGGCATTTTGTTTTAGCTATGCATTGTTTAATAATTACAGTCTATCAATCCATTATGATGAAAGAATCTTTAGGTATTTTCCCAGCTGTGGGACCACGAACTCAGACAGAGCCTAGCCTGGTGGTATAGGCCTGGCAGCCTAGCTTCACAGGATGGAGGCCGGAGGATCCTAAGTTCAAGGGGTGTGTGGGATATGGAATGAATTCAAGACAAACCTGGGTGACCGAAAGAAAACAAAAAGCAAACACAAAGACTGGAGGTGTAACTCAGTATACGAGCACTGCCTGGATGACAAATCCTGAAGGCGTGGCCCAGCAGACTCCTGGGCTACATGGCATAGCCTTCTTTGTTCCCAAGCCACAAATCCGCAGGGCTCATTTCTGTACTGAACACTAGGGACAATGGTAGAACAATTCAGGTAACTCCACAAGTGGTTAAGCATCTGAGTATCTAAATGTATCCAAATAAATAAAAGGTACAATGGCAGGACAGTATGAGGGCCTCAGTGGCACACCCACTGGGGCACGTCCCCTTATGGAGCTTGCAGGACTAGAAGTCTGGGAGTCAGGAACTGGGTGGGGAGGGAATGTGGAAGATGTCACCATACCCTGCTGAAGGCCTTACGAGCACTATACACATGGACTTCGCTACATCTATTTTTAAATTATTTTTAATAATAAACTAATTTAGGTTGCTCTAACATTTTTACTTTAAAAAGCTTCTAATTTTTCTGGGTTTCTAAAATATTTTTTGTCAAATAATACTTGGCTAAAAAATACAACTATACAAAAATATTTTTCTAGGTAAGCATAGCCATATGCTCATATAGTCATAGTCATACAGGATGCAGAAGGCTGGGGCAGGAGAATTGTTGTGAGTTCAAGGTAAACCTATGTTACTTAGGACAACCATCTGTAACATACCTCCAATAAACAAAAATAAAGCCACTAAAACATTTTGTCTTTACAGATTCATTATATAAACTTGTTGCTACTTTTAAATTTAATTTTTTTAATTAAAAATGAAGACAAAAACATATACAGTAGTCAGTCAGGCCTGTACAAGGTCTTCTACCCTTTTCATACTGGAAGTTCTCCAAAGGTAAAAGCTTGCATGGAGCTGACATTGCCCCTACAATAACAATGCCTGAATTCTTCTGAATTCATTCTTCTGAATGAATCCTAAAGGACCTACCGGAAGCTATTTTAAATACATTAAGTAGGGGCTGCAGATAGAGTTCATATTAGATGCACAAAACTAGGGGTCCCATCTCCAGCACCAATATAAACAGTGTGGTGGCACATGCCTGTAATCCCAGCATTCAACTCTGAAGAATAAGGAAGTTCAAGGCTGGCCTGGTTACATAAGACCCTGTCGTGTGTGTGTGTGTGTGTGTGTGTGTGTGTGTGTGTGTGTGTGTGTGTATGTGTATGTGATCATCATAAAAGGTATATAATGGGGTATATAATGGGGGCTGGAGAAATGGCTCAGCAGTGGTGGCGCACGCCTTTAATCCCAGCACTTGGGAGGCAGAGGCAGGCGGATCTTTGTGAGTTCGAGGCCAGCCTGGTCTAAAGAGCGAGATCCAAGAAAGGCTCAAAGATCTTTGACATGAAGGAAAGGCAATGTAACCTGTCCACATAGCACTTCAGAGCCCATAGATGGCACGCAGCAGGAAGTCTGAGGGGTCTTTAGTTAGTTCTTGTTAGTTGTAACTGTGTAGGCAGAGCTACATGGGCCATCATCAGAATCCATAGGGATTATACAGTTTGGACCTCCTGAATTCACCCTACAACCTTGTGTACCAGACACACACTCTCTGGATCGTAGAAGAATGCAGCCAGACAGTTCTCCAGTTATGCTGGGAGGGGCTTAAGAGAAGAAACCCAGAAACCCTGTCTCAAAAAAAACAAAACAAAAAAAAAAAAAAAAAAAAGAGAGAGAGAGAGAGAGAGAGAGAACCTGAGTTATACTTCTAGCAACCACAAGATGGCTCACAACCTTCTGTAACTCCAGTTTCAGGGCATCTGTTCTCTTCTGACCTCCAAGGACATCAGACATACACATGGTACAGGGATGTGCATGTAGGCAACACAGTCATACATAAAAAAGTAAAATAAACAAAGCATTAAAAAGTGCAACATGGTAAATACATAAACCCACTAACATGGTTATTTATTGTCATTATTAAGTATCACACACATAACTGTGCTCAACTTTTATATGACTGGCATGGAAGGTTTATATATACACCACTATCTCCATAGACAAGTGTGGCATTAAGACACATCACTGGGAAACGAGAATATTTGAGCTTTATTATAATCTCATGGGACCCCTATCATATTCAATCCACCACTGACTAAAGCATCTTTATGCTGGAGACTGTGTAATGACTCAACCTGGTGGACAAATCTGAACAGACCTTGATCATTCTCCTGCCTCTGCTAACACTGTGTTCTTCATTCTCTAGAACAAGAATAAAAGGGGGAGGAAGAGAAAGAGGAGCTGGAAGGACAAAAGGGGGGCAGGGAAGAGGAGAGTGGGGAGGAAAAGGAGAGGTAGAAGCAGAGGAAAGAGGGCAAAGAAGAAAACGGGCGCGGGGATTTACAATTGTATTTCTGAGATGGAGGCGCGCCCGGGCTTGCTGCCTCTTGGCTTTGCTAAGGGCTCTTCGCAGAGGCCCTGTCCCTGACTCTCTGGAAGCTATCCCCACATCTTATACATGCAGAGGAAACACAGAAAGCCATGCTCACATACACAGGCAGGACAGGCAGGTGTGTGAATTAGTCAGCTTTCTTACCACTGTGACTAACTCCTGTAGGACAGCTGGAGGCTCCTGGTTTCAGAGGGCTCCAGCCCATGGCTAATGGCCCTCCATATCGGGGCAGGATGTTAGGATGGCACATGGCAGAGGTCCTTATTCATCTAAAGGTGGCCGTGAAGCAGGAGAACAGGAAGGAGCCAGTACAAGACAGCCCCTTGAAAGACCCCCACCCCTGTGGCACACTTCCTTCAACCGTGCCTTGCCTTACAGTTTACAGAACCTCCTAAAATAACACCATCAACTGGGAACCAAGCATTCGATACATGAGCCTCAAAAGGGATATTTCATATTCAAACCTAACACTTCATTTACTCCTACCCGGTTACTTATGACCACTCTTCTCTTGGGCCCCTCCCAGCATAACTGGAGAACTGTCTGGCTGCATTCTTCTACGATCCAGAGAGTGTGTGTCTGGTACACAAGGTTGTAGGGTGAACTCAGGAGGCCCAAACTGTATAATCCCTGTGGATTCTGGTGATGGCCCATGTAGCTCTGCCTACCCAGTTACAACTAACAAGAACTAACTAAAGACCCCTCAGACTTCCTGCTGCGTGCCATCTGTGGGATCTGAAGTGCTATGTGGACAGGTTACATTGCCCTTCCTTCATGTCAACCTCAGAGGACTTACACACGAGAGTGACAGAGTGCAATCTTTTCTAACAGTCACTTCTTCAACTCATGCCTTACCATAGAAGAATGGATCCCATAAGGAAGGCAACACACTGGGAGAAAATATTCTTCAAGTCACCCCAGTCTCAGCTCACTGACATTGTAGGACCACTCGACTGTGGACGCACCCTGAGGCTCTGAGGATACCATAAGCAGACCTTTCTAGAAGGTGCAAGCCATGTTAATCCTAGCTTCTTGGACTTGGGTTCCTCCCCATATGAGTTTTCCTGTCTCTCCTACACCACTTTCCCTGCCATCATCCTAAATACCTTTTCTGTATTTCTCCAACTCCTCCTGTTTGGTCTGCCTCTCCATGAGATGCGGCAGTGCCACACATTTGTATTAGGAAATAAAGGCTTTACATTTGTCTACACTCTGAGAGTGTCCAACATCTCGCTGGCATTTTCTTCTGCCTTCTTTGTTCGACCATCATTGAGTGTTCTTTGCACTGCCTCCTTTTATGAGGAGAAAAGTACATCTCAGTTATTTTGTGGGGCAGATCATCTGCTTCTTGGAACAGCTGCCGCTTTTTCACTGGATTGACATTTTCAATTTTTGAAAATTATTATGACCTGCCAATGTTTGAGGCTTACCATGCATTCTTTTTTGTTTGTTTGTTTGTTTTGTTTTGTTTTGTTTTTCGAGACAGGGTTTCTCCGCATAGCTTTGCACCTTTCCTGGAGCTCACTTGGTAGCTCAGGCTGGCCATGCGTTCTTTTTATGTTTCTTACAGGACCACTAATAAAGACTAAGTTTATCCTCCAGATAACTTCAGCTAAATTCTTCCTTTGTTTTGAAATGCGCACTAGCTGTCCCTGTAACAAGGCCGACCCCACCCACATGGATCTGCCCCCTCCCTTCCCTCTTTAAAGCTCTGGTGGCCTGCTTACGCCTCTCTCTCTCTCTCTCTCTCTCTCTCTCTCTCTCTCTCTCTCTCTCTCTCTCTCTCTCTCTCTCTCTCTCTCTCTGCCTTCATTGGGAACTATGGCTTAGATATTCAGGTAAATAATGTGCTAATTTCACCTTTAGGCTTCTTCAAAATGTGAGAAGCATGTCATTTGCACTAAATGATACAAGTCTATCTGGCTCTGCAAATCAAGGAAGTCTAGTTTTAAAGCCAAACTCCCAAAAACACATCCACTAATCAGATTATTCATTGTCTAAGTGACACAGATTCATTGAGAGTCAGCCAAAATGAGTTCTAGTGAATTAGGGTTTGTCCTGAACCTATCCAGCTCCCAGGGAAGAACATAGTCACCCAGGTGTCACTCTGGGTAGAGGCTGACCACCCCTGTCTGACATCAAGGTACCTCCACAGCATCCTTTCTCCACCTCTGTCTCTGCTATTATCCCCCACCCAGACCTGAGCATCCATGAATAGTATACACTCACTTGGGTTGTTTGTAAATTTTATTCTGTTTACTTAAACAAATGAAAACTGCTTAGGGTGAGTGTCATGTCTCCCGTACCCTTGCGTCTCCATCACCCAATAATTATTTCAAAAATGTAGCAAAATTTGTAACACCCACTGTATTTTCCCACACACTCTCTCCTGCCACAAAGAGGCATCTGGCTTATCATGTCTGAATTGGATAATGACTTACTCATTGACACGTGTGAACAATGAACGACTTATTCTACTCCTAGTGTTAGGAAACACACATTGGGAGACATTTCAAGTTTCTCTTCGCTTCATGCAGAGAACTCTTGGGTCTAAAGCAATGTTCTTGGTTTGGGGTTTTGCTTGCTTTTTGGTTTGTTTGTTTTGTTTTGTTTTCTGTCCTTCAGCTACTTTTATTTTAAGAGTTTAAGAGGTTCAGGAAAGATAAAAACACATGAGAAATCACAAAAACAGACATAATTCAAGCCTGAGAAAGCTGCTTGTTTTCCTTCAGTTGGGTAATGAAGAAAGTAGGAAGGCTTTATTTAATGAGGGTGAAGTCATTTTACACATACACCTACACATAAAGATATATACATATTTTAAAATAAGCAAAAGACTATCTATTGAAGCTCAACCGGAAAATTCAGGGGGAACAAATTACAGGACAGAGATCAAATCTCATGATCTGTTGAAAATATGTCAAAGAAAACCAGAGAGCAAAGCCAGGCTTGCCATTGGTCCCTCTGGTTTCGCAGGCACATTGTTCAGGACTGCCTGCAGGAAGTGAGTCATCCCTTGCAGAACTTGTCACAACTCAACTTCAATCAGCCTCACTCTGGTCTGGCAGGAGGTAGCACTGTCCTCCCACAAAAAAAGGGCCACCTATGGCGTCACAGCACAGAGGGAGAATGGTGGGTTGCACAGGTGAGTAAGGACAAGATATCACTGGGAAGGGAGACACCCAGAAGAAAGGAAAGCAAAACCCGTCAAACGGTCCACAGTGATCTGGTCCCTGGGGAGCAGGTGGTCACTGAAATCCAAGCCTTATGGAGTCACCTGGGATGGGGCACAGGTATCACCCTCTTCAGCTACTCCTCACTTCCAGGATCATCACTGTTCTCCCCTAAGGGAAACTCCTTTGTGGGCTTCTGGGTTGCATACATCTGGGTCTCCATGGGGCATTCTTGGTTCAGAATAGCCTGCAGCAAGAGACAAGTATAGATATTACTGCATAGCTTTGACCATCCTGTTTTGTGTCCACACTAGCATATCCAAGTTTAGTGTTAGAAAAACTCAGGATGTAAGTATAGCGTTCTCTTTCTGCCTCATGAATAGGCCCAGGCCTTCCAAAGTACCTGGGCATATCAAGTCCAGTCAGGGAAAACATCTGATGTGCTTGTGTTGGCATCCTAGCATCAGTAGGTACAAGGCATAGCAAGAAGTTGGCTGAAATGGGTACTCCTCCCTCCAGACCTTCTGCCTACTCCTGTTCCTTTGAGTAACTTCTACATCCTACCTGAATCCATGAGGCCCCTAAGATGCTAGAATGTTCATGCTACAAGAATAGCAAAGTAGCATAGTAGGATCTTCTACCTGGAGACTGTTTTTTTTTTTTTTTTTTTTTTTTAAAGATTCATTTATTTATTATATAGTGTTCTGCTTGCATATAGTGGCCTGTAGGCCAGTAGAGGGCACCAGATCTTGTTACAGATGGTTGTGAACCATCATGTGGTAGCTGGGAATTGAACTCAGGACCTCTGGAAGAGCAGTCAGTGTTCTTAACCTCTGAGCCATCTCTCCAGCCTCTGGAGACTGTTTTTTAACTTTAAATGACATGGCCTAAGCTGCAAGCATAAGAACTGAGCTTGAATCCCCAGTGCCCATATAAAAGACTGTGCATGATCATATGCCTGTAATCCTAGTAGTGATAAATAGAGATAGGCAGGTCTTGGGAGCTCACTGGCCAGCCAGCCAAGACAAACGGGCAAGCCTCTAGTACACTGAGAGACCCTGTTTCAAGGCAGTAAGGCAAAGAATAATAAAAGACAACATCCTCCTCTTACACACTAACTTGCATGCGCCGTACACAGACAAAATAAATGAAGTAAATTTTTTAAAAAGGCATCACCAGATAAGGATAAAGGCAGATTCAAATGAATGAGCATGTGAGTAGATGAATGGACATACTCAATGAAATGCTGCTATTTATAGAAGAGATAACTTAGTAAATTGAGTCTTGCTATAGTAACCACAAGATGCCTTTTACAGCCAATATCCCTAACTCTTGGTAAGATTCTCATTTTTCTTTTCTTTTCTTTTTTTTTTAATTTAGCTTTGTTTTGATTTGATTTTTTTATGAGTGGGTCTTATGAAGGCCAGGCTAGCCTTTAATTCCATATGTAGCTGAGGATGACCTTGAACTTCTATCCTACCACCTCTGTCTCCCAAATGCTGGGATATCAGATGTGGGTGACCATGCCTTGCTCCCCATTTTCCTTCTTTACTTAAGGTCCGGATAATAGGGGGCATGGTTGCTTAGAGAGAGAAGGGAAAGAAAATGATAAAAGGGAAGGAGAAGTGTGTTAGGAAGAACAGAAATGCTACAAAGCAGAGAGATGGCCAGCAGAGAGGAAATGAGCTCAAAGTGAAGGGTCAGGGGAGCCCAGGAAGAAACAGACATGTATTTTATTCAGCACTCAGAGTGCCTTACAAGCTTCTCCTCCTTAGCCGGGGGGTTCTGCAGGAAGCAGCAGAGAGGCGCATAGACGATATTGATGACACCAATGATGACCATGAGCCACGGGAAGCCAATGACCTGTACAACAGCACCCCCAGTAGACGGGCCTGTGGAAAAAATAAATCAAATTCCAAGTGTTTGTCGAATCAGTCACCTGTAAAACACTATGCTAGGGAAAGTGGGTAAACACAGAGGCTGTAGCAGATTCCACTATCTTCAGATCCCTAAGAGAATAAGGCATCTGGTTCCACATCCAGATGTGGAGCTACAATGGAGAGGGGAGACTGGGTCACTTACACCTGGGAGCTCACATCTGCCCCCAACCAACATACCAATAGCAAAGCCCATGCAAAATGCCACATCAGCAATGGCGTAGACACTCCCATACACAGAGGTGTGGCGTAAGTCCACCAGGTATCCCATGATGGGCATCAAAGAGGAATCCACCATGCCTGTGGCCAGAAAAAAAGCAGGATGCTATCAGTCAGCTTACCCATAGCTACAGCATCTCCCTCCACTCTGCCTCCCTGGCCTGCTGTCCCCACACTCAGCACCAACACAGGTCCAGGTAGGAACCAGGATCCCACCTCTGCACATCTGCCAGATTCTCTCCCCTTCCTGCTTTCCCGTCATCCTCTTCTGATGAGGAAATGAGGAGGAAAGGAACCCAACCCAGAGGAAATTTTCAAAGGCTTCTTTTTGACTTTGAGGGCACCACTTACCTATGGCAAAGCCAAGGCCTGCATTGGGGCCAATGAGGCCAAAAATATTGTGAGCCAGAGGCACCTGGAAGGGGATGGAAGAAGAGTTCTTCAGAGTGCCACTGGTTTGGGAACACAGGGGGCAGAGTTTCCATATGACATATACTTGAGACATGTGCCACATTCGTTACCTCTGATTTCTCACACCTTCTTTTGAAGAATAATCTTCCATTCCACTTTGATCACTTGAAAACTGGACTGGTACCAACCAAAGTTATGAAGCCAATAAGCAGCAGTATCAATTTTGAAACTCAGACTCAATTCCATTATATCATAGCGAGGAACCCTTTCTTCATCATCTGCCTGTCTCTACCAAATACACACTGCTGTCCTCATTGGTCATGTGGTCATCTTTCTTTTCATCATTGACATCATTGAATTTGCTTGTTATTTATTTTACAGTACTGGGTATTGAACCTAGGGCCTTGTACACATTAGGCAACTCCCCCTCCCCTTCTACTTCTTTTGAGATTAAGAGGTCTCACTAAGTTTCCCAAGATAGATTTGAACTTACTCTATAGCCAGGAAAGCCCTGAACTTCTGATCCTCCTATCGTAGCCTCCTGGGATAGTTGGCATTAAAGGCCTACACCATTCAATTAAGTCCTAACATCTTATTTGAATCCCCAACTTGGTAGCCCTAGTAGCCAAAAAGACAAAAAAAATGAGCCCAACAGTTCACAGCTCATTAACTGGAGAGATTGGTGACATTGCTTGGGTGCCACAAGAGCAAGCTATGGCGTGTATTCACCCTACTGAAAGCCTGTCCTTCCCTTTCAGGCAGTGTCCCTACCCTTTCCTTGGTGCCTGTTACCCCACCCACTATTCCATCACACAGCCCGCCAAGGTTTGTCATGCCATTTAGCACTGACAACTCATTATTGCTGTGGGATGGTCTGTATGTCAAATTACTCTGATTGTTCAATAAATAAAACACTGATTGGCCAGTGGCCAGGCAGGAAGTATAGGCAGGACTAACAGAGAGGAGAAAAGAAAAAATAAGAAGGCAGAAGGAGTCACTGCCAGCCACCGCCATGACAAGAAGCATGTGAAGACACCGGTAAACCATGAGCTACGTGGCAAAGTATAGATTTATGGAAATGGATTAATTTAAGATATAAGAACAGTTAGCAAGAAGCCTGCCACGACCATAGAGTTTGTAAGCAATATAAGTCTCTGTGTTTACTTGGTTGGGTCTGAGCAGCTGTGGGACTGGCGGGTGATAGAGATTTGTCCTGACTGTGGGCCAGGCAGGAAAACATTAGCTACACATTATACTTATGGGCAACCCCTCAAGAGGTGCTCATATTTATCAATGGCAGGGCTGACTTGCTGAGGGCTTTTCATGTGCCCTCTCCATGCCACAGTCTGTGTGGATTACCTCGAATATCCTGTGAGATGCAAGCAGAATCCTCAAGTGAGAGTACTGAGCAGGGAGGTGACTCAGTAGCTCAGGGCCACACAAATGGCAAGTGGCAAAGCTGGCGTGGAAGCCTGAGCTCATGCCTATTTCCAGGGGTTCCAGATCGTCCTGGGTGCAGTGCTCAAAGCTCTCCATACCCCTTGAGCCTGGAGCCAAATGGACTGATGGACTGACGGTCTCCACTGAGACCAGGAGATAGTAAAGGCCTAGGAGTGCAAAGGCCTCCTAAAGATGGAAATCCCTGCTTTCTTCTTCTTCTACCAACTTTTCTGGTTCTAGAGACTGAGCCATTGGTGGTACCTGCCCTGGTGGCTGGTGGGAACTGTCACAGTAGATTGAACAAATGGAGTCATAAAACACCACTGGCTGGCCAGCCCCAGAAATAGATACCAACATGTTTCACTTCACATGTCTCTGTGCACAGCCTCACACCTCTGGCTCCTCCCACCCACAGCCCTACGCCTCTGCTTTTTCTCCTTCTTTTGATGGCATGCCGTTTCAGTTGATGGCATCTCCTCCAGCACCAATGTCTGTTCATGTACAAACAGTTTTCTAGAAACTCCTACCAAGTCAGCCTGCTGCTCATTTGAAGCGAAATTGTCTTAAAATGTCCAGTGTGCTTCCTTTTTCAAGTGGGCCTTGTACTTACACAGAGCAAGCTGATTCCTACTGCCACCATTCCAACGAGGGAGCACAGCCACCTGGAAGAAAAGGGCATCATCACACACTGTCTGCAGAGAGATGGCTACTACCTGCCACCTTGGCCAGTCCTGCACACCCTAATTTAATCCCTTAGATTAGGGGAAGGAAGTGCACAGAGACTACAGGCCAGGTTGAACCCTTTCTGTCCCTGTCATTTGCTTGACCTCATCTCTTCCCTGACCTCATAGCTCTCCTCATAGCAGTGTCTGGAGTAGGACAGTGAGACGTAGCTTGTTTCCCTTAGAACTGGTCTGCTGGTTCCAAGGTACTCGGCTCCTGGGAGATGCTCGTGCCCTTGATTACAGGTGTTTGCCTGTTCAGGTTACTTCCTTTTTATAGTTTTTTATTTATTATTATTTGTGTGTGAGAGAGAGTGTGTATATGTGTGTGTGGGGGGGGGTGATGTGAGAGGAGGCACACCACAGCATGCATGTGCAAATCAGAGGACAACGTTGTGGAGTGAGTCTCTCTACCTTTATGTGGGTTACAGGGATTGAACTCAGGTCACTAAGCTTTTGCAGCCAATGCCTTTACCCACTGATTCCTCTCTACAGCCCAGTTCAGACTCTACCTACTCATAATACACATGGTCTTACAAATCCATCTCAAACACCACATGTAAATATGCCTACCTCTTCATACCTATAACAGTGTTTTCAAATGTGTTTTTAGAATCTTTGTGCTGAGTTTCAATGATAAAATTAAAACCAAAGCTATTTCATCATTGTAATAGGGGAAGAGAATCTAGATTCATACTTCTTGCCCCCATCATGGGCTTCTGTTGTTCCTGTCTAGAATACCCTAGGGTTCCATGGAATAGACTTTGGCAACTGCTGCCCTAAAATACATACTGCTTCCTTTTTCTTTTTTGCAGCTGTTGGTTCTTGGGCTGGCATTACCTCTTTAGCTGGAAAGGAAGGGCTAACTCTATGTAACCACTGCAGTCAGTTCAGGATAACCCATCCTCTATACTGTCCTCATCACCTACCCATCAACTTCTCTCATGGCAATTTTTATCATTGTGTCCTAGACTGTCTCAGAGAAGCTGTCCCAAGTACAGGGACAAGCTCAAAGGACACTGTTAAGTGATAGTTCAGTCATTCTTCCAGTTTCCCAGGCTACATACCGACCCAACTTGTTGGCCAACACACCAAAAAGATTCGTGCCAATGAGGTAGGCCACACTGGCAGGCAAGAAGGCCAGACCTGTGGAGGACACAGAAGCTCACTTTAGGATGTGCTCAACTTAACCTAAAGCATCTAATTTCCTACAGTTCAGCAAAGTACTCCTGATACTTCCAGGTCCCCAAGCCACTTTGTTGTCTGCTTTGGAGATCTTTGTGCAACTCCACAACTCCAGAGCAGAAGTCTCAGGACCCCACAGCCCTGCTTTCCTCGGGACCAGGGCTTTTTTTAGCCTCAATATGTTTTTTTTTTGTTTTGTTTTGTTTTGTTTTTGTTTTTGTTTTGTTTTGTTTTGTTCTGTTTTTGAGACAGGGTTTCTCTGTGTAGCTTTGTGCCTTTCCTGGATCTCGCTCTGTAGACCAGGCTGGCTCGAACTCACAAAGATCCGCCTGCTTCTGCCTCCCAAGTGCTGGGATTAAAGGAGTGCACCACCACCACCGCCTGGCCTCAATGCTCTGCACTCCCAGACTTCCTGACAAGAGACTCAGTAAGCCACTGGCATGTATAAAATTGACTTGGTTATCAGCACTAGAGTATGAGATTCCTGGGAAGTCAAATCCCTCGCTTGCTTGTGACCTGTCCTCTTGTTGCTTTGCCTATGGTCTTTGCCTTTCTGAGCCTTGGCTCCCACATCAGAGTAGAGGGAAGCTGTCACTATCTGCCGCCAGGTAACGGTGGGAACAAGTTGGAAAATGTTTGTAAAAGCCTTTCATTAACTACTGCCCTGGCCACATCCTTTATGACAGTGGAGTGAGATGATCCGGAACATGGGTTTTGGAGCACAGAGTTTGGGGTTCAGTGTGTGGCTTGGCCACTTGTGAGCTATGTGACCTGGAAATTGTACTTGTTATTTTCGAGTTCTCCCCCCCCCCCCCCCCCCCCGCCATCTCTTTCCTCCTTTCTTGTGTTCTGTCTGATGAGCTTTTACCATTGGCAGGTAGTCTTAAGGCCAGTAATTAAGCACTAAGTAAGAGCAACACAGAGGGGCTGGAGAGAGGGCTCCGTAGTGAAGAGCACTGGCTGCTCTTCCAGAGGACCCAGGTTCAACCCAGCACCCTCATGGTGGCTCACAGTTGTCTGTAACTCCAGTTTCCTGGGCACTAGGCTCGAATATGGTGCAGAAAACATACATATGGGCAAAACACCCATGCACATAAAATATAAAATAAAATTTCTTTTAAAGGATAAACATAGAGCCGGGCAGTGGTGGCACTCGCCTTTAATCCCAGCACTTGGGAGGCAGAGCCAAGCAGATCTCTGTGAGTTCGAGGTCAGCCTGGTCTACAAAGCGAGTTCCAGGAAAGGCACAAAGCTACACAGAGAAACCCTGTCTTGAAAAACCAAAAAAAAAAAAAAAAATAGAAACAAACACAGTGGTGCAAGTTTGTAATCCCAGTACAGGGGAGGCCATAGGAAACACAAGGAAAACGTGCTGTCTTCTCTACCAAAGCATTAAGCAAGAGAAGGGAAGCGCTATTTTAATAAAAAAAAAAAATAGAAAAAATACAAAAATTGGCATTTTCTCCAAAATCAGAATATATGGTCAAATGTTTTATTGTGCTTATCAGCTGTGCCAGTGTCCATTAACCAATCAAGTAAGAATGCAAACCACTGAAGAGAGGCACAGGAGCCCCATGGAGTGCTTGCTTGATTAAGCAGTTAGCAGATAAGTACCCTTCTACCTTTTTGCCTTACAGAAGTACTTTGGATAATGTGGCCATTTTTTTCTTGAGACCCCTGATGGCTGCTCTACTAGGCTGAATGGAGAGGATTGTAAATTCAAGGTCTACATAGCAAGACACTATCTTAAAATACACGAGTACAAGCAAATAAACCCAAAGGATGATCATAACTCAAAGGGAGTTCACATTCAAGGAGAGACAGATAGTGAATGATAAAATAGTTTATTTTATTATGATGAGTAATAATGCTAAAATAAACACTAAAAAAATAAATGAAAAGATGTTTGAAAAAATGTGAAAGAAATTTCATGTAGCCATATGTCAGCATAACTGGAGGAAAGATGACCAAGCATTTGGGAAGCCAAGGAAAGGCTGATGGGTGGTGCTTAAGCTGAGACCTAGTACCAAAAAAGAGAAGACAGAAACATGTGAAGCACCTAACACGAGCTCAGAGGCATAAAGAAACCACTTAGTGTGCTACAGGAGCAGGAAGGCTGCCTGGGTGGCTGGGACCTGTGAGCAGAGAGCACATGAGAACTTTCAGAGAGGAATTAAACAGCCCAACTTGTATTTTCTATAAATTCTTAGAAGAATGGGTTCACAGGATGGGAGTGAAGCCAGAGATCATCTCAAGCCCCGAGGAAAAGTCAGTCTCCACTTGGAAGCCATAACAGAGAGGAGTAAACAAAACTGGAATTATTTTTAGGGTGGAGTTATAGAGCTTCCTCTCATGCCATGGGGTGGGGGGTGGGGCACAAGGAGAGTGAGAAGAGAGGAATAATGAGAACTAGAGCTTTTCTTTTCCATCAACTGGGTCATGGAGACCAGTGGGGAGGAAAAGTCAGGGAGATCATGAAGGGCTTGAAACAACCATGTGGAAGGCCACACAGGCAAATGTACCAGGGCAGGGCTCCAAGGAGAGGTCATGAACACACAAGCTCAGGACTTGCTGGTTTCTACTTGGTTTTTAAGGTCATGAAAATGGGGATTGAAGAGATAGCTCAGTGATGGGGAACACTTACTGGTCTTGCAAAGGACCTGACTTCTGTCCCTAGCAACCACATTGAGTGGCTCACAACTGCCCATACTAGCTCCTGAGGGACCTGACACCTCTGGCCTCTGTGAGTACCTGCACTCACATGCACATACCCAAGGCCACACACAAATATTCATAATTATAGAGGGTTTTTTTTCTTCTTATTTTTCAAGACAGGGTTTCTCTGTGTAACAGTCCTGGCTGTCCTGGAACTCACTCTGTAGACCAGGCTGACCTTGAACTCACTGAGATCCGCCTGCCTCTGCCTCCCAAGTGCTGGGATTAAAGGCATGCATCACCACCACCCAGCTTCATAATTATAGAGTATTTTTAAGAGCACATACTTATTTTGTTTTAATATTGGAAATGGTTGGGATTATCTGCAAAAGCTCAGAAAGAGAACAGATATCCAAGTCAGCACACCACAGGATAGGCTTCCTTTTTTTTTATTCTTCATAACCCTGACTGTCCTGAAACTCACTATGTGGACAAAGCTAGATCTGGACCCACAGAGATCTAGCTGCCTCTGCCTCCTGAGTGCCAGGATCAAACAAAGGTGTGTGTCACCACACCCAGTTTAAAATGTTTTCCTCATGTGTATCAGTGTGTGCCTGCTTGTCCATATGTGCGCCATGTCTATATGGGCATCTTGTCCATTAAGTGCCATCAGTAGGCATCAGGTTCCCCTGGAACTGGAGTTACACATTGTGAGACATGATATGTGTGCTGGCGATAGAACCCTGGTTCTCTGGAGAAACAAGGAAGTGCTCTTAACCCCTGAGCTACCTCTTTAGCCCAAGGGTGGAATTCTTATCTTTGAAAGGTATCACAGTAGGAGAGGAGAAGCTGATGAACTGAGGGGTACAGCTAAGGAGGCAAGGGGGAGTCAGTGCAATGTTTCGGCCATCCTCAGAGAGAAGGCGGCATCTGAGGGCACAGGTGCAGGAAAGGGGACAGATGGTGACAGAACCAGAGGAGCCCCTGGAAGATGAAAGGGAGTATATAATAGCGGCATCTAGGAAGACCATTAGCAGAAAAACATACTTTAGATTTGTGGTCATAAATACCATAATCTCAGCATGGTCACACACACCTGTAATCCCAGTATTCTGGAGGTAGAGGCAGAAGGATCAGTTCATTCTCAACCTCAGCTACACAGTGATTTCAAAGCCACCACATGAGATCCTGCTGGAGGTGGGGCCAGGTCCTTGGATTGTCAGAGGGGTTTTTCTGGAGACATATTAAGGTAGCTAGAACTCTTCTGGAGTGAGTTAAAGGATGGAATTGAATCCTGAATTGTAAATGCTGCTGCCATCCCCTGAAGTCCCTGGTTAGACCAGCACTATGGTGTTGGTACTATCCCCCGGAGTCCCTGGTTAGACCAGCACTATGGTGTTGGTACCATCCCCCGGAGTCCCTGGTTAGACCAGCACTATGGTGTTGGTACTATCCCCCAGAGTCCCTGGTTAGACCAGCACTATGGTGTTGGTACTATCCCCCGGAGTCCCTGGTTAGACCAGCACTATGGTGTTGGTACCATCCCCCGGAGTCCCTGGTTAGACCAGCACTATGTATGGTGTTGGTACCATTCACCTCCAAAACTTCGTAAGTTTATGAAATCAGCCCACTTCAGATGTTTTGTTATAAAAATAGAATCAATTAACACAGGGACAGGATGGTCGTGATTCACCAAGAAAATACTGCATAGGCTCTCAGTTCTCATTTTTTAAAAAAAAAAGCTTCTTCTTTTTGTAACAGATGGAGACTATTACAAAATCCCACAACTGGTCAAAATACAGAGAATAAAGGACTCTGTCCCCAGATGGACAGAGTAACACAACCTTATACCTAAAACTCAGGGAGCATTGTAACAGCGTGTAAGAGCCCGAGGACAAGGAGACTGCTGCTAAATAGTGTGCTCTAGATGTGACAGGAAGCTGCATCCATGAAACCTCACTAATATGGTTGTCTGCACGAGACCACACCAGGCAGTATTCCAATGTACCTGGGGGAAGGGCTCATGAACAAGCATTGGAAGGAAGGGGATTCAATTTTCTTCAAGGATGAGCCCCTTTGAAAATTGTCCATGCCCAAGTAGTCAGCCCAGCACTCATGAGCATATGAACAACACTATTGGACTCACTATTGGACCCACACATATGCATGTACACACACATGCACATGTACACATACATGAGCACATACACATACACTAAAAAAAATAATAATTAAGGACAAGGCCATCATTTTAAAGGGAAGATAGGGTAACATGGGAAGAGTTGGAGAGGCTGGGGGGCTGGTTATGATAAAAGTACTTATGAAATTATTTAAAAAGTTAAAAATGTTTGTAGAAAACAAAAAATAATAAAACATAAAAATAAGGAAAACACTGCATATCTTTTATACTGGCTGGGCACAGAAGTGCCCTGTGAACACTTGCCTCAATTATTATCATGACCTGTGATGGTCAGGGTGAACCCAGGCATTTCACTCCAAGGCAGGTGTTCCCGCTACCCAAGCCCACCAGAGTGACTGGTGGCCAGCTCTGGCCTGAGGGTCTGCTTGGAACCAGAAGTGTGAGTCTCTTTGGGTCTCACTGGCCCCGCCCTGTGCCGCTTTTGGACCTCGAGGAAACAATATAACCCAATAGAAAGCATCATGACTCTGATCCCAAAGCCCATTGTAAACAGTTGGCCAGGGCCTGGCAGCAGCTTGTTTGCTTTTAATATTATCTTCTCTGCAGCAGAAGTGAAGCATGCCCTCCTGTGTTTGCCTACTTTATCGGCCCAGGGTCGCAATCTGTTTCAAACTGTACCTGTTCATGTGTGCTTAACTGCTTGTGAAAGTTTAGAGGTAATAACTACTGAATGGTGTAGCTGATACATAGAAAGAGGAAGCTTGCTGGCCTAGCTCCCTGTCTCCTTGACACCCCTGTAAATTGTGTGAAATTTCCTAAATGAGGCTTTCCTTAAACACTCACTTGTTCCACAGCACCTGACTCTAGCTGGTATTTTAGCAGTACTTTGCGTTCTAGGCTAATCAACACCCACATACTGTTCACAGCCTGTCTTCAAGGGTGGATCTCACATAGCCATGGTTGTCAAGATAAATTACTAGTTTAGTAAATCCTATAATCCATGCACTGCCCTAACCTCCCTGACATAAGTACAAAGACCAAGACACTGAAAGATATCTTCATTTTACAAATGAAAAATGAAGAAAGGTATGGTGGTGCACATCTATAATCCCAGCACCGAGGATTGAGACAAGTCCACGCTGTATAGTGAGATCTTGTCTAAATAAATAAGAAAAGAAAAAAACAGAGCTCTCCAACATGATAATTGATAAATGGATGTGCATAGATTCAAACCATGGTACACCTGTCTCCAAAGTCAGTGTTATCTTCTATATGTAGTAGCAGTACCCAGGATGCATTGGCCATGTGGTACAAGGTCTAATTCAGACCACACATCACTCTCAACAGTTTTTGTTGTTGTTATTGTTTGATTTGTTAGTTTGTTTTTTTACCTTTGCTCCTTCCTGCAAACTGGAGAAGTGTTCTTCATGGACATTGGTTTTCTAAGGGTGATTGACAACAGGTGTGGTGTATACCATTGTCCCCTGGAAACTTATTAGAAATATCACTTGCTCCATGGGGAGTGTGAGCACATGCCTCAAAGCCTAAGGTACTAGCACTTGGAAGATGGAAGCAAGAGGATCAAGAGTTCAAGGCTAGGTTGTCTACATATCCAGTCCAAGGCCAGAACAGGCTATGTGAAACCCAGTCTCAAAAAAAAAAAAAAAAATCAAGATCAAAAAAGATGGGAGTATAGTCCAGGCTGGCCTCAAACTTGTGATCCTCCTGCCTGAGCCTCCTCCAGCAAATCATACCAGTGTGTGTCATTACAGCTGGGAGTCAGGGTGTCTCTGACTCTTTTATCTGCTCTTGGGACCCTTTTCCTCCCACTGGGTTGCCTCACCCAGCCTTGATATGAGGGTCTATGTTACTGTATCTTGTTATGCCATATTCACTGGACATCTCTGGAAGGCCTGCTCTTTTCTGAAGGGAATGGAGGAGGAGGGGGTCTGGGAGAGAGGGGAGATGGGTAGGGGAGTGGAGGGGAGGAGCAGGGGAAACTGTGGTCAGGATGTATTGAACACAAAAATAAATTGGGGGAAAAAAGGAGTGGGGTGGAGTTAACCTGTTTTGCCAACTTGCTTCGAAGCCTCCAGCATCATCTAGAATGTGTGGAGTTTATAGGCGCAGACAGCATTGGGAAAAGTAATAAGAGATGCTGGAACACGGTGACCAAGTGACTTGTCACTTGTAACTGAGGCTGCTAACTGGATTTCCGGGCTAGTGCTGCTCCAGGCTGTCGTGCGCTCACTAGTACCAGGAGCCAGAGTGGCCAGAACCCCCTCTGAAGCGATGTTATCTGCACCGAGCTCTGCCTAACTCAATTAATTGTCTTGGTCAGAGGCAGTTACAGCGCAAGAAATTCAATTTGAAGTTGGGTGTGCAGCTGGAGCCCTGCTTAGAATTGGTCCCTTGAAATTAGATTCTGTATTTTTTATGGTACATTGAGCTATATCCAGTTCTTATCAGCTTCCCCTCTGGCACCTCCAGCCTCTCCTGCCTGTAGTGACTGAGCTGTTTGCACGTAGCTTCTCCTGCTCCCCTCGTCCTCAGGTTTCCTGGAAGAGGCCCAGGCATTCTCTCTAAGCTCACTCAAGTTCAAGGCCTCCGTGGAGCAGAAGAGGCTGGGGGCCTCAATTATGGACTGGATGGAGGCTGAAGACCCTTTCTAGAGTACAGAAGACAACAAAAGGAGGTAGTGACAGTGTGGTTGGTTGTGATCCTACACGGTGCTCAGGTGCAGAGCACCATTCATTTCTACAATTGCTCTTGGAAGCACATAGCACTGACGTGCTCATTTCAGACACTAGTCAAGTGGTACTCAATTGGGAAACCCAATTACTTCAAAGTAATGTGGTACAAAGTCATGGAAAAACGTTCAGAGGCACCAAGTTTATTACCAGAAGACAGCAGGGCTGGGACTGGAGCTCAGTGCTAGCATCTCACCCAGTTTGCATGGGGACCCTGGGATTTAGCTCCAGAACTAGCCAAAAATAAAGAACAGACAGCATGGTTGTCTGTAAATGGAGCTGATATTCTCCGGCCCATCTGCCTCACTGGCTGGAACAACAAAACAAAATTTTACCTTATAATTTTATAAAAATAAAAGATTCTTTAAAAGTGATGCTTAGAAAGTGTGGTAGTTAATTTTTATCAATTATTGGATCGGAATCGCTAAGAGACACACCCTGGGAAGTCTGGGAGGGTGTTTGAAGAGAGGTTTAGTGAAGAGGGAAGACCTACACTGAATGTGGAAAGCACCGTCCTTCAGGCTGGGGCCCTAGCCAAAACAAAAAGGAATTTGAAAAGAACACAAGATGAGTGCAGGCATCCCCTGCCCTCTATTTCATGGTCCCTCCAGAACTGAGGCCACCCAGCAATATTTAACTCTTCAGGCCTTCCCCACCAAGACAGAAGACATCCTCCCAAGTCGTGAGCGGAAAAGAAATCCTTGCTTTGTTAGGTTGCTGTTTGTTGGGTAATTTGTCACAGCAACGAGAAAAGTAACACAGAAAGAATAAGTGGTTTTCACAAATTTATATTGCCAGCCGATGCTCTGGAAACAGAAACAGGCCTTGGGCTAGCAATACTGAAGAGTTTTACTATAGTACTAGGCCTGACCTTTCCATTGCCCACCATCTTTCACAAGGTGACTCTCCACCCACCCATCTGGACTCAGCTCATGGGTGTGGACATGGAGCTGAGTCTATGAAGGGAGTGTACTGTCCCTTGGAGAGGTTGATGACCCGGACTTGATGGCTGTTGATTACCTTCAAAAAGGCCCCCAGCCCCTGCCTGGTGCCTCAGCCTTTGCTGGGGACCCAGGTCACTTACCTAGCTGCCACTCAGGGGAGCACATGGTCTGCATCATCCAGATGGGCAGTGTGGGCTCTAGTATGGCGACTCCCATGTTGGCCAGGCAGATGGAACCTGAGAGATAGTTCTGTGAGTCAGTGCCTAAAGCCTGACTCTTCCCACAGAGAGGGGGGGCGGGGTCAGCTTACCTGCTGCTACCAGGATGTAAGGGTCTTTGAGAAGTGTCAGAAGTGGAGTCCCCATGGCACTCTGAGAAAACAAATAACAGAACCTTTCATTTCTACAGACTTTCACAGGATCTAAGATACAATCTTAGACATCATTGTCTCCTTCACTGCAGAGACCAAGAAACTCGGGTCTAGGGAAAGGTATCCCAGCTGGAGACAGAGTCCATGTTGTGTACAAGTCCTGAGGCAATCAGAGCAGCATACCATGTATTGGATATAATTCCTACCTCCAATGACTGGAAGCAAGGCCAGGATTGTCAATAAGTGTCCAGGGCTTTTCCACTACATCTCTCTGTAAACTGTTTGCCCCACAGGCAGCACTTGACAACAGGCAGAGCACTTAACCTCAAGGTGAGTGTGGAAGTGCTACAGGAGAAGGCGCCTCAAGCTGTCCCGGTTCTTCCTCTGATCCATTCTGAGCTGCGCTGTGCAGTCGGGGAGCTTGAACGCCTGTGTTTACATGCTGGTCCTAATGACCAGCCTTGATCACCCCGCTCTCATGGCATTACCCTTAAACCAGCTATACCCCACCTTCCTTTTGTTACATTTACCTGAATTACCACCCTTCTCATCTCCAGAGTTCTCCATCTTACCTGTTCTTCCAGATCAAGTTCAAATCCCACCTTTCCCACAGTGTTGCCTGACTCAGTAGTTGGAACCACGGAGTATTTCCTAACCTCTGGTGTGCAGTCTACTCTATCACATGCGAGATTTAATAGTCTGGATACAACAACCGCATATGATGCACACACAACAATGGATAAATATAGAGATGCCAAAACCAAAATTATAATAACCTCACCCCACATGCAAATCAAAGTGAAGAAATAGATGCAAACAGTAAACACATACACAGAGAAGTAAGCCAGCATCACAGTTAAAGATACATAATGATTGCTGCCAGAGCTGGGTTATGTACAGCTTGGTGGGGGAGTGCTTGCCTGGGTGGGCTGTGAGAGGCCCTGTGTTTAGTCCCTACTACAGTACTGCCAGGGGTGGGGAGGGAGGGAAGACAGTCAGACAGAGAAGAAAGCACCACCTCCAGCATTATAAAATGCATGTTCACGAGGCTAATAACTGAAGTACTGTCTGTGATGGCAACGTACGGAAAACCACCTAAATGCACAAACAGGAAACAGAATGACAGGTTTTCTTCCCTAATGTGGATCACACAACTGCACAACAGTGACGGGATGTTTTTTTCAGGAAACATTATTAAATGGGGAGGGGAAGATGTAAAGAAGCATATAGAATATGTTTCCTTTTATGGAAGAAAAGTGGGGTAACCATAAGAAAACACACAAATCATTTGGCAGAAAAACATAGAAAAGAATTAAAGGGATCACTTTTAAGAGCTAGAGGTGAGGGAAGGAAAGGGGAAAATAGCAATAGAGAGATTAATACCCTTTGAATGTATCTTTCTAGATAGCTTTGGCTCCCAGATGGTAATGGTCTATACATCCCCAAAATACTATACCAATGTTACAAAATGATTGTGTCCCTACCAATTCATACAGCAAAGTATTACACTACATTCAAAGAAAACTTCTTTATAGTCTCCCCACTGACACTCAGGCCACAGTATCATCATCCGCACGCAGTATGTTCTTTCTATCAAACTTTGTAGAGGATCTCACCCCTCGCTCTTCAGATCTAGAATCTCCTCCAGCTCAGATGCATCCTTCCCCTTCCAATGGTGTCCAATCCTTCTCTACCTCTACTGTTACAATCCCTTCTCTGTTGGCTTCGGACAATTCGCCAATGCGAGGGGGACCTGGCCCAGCAATAGTGGGCACATTCATCCCTTCTCCACTGGCTCCACGGCTTCTGTCACACGAAAAATGCTTGCGCCCCAGCACCTTCTTGATCACTGCTCACACGCTGGGCAACTCCTTGCTCAACGCTGTGCCCACATCCCTCAAGTATAGCTTGATCTGGAGTTCTCAGAGCCATCTCTGGCTTGGGGTCAGACGAACACAAACTCTGGTATTTCTTGACTAGAACTGAATGGTGGTCAGCGGGGGATGCTCTTGGTTGTCCGGAGGTCTCCGTCACCTTCCTCATCCCTTAGAAAACACTTGATTCTTTCTATAGCCCCGCTTCCATCTTTGTCCGACACCAAGCCAGACTCCTTTGCTACCCTACGTGTAGGCCTGCCTGGAGTCCAAATCTGGGGTTCACTTTTCTTGACTTCCCCTTTCTCCTGTGCTCAGCCATGCTACTTATCCCAGAGCAATGGAGTTTCGTGTCCACTTACCACAGAAGACACTTTGGAAGGCCATAGGATGCAAAGCTGGAGAGCTGATAAAAAAAAAAAAAAAAAAAAAAAAAAAAAAAAAAAAAAAAAAGGGAGACAGAGGGACAGTTCTGTTTATTCATTGATTATCTGGGGCTTTACTAATGGCCGCTTAGCTACCACCCTGACTCCCTCAGTTCTTCCTCTTTTCCTAGAATGGGGTAATCCCTGACCCATCTAAACATGTCAAAATAGACGTCATGGCATAATGCATTTCCAACCTGAGCCGAACTATTATCTGTCTGGAGGCACCGGCATTGACCTACCTCCATCCAGAAGTGCCAAGAAGGCCAAGATGAGGAATGGAGAGGACTTGCCCACAAACTGATACATCACGCTTCCGAAAGGTGCCCCCACTGAAAGGAAAGACATTACAGACACCTGCAATGCGACTCTTCCAGATCACCCACTCAGCCTTTACTGGAGGCCTGGAGGGTCTAAGCTCCACCGAGGCTGGGGGGCGGGTTCAGAGGTGAAGATTCAGTCTCTGTCCTCAAAGACTTCCTTTCTAGTAAAGGAGATTTAGCAGGGCATGGATGGGGGAGGCAATAGCACAAGTAACTGAAATGTGGCCAAACGCTCCACAGTAAATGATCTTGTGCATGAAGTGCTGTGTAAGTCCAGTGGAATAGGTCAGAAAGGCCGAGGTGTTGTGACCACTTTGCCAAGTCCACCGCACCTGGGGCAATGTGTAGGGGCAACACTGAAGGGTCTGAATGGGGGTACACGTGGGGGTGAAGACTGATGTCAATGCCGCATGAGTACTGGGGAAATGTGAAGGTGAGGATGGTTGAGGCAACATCAATCAAGGGCTCCCGAGAGCCAGATGAGCTATCTATTGATGTAACCAACAATAGCCTTGTTGGTTATTGAGAAACAGGGTACTTTCGAACAGAGAAGAAACGCCACCAGGTGTAGGCTCTTCTGGTAGTGTGTATCATGAAGGAAGGAGCAGGTGTGAAAGAGAACCTGTAGGAGGTTAGTGCCATGTTCAAACCATGAAAGAGGGATGGGCTGACCTTGAAGGGTCTCTCAGGGATGTAGCATGCTCATTCTACTAAAAGTAACTGTGATAAAGGAGTCTAATGTGACCCACATCCAAGGCTGGGTATCCACATGGCTACTAACAAAAAATGGGGCTTTCTTCCCTCTCTTCTCTACCATGGTGGCTGGTAGGGGAAGAATGAGACTTGGATCTTCCCCTCAGCAAGCTTGTAAACTGCCTGAGGGCAGAACATTATCCTTTAACCTCTCTGCCATCTGCGCCAGCATTGTGCTTGGCATGGAGAGAGCGCTCAGCAAAAGGAAGCAGCTTGTTGAATTAGTCAATATGAAGTCTAAACATCAAGGAAAACATAAGTATATTTATTATTTGGAGCTGGGACTTCTGAGTACAGAAAATCGGAGTCCTTATCCCTGGCCCTGGCATTACTTTGGATAGCTCCTTAATCTTTCTAATATCTCTAGCCTGGGGACAGCCGTTCATCTTCACAAGTTGGTGGTAAGGATTAAAGGACATTACTTCTATGAAATCAGCAGAGACTCTGGCAAAAGCTCAGCTCTCCTGTGGAAAGCACCGGCTGTGCATAGAGGTGAGGCAGGCAGTGCCCAGTAATGTGGGACATTCACTCCCTTGGACAGGGTGGCCTTCAGGACTTCCCCGGGCCCTCATGCATTTCACAGCCACTTAAGGAGAAAGACATGACACCTTTCCATGGTGATCTTTCTGAAAGAGTCAACACACTTGGGCCAGAGAGGCAAGGACAATACTTACTTGTCTTCCACGACAGGGAAGTCCCTACCTCCTGGAGCCATCAGATTGTGGGGTTTGCAACACCCCCATCTCCTGAACTCAGGCCTCTGTCTAGGTGCTACTTACCCAGAAGCCCCAAAGCCAGGCCCCCCAAAGCAATTCCCATGGCTTTCCCTCTCTCGTAGTTGTCGGTATAGACACTGGCCAGCATCCCGAGCCCTGAATAGGAAAGGACAGCTGAAGTTAGCACATGGGAGGTTGCTGACTGCTTCTTACAGCCCGTGGTCCCAGCCCGATAACATCTTAAGTGGCTGTCTTTGCTGGATATTTCGTTTGCGGGCTTTTATAAAACTCAGCCCACAGTATATAGCAAATACTGCCTTCCACAGTCGCCTCTCTCTCCTCCCCTACACATAACTTATTAGTTTGGTGCTGATGTTGTTATATCGTAAAAAACAAAAAGCCTTCGAGGGAGGGTAATACAATAATACTATTGTCTACTTATTTCATGTTTCATAGGATTTTTGTCATTTCCTAATAGATCTCCTCGCATGTGGAGGTCACAGACCAGGCCAGGAAGGGAAGACATATGAGTGGACTACTGTATTCAGTATGGCACTCAAGGAGGAACACTAAAATATGAGGCACCTGGGAGAGAAAATGGGCTGGCAACATCTAGTAACTGTGCCATCAGGCCATTCAGTTGGGTGAGTGGCACAGCACAGCAGCCCCACGGGAGACTGTGACATCTTTGCTTAGCAATACTTGGAAAACTGTGAGGACATTACTGAAGTAACAGTTCCCATTAAATAAAAGCAACGCTAAGGAAAGGCCTTGATGTGGGAGTAGATAAGAACCTTGGGCTTCTTCTGATTTGAGCTAGCTGCACCTGTACACCTTCTGAAGTTAATCCAGGCCAGGGATCTACGGGCCCCTCCCACAAATCCACAATCACTTTATTCCTAAATCTTAATTGCTATCTCCCTGGATGGCATTTCCTTTTATTTCCTCATATAAATTTTATGTAGTACCTAAAGTAATTAAGTAGTGGTTAAAAAAAAAAAGGTGTGTGTGTGTGTGTGTGTGTGTGTGTGTGTGTGTGTGTGTGTGTGTGTGTGTGTTGCAGCTTTACCTGCAACAGATGAAAATGAAGATCCGATGCCTTGAAGGGTTCGAGCCACAAATAGCAGGGCATAGGTGCCAGAGAAAGCAAACACTGGGGAAGAAAAGAGTCAGAATGATCCTGGTCAGCGTGAGGAGAAACATTCCCTCAGTGGTATAGCCTCTAGTAGGCTGCTCATGCTCCTGTAAATGGCCCCCCACCCATGCTTCTGTAAGTAACCTTAATGAAACTTGTTGGGTCACCAAAACACACATGGAAGTAGAAGGGGGCTCATTGGGAAGAGGAAAATCGAGAAGGGATAAAAGAGGGTAATTGGGGATGGGGACGAACATGCTCAAAGGTGCATACTATAATGCATGAAACGATCATAACAAAGCCCATTATTAAATGTTAGATTAACTAGTTTGTCACAGCCAGATTCAGCAATCAACTTGACATAGCCCAGAGTCATCTGGGAAGAGGTAACCTCAGTTGAGGAATTACCTAGGTCAGATTGGCCTGCGGCCATGTCTGTGAGGCATTTTCTTAATTGTTAATTGATACAGGAGAGCCTAGCCCAACATGGGCAGTGCCATTCCTTGGCAGGTGGTCCTGGATTATATGAAAAATGTAGCTAACCAAGTCATTAGGGTGTAGCTAGTAAGCACCTTTCTTTCATGATCTCTGTACCAGTTTCTGCCTCTGGGTTTCTGCCTTGGCTTTCCCCAACCATGAACTATACTCTGTAAGCCAAAGAAACTCTTTTTTCCACCAAGTTGCTTTTGGTAAGAGTATTTTATCACAACAACAAAAACCAAAATAGGACATTAATAAAACAACAGTTTTTTAAAATTCTTTTTTTAGGCCAGAGAGAGCACCAGTGAGTAAAGGTGCTTGCTGTGAAGACTGCGACATGAGTTTGATCCAGAACCCACATGGTGGGAGAGAACCAACTCTTGCAAGTCGTCCTTTGAACTTAATGCATTCGGTGGCATACATATGCACGTATAGTAAATAAATAACACAATAAATAAATGTCAAATCTTTCTTAGGAAAAAAAAAAGAATTAGCAAGCTGACTCAGATTCCACAGAAAGATGAGTCACTATTACATGGATCTTAAGCATGCATGATGAGATGAGACCCATTATTTAAATATAAAGGGGAGAAGAAAGCATGGTGATGTTTGCTTTTTGTTCTTGAAGTTAACTACTTAATCACTCCAAGTCTTCAATTAGGACCGATTTTGAATTGATGAAAACGCTGAGCAGCCACAGATGCATGAATCAAGTCAGTACACAGTGGAAAGAAGGCGGGGTCTCTGTGCTTGTTTACTGCTAGTCTGATGTTCTTCCCACTGAAACTGGGAACTGGTACCTATCCCTACTCCTGAATTCTGGATTACAATGGCCCCTTGCCATTGCTGGGCCATCCTGGGCCATCTGTTGTGTGCACCCCGAGGGCCATAGACATTGGATAGAAGACATCTTACATTCTATCTGACCTTTCCCCTTGGTGGAAGATGCTTCCACCCAATCAAATTGGGATTTACTAAATGATAGAGTGTGCTGGACTGCTAGCAGATGTGAAAAAGAAAGAACACATCAGCTGACGTCCTTGATGGACCACCTACTAGAGACTAACACAAATGAAGCTGAGAGGCTAACTGGAGAGTGCTGTCTCAAACCAAATTACAGGTTGTAGAGGTTGTGTTTTTAGACCCAGACATTGCTCATCCTGGACTCCCAAACAATATCTCCAAAGAAAAAAGAATCCTTCCCAAGGTGTCTGAACCAGACAAACTTTAATTCTCCTGACCACTTATTATAGGTGTGTTTGGTTGTGTTTTATGTTCTTCAGTTACAGCCCAACATGACCACACCCAACTACTCATTGTCTCCCCAAAACACACATTCTCTGTCCCTCTTTTTTTGGCCTCCAATGCCCATTCTCTGACTTTCTAATATCTAGTGTGCTCAAACACCACTATTTTTATGTCCTTAAAGAATGGAGTAGCCTATTTGTCTTTCGTTACCCGGGACAAAAAATTAGTTTCAAAACTGAAAATCACATTGTGGAAAACCTCAATCTCAGGAAAACCAAGACAATCGGTCACAATTGAAAACAAGCAATCATTTTTTTTCCATTTTTTTTTTGTTTGTTTATTTGGTTTTGGTTTTTATTTCCGAGGCAAGTTTTCTCTCTGTCCTAGAATTTGATTTGTAGGCCAGGCTGGCCTCAAACTCACAGAGATCCACCTGCCTCTGACTCCCAAGAGATGGGATTAAAGGTGTATGCCACCACCACCTGGCTCCTTTTCATTTTTCTAAATTAATATGGGCCATTATTTGTCTCCCAGTTACATCAAGAAGTCCCAGATAGGGGTTTTGAGAGGAGTGATAAGCGATAAGCACTGGCAACTTCTTAATAATTTTTTTTTTTTGAAACAGAGCCTCATGTAGCCTGGGCTGGCCTTGAACTCAGTATAGCTAAGGATGGCTCTGACCATCTATGCCTTCTACTTCTCACTCCCAAGTGCTAGGATTACAGGCCTGTGCCATCATGCCCAGTTTTTACTTATTGTTTTATTCAAAGCCCAAGTAAGGCTTACAGAGGCTATCCTAATAGGCAAATATATTTTCTGTTTGTGTAGGACTAGGCTAGCTCAGTAGAGCAGCATTAGCGACCTCCTGGGAACTGTAACTGTTATTAAACACACACAGTTCAGTAAATAGAAACAGGTTTTAATCTACTGCTTCTTGGCAGAGGAGCAAGCAAGGATTTTATGCTAAATACCTCGGGTCACAGATACACTTTGTAGTCTTATTTTGCAGGGTATGGTCATGATTCCCAAGGCAACTACTACATCCTTCTCTAAATACCTAGAACATATTTTATTCTTTATATGTGTTCCAGAAAAAATTTTTAATGAATTTCCAAGTCACATTGGATGACTGTGTTCCTTAATTTGCTCTCTAACACGGGCTGAACTTACGGAAACTAATGAACTAAGTTGAACTTCCTAATTTTCCTCTCTTAAAGTAAATTTTGTTCTTTCACTGCTTCATACTTGTACATTCTGGTTCCCACCCCACCACCCTCTCCCATTTCCCTCTGGATCCAACCAGCCCCTCCACCCCTCTAAGTCTCTTGCCTTCATTAACTGGTTTAGGGTTTGTTTAGTGTCCCACGGAGTTTGATGAGGACCTTCTCTGTGACCCTGAGTTTAGAAGAGCGCGGCAGAGCCTGGTGACTTCATTTTCTTTTAATTACCCAAGCGTATTTCCAGTTCTCAGCAAGAACATCCCATTTCAAGCTCTTGCACTCCAGCCTTCCTTCTATCCCTAAATGCAACTAGTTCTTGTCAGACTTTAGATTGGGTCAATTCTTACTCTGGGGGTGGGGGAGAAAATCTGAGGAGGAAGAGAGAAGAGGATGTGTGGTAGAAAACTAAGAAAAAATCAAGAGGGAGAAACTGTGTAATTGGGAGCAAGGAATTAGAGAAGCGGTACGAACCAATCGTAGGTCTACAGGTGTCTTCCCTGCATTAACCCCTAGAAGTGGACACCCCACCCTGTGTGCTTTATCCCTTCATGTCTCAGGGTCAAACATGAGGCCTATTCATCTCACTGTTTTGGCTCCACCTCCATTTTATTAGGAACATCAAGCGGATACTGGATAGGCTTTGTCATTTACTTTCCTGTTTCTTTAGCAAATTTACTTTCCTAAGGTGTAGGCTAAGGTGCGCTTAGTTGGGAAACAGTAGGATTTAGGGACTTTTCTAGTTACTATGATACAGCATTCTTTTGTTGTTGTTAGTCACCCTTTACCATAGCATACTAAAACAATATCTTTATCATAGCATACTAAAATAATACTATCTCTTTTTAAAAGATGGGAGGCTTGCAGTAAGCTTGCTCAAGAGATTAGTTATGTGCACACACACACACACACACACACACACACACACACACACACACACCTGAACAAGTAAATGTACATATACACATACATATACATAGTGTGTACTATCAAACAGCTTCATGATTTTCACTGAAGTAAATTAAGAATATGTTCTCCTATAGAAGAGGAGAATGATTCCAATAAGAGGAGGTGGTTACTAACACCATCCCAGCCCCTGTTCAAATGGCTACAAAAACCTTTCAGCCAGTGTCCCAGTTGACTTGTTCAGATGTCTTCTTTTCCTCTGGGAAACTCAGTCCTGCTCCCTTACACAACATCTACTTGATGGATCAAAGATGAGTAGTGAAGGGAGGCAAATGACTTACTTAGTGTGGAGAGAAACATGATCAGAAAGCCAGCAAACATGGGGATGTGGTAGCCAATCCTACGGCGGAAGGGAACAAAGAAAGACAGCCTTGTAGCACACATTCACATGCTGGGACAGTATGCTTTTTAATCTCAGTGGGAACGGATACGGGGTTAATCTGAGAGCATTCTCTTCATATGTGAATGCATACACATAAATAAATTGACAAGCAAATCTACCCCCAGACAAGGCCCAAATTATCCTTTCCTGAAAAGGTATCTCTCAAAACCTCAGGATCATCCTAGATGGCGTTTCCAGATTGCCAGTGCTTCACATTGTATTCAGACTGTCCTGTTCTCTCCTCCATCCCACTCAAACCATGCTCACCAACTTCCAGCTGCTCACTGCCCTGTTCTCAGTATTCAGTATTCACATCATTGAGGAAATGTGATGCCTCTAACATTTCACCGATAACCTGTTATCCTTTGGGATAACAAGCTTCCAAACTGCTGGCTCCCCTGGAGGCCAGAGCATTCCTTTTTTTCTCTTCTAATCACCTATATAATCAGTTCTCAACTTGTGGGTCATGACCCCTTTGGGGTTGTATATTAGATATTCACATTACAATTCATAACAGGAGCAAAATTACAGTTATGAAGTAGCAACAAAATAATTTTATGGTGGGGATTGGTCAACCACAACAAGAGGAACTGTATTAAAGGGTTACAGCATCAGGAAGGCTGAGAACTACTGACTTATATGTGACCTAGGCCTCTGTGCTAAGCCTGAGTCTGTACTTTGTGGATGGGACACTGTGGCATTTGAATAAGAATGGCACTCATATATTTGAACACTTAGTCACCAGGGAGTAGCACTTTGAAAGGATTAGAAGGACTAAGAGGTGTGTCCTTGTTGGAGCAAGTGTGTCACTGGGGGTGGGCTTGGAGGTTTCAAAAGCCTATGCCAACTCCAGAGTCTCTCATTCTCTCTCTCTCTCTCTCTCTCTCTCTCTCTCTCTCTCTCTCTCTCTCTCTCTCTCTCTCTCTCTCCTTATGGATCAGGATGTAGCTTTCAGCTACAAGTCCAGTACCAACTTGCATCCTGTCATGCTTCCTGACATGATGATAATGGACTAAACTTCTGATACTGTATGCAAGCCCCAAATTTAAATGCTTTCTCTTGCAATAGTTACCTTGGTCATGGAGTCTCTTCAAAGCAATAGAGCAGTGACTAAGACAGACACTGTGGCTACTGAGTTACCTGTTGGTAAGAGGTCCTACAAATGGGTTGACCAGAAGTTGCATCAAAGCCTTCGAAGCAAATAGAACCCCAACCCGGACGTTTTCTTCTTCCAAGAACTCTATCCCTTGCAAGCAGTTGTTTTTAGGTACTGAGACAGCTTCAGTGACTGGAGGAGGGATGGTGCCATTTGTCCATGCTACATGGAAGGGTACATGCTCTTCTGCAGTCATGGTGGTGTTGTCAAAGAAGGAGAATATGGTAGAGAAGGCAGGAGAGGTGAGAGCTTGCTGGGAGCTTACAGAAGGACCTCTATGCAAAGAAGAGTTGACGTCTTTGAACTCTGTCGCATACAGGAAGGTGGGCACAATGGGCACTAAAAATCAATGAGGATACGTGAGAAAACTCAAGGACAGAGATCCTGTCACCACTACTAAGTTCAAAGGCATTACTATGAGGTCCAGTTTGATGCAGAAAGAAGACTCCTAAGTGACATCATTTATAGCCTACTCAAGATCATGCCTGTTCAAATCATCCTATTAGCTAAAGGACCAAATTCTAGTCATCATATAGCTAGTCTTCGTGAATTTGTGACATCCTTACCAGTTAATTCACCTACTTGTAAAGAATCAGGTATAACCGAAGAATCAATGCTTGATGATGATCTATAATGATTTTTCACAGATGGGTACACAATGAGAAAAAATATTCATCCAATACACATATTCTAGTTGAAGCAGAACAAGGCTCATGCTGCCTCTTGGAATCAGCTCCCAGATGACCAGAGGGTTGAAAAGGCTAAGGACCCGGGCAGTGTACTGTGAGAAGCTCAGGCTCTGAGGCAGTTCACAGGTAGTGAATTCCAGCCCCAGCACTTGCTAGTGGGCTTCTTGGAAATGACATTTAACATCTTTAAGCCTCTTGTAAGAGACAGAACCTACCAGAACCCATTGATGTCAAGATTTAATAATTTCTGTGGTGGAGTGAAGAGTGTGTATACGTATTTCCCTTTGATACAAAGATTTATTTGCTATTCCAGTGTTTGTGAGAATATAATAATAGAATTATAATTTTATTGTAGGATTATAAATTATAGAGCCACAAGAAATGAGTATTGGCTATATTGGACTATCTACTTCTCACAAGAAGACACTTCTTTAAAGCATGCATTTCACCCAGGAGAGACAACATTCGAGTACGTAGTCATATACTTCTGTAATGTCATGTAAAAGTTAATGAAGGGTCAGCCAGAAAATGCAGAAGTGTGAGGTAATGAACTGCAGAAAGGCTGGGCTTGGTAAGGACTTGTACGTCCTACATTTGCAAAGGACAGTCTGGAAAAGCATCACAGGAAAACAGTGCTCACTGCCCCAGGTGTCTCCAGAGTCACCAGCAACCATGGGAAGACATAATAGTGAAGAAGTGACATTCTGGCTTGGGCCTTCTTTTCCTGCCAGGCACCTCTGAACCTGTTTTTGTTTGGACCTCTGGGGTCATTAGTCTTAAGCTTGACAGCCTTCAGGCCCTGCTGCCTACAGCTCCCTCCAACTCTCAACAACCTCCACAACTTTTCCATATGAAAAAACTGAACAAGTCAGCTCAATGATGAAATTAAGCAGGGTACATGCTGCCTGCTGTGACCCAAAGCAGATACACCCTCAGCACAGAAAGCCCCAGACGTACCCACCACAGTGAGCAGCATGTTGTCCAGGAGCAGAGCCACAAACACCACCACCAGCACCAGCTGCCGGGACTTCCTCGCTTCCTTCAGCAACTGCTGAGGAGCACCCAGAACAACCTGGAACATGGCAAGGCTGCAGGAGTGGGCTGGGGAGGGAGTGGGAGAGTGGGGGCCTTCTCCTCCAGGTGCTTAGGAAGGTCCCTTGACAGCTGTGGGTCTTCTGTCGCCTTTATAGAAGAAGACGAAGTCTGCCTGGTCCAGTAAAGCTCACTGTTCAAATCAAAAGTGTGAACAAGAGAGTTTGAGTTTTTCATGCCTGTCTGCTCATTTCTTATATAATCTCAATAAATCCACATCTCCCACAACACCTTGCAGAAAACTTTGCTTATCAGAGGTTTATGTCTGAAATTACACCCACTGCATTAAACAGCCTCCCCAGATGACCAGCCTCCTTGTTTCTCAACTGACAGACATCAGCCTCTCATCTGAATGGTGTAGGCATCACCTGAGCTGCTACAGCCTGTTTTCTTCTCATTTTTAAACAGGTTTAATCTGAAATACTGCACACCTGTAATCCCAGCCCCTTGGAGGTGAAGCCAGGAGGACCATAAGACTGAGGCCAGCCTGGACTACATAGAGATCCAGGTCACAGCTACACAGCAAGACCTGGCCTTAAAAATAATGTAAATACAAATAAAAGCAACTTTGTGACTATGCAAAAAAAAAGTCTTATGTTTATCACCCCTCAAAAAATTATAGCATATGTAGCATACAAAAGTATGTGTCAAAAAAAAAAGGGGAGGGGGAAGTATGTGTCACCCAGGCTGTCTGTCCACTGAGAAGCATTAACCAGAAACAAAACAGTTTAAAAAAAGGAAAGACTCAGGAGCTGGAGAGATTTGTCCTGGTCACACGATTGGCGTCAAATGGAGATAAAAGCCCAAGCTTCTTAGCTGGTATTCTTGCACTCTACCTTTTCCTGCAGATATACGTTAGAAGTACTTGGATTTTTGTATTTAAGCTACAGGGCCCTGTTTAGAAAGGCATGTTGCTGTGTAAATAAGGCACTAACTTTCATGACGAGTTTCCTAAGTGGACTTCTCTATCAGTAGCTTCCTATTTAGGAACCTGTGTCATATGTTACCATTAAGTCCCAGTTCCTTGTCTAACCTCAGGGAATTGAAATTTCTAAGAGGATTTTATTAGCTTTTTATGAGGTTTCTGTTAGAGTGCCAACAATACCAACAACGCCACACTTAAAAATGGACTACTGTCATAAAATGTATGATACGGATATGACGTTACATTCATAGCTTGATATTTGTATGTTAAAAAAGGTGTGCTTATTTTTTTAAAAGACTAGAAAGATGTACATTCAGGTGCTGGTTACTTATAATCAGTGATTTTACTCTTTTCCTCATTTATCATTTTAAAATATTCTATAGTGAACCAGTTTCATAGAACAAGTAGTAAATAATTTTGAATGTTTATCTCTGGGATTAAACATTAGCCTCAAATGGTAGAAGTGCTCCAGGTACTAGGTTACTGTCCTCTAAGTCCCGGGCTAGAAGAATATACTCCACACTGCAGTTCCAGGAGCAAGCTCCCAAGTGAAACAAATTCCCAGATAACTTTGAACCAGGAACCACATACAGTGACCTGGGAGCCTTCAATTCCTTGTATAATAAGAAATTTTGAGCTACAAACTTACTTAAGACACCTAAGAATGAAAATAAGGAAAGACTAAAAGAAAGCAACAGAAATGACGTTGCCAAAGAGAGTAAAATATGTAGGGAGAGATGAAACACACAACAAAATAACAACAAAAACAAAACAAGGAATCTGTTAATCCACCAGTAGTAAACTTCACAGTCAAAAATCCTCTAATAAGAAACAGAAATTTTAAGGAAGAGTTAAACTTGTCCAAAAAGGAAAAAAAAAATCTTACCTTACAGTTCATCTTGATGTGAGGCACTCAGAGAAAAATTGGCAGCTGTTGGCAAGAAAGCCGAGACTGCTCTCTCCGAGTAGATGTGCTGATGGATTTATTGCTGTCTGTTATCTGAGGAGACTCGTGTGTGTGTGTGTGTGTGTGTGTGTGTGTGTGTGTGTGTGTGTGTGTGTGTGTGTGTGTGTGTGTGTGTTGCGCGCTGTGTCCACAAAGACTTAATTGGAACCTCCAACAGGTTTCATTGAGCCCCTTAGCTCCCTGCATCAAAGGCAGGCAGGGCTGGGGCCAGAGAGGACCAGGATGGAGGGGGTGGATGGAGGCTCTGGGCTGTGCTGGTTTTCATCTGTGCTTATCTGTCATACCGCTCACTTAACTCCTGCCTGGATCTGAATGCAAACTGGAATGCAAGATGGAACCAGGGTGCACCTCCTGTCCTTTGCCACTTAAAGATGCCTCCTGTGCTCCAATTCTTTCCTTACAAGTAATAAATCTTGAAACATTTATGTGAAAACAGATTATGTGCCTACTGTTCTTTAGACATAAAATCTAACATCTGGAGCTGGGGAAATGACTCAGTCAAAGGTTTACCACGCATGTAGGAAGACCTGAG
Source organism: Peromyscus maniculatus bairdii (assembly GCF_049852395.1). Lineage (NCBI taxonomy): Eukaryota > Metazoa > Chordata > Mammalia > Rodentia > Cricetidae > Peromyscus > Peromyscus maniculatus. The sequence continues at coordinate 5,887,757 of NC_134868.1, read as the reverse complement.
TCTGATTCCCAGCCCACATTTGCTATTAGACAGCTCTGGACGTCTGAAGTCCACACAGCTGTGCCTGAGTTAAAATGAAGGTATCCTCGTGGCTTTGTTCCTTCTGGAGGCTCTGGGGACAACCCAATCTTTCAGCTCCTAGAGGCCACCTACAGTTCTCGGCTTCTAGCTTTCACCTTCAAAACCAGAAGCACTTGCCTAACTCTCTCCCTCCTTCACTAACAAGAATGCTCGTGGTTACACTGAGCATGCCCAAATATTTCAAGATTGGCTTCCTGTGCCCCGACCTTAACATAATCATACCTGCAACACCTGTACCTTTGAGCACACAGAGAAAGAGTCACAGGTTCATGACTAGGATCTGAGCACCTCTCAGTGCCATTGCCCTGTCATCACAGAGAACAGACTCCCCCCAAAAGGGTATATGAAAATGACAATTTGGGGAACTGAGGGCTTAGGCGGACAGGTGTGACTGAAAGACGGTCATACTTTACATTAACAGAAATATAGTAACAATGACAACTGCTGTTAAATGCCTACTCCATTTTCAGCATATTGCTAATATGTAGCCATATGTCATATGTAATATATATTATATTGAAAACACGCATATACGTTTTTCAGCTGTGCAGTGCTTATGTTCATAAACAGGACAAGTAAGTCTTCACAGATACCGATGAGCACAGGAATGAGTGCTCATCTTCCTCTGGTTCATTTTTTCATTTATGGATATTGGGGGTGCAGGTACATGTGTACCATGACACATGTGTCAGCAGATAACCCTGGATGTCATTTTTTACCTTCTACTTTGTTGAGACCTTTTTTTGTCTGTCACTGCACTCACCAGGCTGGCTGGTCAACAAGAAGGTCCAGTGAACCCAACTCAAGTCATCAGGCTTGGCAACAAGTGCCCTTACCACTGAGCCGTATAATGTGCTCTAAAATATAAATGTGTGTGCACATTTTCAGGCATGCTCACACTTTTCAAGAGCTGAAAGCAACCCTGATGCCCCCTGATGGACGAATGGATAAGCAAATGTGATAAATACTCACAATGAGATCTTATCCAGTGTGGATTGATCTTGAGGGTATTGTGCTAAAAGTATGTCATTCACCACAGGTAAAGCTCTCTTAGATTTCTTCTATATGAGGTTCCTAGAATAGTGGAATCATAGAAACAGAAACTGCAGTTTGCTAGAGTCTGGGAGAAGGGGGAATGGGAAGTGGTTCTTCAGTGAGTACAGGGTTTTGCTTTCACAAGATGAAAAGCTTCTACAGATTGGCTGAACCAATGTCAGTACACTTAATACTGAACTGTACATTTAAAAATGGTTAAGATGATAGGTCTTAGGTCTCTTTTGAAATAACTAAACTTTTTCAAAAAGTGTATGTACATTGTGGTTATATATACTATATATTTGAATATAGGTAATATATATTGAGAAATATATACACATATTTTTTAAACCAAGCACAATGGCTCACATCTATAATCCCAGCACTCTGGAAGCTAAGGTAAGAGATCTCCATAAGTTCAAAGCTGGACTACACAATGAGTTCTAAGATAACCTATGCTACAGAGCGAGCCCATGTCTAAGAAAACAAACAAGACGGAAACTACATATTCTAGCAAGTCTCGAACTCACAATCCCTCTGCCTTGTCCTCTCAAGTACATGATTGTGTATCTTAACTCTACATATATTCCACATAATAGTGGAAAAATCAAAACTAAAGAGTAACTAGTAAAAAGCAATAGTGCCATCTAGACACAGCTATGCCAATGGCCTCTAAATCCTTGTAAAGTCCTCGATTTCTGGTCAGACCAAAGTGGAAGTGTGAGGCTCTCCACCCGTGGTTCTGTTCTTTCCAGTTTAAGTGGCTGGCAGTTGGGACCTTCAGACAGACAGCTTTTTCTCTACATAACATAAAACGATGACTGGATCTGAGGTTTACATGGCCTACCACAAGGGGCGTGGATCCTATGACTCGGATCTGGGGGATATTTTTGTTTCTCATTTCTTCCTGTTTCCCTTAGTTGTTTAAATATTTAACAATCACTTCATAATTCCTCATATTTAGCAGATGTCAGGGTTGCAGGCCCAGACTTCAGAGGCTTGGTTCCCAAATCAGAAGTTACGTTCAGGCTTCTGAAAAAACAACAACAAAACAAAAAACAGGGATATTTAGGGGGGAGGGACTGTAGCTTTCTATGGGCATGAAGGTCCTATGGAATAGGGATGTGCCCAAAGGGTAAGGACTCACTGTTGTAAACAAAAATAAGTGCTGGGTTTAGACCCAGGGGAACAAGGCACTTTAAAATGCCAAAAATCAAAGCCAGCATGCTAGTCAAGCTTCCTTCCCTGAGCCAAGTCCCTTCAACTCAGTCTGGATATCCTTCAGCTGTGGCAGAAGCATGCAGGTGTCTCAGAAGAGTGGAGAACCCGAAGCAGGGTTCTCTGGTAGGATTTGAATTTGAGGGCTGTCCTGGCTGTTGTTTCTCACCATGACCTCGGTCATGACCTTTACTGTAGACCTAAGTCTCATGCTCACACTCCTACCCACTTCTGCTTTCTGTTTGCTGTCAAGCGCCCTTCATCTCTTTTGCTCAGTGAGGAGCTTCCCGTCCTTCCATGGGCTCCCTGCTTCCCAGCATGCCATTTGAAAGAGCCTCTTTTACTTCAATCGCTAGATGTCTTTTTAAATTAAATTTTGAATTTGTGCGTGCATTTGTGCACATGGAAAAATGATCTATGCACTATGACTCAGTCTGAAGGTCAGAAAAGTGCACTGGATCCCCGGGACTGTAGTTACAGGTAACTATTCCTTTAAGGCAGGGTCTCCTCCAAGTTGGGTGTCTTAGTTGGGTTTTTTATTGCTGTGATGAAACACCATGACTACAATGCAAGTTGGGGAAGAAAGGGTTTATTTGGCTTACACTTCTATATTCATTGAAGGAAGTCAGGACAGGAACTCAAATAGAGCAGGAACCTGGAGGCAGGAGCTGCTTACTGGCTTGTCATGGCTTGCTCAGTCTGCTTTCTTATGGAACCCAGGACCACCAGCCCAGGGCTGGCACCACCCACAATGGGCTGGACTCTTCCCCATCAATCACTAATTAAGAAAATGCCCTACAGGTTTGCCACAGGTAGATCTTAAAGGAAACATTTTCTTAATTGATATCCCTCCTTTCAGATTACTTTATCTTGGGTCATGTTAACATAACCAGACACTGAGGTTTGGTGTATGCATGGGATGCCTGCATTATTACATGGGCCATAGCATCTGAACTCTGGTTCCCATGTTTGCAAAATGTCTTCACCTCTGAGACATCTCTTCAGGTCCCAAGTCCTAGAATTCTCAATGCCTCCAACTGTTCAGATTGTCGGAGCATAGTCCACCATGGCAGGATTGTATGGTAGAGGAGGTTTGTCTGCTTTATGGCAGCTGAAAAAGCTAGCATCCATATACTCTTTGAGGGCGTTCCCCCAAGGACCTAACTTCCCTCTCCTGGACCCTCCCTCTGATACTTCCCCTACCTCCCCTTAGTGTCACAGACTGGCCTCCAGGTTTTTGTCACAGAAGCTTTTGAGGAACATTTGCATAACAATAACTATATGTTCCTGTTTCTATTAATATTACTGATTTTAAATCATTGACTCTCCAGGCTTCACAGAAGCTGGGCTGAAGTACTGAAGGCCCTGAAGGGGACTCATGCATTCCCAGAGCCTTTGCTTAAGAATGAGAGTGACATTATTAATTTAGCTGAAGTATCCAGGTATTCAAGATACTGCCTAATTGGAGTGCAAAAGATGTTAAGGGACTTCTCAGACTATTTTAAAATTAAATTTGCCTAAACTCTAAGTGATTTTGTAGATTTCCATAATAAATGTGGCAAACATTTCTCTTATGGGATGTAAATAATCAAACTCTGTTGCACTGTAGAGTAATATTATAAAGCACTTAACTAATCAGATTGTGAAGTTGCTCAAAATTCCTACCATGTAATTTTTGCATAGAGAGAGGCTGCCTCATGCTGAGCAATTAACGGGTTTTATTAGCTATAAATTTATAAATTCGTTGTTGCTGGCTGGCCTTATGCCCCGGTGCTTGGGGAGAATTCGATCTTGCTTTTTGACCTGATCTTGCACAGTCCCATGCCAAGAAGGTGTGGGCATGCTGCAGCAGGGGTAGTGGCCCAGCCTCTGAGAGGGAGGCACTGAGAGCTTTCCGTAAACGTGGGTAACTAGGAGGGCTCTGGAATTTTCCAGCCCTCTTGTAATGTCTGGGCATTCTGTAAACTCATGCTCCTTTCTGTTCTCAGATCGGGTTTGTAGGTAAAGCAGTATGGCTTGCTGATAAGCAGGGCTCTGGGACCACACAACTTGTGTTAAAAATTTGGCTTTGCCATTCACTGTACCCTGGACTTGTCCCCTTGCCTGGATTTCTTCCCCTGTAGAAAGTGTGATACGAGACACAAGTCCATGGTTGGTTGTAAGAAAAGGAAAGCTTAGGCTAGTTAATACTGAGTAGGTACTCAATAAGTGGTAGCCTTTGATGTGGGAATCCTGCAAATTCACATCCATTTGAGCAAGGCAGTTCTTAATAAATGCTTATATCTTAATAAATATTTAAATTAAGTTAAATAAATATTTTTATTCATTTAGAAAAAAAAAAGAATGAGAGTGAAGAAACATCACCTTCCATGTAGACTTCCAGTCTGAAACCCACATATGCTGGGCTGTGTAGGCAGAATTCTACCTCTAACAGGTGAACTCTCAACCCCAGTATTGGCTCCTTATGAAATCTGATCCTCATACCATTAGACTAGAGAACTGCTGGAAATAGTTGGGACTTTGCTGGAGCAGGAAACGCAGGGTCATTTAAGGACAATGCACATGTATTCCCTAAACTCAGTTCTCATCAAACTCATTCCTGGTAAGTACACTGTCTTTGTTGGGGGTTTCATTGCTGTGAAAAGATACCATAACTATGCCAACTCTAATAAGGAAAACATTTAGTTGAGGGGGCTTGCTTACAGTTTCAGAGATTCAGTCTATTATATCATCATGGCAGGGAGCATAGTGTCGTGCAGGCAGATGTGGTGCTGGAGGAGTAGCTGAGAGTCCTACATCTTGCAAGTGACAGGAAGTCAACTGGGACACTGGGTGGTACCCTGAGCATAGGATACCTCAAAGCCTGCCCCCACAGTAACACACTTCCTCCAACAAAGCCATACCCACTTCAACAAAGTCACACCTCCTAAGAGTTGTTGTAATTTAAAAGCAGCAAGAAGGAATCATTCCATACAACAGGGCAAGGAAGAGGGCAGAGAAGAGGACAGAGAAAGGGGCAGAGACTGGTCCCTAGGGAAGAGAGTGAAGGAAGAGAAAAAGAAAGAGATGGGAGGTGACCAAGGCCCGCCTTTTATAAGGAAACGTAGCAAATGTGCACAGGGGATGCTCTTAGTGACTGCAGCTGACGATATATCCTGTCAGGACCCTAAGGGCAGGCCAGTACAGATGCCTAAATGCTAACAATAGTGACACTCCCTATTAGATTATGGGGGCCAATTACATTCAAACTACCACATACACATTTCAGTCCTTACTTGGAAAGGGGGGGGCAGTCCCTTTAACCATCAGTTTGAGTCCTAATTATGCCATTGAGAACTGTGGGACTATGGGCAGCTGTTTTATTTCTCTATGCCACTGACTGATAACTTGTAGAGATTTTGTGGAAGGTCAATGAGTTAGCAGCAAGCATTTAGCAGGCCATGGTGATGCACACTTTTATGGAGGTAGATGCAGGATGATCTCTGATTTCCAGGGAAGCCTGGTCTACATTATGAGTTCTAGGCCAGCCAGGGCTATATAGTGAGACCCTATCTCTAACAACAACAAACACTTACAAGAGTGTCTGTGTCACAGGCCTCCAGATCTTACCACAACTGACACCATGACGGAAGTACTACTCAGGCCTTGGAACCCAGCATGTAAGCAACAACACCACCCAAAACGAGAACAAAGACCATCATCAGCATCCATAATTCTGGGAAAGCCCCTAAATGTACTAACCTTGCTTGTGGCTTCTGTAGATCTGCTTCTGGCTGTTTTTGCTAACTCTTGTGTGTCACCCCGGGATGTGGATTTTGCACTTAAAAGCATATCCTGAGAAAGGATCAGGGCAGCCCTCAGGTCCTGAGCACCCAGTGTAGTAGATGGCAGGCTAATAAATACTTTCTATTGGCTCGAATCCATGTCTGATTGGTCTTCTCTGGTAGATACCTCCCAACATCTGGGACATAGTAGGCATACAGTACTATGATATAAGAACTTAAATATCAAAAAAACCTGAAGACATGGATTCTGCTCTGCAGAGCCCCTCTACTTGTGGGGAGAATTTCCAAACATTAAGTTCCCTAAGTGAATTTCCCTTTGAAGTACACCATCTATCCTGACCACTTCAGAGCTGTTACTTCTTCCTCACCACAAAAATTTACAGATTGCTCAAGACTTAGATGAAACACCCAGCACTCTGTAGATGTAACCAACCATCTTATTAAATAAGAAACACAGAAACAATGTAAAAGAGAAAGCCAAGAGGTCAGAGCTCAGAGCTAAAATCTCACCCTTCCTCCTGCTGTCCCAGCTTCCTGAAAGAGAGCTATTTCCTGTCTCTAAGTCGCTTTTCCAGTAATTCTGCCTTCTCATTGGTTGTAAACACAAACACGTGACTGCCTCATCACTGTCTGAATATACAGCCCCCTAGGTCTTAAAGGCATATGTTTCCAATGTTGGCTGTATCCCTGAACACACAGATATCTATGGGATTAAAGGTGTGTGCCACCACCGCCACACTCTTGCTATGGCTCTAATAGCTCTGACCCCCGGGCAACTTTATTTATTAACATACAATCAAAATCACATTTCAGTACAATTAGATTACCACCACAGCACTCTTCTTCCCATCTATTTCTTCTCTAAATTCTTTTTGTCTTGTTTTGTTTTTAGTGCTGGAAATAGAATCTGGGATCTTTTACCTGCTAAGTGAGTGATCTCACCAAGACCTAGCCCCTCTTCTCTAAATTCTAACTGAAAGGCCTACCTCCTCTCTCTTCCTGGCCTTAATCAACCCTAGGTGACTTTTTTAAAACCAGGTACACAGTCTAGCATTTCATTTTACAATGTTTTATATGTCATCTGTGTGGGATCATATGTGTTGATCTTGTCTCCACTGCTTAGCCCTGTGTTCCTTAGAAATATTGTTCTACAATAATGCCATCTTTGCTTTAAAGATATGACATGGGCCCACAGACATAGAACTGGTTAAGAGTGAGCCTGGCCTGCTCCACCTAGCTTGGTGCAGTATATTCATGGCTCAGAATAAAAATGTGCCCTGCAGTTCTCTAGAGTTTCTCCAGGGACCACACTATGCTGAGTTCATTACTAGTGTTCACATAATAGGCACTTGCTTACAGAAGGCTTCATTTGAGTTTTGATTCTCTGATCTTTTGATTCTCTGACTGCTGTTGTCGAATAATCATTCGGTACACTGTGAAGATGTGTTGCTCTCATTGGCTGAATGAAGAGCTAAATGGCCAATAGCTAGGTAGGAGGAGGTGTAGACAGGAAAGCCAGACAGAAATAACTCTGGGGAGAAAGGTGGAGTCACCAGCCAGATGGAAAGTGAGAAAGACATGCAAGAGGACAAGTAAATGTCATGAGTCATATGGCAACATGCAGATTGATAAAAATGGGTTAAAGTTGTAAGAGCTAGTTAATAACAAGCCTATGCTATCGGCTCAGCTTTTATAATTAATAATAAGTCTCTGTGTGGTTATTTAGGAGCTGGCTGGTAGGACAAAATACTCTGCCTACAGAGTGCATTGCAAGAAAGCCAAGGAATGAGAGCTTTCATGGCACTGAGATTCAGGCTTAGAGACAGTGCAGGTAATGACAGTGATGGGAAGGCAGAGGTGAACCAAACCCTAATGTCTCTGGAGTTCCTCTGTGAATCCACAAGCTGTAGTTCCAGTTTTTCCCCCAGTTCATCTTTGATATTAGAGAAAGGGCTTTTAGTGGATTCTTGTTGTGAGCCTGGGGCTTGGATTCTCATTTCAAATCAGAAGCATCTATTCATCTTAGAAATGATTTGATCTTCCCAAATCCCCCATTGATAATTTGTGTCAGAGGTGTTTGTAGTTTGATCTGAGTTTATACAGAAGAGATCAGCAAAACGTGTGCATAGAAGTTATGAAGGCAAAAGGCATGGTCTACAGTCCAAGAAGTTCAAATTGTAGGGAAATCACATTCCTTTCATGGACTTCTGTTTCTGTTCAGGGCCTGTAAATTGGAGAGAAACATCTACTATTGCTGCATTCTAAAACTCTAACAATTATAAACTAGTCCTACAAAAAGGACAGTGACATAAGGACACTCGGTGTCTTACCTGTGAACTTACAAACATAGTAATAAAGTGGAAGCACAGGAAGGAAAGAGTGAGAGCTCAGCTGCTATTCACCCTGCTGTCCGTCCGTCCATCACGCTCCCCTTTGACCTCATTCCATCTGGGTGTCTGTGTTCCAGGATTCTTCACTGACCCGACGGCATGCTTATGGTGCCACCAGTCACAGACCTGCTCCATCTTACAACAAACCTAAGCCAGGCTTGGTGGCGCACATTTGTGACCTCAGCATGCAGGAGGCAGAAGCAGGAGAATGCTTGAGAGTTCAAGGCAGCCTAGTTTACATAGTGAGTTCCAGGCTGGCCAGGGCTGCACAGTGAGACTCTTCCTCAAACACATACACACACACACACACACACACACACACACACACACACACACACACACCAGCCCCCCCCCCCCAAAAAAAGGATCAGTTTAAACAGAAGCCCTATAGCACCTTAATATTTGCCATTTTACTTCGGCTTCAAGAGTATAATGGAAGCTCAGCAGGTAAACTGGACAAAAAGTTGGGTGCAGTAGCACACACCTGTAATCCCAACACTTGGGAGCCTGGGGCAGGAGGGTTGGGAGTTGGAGGACAACTTGAAATACATAGCCAGACCTTGTGTCAAAAAGTCAAAAGGGGGTCCTAAGAGCAGGAGAGCTGTTCCTGCCCCTCATCAGCTGCAGCAGTTGGGAGAGGGGTCCCTACACCTTGCCTGAACAACACAGTAAGAGCTGGCCCTGAAGGTGTAGATTTGGGAGAACCGCCCCTGAGGATGTGAAAGCATGAAAGCTGGAGAAATGGCCCTGCCCTTTGCTCATTGCTGCAAGGGGGCAATGCTGGAGAGCTCACCCTGGTGGTGAAGACAGGGGAGAGCTGGCTGGCTGACTAACACTGCAATTACCCAGGCCCAGAACCAGGGTTATGTGTTGACCACCCCAACATCCACCTCATCTGTGATCTCCTGGAGCACAGGGGTGGGGTGGGTGGGGTCGGTCCTGTGGACCTAGGGCTCCAAGATCTCCATGACACAGGGCAGCTAACAAGATGTCTAGGAAGAGCCCCAGTGAGGGCCCAGCGTTGATGGTGTAGCAGAGACCAGGGACCTCAAACCAGACCAGTGATTCTTTACGATGAATGCCTGCATGAAAAATCTATAAATAACAGGATTTACTGCATGACTCACTGAATCACACTGCAGCTTCCAATATGAGATTATGAGATTCTCCCTTTCCTCCTTTTCCCCACCTCTCTTAAATTTTATTTTGTTGGGGGAGATGGGGGAGACCAGGAGACATGAATGATGTGGAGACATGATGTGAAAGACACAAAGAATAAATAAAAAGAAAGTTTTTAAAAAGTCAGGAAGGGAAGAAGGAGGAAGAGGAAGATCACATTTTATAATTCAGAAACAGTCACTGTCAACACAGTATGTATATACTTTTCTGTGTATTTATATATCAATAATACAAAATATATGGTATATATTATTTTATATATTTGATTCTAACCAATACTATACTGCAACTTTTTCCTCAATGTTTAAAATAGGATTCTATCTGGATTAGTGTCTGTAATATTCTGTCAAACAGACATATCAGCATTTATCAAACAAGGCACATGAGAGGACCATCTTGATCTGGCAGAAGGAGGAAGCCTTGTCAAACAGCATTTGAGTTTCCAGGACGCGCACTTCCACTGCCAGGCTTCAGGGCAACACCCCCTGGCAAGGGGACTCCAGCCATCCACCCCCTGAGATGTATGTTTAAACAATTGCACTGCTCTCCCTCTCAACAGCCATTGTTCTGATAATAGGGGGCCCTCTGCTGTTCCTCTCTTTTTCACAACACATTTGTGACCCTAGTGATGATGACAGAAATACGGAACAGAATCAGAGATCTCAGTTTTCAGGTCAGAGTCATTTCCAGCCTATAAATTTCACTGTTTCTGATGGTCAGGGGAAAAAAAGGAGGAGGAAGAGAAGTCAACCCAACAACAAAGAAATAATTTTAAAATTTATCTTCTCTCCCACTTTATGTTGGAATTTTTATACTGATAATTTTATGTTGCTTTATTCCATTTCACATAATATTTTCCTTGAGTCGGATTTTCCAGCAAATAAGAAAGATTCACATTAAATGGGGAAAATTAAGTCACTGGCATGAGCTCTTCTTGCCTTTCCTTCCTTATTTTTCTTCCTCAATAATGTTTGTAATAAAATACAATTTTACATTCCTTCCAGAATTGCTGAGTGCTACAAGCCTAATTTTAAATCCTTAAGAAAACCAGGCTCAAAATACCAGCTTTAGGAGATGGAGACAGGAGGACAAGGAGTCCAAGGTCAGGCTCACTACACAGTGCCATAGCAAACTGGAGTTCAAGGTCAGGCTCACTACACAGTGCCATAGCAAATTGGAGGCCAGCTGGGTCTACAAAAGATGGTCTCCAAAAAAATCCAACTAAACAAATTCTTAAAAGATACACATAACATCAAATATTCCCTACTCACAGATGGCAAATGAGAGTTGTCTCAAGGTCACACTCTGTATTCAAAGAGACAGTCAACACAGAAACCAGGCTCACTGACTCCGAGTCTCATGCTCTGACCACATTCTCTGTGGCTGGGCCAGTTACTCTTGCATTCCTTGAGAGTAAAGGAAGGCACCTTAAAACCATTCCGTGTAGAAGAACAAAGGTGTGATACATTCCACTCACCTGATGGATATGAATTAATTACTAGATGCAAATTAACTCCTTAGGTGCTTCAGATAAAAGACACAAGAAAATAGCTGTTTAAACAAATTGGTTAGAGTGACATGTCATTTAGTTCTTAGAAAATAACCTAACACAGTTGTTCTCAACTTGTAATTTATGACATCAGGTAGCTGCATATGATATAGTTACATTACAATTCATTACAGTAGGAAAACTACAGTTATGAAATAGCCACAAAATAACTTTATGGTTGGAGTCATCCCAACATAAGGAACTGTATTAAAGGGTCACAGCATTAGGAAGGTTGAGAACCACTGGTCTAACACATAGTAATTCATGTGTAAAGGTTTATTAATCAATAAAAGCACGTAAGTAATCTCAGCTAAGAAATACATAGACTTAAATGCATAAGACCTACACAAGATCAAGCTAACCAAAATCCCAGCACAGATGGGGAAGCAGCTCCTCATGATTTACCCCCACGCTGAGGATCTATTGGCAAATGATGGCTGCTAAGGCGAGAGGAGAGTTGATTTTGTTCAGAAATGTGGTCCCCAAGAAACCACCCATGTAGATGGGCCTACCGCCATGCACATACGGCAGTGCAAAGAGGACTCAGTAGGCTTTAAAAAAAAAAAAAGCACATGAACTTGGGAGGGACAGAATGGCAGCAGGTGAGGTAAGAATTGGGGGAAAGAGAATTAGGGGTTAGATTTGATCAAAATGTAATATATGCATGCATGAAATTCTCAAATAATAAAAAGTTCAAAAGAAATACAGAACTTACTGTTTGCATTCTTTACCTCTTTTAATACTTTCAACAATTTTATGGAGAAGGATTTGAAGGATTGTTATGCATGGAAATGAGTAGACTCCAAATAACCCAGTAATAAGTACTTCACTCGTAACACCAATTGACCAACTCTTAGCTGAAATGCTTGGGACCAGGAGTACTTTAGGTCTCAAATTTCTTTTTTCATTTTGGAATATTTGCATTTACACGATGATATGTCTTGTATATCGGCTCCAAGTCTAGAGATAAAACTCATTTATATTCCATGCATATGTCACATATATAGCCCAAAGGGAATTGTATAACAGTACAGTAATTTTGTGAATGAGGCAAAGTTCCATGCTGTGGAATTTTCCCATCTGTGACATCATGTTGGCACTCAAAGTTTTTGGATTTTCTATCATTTCAGAGCAATTTCTATCATTTGGAACCTGCACACCACTGTGATATAGAGTTCAGCTCTCAACCCCCTCTTCCAGGTTAAAAAAAAAAAAAGAGAGAGGGGAGAGGGATTAATTTTCATGGTCAAGCGCCTCTTTATAGTTGTTTGAGACAATATCTCATGTAGTACAGGTCTTCCTCAAATTCCCATGTAACCAAAGATGACCAAGCATGAGCTTAAACTGCTGATTTTCCTGCCTCTACCTCCCAATTGAAGGAACCACAACAATCTTCTTCATAGTAGTCTCCTAATGGCCAGAGGAATTGGACTCTCTGGTCCTCCTATTATTAACTTTCTCTTATGTTTTTGGCAATAGTCAATGTTGCCAAACTTTCCTTTTGGCTTCTTGAACGTGAGTGTTGAGTGTCTAGTCCCTTAATCCTAATGATTCCCTCAGTGTCTCTCCACTCCATACATATTCTCAGGTTTCATTCTTTTATCTCCATATTCCCAAATTGATGATAAATTACAAATCTTACCTCAGGCCAGTCTAGAGATCTTCTCGTGTATTTATCAACAAACTGTGGAGATCTAACAGTTACCTAAAGAAAGCAGTTTCTCCTTGCCTTGCCCCATCACGGCAAAGTTCTTGTTTTCCTTCTGTCTGTTCTTAGATTATAAACAGAAGCCACAGTCGATTCACTGGGTTGTTCATTTCCCACAGCCAGCTGATTTTTCTGATTTATTTATTATTTATTTATTTATTTATTTATTTATTTATTTATTTTGCTTGTCTTTTGAAACATGGTCTCACTATGTAGCTCTGGCTGTCCTAGAACTCATTATGTACACCAGGCTCTCCTGGAACGCACAGAGACCTTCCTGCCTCTGGCTCCTAAGTGCTGGAATTAGAGGCATGCGCCACCACACCATGCCAACAGCTAGCTAATTGTATCACAGCAACAGAAAACAAACTAGAACACCCTATGTGAGTTCCACCCCTTTAACTGGTTTTCAAGTCTCTTCCTTCCTTCCTTCCTTCCTTCCTTCCTTCCTTCCTTCCTTCCTTCCTTCCTTCCTTCCTTCCTTCTTTCTTTCTTTCTTTCTTTCTTCCTTTTTTTCTTTCTTTCTTTCTTTCTTTCTTTCTTTCTTTCTTTCTTTCTTTCTTTCTTTCTTTCCTTCCTTCCTTCCTTCCTTCCTTCCTTCTTTCTTTCTTTCTTTCTTTTTTTCCTTTTTGGTTTTTTTGAGACAGGGTTTCTCTGCGTATCTTTGCTCCTTTCCTGGAACTCACTCGGTAGCCCAGGCTGGCTTCTAACTCACAGAGATCCACCTGGCTCTGCCTCCGGAGTGCTGGGATTAAATGCGTGCGCCACCCTCCGCCCAGTTTCAAGTCTTTTCCTAAGGTCATCTTTGAAACGGATAGGCAAGCAAGCCAAGGTCTGTTGAACGGATCCACAAGAGAATGAATTGGGTAGAAGGATAAACTGAAATAAATTACGACACAAAGCACTCCGTGCTAGCAATCATGGCAATAGGTTTTCTATCTTCGGCTTTTCGAGGTGGTTTTCATAGTTTGACAATAGACATCACTTGTATGTATTTCCTTGGGCATGTTTTCCTAATTCCCTTTTCCCTGCTTTCCCATGGATCTTTTTTCCTTTTTCCTGTGTAGTCTCTCTTTGGCGTCCTGCTTGCCTTTCTGGCCTCCTTCGCTTCTCGTTTCCCCGGCTCCGGGCCCCGGGTCCGCGCTCCCAGCACGCTGGTCAGCTCCCTTACCGCTTACGAGCACGCGCACGCACCCGGCGCCGCCCACGCAGAGCCAGAGTCACGAGGCCGGGGGGCGGGGCGCCGCCGGGAGGGCGGGGCCGCTGCCGCAGCTTCGCCGCGCGCGTGGGCGGAGCCGGCCGCACGGGCCTGCCCGCTATATCTGCGCCTGCGCCGCGCCGCTGCGGGGCCAGTCGGGACGGAGGAGACAAGATGGCGTTGCGAGCGATGCGGGGAATCGTGAACGGGGCCGCGCCCGAGCTGCCCGTGCCCACCAGTGGGCCGATGGCCGGAGCTCGGGAGCAGGCGCTGGCAGCGAGCCGGAACTACCTCTCCCAGCCTCGTCTCAGTGAGTACGGGGAAGGGAGCGTGTCTGCCGAGCGTGTGGCTCACCTGTTCAGCCCGCGGGGAGGGAATGGGATTGATTTTCCAACCCCCCGTGTCGCGCAGTTCGCAAGCCGCCCCTCGAGCTTTGCGTGAGCCTTTCCGCGGCTTAGGTGGGCCGAGGGCGAGAGCACCGACCGGAACCTTCCCGTGGGCTGGTGGGCTCCTGGCGATCGGTCGCCCCACCCTCTCCTGGTTCCCTGGACTGGGGTATCCTTAGGCACTTGTCGGTCTCTGAAGGCCACTTCTTGTCACTCCTCTGCCCCCGGCCTCATTTAAATGTCTCGGGGTCGAGAGAACGCCCACTCCCGGTCCCCTCTGTCCCTGAGGACCTCTGGACAGGTGGACTGAGCAGGAGGTGTAGTGTCATCGCTGACGTGGGCAGGCCCGCGGCTAGAGGGAGATGTGGCTTATTCTGCAGGGACCGCTTCACAGGAGGACACCTAGATACCCGAGAACCTTGGAGCTGAAAAGTACCCAAGTCGTGCAGTCTCACCCTCTCATTTTACAAGCGAGACGCCTAAGGTTCTGGAAAGGAGAGGCCATGCCAGGCTTCAGACATCTAATAATTGGCAAAGGAGGAACCAAAAATCGAGGTTTCTTAATCCTTGCTTGATCTTATGTCGTTTCTTCGTTTACTGACCAGTTGACCAAATTCGGTTGACTGAAAGGTTCCTTGGCAAAGCCGAAAAGCTTCCTCCTATATCTAGTGTTATGTGCGTAGACTTACGTGTAGATTATAAAAGACCTTAATAAACCATGTTTAAGTAGACAGATCAGTCATTCCCAAAGAAATGGCTCTTGTTGGCTGAAGATTTCAGTTGTATAGCATTAAACCTCTACACAGCTCCCTTAAAACCAGACTGAGAGCTTTGGAAAGAGACTTTTAAAAAAGTGTTGTTTTCCAGGTAATGAGATTGTATTTGCACTGGTTAATTGCCAGCCTGGCTCTGTGGGTGGCTCATTGGTTAAAAAGAATTTCAGATGAAGGGTTAGGAAGGCCCCCTCCAGCCTGACTAATCCTGTCCTGAGCTGTCAGTAGGTCATGTGATAACACTGCAGTGTGGGGAAGGAAGAAAACACGTTGGAGACAGGATTGCTGAGATGTGCCTTTTAGGCTTTTTTTTTTTTTTTTTTTTTTAAGAAAATGCCTGCTAGGGGCTCACAGGAACAGAAAGAAACATTGAAAAACCTGAGAGATTTATACCTGAGAATTAGTATGCATGCTTTGATATGGGCAGAACCCATAGACTTTGGTGTGGCTTCTAGAAAAAATGTTATAAGAATACAGTAGCCGGTGGTGGTGGTGCACACCTTTAATCCCAGCACTCGGGAGGCAGAGGCAGGCGGATCTCTTCGAGTTTGAGGCCAGCCTGGTCTACAAAGCCGAGTTCCAGGAAAGACACAAAGCTACACAGAGAAACCCTGTCTCAAAAAAAAAAAAAAACCAAAAAAAAAAAAAAAAAGTATAGTAGTCTGTGTGCATGTAATAAATCATTCATTGTCAATTTAGAGAGCACAGAAAACTCCATGGCTAATTGGTAAGCCCTTCAGAGATATGAACAGTGTTTCTCCACCATCTACATGTGCTTGGCCAGTGCTTGAAGAGCTTGTCCAGAGGAGGATCCTGCTGACGAAGATGTTGTTGAAAGTGCTTAAGTTGTCCTCTCTGTACCCCCAAGCTCACAGTGTCTGACCTAAACTTGCAGTTCTGTAACTTCTCCTAGGCGTTTAGTGGGTAGATTTCTCATACGGATGGAGTTTGCCAGGAGTTGGAATACTGTACTTAAACAACTGACTAAATTTAAGTGTCATCTTTTACTGGTTTTTTGTCACATTTTAAATCAGTTTTAAATGCTTCCATGTAAATATTAACATTTCCATTTTTATTATTAAAGTTTCATAATACCATCTAAAGTGGTAAATAATTATTTACACTCTTTGAACGAAGGAATGGAGTAATACTGGCAGTTGCCCTGTGAAAATAGGATCCTGTTTTAAAATACTTTCAGGTTTATTGGACTGTTAAAAAGAAATGGAAAGTACAATATTCAGGCTTTAAATTAGTTATCTTGAACACATCATTTGACTTTCTGATATCACACGGTAAGAAAACTTTGCCTTTTAAATTTCAGCAAGATCAACAATATACACAGAGCTTTTAAAGCGAAATTTCCCGAGCTTGATTGGCTCCACTTTTCTTGACTCACGTGTCAGCTAACCTTAAGTTTCTTGTCTCATAAAGCAGAGCCCCAGCAAAAAACGCAAGTAAGGGGCCGCTTGCTTTCCTAGACCTTCTCTTTCAGGTCCATTGCTCAGGTTAGTTGTCTGCTCTTGCCCAATAGAAGGGATTGCTTCCGGAGTTTTTGTTTTGCTTTTAAGGTGGTGCCTAAAGAGCTGGGGCTTATTGTGCAATGGTTTTTACTTTAAATGTGTCACAATCCTTAAGGGTGTTCGAAGTGTTGAACAACCTCTTTCCCTGCAAGAGGAAGAGCCAGTCATCTGGCAGAATGCATGTTCTTTAAGATCTTTGTAGTTCATGGAGTTTTGTTTTTTTTATTGGTTGGTTGTTGAGCAAGTTGTTTGTTTTGTTTGTTTGAGAAAAGCAACTCTCTTTGTAGCCCTGTTTATCCTGGAGCTCACTGTGTAGACAATGCTGGCCTTGAACTCAGAGATCTGCCTGCCTCTTCCTTCTGAGTGCTGCTGGGATTAAAGTCATTCACCACCATGCCCAGCTTGTTTTACCCCTTCCCTGGCAAGACTGGAAATCACTATGCAGTATAGTAGCTGTCCTGCCCCAGCTTCCCAAGAAATCATGGTTTTTAAATGCTACTCCATAAAAGTTTTTGTGTAGTATAACCATGTGTCTGCTGTTGCTGTAAGGGGAATCTTTTGTCATTGGCTTTGCTGTGTGATGTTCTTGGATGCCATACTCTGAACTCATACCGTTTCCAACTGCTAGTGGTTATCCTGATGAAGGATGGAATGTGTGGAAGACTAAAAGGTGGTACCTGATGTTTTCCATGCTCTGTTTTCTTTTTTAATACTTCCATTGTCAACATGGAAAGGGCTGACCTTATTTAAACTGTCTTCTTGCACCAATTTCTAGTACAATTGCTAGCAACTGTGCGGTCTCCACATTTTAAGTTATACTGTTACCAGTTAGAAGAGTTTCAGGACCATAGAGTAGCAACTATGTAATTAAAGGAAAGCAGCACAAAACTTTTAGTAAGACAAACCACAGGTCCTCCATTTGGTAATGTTTTTCAGGGCTTTTGTGTCTGAAAGTTTGCAGTAAGATTATACTGGCTTTGCTTACCTTACAGTAGTTTATGAAGATAAAATCAGATAATCTGAAAATGCTCAGTAAAAATGTGCCTCACTCTCCATGGTTTGGTAGTATTTTCACTTAGTTCAGGTTATGGGATCCATTAGCTTAGCCTTTCTATATGTGTCTGTTTATATTACACTAACGTGTCTCAGTCTGACCTGTACCTCACGAGGTCTCCTGTGTTTTTCAGATTGACCATGAGGGAAAACTGTACCTCCTCTGTCAGATATTCCATTCTTGGCTTGCAGAGCTTGTATCTACTTGATTTATCAGTAACTGCAGTGAGTTCAATAGCCACCCCAGACTGAGTTTAGGGCTACTGTTCTTGAATATCTGATGCTGGAGGAGGGTAGCTTTGCAGCTGTGACAGATGTAGAAACCAGGGAAAGTGCCTGCACCACCCAATTGTAAACATCTTGCACTTTTCATAGCTGAAATTATGGGTACTGTTGCTGCATAACTCATTGTTTGAGGCAGGGGCTTACTGGATGGAATATGCTGCCATGCCCAACCTCAGTGTGTAGTTCTTAGAAATAGAGGATGCTGCTCTACAAAAGGTTCAGTCTTATTAGGATTTAACTCAAGTGGTTAGAGACAGGCTTCATTCAGGTTCAGGTGCATGGGTAGCTCCTCCTCTCTGAAAATGATTTTTCTCTTGTAAAGCTAGGAATAATGAACTGTTGCTCTTAATTAGCAAATTTGTAGTGTTTGCTTATTGCCTTTTCAAAGGCCATGTATTCATTGTTGCGAATTTAGAATTCTTTTTTAAATTCTTTTTTCTTTTTTTGCCTGTTTGCTGTTGTGGGGATTGAACTCAGGACCTCTAAGCCTTGTCTTCTATAGTGGATGTCAACTCTGCTGTTGACAGGAAAAGCCGTGACTAATGCTCCTTTCTCTTGGTCATGTGTTTTGCTTATGACTGGCAAAACTTCGTAGTGTGTAATGAGTTTGAATTTTAACCATGAGATTCTGAGCCATGGTTGTCAGTACTAGAAATTCAAAGAAAGTACAGTCTTTTCTTTTTTTTTTTTTTAAGTAGAGAATTTTAAGACTTGGAGGGATTTTAATGAAGTGTTTTGAGCATTATCAATCCACTTATCCCCTTCCCTGTGCCTTAAGGCTTAGGGAAGATTTTAGAAAAGTATATTTTTTTTAAAGTGGGTTTCAAGAAGTAATGTAGCTCACTTTCCGTTTCCACACAGCAGTTCTAGAAAGTCTTTGAGAAACATTTTTTGGAGTTTTTAAAATGAAAACAAGAAATTTTTGAAAGGTTGGAATTACATGTTTTTTAAAACAGTATTAGATAATCTTAAAGCAGTAAGAGTGTTTTCCTAAAATTGGCCCAAAATGCAGCAAATTTAACACCCTTATCCAAGATAGTAAAAGACAGTCTCCATTTGAGGGCCCCTATTGAGATTATTACAGTTCAGAAACATTCAAGCAGATATTTGCCATCCTTGTTTAAATGTCTCAGTATGGGGTGGGCTTGCCTGTTCTGTCCCAGAGTCTGGCAAGAAACTTGCTTCCTGGCCTTGGGCGGGAGGGAGTGGAAGCCCCTTGAGTGGACAGACTGGTTAGTAAATGGCTTCCTCATTCTTAGCAAGATGGTATTTGTTCCAGGAATCTTTGTCCAAGCTGATTAGAAGATCTCAAATCAGACAAGTAAAACATCCCTGATCAGTTAATAGTTTCACATGAATTATTTCAGGCTTTATGATGTGTTTTCCTAAGAAATGTATTTTTTAACTGTTCTGATTATGAAATTTAGCAAATTTTGAAGTTGTCTGTTAAAATTTCTATTTCCTAAGTATTTTGTGTGTAATCATCATGAACCTTGCCAGCAATAATAGATAATTCCTTTCTAAGATGAGTGAGGGGCTGGAGACATAGCTCAGAAGTTAGGAGCAGTTACTGCTTTTGCAGAGGACTTGGGTTCCATTCCCAGCACTCAAATCAAACACTTCTCAACCCCTTGCACTTAAATTTAGACAGCCATGCATAATGCGTGTAAAATATAAATAAACATTTAAAATATATATTGGAATGAGTGAAAGTAGACTAGGTGTCTCTTTCTAGGCATACTTTGCGATGAATAGTACTGTTCTCTTTAACATAGAAGCAATATCTGACTCTTTTGCTCCTTTTTTTGCCTGGAACTTACCCTGTCCTAGCCTTCTGGTTTATAGACAGGGAGCACTGTGCCCTGCTGACTTTTCAATATTTTTTTATTGTATATATGTCTAAATTTGTTTATGTTCATTTAGCTATTGTGTATGTATGTTTGTAAGTGTCTGGACGAGTGAATGTGTGGAATAAGAGGACAACTTTGGGAGTCAGTCCTCTCTCCTCGGTGTGAGTCCTGGAGATTGAACTCACGTTGTCAGTCTTGAAGGCATGAGCCATCTCAACAGTCTCCTCTGTCTCCCTTCCACCCCTGCTTGCATCGCTGTCTGCCTGTGTATTTTGGGGGGTGTGGGTGGGGGCTGGAGAGATAGCTCAGTGGTTAAGAGCACTGGTTGCTCTTCAGAGGATTCACAGCACTTTATGGCAGCTCTCACTGACCTTAACTCCAGTTCCAAGAGATTCTAATATCTTCTGACCTCCACAGGCACAGGGCATACATGCATGTAGGCACAACATCCATACACATGAAATAAAAATAAAGGTTAAAAGAAAAAAATTTAAAGAATATGTTTCTTGACTGGTTGGTCACTCATGCCTACAATCCCCAGCATCTGAGAAGCTGAGGCAGGACAGTTGCTGCAAGTTCAAGACTAGCCTGGGCTACAGAGTAAGACCATGTCTCAAAACCAAGTAGAGTACTTATCTTACTGGGTGAGGTAGTACACACCTTGAATCCCATCATTCAAGGAAGAGAGAGACAGATCTCTGTGAGTTCAAGTCCAGCCTGAGCTACATTGTGAGACCCTGTTTAAAAAGCAACATTCCCCCTGCCCTGCATGAAAACTGAACCTTTAAAGGGAAGCAGCCTCCGTGCTTGCTTGGTATCCTGAGAACTGTGACTTACTTTGGAGTAAGATTCAAATGTCTTTGAAGATGGATATTGAAAAGTTGCACAGGAGCAGCCATATTTTAACATTCATTGAAAATTTGTGTAGCTTTTTGAGTATCCATGTTCTAGTGGGTAGATGAAAGGAAGGCTTGTTTTTGTAAAAACCAGAGGGCCGTGTTAGCTTGTGCTGTTTCACTAAACATAACTCTTTCTTTCCAGCCTACAAGACTGTCTCAGGAGTGAATGGTCCGCTAGTAATCTTAGATCATGTGAAGGTAAGGCCTTGTCCATTATGGTCTGACTGTTGTGCTTCAGATTTCACCACTGCTCTTTAAGTTTGTGTTATGAATTATAAACCATTCTTCGGCGTGACTGTAAATATTTTCTGTAGGAAAGAAAGACCAAAAGTCAGAGGGCTGGGTTCCAGTATTAGGCTTAGTATGGATTCCATTTCATGACCTCAAGTCCCTTGTCTTCAAAGTTGGTGGGGGAGATCTTACATTATATAGGTTTATAGGGGGAAAACAGAAATAATGAGTGTGTTTTATAACCTGAAGGGTAATATACAGAGATGTGGTGTCTTACGTCCTTTGTCAAAGCCTGACGTGTTATAGGCTATTTTAAAGTACTATTTTCCCTCTGTACTAAAGGTTAAATTCTTGAGTAACTAAGTATACTTTATCTTTGAGAGCCTGGCATGGACATGCAAGTAATGAGTATATAAGAACAGATCATCTCAATAGTGGCTTAAAACCCTAAACAGAATAGTTTGTCCTCAATTGGTCATAAGGATCTTTAGTTAACATGTTCTTCTATGTCTATTATGAACTTCCTGTTAATTTTAGGAAAGGAATTGTAGAATCTCGTTTCTAATTGGTTACTCTGGACTAAGCTTTCTACCTGATTTTTTACAATCAGAGTATCAGAAAAAAAAAATATTACAAAAAAATGTTTTTAGGGGCTGGAGAGATGGCTCAGAGGTTAAGAGCCCTGGCTGCTCTTCCAGAGATCCTGAGTTCAATTCCCAGCAACCACATGGTGACTCACAAGCATCTGTAATGTGATCTGGCACCCTCTTCTAGCATGCAAACAGAACACTGTATATAAGAAAGAAATAAATCTTTAAAAAAAAATGCTTTCTTTAAAAAAATGTTTTTAAAAGACAAGGAGAGTATCAGAGAAAGTCATTTAGATAGTGTGCTTTCTAGAGTTTCTGTTGGTGGCTGTTGGGGCAGGGCAGGGAGAAGCACACAGTTAATCAGTTTGTTGACAGATGCTGGTGATGATCACGTATGTTTTTAGCATGTCACCCTCTGGAAGCAGAAAAAAGATTGAGAAACATTTTTTTTTAAAGGGCAAAGTGCATATTCCTTTTAACTTTATCACTACAATAATATTTTCCTTTATGAGAAAGGATTCTTACAGAGTAATCTTGAGAGTAAACCTGTCATACTTCCCTCTGGCCCAGAAGGAGGCCTTGAGTATCCTCTGTTACCCTCTGCCTACTCCTTTGATTCAGGGTCTTGTTTGTTTGTTTGTTTGTTTTGGAGCTGAGGCTCGAACCCAGGGCCTTGTGCTCGATAGGCAAGCTAAATCCACTGAGCTAAATCCCCAACCTGATTCAGAGTCTTTCCCAGACTATTACTTGTGTTTTCTCAGTTGGACTGGAAGCCCTCAAGCCCCACATATCCTCCTGGCTCCAACCCCTTTATCTACCACAAAGACAGCAGGCAGTCAGCATCTTTAGGAGACCCTAATAAACAGGTCCTCAACCTGTGGGTTGTGACCCTTTTAGTGGGGGTTGAATGACCCTTTAACAGGGGTCACATCAGATATTTATACTGCAGTTCATAACAGTAGTGAAATTACAGTTATGAAATAGCAACGAAATAATTCTATGTTTGGGGGTTACCACACCTTGAGAAACTGTATTAAAGGGTCGCAGCGTTAGGAAGGTTAAGAACCACGACCATAGTAACATTCTGTTTTAAATTAGTGAAAGCTACTCTGTTTACTCTTGACGTCTGTCCTCAGTTCTTCTAACACCAGGTGGGCAAGTTCTCCCTCCCCAACAACTGAGTTCAGTTTTTCAGTAGACCTGAAATTCCACTGACTTTGTCACATACATGCACTGTACCCGCTTCAGTCAAGCATTATGGGTATCTAGGTAGACACAGCTACTGTCTGACTTGGCTGTAAATCAGAGGGTCTCTATTCATTTTCCATAATTTGCTGGAATAGCTTATCTAAAGCAGACACACAGTTAATTTACCATTACTGACTTATTTAAAAAGATAAACTAAAAAGTTTAAATGAATAGCCAGTTGAAGAAATATCTAGAATTCTAAGAAGTCCTGAGTACAGGGAGGGTCTGTCCCAAGGAGCTGAGGGTAGTACATGTTTTCCAAACAATAAAACTCCCAGCTGTCAGTCAGGACTTTTGTGGAACTATTGTTGATCGATTCTTGGCCAGTGTTGACTAAGTCAGTCTCCAGTCTCTCTCCTCTCCTCAGAGGTCAGAGGATGGGATGTTTGAAACATCTAGCCCTCTAATTGGATGTTTAGTTCACCTGGACAGTGGGCACCATCTATGATCTCTAGAGGTTTCCCAAAAGTCACCACATTAAGGTACATGTGTGATTGAAAGGACTTGGTATGAATAATAAAAGACTTCCTTTCATCTTGATTGTTCCTGATACCTGGGAAATTACAAGGGTTTTAGGAACTCTGGCCAGGAGTTGAACTAAAAATGACCAGGAGAAAGATGAGAATGTTTGTTGTCACCGTTGCTGTCCATCCTTGTGTTTGACGTCAGCAAGCAGTAGGCAAAGAGCAGAGTGAAAAGGAAGGGAGAAATCTGTCACTGTTCCCTGATGGGACGGCACAGAAGCTTACTGCAGCAGTGGTGTTTATTAGAGACAGTTTACAGAAACCATTGTAGTCTCTGTGCTACGTGCAGCTAGTGTATAGAGAAAAGCAGGAAGCCCACGGAGAGGCCTCCAAGGCACTGAATACACAGAAATTCCATTGGTTTTGTGTGATTCCACTTTACTTTGACTGGGTGAGTAGACTCAAATTTGTAAAAGAATTGTTCCTTACCAGCTAGGACAGTCAGAGATGGGGTGAGGAAGCATGGGGAATTAGTGAAGGGATAAACCCATCCACATAACAAGGATATGGGACCCAAACACCTCTGCACATGGATGATCTGATCTTTGGTTGTCTTTTATGAGACAGACTCATACACCTCCCCCACTCCCAGACAGAGTTTCTCTATGACCCTGGCTGTCCTATAACTCATTCTAAGATCAGGCTGGCCTTGAACTCAGAGATCCACCTGCCTCTGCCTCCTGACTGCTGGGATTAAAGGCATGGGCCACCACTGCCCAAGACATGTAGCCCACTCTGACCTGGACCTTGCAGTCCCCCGTCTCAGCTTTCTGAGTGCTGGGATTTTATCTGGCACACATGAGTTTTTGACATGGTGAACTGGGCATTGTGAGGCCCCGGGAAACATTTTATGCTAGTCAAATGTTGTTAGAGTATTCATTTCCCAAATAAAAATGAAAAAATAAATAAATAAATAAATGAATGAATGAATGAATGAATGAATGAGGAATTCAACCCAAATGGACTTGAGTGAAACATCGGGCTGTCAGGAGCCCATCAGAAGACAACACTGAAAACCCATTTATGACTTTCAGGTCGAAGGTTTTCTTAATAAAAGATAAACCATAACAATAATACTTTCATTCCATAACCTTACGTACTTCGGTGAGATAGAAAATGTTATAAGCAAAATTAAAAGATAAGCAGCGTTGTTTATAAGAGGATTAACATCTACATTCTGTAAAACCACAAGTGAGTAAGAAAGAAAAAGATGACAAAAATAGAAGTGGAAGGAGATTGGTTTTGTTTGCTCTTTTTAGGTTTTGGTTGTTTGTACTAATAGGGGGACTGTGATTTAATCTGGTACCTTTGCAAAATAATTGGGCAGAAAATGACACAATTTGCCACTGATACGTACACATGTTCACCGTTAGTATGTAGCTTGCTAACGTTTGTGAAGAGTTACATGCAAAAATGAGGATTTATTATATCATTAGTGTACAATATAGGACAGCTCTGTGTTTTATCAGGTGAACAGCTGAATTAAGTATGACATGGTCATTTGATGACGTTTTTACTTTTTGATACAGGATCTCACTGTGTGCGTACCTTGGTTGACCTATAACTATGTGACCAGGCCTGCCTCTGCCTCTAAGTGCTGGGATTAAAGGCGTGTGCTACCACGCCTAGCTTGGTCATTAGGTTTCTAACTGTGTCAGTTGTGTAAACATTAATTTTAAAATGTTTGTTTATTAACATTTTAATATCTCCAAATCCAAAGGCCTTACAATCCCTAATGTACAGTAATTTGATTGAAGGGATTTTCTCCCCTCAAAGCACATGATCTCCCAATAAATCATGTTATTAGATTATGACTAATACCATGACAATGTATTATGTTAAACATGGGTCAATACAGTAAAGCAAGTTGCCCAATGATGCATCGAATACTTGACCAGTTAAGTATATAAAACAGCATCTTAGCTGGGTGTGGTAGCTCAGGAGCTTGTAATTCCAGCCCAAAGGAGGTGTAGACAGGAGGCCTGGGAGCCTGAGGTCATCCTCAGTTTTGTATATATAGTGAGTTCAGGGCCAGCTTGGGTTACATTATATCCTGTCTCAAAAATGAACAGTATAAGGCTGGATGGGAGTGTGGGGTAGGAGGGAATCTTTTAGAGATACACATTCTTATATAGAAGGATATATATCTGTTTAGACTAGATTGTGGGAGACTTGGCACATTATCTTAGTCTGATGGTAACATTACATAGTAACATTTTATCTTTTTCCTGTCATGTGAGGCCTAAATGGGTACATATAGCCCAGAAAATGAACATTACTTTGAGTGGCAGAGACATTGTTATTGGTAATCTTTCTGGAATCTTAAAACCTTAAGGTATACACAAAGAGAAAAAATAGTAAGTGTAATTGCTGTGTTTTGCAAGATAGTACGCTCCTCTCTGTACCTTATACTAGTTTGCCACTCTGTGTGCCGGTGAACATAAGTTACAGGGACCCGGATTCTACTCCCTGTGTATTTGTTGGAAGACTGGGAAAGTGCACAGACAACAAGGCGAGGTGGAGATGCATACATAGAGTGTCTTGAGTAGCTTTTAGAATGCTGATTCTTAATGCCTCACTGTTCTCCTGCCTAGTTTCCCAGATATGCTGAGATTGTGCACTTGACCTTACCGGATGGCACAAAGAGAAGTGGGCAAGTCCTGGAAGTGAGTGGCTCCAAAGCAGTGGTTCAGGTGAGCACCCTCAGCACTGATGAGCCGTTCCCTGATCAGGGCCCCATTCACTGATGATTGGATGCTATCAAAATAATACCCGATTCATTTCTATTGAATTTTTTCCTTACAATTCCCAGGTTTTATTAATGCTGTTTTATTAAAGGCAAAGAGAGGTTTCTTAACATGTTCCCTAAAAAACAGTCTAGAGCAGGGGTAGGTAAAATTTCTAAAAGTGGCCAGATGTTAAGTTTTCTTTAGATTTTATAAGATGACCAAAAGTCCTTAAATTTTCTTTCTTTTTCATTGTTCTTTCTTTCAATCATCATTTTTATACATAACTGATACCCTCAGCTCGTTTGTGATATTTGACCCTGCAAGCAAGAGCCTTGGTCTAGTAAGTGTCCCTGACCTGAATTCCTATGAACCTTCTGATTGATTTTTTGGTAGGTGTTTGAAGGGACATCAGGTATAGATGCCAAGAAAACATCCTGTGAGTTTACTGGGGATATTCTCCGGACACCAGTGTCAGAGGATATGCTCGGTAAGTGGACATCACTCTTCATTCTGCACACAGATCTGTTTCCTTTTCGACTTATTTGTATAATATCTAGAAACATGAAATGCAGATTTGGAAGTCTGGGTCTACTGTTTTCTCTTGTTGCCGTTGTATAGGTCGGGTATTCAACGGATCAGGAAAACCCATTGACCGAGGTCCTGTGGTGCTGGCTGAAGACTTCCTAGATATCATGGGTAGGGGCAGTAGATGGATTTCATTCAGTGTTGGGGAAAATAACTTCTGACTATTGGGAGCCTTGCCAGAGAGAAAATAATTGTTATGGTATCACTTAAAGTAAATCATTTTAAGTACAGAGAAATTCAGTGTATAGTTTTGATCTTTTAACTTTATTTCTACTTCTGTCCATGAATAATATGCAGACATTCTAACGTCATCCATCCCTTTTTGGAACACACCAGGTCAGCCCATCAACCCTCAGTGTCGGATCTACCCCGAGGAGATGATTCAGACAGGCATTTCTGCCATTGACGGCATGAACAGTATCGCTAGGGGACAGAAGATCCCCATCTTCTCTGCTGCGGGCTTGCCACACAACGAGGTGAGAGGAGAGCCAGCCTACTTGCTGTGGCATGTCATGGGGAGAACCCTAGAATCAAAGGGCTTACCTGGCACGTGGTTGGTCTGGTCTGGTCACCCAATTCAGGCCCTTGTGTCCCCTTTCACTTCTACTTCTGGATCTTCATAAAACTTAACAATGAGCTTTGTTGACTAAGTTTAGTAATTAAAGTATTCAAGAGTTCAGGATCAGTTACTTTGCTGCGAGAATATGATTTTAGTTCACACCTTATTTCTTTTCATCCTCAACAGATTGCAGCTCAGATCTGTCGCCAGGCTGGTTTGGTAAAGAAGTCTAAAGATGTAGTGGACTATAGTGAAGAAAATTTTGCCATTGTGTTTGCTGCTATGGGGGTAAGTATGGTATTCTGTTTGGGAATAATACAGAATTAACTGTTATTAGAAAGAGGTCATAAACTACACATACACCATTGACTTTGTTCCTAGATAGAGACAGTGCGTCTTGGCCCAAGGAATCAAATTTAGTATGTGGCTGAAACTTAATAATACCCTGTGTGTCCAAAGGCCTTTACTCCGATTTACATTTTAAGAAGAAAATAAAAATGGATGCTTGAATTTTTAAAAGATGGAACAATTTAGATTCATAGTTTGGCCTTCATCAGAAATAGATGAGAATTTTCTTTCTCCCAACACTGATGAAGTCATTAATATTTAGGTAAACATGGAAACAGCCCGGTTCTTCAAGTCTGACTTTGAAGAAAATGGCTCAATGGACAATGTCTGCCTCTTTTTGAACTTGGCTAATGACCCAACGTAAGTAAATCCGGTCACTTCTTTCCGTTTGAGGAGGCTGGGGATCAAAGGAGTTAAAGAGGTAAATGCCCCAGTGAAAGCCTCGTCCCTGATGGAACCTGGATCTAGATTCCGGTCTGCGTCTTGTTTCGCTTTGCAAATGACAGAGTTAACATAGACACTGCCGCTCATACCAGTGACCAGTGAAATTGACTGGATGGTTGTGCACATTAAATGAGTTATTAGGACATAATAGATAATCAGTAAATAACTTTTTCTTTTTACCTGGGAAATCCATCACCTATTTCCTCCCCGTCCCTTTTCTCACCACCCTTCTCAGTTCTGAGAAACAACATCTCTGAGAAACGACAAGCATTTGTAATGTAATTTAACCTTGTGTTTTACTGTTCCCTAAGTACACAGAGTAATTGCCTGCAGAGGCATCTTCAAAGTAATAGTTTTTCTCTCCTGCATTTATTAAAACTGTCAAAGGGGAAATTGCTGGTGTGTCCGGAATTGTTTTGGTTCTGGCTTTTGAGTGACCTGGGACTTGTTCCCTTTCAGCATTGAAAGGATCATCACTCCCCGCCTGGCTCTGACCACTGCTGAATTTCTGGCTTACCAGTGTGAGAAGCATGTCCTGGTCATTCTGACAGATATGAGTTCTTACGCTGAAGCACTTCGAGAGGTAACTTTTCCTTCCTTCCTTAATTTTTTTTTTTTCTCAAACAAAATATCTTAGTTTGTAGGGTTATCGTGACCCTTTGTAAGTTTTTGTTTTTTCTTTAATCATGTTTTTGAGCTTGCTACTGTTTGGTTTGCAGATTTTCTTCATCAAAAAAAGACAATACAGCTTTTTTTTTCTTTCTGTAAACTTGGAATTATTAGAGGATGTGATTAAAATTAATAACCTGCTTACCACATTGTCACTGTCCCAATGGTCTAAGAAGTAAGAAAGCACCACAAGCTGTGGTGATGTTATACTCCCAGAAATTCCTGTCTACACTCTATGCTAAACCTTTCTGATTCCTGATTTTTAAAAATGTTGTGTCTGAGTATATGTCTTCTCTTGCGGAGGCCAGAAGAGGGCACCAGACCCCCCTGGAAGTGGAGTTGCAGGCGGTTGTGAGCTTCCCCGTGTGGGTGCTGGGAGCTGAACCAGGACCTCAGCAGATGCTCTTAGCCTGCTGAGCCATCTCTCCAGCCCCTCAGGTCTCTGTTTTTAATGATTATAGTGTTTTAATAAGTGGTCTGGCAACACTGTCTTTGGAACTTTTTTCTTCAGAAAACCAAATGTTTGCTTAATGACAGTTATGGCATTATCACCACACAGAAATTTTAGGGTATTTTAAGACAAGTTCCTGATATTTTTAATAAGGTACTGTTTTGACTACGTGAAAAGACTTCTGAAGAAACCTGCTCTCTAACATAGATTTTAAAGTTTTCAAGATTATCACCACATTGTCACAGTGTTCACGTTGACTCTGTGAAGGGCTAGAGTCTTCCTTCATTGAAATAAATCAATACTTTGGTTAAGGACAACAAAAATGAGCTATAAGAAAAGATTGTTTTTTTTTTTTTTTTAAGGTAAGTAATTTACAAACCTAGATTTCCTTTACGTTCGATTCAGTAACATGAGAGTGTTCTGCCAGATTGCCATGGCAACGTCATTGTGCCTTGATGACTGCTGGTCTGTAGATCACACTTGGAGTGACATTGCAAGAACCCGACATTAGTAATGCTCTCGGGTTCTTGTGATGGTGGAGTAAGGCAGCTACCTGTATTCCCATTTGTGTGTCCCTGAGGAAGACTTTAATTATTCTTACTTGGTGCAGCGAGAAGACTCCTGGCTCTGTGAGCAAGGTCATATATAGCTCAGTATGGCCTGAAAATTTAATATGTAGCTGAGATACTAACCTTGAATTTCTGATATTCCTGCCTCTCCAAAGTGTTGGGATTCTAGACATATGCCACTAAGCTGGGCTCTGGCTTTTTGATTTTGGGAAACTTATCTGAGACTCAATTCTGACTATAAAATATGGGATACACTTTCTTGTTTGGCTGTTGTGAAGATTGATTAATAAATGTGAATCGTGCAACAAGTGATTAGTTTTTGGTATGTGTTCCTCGTTTTGACCTTTTCCAGTGTGTTTTACATAAAAATGGATTGTTACACAACAAGACATAGTTAATGGATTAAAAATTTTGCTCAGAATAACTATTTGACTTACAGGATTATAGCTATAGTTTTTTTTCCTAGTACATTGTTGCAATAAAATTTTAGCAGAAAATCTAATTGTTTTCTTATTCAATGTTTTTGTTTTGAGACAGGGTCTCAATGTGGTCCAGGCTGGCTTTGAGCTAATAGATTTCCTGCCTTTGCCTCCCCAATGATGGGATTACATGTGTACATCACCACACTCAACTAAATTTCTTTCATAGAATTTATTTATGTACATAATATTTATTATTGTCACTCAGTATTTTTAAACATATAAGTGAAGCCTTATGAAAAGAACAGAATTTTTTTTTGTTTTCAGAATCCAAAGATTACTATCTATTCAGAATTGAGAAAAGTGTAGTCATTAGCAAACTAAAAATAGAGGAATTGATTTTGTGAATAAAATCACCCTTCCAGACCAACTGAATTTCTGATTCATTTTAATTTTCAACATTTTTTATTTATAACCATTTAAATTAATATTTTGTTGGAAATATTTAAGGATACATTCTTTTTTTTTAACTTTTATTCTTCTCTCATACTTGACATCCTGAGTACAGTTTCCCCTCCCTCTACTCCTCCCAGTCCCTCCACTCACCCAGATCAACTTCTCTCATTTCCCTTTAAAAAAAAAAAAAAAGCAGGCTTCCCAGGGATATCCACCGACCATGGCCTAACAAGATGCAGTAAGACTGGGCACAAACCCTCATACCAAGGCTGAATGAGACAACCCAGTAGGAGGAAAAGGGCCCCTAGAGCAGATGAAAGAGTCAGAGACACCCCACTCCCACTCCACTCTTAGAGGAGTCCCATAAGAACACCAAGCTACACACCATAAGGTACATGCAGAGGACCTAGCTCAGACCCATCCGGGTCCATGTTTGTTGTCAAGCAGACATTCTAGCCAGACTTTTTTTTGTTACTCTGATGTGACATGGTATTCTCCTTCCTTGATTTGCTATCAGGTTTCAGCAGCCAGGGAAGAGGTTCCTGGTCGGCGAGGTTTCCCAGGCTACATGTACACCGATTTAGCCACGATCTATGAACGTGCTGGTCGAGTGGAAGGCAGAAATGGCTCTATCACCCAGATCCCTATTCTCACCATGCCCAATGATGGTAAGTGTGCATATTGCCTGTACCAGACATCATCACTGTAAGGGCTTTTGATTGATGAGAGAGGAGTTAACATTTATTTATTTGTATGTGGGGGCGGGGAGGTGCTTTCCACAGTGTGCCAGTGGAGGTCAGAGGACAGCTTGGCCAGAGTTAGTTTTCTCCTGCTATATGGGTCCTAAGGAACTCAGGTAATCAGACTGGATAGCAAGTGCCTTTACCCATGCACCAGCTCAATAGCCCCAGGGCATTGATCCCATAGAAGTCGCCCCTCTGTCTTTTTGAATTAAAATTCTTCTGAGAGCTTGACCTCTAACTATATACTTACCCTTATACCCTTAACTATATACTTACATCTAAACGACATTTTCATTTGAAGACTATTCCCAATGATCCTTATTACTTTCTGTAGAAAAGCGATTTTCTTTGTAATTTGAATTTCAGATTTTCATTTATTTCAATGTCTGCTGTTTTCAGAGCACTGTTTTAGTTATGAGGAATTTGTTTCTACTTAGTGTAAGCTGCTTGGATTTTCTTGTGAGCCAGTCATTTAAATAGTTACACGTGCAATGAAGAGCATAGATGTAAAAGCTACAGACTTTTGGGATGTTTGACTCCAGCTTGGGTAAGAAGCAGCTTGCTTTTCTGGGCCTGTGGAAGCATACGGTACAGCAAGGCTGAGTGTGCTTGGAGTGGGACTCTTCAGATTTCCTCTACCGTCATGCCCCTTTGTCCATACTTCATTTTAAAAAGCACTTGTATACGATAATTTGGAAAACACCTCACCCTGGTGAGCACTGTTGTGATGGT
Source organism: Peromyscus maniculatus bairdii (assembly GCF_049852395.1). Classification (NCBI taxonomy): domain Eukaryota; kingdom Metazoa; phylum Chordata; class Mammalia; order Rodentia; family Cricetidae; genus Peromyscus; species Peromyscus maniculatus. The sequence goes on along the minus strand of NC_134868.1, from coordinate 5,855,551 downwards.
TTGTTCCTCATCACGATGTTGAGCACAGAGAAGTGGAGTGATTTGTTAGATTAGGAAGCGGTAGCTCTACAGCCCAGAGTCCGGATGCATAATCCACAGCAGCAGTCCTGCTGTATTGCTTCGGACATGAACATGCCTGTCCCAAAGGAGTGGACACAGGGGGGCCGGCTTCCCTCAGTGGGTTAAAGGCTTAGCACTTGTCATGGTCTTCGGGTGCTGCCTGAGCACCACTGCCATGGTGTGTCCTACATTTGCGTAGTTTTGTGCTTAAGATGGGACTTGTATGTTTTAAGATGAAAGGACATAACTAGGAGCAAGTCAGCAAGTGTTTACTTCATAGTGTACAGCACGTGTTGGAACTATTGTAACTGAACAAATGAAATTGGCATTTAGGGGCTGGAGAGATGGCTCAGCGGTTAAGAGAACTAGCTGTTCTTCTAGAGGTCCTGAGTTCAATTCCCAGCGCACCCACATGGTGGCTCACCACCATCCGTAATGAGATCTGGCTCCCTCTTCTGGCCTGCAGGCATAAATGCAGACAGAACACTGTGTACATAATCAATAAATAAATCTTTAAAAAAAAAAAGAAATTACTGTTTAATATGGTAACTGCTAGATACATTGTCCTATATTTAAATTTGATTAAAATGAAATTTGAAATTAAGCCCTTTAGTTTCATTATCCACATTCAGGTACTCAGCAGCCATGTTTGGCAAATGCCTTTCCATCCTGCTTCCATATCTGTTGCTGTGATAAAGCACCATGATAAGCCGGACAATAATGACACATGCCTTTAATTCCAGCACTCAGGAGGCAGAGACAGGTAGATGTCTGTGAGTTCAAGGCCAACCCGGTCTACAAAGCGAGTTCCAGTACAGCCAAAGCTATTGCACAGAGAAACAAAACACTGATAAAAAGCACCTTAAAGGAGAAGGGCTATGTTTCAGCTTATAATTCCAGGTTATAGTCCATTATTGTAGGAAAGTCAGGGCAGGAACTTCAAACAGCTAGTCACTCCACATCCGTGATTAAGAGCAGAGAAACATGAATGCTCAGTATCTCCACTGTTTCCATACAGTTAGGACACCCTGCCTAGAGAATGGTTCCATCCATGGTGGGGTATCTGTTTACATCAATTAATTTAATTAAGATAATTCCCTACAGTTATGCTCACAAACCAACCCAACCAAGACTCTCTCCCCAGGTGGTATTCAGTTGACAGTTAAAGCTAACCGTCACATTACTATATTAGACAGCACAAATACATCATCACAGAAATTTTTTGTAGCTCTTACAGGCAGAGGTGTGTAGGTAATACAGATTGGCTTCCTCTGAGATTGACTATATGAAAAAACCATGTGCTTAATTTAATACCTTACGTCTTTCTCTGGCAGATATCACTCATCCCATCCCTGACTTGACTGGGTATATTACTGAGGGGCAGATCTATGTGGACAGACAGCTGCACAACAGACAGGTACCGATTCTTGAATGGTATGCTGTGGGGCTTGAAGCTACTTATCACTCTCCACTGACTTGATTTGCTCCTTGGGACTATTTTGCTTAGAAAGTATCAGCTTGTTGTTTTTAATGTGGCTGTAAAAGTGTCATCTCTGTAAGCTAAAATCTTGCAGCAGGCAGAATGCAGATTTAAGAATTAACATTTTTATTCATTGTGCTTTTAAATGGCATCAGTTGTCTCGAGGACCTTTTTTCAGGGAATTCTATGCTAAAAGTGGTATATGGTATCTGTCAATCTTATTAATAGAAAAGCACAATTTTTGCTTTCTAATCTTTATTTTGCTTATAAAATTTTTGAGTCCATGCAGAAGATTTTCTAGGCAGTTGAAACTGTAGATTTTCAAAACAATGTTGTGCTCTCTTTCTATTTCTCTTTCTTGGATCTGGTTCTTAAAAGAAATACTGTGTCCTGGATGTTTCTCACTACCATTTCTTCCCTTGAAGATATCAGACCTCATCTAGGAAGCAGTGCTGCAGAATCATGTGATGGGGGAACTGGTGACTTTCAGTGCCTCTGTGCACTAACCTTGGAGTTGATTGACAGTGACTTTTTCTCCTTTTCTCCCCCAGATTTACCCACCTATTAATGTGCTGCCCTCGCTGTCCCGGTTGATGAAGTCGGCTATTGGAGAAGGAATGACCAGAAAGGACCATGCTGACGTCTCTAACCAGCTGGTATGTGCTTCTCTGAGGATGAGGCTTGAACTGCCACTCTCCGTGTGTTCTGCTGTCCTACCCATATCTTTTGCAGTGTTTGTTTTTTTTTCCCCATCCAAGTAGAATTTCAGTGTTGGTTTGATATGGAATAATACCTCACTGAAACAAAGCAGCCTTTTTTCATAAGAATAAATGATGCTAATCAAGATTAAAATACCAAGCTTGGGGGCTGGAGAGATGACTTGGTGGTTAAGAGCATTTATTGTTCTTGCAAGAGAACCCACATGATGCTCACAACCATCTGTAACTCCAGGTCTAGGGGAAGTGACATCTGACCTCTGAGGGTACGAGGCATGTATGTGATTCTCATAAATACATGCATGCAAAACACTCATGCATATAAAATAAAATACTTGAAAAATAAAACTAACAACTTACCAGGTTTGGGCAACTTGTGGTGTCATACCTATAATCTGGGTATTCAGGAGGCTAAGGCAAAAGAATTACAAATTGGAAGTCAGTGTGGGCTTCATAGTGATACTACCTCAGGAAACAGTGATAGCAACAAGAAAATTACCAAGCTTGCGACTCATTTCTCATACTATACATGGTTTTTAATTTTACTTTATTGGGTCTTATGTCCCTATTTGTTTATCTGCTTATTTATTTTTATGTGTGTTGGTATTTTCCCTGCATGAATATCTGTGCACTACATGCATGCAGTGCCCAAGACCAGAAGAAGGTTTGGGATCGCCTGGACCTGGAGTTATAGAGACTGGTTAGCTGCTCTGTGGGTACTGGGAATCAAACCTGGATCCTGTAGAAGAACAGCCAGTGTTCTTAACCACTGGGCCATCTTTCCAGCCCACAGTTTTTTAAATTAAAAAGAAAAAAGCAAAAACAGCCGGGCGGTGGTGGCGCACGCCTTTAATCCCAGCACTCGGGAGGCAGAGGCAGGCGGATCTTTGTGAGTTCGAGGCCAGCCTGGGCTACCAAGGGAGTTCCAGGAAAGGCGCAAAGCTATACAGAGAAACCCTGTCTCGAAAAATCAAAAAAAAAAAAAAAAAAAAAAAAAAAAAAAAAAAAAAAGCAAAAACAAAACAAAAAAAGCACTCAGTGGGTAAAGGCTCTTGCTGCCAAGTCGTACAGTTCAGTCATTTCTGCATAAATACCATACATTTGTTACTTAACATATTAAACAACCAACAGACCACTGAAGCTCATAGTTGTATATATTCTGTGAACTCCTTAATGTCTATAGATGGTACATCAAACATAAAAGAAAAATATCTGGCCCTGCAGTAGAAATGGCAGACCCGTGATATCACAGGCATTTGAATGAGACCTGCAGAAATTTCTCTTTGGTTCTTCTATATTTTGTTCTCTATCCACCGTAAATTCATTGGCAGCTGAGGACGTATGTTTTTGCAGTGTGGGTAATGTCTATGCATTGCATGTCTGAAGGCCTCTTTCTGGGGGAGCCTATATAACAAGTACTTGACCACTTTCCTGGGAGCTGTCTGAGTTGTAGTCTTACGGGAAAAGAGCTGAAGCAGGCTGGGCAGTGGTGGCGCACGCCTTTAATCCCAGCACTCGGGAGGCAGAGCCAGGTGGATCTCTGTGAGTTTGAGACCAGCCTGGTCTACAGAGCGAGATCCAGGACAGGCACCAAAACTACACAGAAAAACTCTGTCTCGATTAAAAAAAAAAAAAAAAAAAAAAAAAGAGCTGAAGCAGGACACCTGTACATCCTTTCTTCTCTCTCCTCTTCAGTATGCATGTTATGCTATCGGTAAGGATGTGCAAGCCATGAAAGCTGTGGTGGGAGAAGAAGCCCTGACCTCAGATGACCTTCTTTACTTGGAATTTCTGCAGAAATTTGAGAAAAACTTCATTACTCAGGGTAAGACGATTCCCTTCAAACACATCTCAGAATTGTTAAGCCCTCCTTGCAAATCTTGAGTATTTACATTGTTCTCTGCATTTTCTCCTCTATTGAGACACTCCTCCAAGTCTTAACCTCTGACTTCCCTCTGCCTTCTGAACATCCTCAGGGAAGTCTCTAATTATATTTCACAAAGCCCAGCCACAGTTTTGCTGAGTGTTTGTTTGTTTGTTTGTTTTTCTTCCTAAGCATTGACTGTCACTATACTGTGGGCTCTAATTTGCTGTATATGATCCTCACCTTCTCTCAAGCTCCCACATCTCTATGTGCTATAAGCATGGCTTTTCATGTGTTGCTATCCCTATGGACCCAGTAACCAGAATGAGACTTTTCCCCAGCTGACCACCTTCCTGCCTGCCAATACTCTGGGTTGTGTGCTGTCAGTGTCTGCTGGGACATTTTTCCAGATAGTTATCTCAGTTGCTGGACAGCATTTTGGGGGTTTTTTTGTTTTATTTTGTTTTTATTTTTGAGAATCTCATGCATGTGTGAAGTGAACTAAGATCATGCATATCTACCACCTCTGTTCTCCCCCAACTCCCCATACAACCTGCTGTGTGTGTGTGTGTGTGTGTGTGTGTGTGTGTGTGTGTGTGTGTGTGTGTGTGTGAGAGAACGCACTAGTCCAGTTGACTGGGCAGCATTCTTAACCTTCCTTATTCTCTAGTGATCAGCTACTACTCATTCACACTATTCTTCTTACTGTTATTTTTGGTTCTCACTACAATCTTTTGTTCAGTATTTTTCAAACTTTGATTTGCTTTTGAATCAACCAAGCTTCTTAAAAGTGCTGATTCTGACCCAGCAGATATTGTGGGTGTCCTGGATGACGGCAAGGCTACAGGGGAGATTGTGGGTGTCCTGGGTGATGGTGGGGCTACAGGGGAGATTGTGGGTGTTGTTCCTGGGTGACGGTGAAGCTACAGGTCTGTAACCAGATCTGAGGGTTAAGGCCCTCATCCAAAGCCTTGTGCCGTCATCCTTGGCCATTGGTGCCAGCTTTCCACCACTCTGACAGCTCAGGGGAGCTGTTACTAATTGTATTGGGTGTCTCTCTTCTAAAAAGCTGCCGGTGGGTTTCCTTACTTAGCACGTGTGGGTTAAGGCTAGAAATACTCCATCCTTTACTTCAGTGGTAGTTAAAATAAGTGTGCTACTTTGAAGTAACACCTCACGTGATACACTTAGGATTTATGCACTCTTTTACCTATATCGTACATTCATTGCTCGCAGTGAAATCACCTCACACAATGGCACAATTGTCGGAGGGTTATGGAACCAGTGCATGCTAGGCAAGTGCTTAACTGCTGAGCTACACTGTTGGTCTTAATGGAATTTAGTTTTCTTCCTTCCTTCCTTCTTTCCTTCCCCCTCCCTCCCTCCCTCCCTCCCTCCCTCCCTCCCTCCCTCCTTCCTTCCTTCCTTCCTCTCCCCCACCCTCGCCCCAGGCACCTCTTTCTCTCTCTCTTTTTATGCAGAACCTAAAAAATATGGTGACATTCTCTAGAGAAAGAAATCCAGAACTCCAGCCACTCTTAATCTTGTGGTTGAAGATTTTGGGGGTGGGGGTGGGGTAAGAGGATTTAATTCTACCATATTAAATAAAATAAGTTGGTTGGCTTGTAGTTTCAGCTCTTAGTAGCCTCAAGGCTAGCTTGGGCCACTCAATGAGAGCCTGTTTCACACTAAAGCTTTGAAAACCTGTAATATATTCGGCTCTGTGGCATTTGAGGCTTTGAGGATTCCTGCAAGCCAAGCTTTTTCTCCTGTGTCCTAGTCATCTTTTTGCTGACCTTTGAACAAAAAGCTGGGTCTAATTGCATTGTTTAAGGATCTTACTTGTCTGTCTGTCCACCTCAACCCCTTACACCAACATGCACATTGCCCGTGGGCCTCTCCTCACCTCTGATCTCTGAAGTACTTTGTGCCCTCATTTCTACATCGAGTCTTGAGTCCAAACCCATGTTTTCTGTCTTGTATTTTATGACTGACCTGATTGCTGGTTTGTAGACAGAATGCTGAGTAACATTGGTCAATTGGAAGTACTTTGCTATTAATTCAGTATCAATATTTTAGGTCCCTATGAAAACCGCACAGTCTATGAGACTTTGGACATTGGCTGGCAGTTGCTTCGAATCTTCCCCAAAGAAATGCTGAAGAGAATCCCTCAGAGCACCCTGAGTGAATTTTACCCTCGAGACTCTGCAAAACACTAGCTGCTGCTGCTCGTGTGACGTGACCCTCTTGTGAAGTACTGGTCTGTTTCCTGATTCCTTTTGCACTCCTCCATCCCCACCTGTGTGTGGGAGTTTACCTGTTACCCTGTAATTAAAAACAACAGCTAGGTAACTATTGTGCCAGTGTTGCCACGTTTAAACTGCTAACCGATTGAGAGATCCCCGCTCAGAAAACCTCGCCTTCAGTGCTTGCTTTGAAGTAGCTGAAGGGCGGAGTGAAGTGTGTTTTCTGATTGTATGTATTTGTACATAGTGGAGAGCTAGTTGCTAATAATGTCTTGTTTGGGTCTCCCAAACCCTACCTCTCAACTCCCCTAAGAGTATCACTGTTTTGAAGTTAAAATGCTTCAGTCTCAAATTTAGGGGCAAGGTGGAGATGGGAAGAATTCTTCTTTCAGAAAACCCCTGAGGCTCTTGGCTGCGTCTTCCCTCTGGAGTGCTGGTGTGCCTGTGGCTCTGTCCTCTGCTCTATGCAGATGGCTTTTACTGTCTGCTCGTGCTTTCTTGGGAAAGGAGTTTCCTTCTACCAGTGCTGTGAGTTGGGGATTCCCGTGTGGCTTCTTTCTCTTTAAGGCTCCCCAGAATCATGCAACATTGCACAGTTGGCATTCTCCAGGCAGTGGTGACGCATCTTGTGCTGCTGATTCCCACTGGGCTACAGGAGAGCTGAGACTTGGAAAAAGCTGGGGTACAGTTAAGAAAAACCCTACATCCCATCCTCATCCTGATGTGTTTATGGTGGTTTAGGTTTTCTGTTGCCTCCTAGATCCTGAGGCGGGGTATGAAGATGGTGATGACTTGCCCTTGGGTTTGTTGGTTTTAAACTGTTCAATCCCCAAGCTTTCTGACCCAGCTCTGCCTTTCCCAGGTGATCTTGTGGCACGTATGGTAGTGTTTCTTTCATTCCTGCTCCTTCCTGGCGTGAGCCCTTAGCTATATTCTGTTCGCTTCTGCCATGTCTGCTGTTGGGTCTCTGCTGTGTGTTCTCAGGTGCAGCGGTAACTTCCCCACTCTGTGCATTCCATCTTCCAGTTGTTTTTCTCTGAGGGCATGGGGGGTGGTCAGCATGATTATATTTAATGTAGAAAATGTGACATCTCGTTATAAATGAAAATAAATGTTAAATTAAATGGAAGTTTCCTGAAATGACTCTGTCTTCTCATCAGAAGAGGAACTTCAGCAAGCAAGTGGGTTACTTGAGTCCTCACGGTTGTGACCTTCATAATGAGTGTGGCCTGTGTTGGTGTGTAAGAAATGTTAGTGTACTTCATATTCCTCAGGACTTGAATTCAGAAGGCATCTGTGTGTACAGCTGTAAAATCTTGTCCATGGCAGCACTCAGGCTGCATTTATTAGCAAACCTTTATCAAGACAGACTGACTCGGGGCTGGAGGGATTGTTCAGCAGTCAAGAGCACTTGGCTGCTCTTTCAGAGGTCCTGAGTTCAATTCCCAGCAACCACATGGTGGCTCACAACCATCTGTAATGGATCTGATACCCTCTTCTAGTGTGTATGAAGACAGAACGCTCATTTACATAAACTACAAGAATAAATAAATCTTTTTAAAAAAGACAGATTGACTGTTCTGCAGCAGTTAGGACTGGCTCTTAAGCACTCTTGCTAATTTGTTACTTTTTTTTTTTTTTAGTGAAAACATTTTCTAAGGGAGCCTTCTGTTAAAAGACAAATTTAAATGGCAGGTATCTTCAAACAGCTGATTGCTGTTCAGTGGAGATTTCGTGTGAGTGAAGGACCATTCGTAAATTAATGCCATCAATACCTCACCAAGGTGCTGCTTTCCTGTGCAAGTGGATAGTATGAAGTGTCGGGTCCACAGAGCAGTCTGCTTTTGAAGTCTTAGGCGGCTGGATTGAGGGCAGGTAGACTCAGTTTAGTAAAATAGTGTTTTCAATAAGAAGACACCAAGAACAGTCTAGTAGATAGGTCTGGTAGATCAAGCCTGAGGTCCTGACAGGCAGGAGAATCAGGTATCCAAGGTCATCCTCAAATACGTGAGTTCAAGATTAATGTACTGGGCTATATTGTCTCAAAGAAACAGGAAAAGAACAACTATGGCACCTCTTGAGGGAAAGTGTGTGTGTGTGTGTGTGTGTGTGTGTGTGTGTGTGTGTGTGTGTGTGTGTGTGTGTGTGTAAGGAAACAGTTTTGTTTGCTGGCATTTTAAAACAGAACAAAAATGGCATTCCATAGCCAAAGTGATTTTATACCAAACTATTTTTCCAGTGGAGGGTTGCACACCTGCCTCATGCTCAGGGAGCCAGTGATGCCCCTCTTCCATGGCAGCGAGTGCCTTTGTGACTCATGTTTGCCAACAATGAGAAATCTCCTGCAGTCAGTCATCCACCACAGCTCTGGCTCCTCACCAGCACTTGTTTGCACACTCGGGCTACTAGGAATTGTTGAGTCCTCCCAATCAGTCAGCCATACTTCCTGCCTCAGGAAAGCGAACATCTGACCAGCTACCCCTAAGGCTGGAGGCCCAGGTGAGAACAAGACTGGGGCTGGCTGGTCTGTAGGAGTCTGAGAGGTGCCAGTCTGGGTTGGAGCGTGCATGACTCTGGGCTCAGTGGGTCACAATAAGTAACGTACATGTCACACCATTCTTCTCCAAAAGGATTTCATCTCTACATGACCAGAGCATTTTATAAATTGAGTAAATGCTGTTGGGTTTCAAGTAGCGATGGCTTTGTTCCACATCAACAAATTCTTTTTTTTTTTTTCTTTGACACTCACTGTCCCACAGGGTATGGCAGAGCAAGTACTGGAGGCTAGTCCTTTAAACTTAATTCAGCGTCTTTCCCATGATTCTGTGTCTCCCTCCAGCATGCCCTCCTCAAGTACCTGTGAGTGCCCAGCTCTCTAGAGCCAAGGATTTTTATTGCTGCCTGAAGTCCCAGAATTCAGTAGGAGACATAAAGGTGGTGTGAGTATGCAGCAAAGTCTCTGGTAGTCTAGAGTCCCCCGCATAGATGTCCACATCAGAGTTCTGCTTGTGAAGTGAAGTAAAGGGATTGGGGGTGCATAGACAGGAATCTCAAAATGCGTATCTTTGCCTACAGCTATATTCTCTTCCACAAAGCAGCACAGGCCACACTGAGCTCTAGAGAGGCTGGGCACAGCTCATGACTATCCGTGACTGGGCAGTCAGTGGCTCACCGAACCAGATGGTGCCTTCTGTGGAGCTCCGTGTTGGCCCAACACTTTAAAGAATATGCTCTAATTAATTAAAAAAAAATTTTTAACTTTTATAAGCCAAGCAGGATGGGAAGATGAGTCTGTGGGTATGTCTTAGGTGTAGGCTTATACATAGGCCTGAATACCTGAGTTCAAGCCCCAGGACCACAAAGTGGCAGAACAGACCAACTCTAAGAGTTTTCCTCTGACCACATGTGTTCTGTGGCACACTCCTGCCTGCACACAGCACTCATTTCACGGGTAGAGGAGGCTTTTACCTCTTCAGTCAATGAGCAGTTTGAACCCAGATCTTTCCTTGCATAGTGGTCTTGGTCCATTGTTCTATTTGTACATCTGTTTGTGCATTCTTTGGAAGGCAAGTGGGATGCAGAGGCTCAGCCCCTCAGAATCCAATCCTTGCCCGTGTGGGCGGCTGGAAGGCGTACCAGTGCTGAACATGGCCTTGGGACCAAGCCAGTGTGGCCCGGACTCTGATCCAAGCTGAAGTGACTGGAAACCTCACTGTGCTGTGAACTAAGACATTCTGTTCCCTGCTTCTGTAGAGCTTTTCCCAGGACCTGCTCCTCAGCACCACTCAGGCATAGCCCTAGCACTAGGCTAATTTCATTAATGGTTTACTCGTCAGAACTTGACAAGTCTGCACTTGTAAACACAAAGAATTCTACCTGTAACTCAGGAAACTGCATTTTATCTTATATGCTATTCAGCTTAGCAGCCGTGACTCTGTCCTCCATCATGTTGAACAGCATTCATTTTTTGTAAATGAATTCCCTCCTCCCATAGACCATGTATGTCAGATGATAGGAGTCATATCCATGAGGAGAGCAATTTCCCAATGTGGCACATGCCTTTAATCTCAGCACTTGAAAGGCAGGTGCAGGCAGATCTGTGGTTTCTAGGCCAGCCTGATCTACATAGCTACTTCTAGGAGAGCCAAAACGTGTACATATATTTTAGAGATCGGTATCCTGTGTAGTTCAGACAGTGGCATAATTAGCAGCTCATCTAACCAAAATGGATGTTATATGTTCCTGTAGCTAAGCATACAGGTCAATGCTAGAGAACTTGCCCAGTAAGTACACATGAGACCCTGGGTTCAAACCCAAAGCACCAGCAACGGAAAGTTTCTTTTTGGTTTTTCGAGACAGGATTTTTCTGTGTAGTTTTGGTGCCTGTCCTGGATCTCACTCTGTAGACCAGGCTGGCCTCGAACTCACTAGTGCAGGGATTAAAGACGTGTGCCACCGCTACCTGGCCGGAAAGTTTCTTTTGGTTTTAATTTTATAAATAATTGCAAGCTGAGCATAGTTCTGAACACCTGTTTTCCTAGCACGCAGGAGGCTTTAGCAGGAATATCATAAATTTTAGGTTAGCCTGGGGTACATAGCAAAGCCCCCCCACAGAAGAGAAAAGGGAGTAGAAATATTTCCCTAGCAATATTACTGTGGTGCTGGCTATTGATCCAGTTTTGACTACCACTGGGCCACTTCTCCAGGACCCTAGAATAACTTTAGAAACGGGTCCACTGCTCTGTCTTTCCTTTTGGTTCGTTCCAGCCTCAGGAAGTTAAGGAAACATTTCTTCATTGTGTTCTCTGCACTTCAGCCCTTGTCCCATCGTAGGCACTTGACTGAAGTGACAGAATCCCGTGGCAGGATGGGAAGATGAGAGAGGCAAGTCTAGTCAAAGGGACTAGGTATGAGGTGCAGTCCCCCCCGCGAAGTTGAAGAGGTAGCTGACATCCATAGGAAGACTGGCCAGCAGTTTCCCTTCAGTCCCTTCATGAAAGTAAGGGATTCAGTCAGGCTGGCCAGAATCCGGTCTCAACTGGCCAATGTCTGAGTTCAGTTAGAAGCAGCTCGTTCTTCGGCTCTGACTACTGAAGGAGGTTGGATCCAGGGTAGCATCTAGAGGCCATGCTTGCAGATGGGTTTTTAACTCCAAGCCTGTAGCCCTGGGTCCTCACACCCTTGCTTGGCTTCACTACAAACATTCATAATAGGTATGATGCCTGGGAAGCCCTTCCCAACATACTCACCCCTATCTGGAGTTGTCCCCATGGATTACTTAACTCTTTTTGTTGTTGTTGTTGTTGTTGTTGTTGTTGTTGTTGTCTTGTTTTGGTAGCAGTGACAAGATTGTAATCATATAGAATGTACAATATGGTACATATGATGAAAGAAAGGATCATGAGCAAAACTGAAAACAGTCATCGTACCGTTTCCAGTTTCCTCTTTTTAAACATAATTTCTTTATTGATTCTTGGGGAATTTCACATCATGTGCCCCAATTATGCTCATTTCCCAGTGACCCCATGTCTGCCCTTCACACTTGCAGCATCCCCCTCCCAAAGAAAAGAAAATTAAAAACAATATTAAACCCAAACAAACAAAAAAACCTCTTTACTCCTCTGTCTTTCCTGCCTCCCCAACACCTCTTCGTTCATTTTGGGAGCTGCAGTGTGTCACCCAGTATACCCTTTTGTCCAGTCAGCTGTGTTCGCAAGTCTGGCTGAAGGCCTCTAGTTTCTTTGATCCATCATCACTGGGCCCTCACCAAAACTCCTCCTGGGTATCTCATGGCTGCCCCAAGTCATGGAGTTCCTACAGGTTATGGTTCCACGGGATCAGTCCCTTCACCTGCTCCAGCAGGTTGTAGATGGGTGTAGATGTTAGGGTGGGTCAACCCAGGGCACTGGATGTGGGCCTAGGTAGTAGCTGAGTTGGGCAACGGGGGCTGCCCCCTTCCGGTGAGGAGCAGAGCCAGCTCTCCTACACCCATGCCCATGGTGAGGGGGTGGGACCATCTCTCCCGAGTGTCTGCAGTGGGCAGCTCTCTTGCTGCAGTGTCCAGAGGGGCAGGGCCAACAAAGGGCAGGGCCAGCTAAGCATGCCCCTCTGATTTCACCACACATGGTCCCTATGACCAGTGTTGTAACACATGCCACAGACATAACACGGACTGCAGCTACAGCAGGACTGTGGATCCAGACATGGCCCTCTGCAGCAGCTTGGGCCTGGGTGGCACCATGGCTCCTGGTGGCAGCACAGGCCACTCAGATCATCATGGTTCTGGTGGTGGATCAGCCCTCGGGACACCAACAAGGCCACAGGTTGCAGCCCAGGCCCCAGGCTTCCATGGGGCCTTTGGTGGCAACACTGGCCTCCAACTTCAATGCAGAGCCCCTCCACCTGCTGTAGGTCCATAGACCCAGACATGGTCCTTGGCAACAGCTGGGCCTAAATGTCACCATGGCCCCAAGCGGCAGCCCAGACCTCGGACATCTATACGGTCTTCAATGGTAATCAGAAGCCACAGACATTAATACAGCCACAGGATCATTTAACTCGTAAGTGCTCAACACCTTGTGAAAATATACCAGTTACCCATGCATTTTGCTAAGGGTTCTAAACTGTGAAATGCATGTTTTTAGCTGTGAAGGAATTTAATAAAGGTGCAAGTTTGTATACTCACAGGAGGACATGGATTACAGAAGGTGCCCTAAACCACTGAAGGAGATGCCGGGGATGAACTCCACATTCTATACAATCTGCCGATTTAAACGCCATGCAGTGGTCTTTGGCATAGTCTTAGACTCTGATTTCTATATTCTCCATACAATGCTGTATCCGCTAGAACTCATTCCCTATTTCCCCACGACATTGCCTGTCCCAAGCAACTGCCACTGATCTTCCTGTGTGGATTGCCTATTCTATCTATTTTGGAATCATGGTATGTTGTTCTTTGTATCTTCCTTATTTCACTAAGTTTCTTAATGTTAAACATGTTATGCTTCATTTATTTTATTTCTGAATAATACCCATTACATAGATAGATTACATTGCATATATCCAGTCATTGACTGGTGGGCATTTGGGTCATTTACACCTTGGGGTCACCATGAAAAAAGTTTGCATTGGTGTGCTTTTGTGTGGGCTTTTGTACATATATTTGCTTTGTGCATATATTATATCTAATGTAAAGAACAGAATCTACCTTCTCCCTTGAGGGTTAATCCAGAGTGGCAGGCCAGGGACCTGACTAGGAACTACCGGAGGAAGACAGGTTCTCCTGAATACTCTACTTTTCCTTCCCAGATTTCCCATCCCAGTACAGCCCCTCAGAGCCCCCAAGAGGTTCATTAGGGCCTGCCCACTTTCCTAAAGAAAAGCTATCCTTTTCTTACTTCTGCTTTTCCCTTCTGGATGCTGGCCGGAGCCTCTACATGCTCTTACACCCTAACTGATGCCCTGGGCTTCCTTACTCTTTCCAAGGCTCTCCTCCTGACCTGCTCCCAGTGGCGGCCTCCTCCAAGTTCTTTCTCCATTCTCCATGTCCAGGCAGCCACCTGCCTGCCCTGGGGTTTTCCTCAAACTTGAGTCCATTCCTCGTCTTCAAGCTTTCGTTTGTGTCAATTCTTAAATTCTTTTATTAATGACTCAGAGCCCCAAGAGCTGACACATTTCCCAGGTGCCATGTGGTGGTTCTGCTGGGACTCCCCAATATTGCTGAGTCACAATGGAACTTTGTTTAATATTTTGAAGAACTACCAGACCACTTCCTAAAAGTCCTGCTGGTGGTGTGGGGGGCTGGTTGGCTGTTGTTTTAATGCCAAAGAATCTGGTTTGTTTGGGAAACAAATAACTTCTAGAACTCTTTCTTGGTTTTTAAAGATATAGTTAATGGCATTTAAAACAACAAAACAAAACAGACCTTTATGACACTCCCCAAGTGCAGTTAAAAACTGAAGATACTAAATTTTGCATTCTGGCCTTTTACTTAATTGCACAGGAAAATGCAATTCATAAGCATTCTATTATTATACTATACTGTAAATACACCATATTTTCTCTCATGTTAAACATTTAGCATTTTTTCAAATTTTCATTTATTGTATAATAAACTTGTTTATTGATAAATATTTTTATTCTGGAATATTTACTTAAGAGTTTTGAAAGTATAGTACAAAGAATATGAACACTAGGAAAACTTACCTATGTCTGTGAATTTCTTTTTTAAAATATATGACAGTTTGAAACTGGAAAGATGGCTCGGTGGATAAGAACACTGACTGCTCTTCCAGAGGACCCATGTTCAATTTCTAGCACCCACGTGGTGACTCACAACATCTATAATTTGAGTTCCAGCAGATCAAATGCCCTCTAATGACCTACTTGGGCACTGAACATGCATATGGTCACAGACATGCATGTAGGGGGGGGGGGCGGGAACCGTACCCATTTTAAAAGTTCTTTGAAAATGCATGGCAATTTATAGTCTTAGCCTCAGGGTTCATTTCCTCTCAAAAGCACTGGTTTTTCTTCTTTAAAACTTGAAGTTGAATGTTTAAGAAAATTTCTTTTTTAAGCTAGATGTGATTATCACAGCACTTGAGAGGCAGTAACAGGCTGATCTCTAAGTTGGAGGCTAGCCTGGGCTACATAGCAAGTTGTAGGACCATCAAGGGCTACACAGAGAAATCCTGTTTTGAAAAAAAAAAAGAGAGAGAAAACTTCAATTTCAAGGAAAAAATGTATTAAAAGTGTAGCAGCATGCATAGAAAATGCTTATGTTGATAAGACTATTAGTGTGACAATGTGATGACAGTTGTGATGGTAGGTTTTCACAATGTGAATCCTTGTGTCAGACATTGCACACTGGACATCTCTGGCATTTCAAAAGTCCCCACTGTGTACCTGCACCCCCATCCCCATCCCCATGTGAAAAACCATCCTGCTTCCTCTGTGAAAATCCAGTCCCTGGAGCTGGGTGGTGGTGGTGGTGGTGGTGGTGGCGGCGGCGGCGGCGGCGGCGGCGGTGCACGCCTTTAAATCCCAGCACTTGGGAGGCAGAGGCAGGCGGATCTCTGTGAGTTCGAGGCCAGCCTGGGCTACAGAGTGAGTTCCAGGACAGGCTCCAAAGCTACAGAGAAACCCTGTCTTGAAAAGCAAAAAAAAAAAAATGACAAAGAAAAGAAAAAGTCCAGTCTCTGACTTCAAAAGCCATACAGAAAAATTACCAAACCCCAGAAAAACCAACTTTCTAACTCAGTGTGCAAAGATGCTTCCTATTGGGCCTGGGGAGATGCTCAGTGGGGTAAGGACTTGCCTGGCAACCTGAGTTCCATCCACGGAACTCACATGAAGGAGAGAGCCAGCTCCCCAATGCTGTCTCTGACTGCCACATGTGTGCTGTGGTACCCACACCCACAGAGATAATTTTCTAAAGTCTTAAATCACAGTGAACCATGGCACTGCTGGCTCCCTGAGTTTTCAATTATTTGTGCTTCTGGAAGCCTGAGGCACGTGCTTTGCAAGGGTAGATGTGCTTATTCCGGTCCCCAATTAGGTCGGAGAAAGCAGGAACCCCCATAATTTTTAAATCCCAGGGTTTAAGTTCAGGTCTGCAGTCAGTATACCATCCTTGGGTCCCGTATCTCTGCTCTGGAAACCAGTGAGGTATCTCTTAGCATCTTGCTCCTATCCCTAGTGCACTATCAGACCTGACTTGAGAGGATGCTGTGGTGGTATTCTAATTGTACTGAAATGTGATTTTGATTGTATGTTAATAAATAAAGTTGCCTGGGGGTCAGAGCTATTAGAGCCATAGACAGAGTGTGGCGGTGGTGGTACACACCTTTAATCCCATAGATCTCTGTGTGTTCAGGGATACAGCCAGCATTGGAGACATACGTCTTTAAGACCTAGAGGGCTGTACATACAGACAGTGACGAGGCAGTCACGTGTTTGGGTTTACAACCAATGAGAAGGCAGAATGACTATGAAACGACTTACACACAGGGAAATAGTTCTCTTTCGGGAAGCTGGAACCACCGCAGGAGGAAGGGTGAGATTTTAGCTCTGATCTCTGATCTCTTGGCTTTCTCTTTTACATTGGTTCTGTGTTTCTTATTTAATAAGATGGTTGGATACATCTACAGGATGCCATGTTGAAATGCTCTACAGCAACAACATTAACCCAAGGCAAGTTCGTCACTGAATTCAAGGCTCCTACTTCTGACTTTGTGTAGGTGGTGAGTGCCCTCTCCACACTCGCCACCTCAGGCTAGATTGAAGGAAATTCTTAACTCTGGAAAAGCAATCTCAGAACAGACCTGAGATATTCCCTCAGCTCTCTCCTTCCTGGACCCAATTCTCTGCTCTTCCCTTTATGTGGATCCTGCAGAGTACACAGAATAAGTGACTTTACCACTAATTTGGGTGAATTGGGCTCTTTGGGTAGGCACTTTGTTCTCTGACGTGAACAAGGTTTTTGCCCTATTCATTGGATAATTCATTCATTCATTGCCTTTGGGAGATTCTGGGAGCATTGCTGTTGATCATTCATTCATTCATTCATTCATTCATTGCCTTTGGGAGATTCTGGGAGCACTGCTGTTCTCAACACTATCCCCAAAGTTCACCTCAACCCAGGATGTATTTCTGCTCTTGAAAGCCACCCTGAGGTAGGGCAGAGTGAGCGTCACTGTCCCCTACCTGAGACTCAGGGAGGTTGAATAACTGACCCAGGTTTAGTAGCAAATTAACTCCAATGTCCTTCTGCCCTTTCGTGTCCCTGCTATGTGTACAAGCTCTCAGATTGTGACAGCCTAGTGCAGAAAGTCATAGGCTTTGAGAACAGAAGATTCCAGGTGGGATCTGGTTTCTGTCTTAATGAAAATTTAGACAAGTTATTGCTTTTGATTCTGCTTAAGTAAGTCAGGACAGTGCCCACTCTATAGGTGTAACTACAGAATCCCAGCCAGCAGGGTGTCTGCTCCACTTTCTTACCCACCATGACAAACGTTTAATCTCGGCCTCCATTACTGTGTAGTCATAGACCTTCATTTCATTCACCCTTTTATAATTCATTTGCTTTTTTCTTCATAGTGATGAAATGGATTCATAGCTATTGAGAATTCAATCCCCCACTTTGGGATCTTGCTTCCTTCCCCTGGAGCAGAGTCTGCGCAAGCATCAGGCCCACATTGTCAGGTAGTTAGAGAAATCTAAGGCAGATGAAATCTACTTAGAAGGTATAATCTAAACACCAAGTCAAACAAGGCTTCGTTTCTCAGAAGAACCTGTGCTCCAGAGTGCTCCCCCACCTGCTTCATTGTGTCTCATGGCCGATGGAAGTTTCTATTGTTAATGTTGGGATGGAAGCCAGATAAAAACTTGATTATTGTTCCCACAGACCATGGTTTTTTAGGATGTGAAGGTTATGACCAGGACATTAAGGCTTGTCAAAGACATGTCAGCAACTATGGATGTAGCTCAGGGGGCGACTCATCTCAGGCCTTCCAGAATTGTATTCTTCAACAAAACTGAGTGAGAGGGACTCAAGACTGGACTTTATAAAAGCAGGATACAGGGGCAAAGCATCATGAGTTTGTGCGGCCTTCTTTTCAATACTCCCCGCCACTGCTCCCTCCAGATCAGAAGAGAGCAGCAGAGCTGTGCTGGTCACCATGGCCCCAGGGAGGTCCAGTGCGCCCACAAGAGAACCTTTCCTTTCTCCTACGTGATGTTCACCGAGGGTCAGATCTTGAGGGCATAGGGTGGTGACTAGGGAACTCCTGCAGCCTCAGGAGAAAACAGGATCCCACGGTTCCTGGGAGACCCAGAACAGCACAAGGAGCAACTCCCAGCCTCAGAAAGCCTTTCTTTGCAGCCTCCATCGCACTGTCTCCTCGGAGAAAGGGACCGCTTTCCGAGGAAAAGCCATAGCACAGACGCCCTGGCATCACATCCAACGATCAGCTGGGCTTGTTCAAGAGAGGAGCCATTCTCCCAAGCTCTGGTGGCATGTTCAGACCCCAAGGTCCAGTCACTACTACTTAAAAGTTTGGTCACAGATAATGTCTAGACAATTCATCACCACATTGGTCCTGAACTTGGAAATACTCTCAACAATGGGGAGAGGCAGTCGGGATTGATTTCTAATTTCTAGATAGGTGACAGACATGTCATAGCATCTCAGCAAGTACTACTCGGTTCATGGAGTTTAGAAAGGGCTAGTTTTGCCTGTCCCGAGACATGCTTCTCTACCTCTTTCCTGGTCTTGTCATTACTGGTGCCTGCTCTGCTCTGTTGTTGGCCTGGCCCTGAACAGGGAGAGGAGGCCCCGTAGGAATTATATACCACTGCTATGGGCACAGCTTGAAGGCCTTGAAAGTTTGAGGTATGTCTTAATCAGTGAAATGTTTAGGGGACACCTAGTCTAGCTGTATGTACTGATGAATGGGGGACATGTGTGTCAGCATTTTTTAAATATTTTGAAATATTCATAAATTCTTATAATATGTTGTTATCAAACTGGACCCCAGTTCCCTTCTCTCCAGTGCTTCCTCTGCCTTTCACACTTTTCCCTCCAATTTAAAGTGAGTTCACTTAGTGCATAGATGTAGGACCGTGGGTAGTCTCCCAAGCCAACCATCCCTGAAGAAAACTGACTCTCCCTTCCCCAGAAGCCATTAATTGCCAATAGTTTCTCAGGGGTGTCAGTATTTTTAATTCCATTATGAGAGGAAAAATTTTAACTGTAACACTTGCTGCGTTTCCACTTTTCACCACAAGGTGTCAATAGACCATGCAGAAGAGCAGTTGAATTCTTTAGGCAGCAGAGGGTACCTCTGCTATTCTAGGAGTCCCTGTTGGAAATTCTCCTACAATTTCCTTTCTCTACCACCCCTGCTCCTTCCACCTGTCTGTCTTTGTAGTCTCGACTGTTCCACACCAAAAATCTCACCAAGGTTTCCTCCCTTAGGGTAGGAGAGCAGTGGCTGCAATCTGTACTTACTATGAGCCTGACCGTGATCTAAAGGTTGACTGAAGCCACTGGGTTTAATTATCAAGGCAACTCTGGGCGCAGCCGTGAGTTATCATGATGAGGAAGCTGCATAAGGAGAGTTAGATTGCAATAGGAGTCCCACTATCGGGGTTTTTCCTGCATGCCCCAGAGGTGAAGCCTTAGCTACCTTCCCTTCCATGTCTTTAAAGAATCCCATAAAAATGCCTTTTATCCTCTCCAGCCCATGACTCAGACCAATGGCTGGCCTTGCATCTTCCCCCAAGTGCAGACAAGCAAATGGGAAGCATGGCTATTCCTCGAAGAATACATTCCAAGCGACCAAAGGATGCCTGAACCTAGGAAAGGCTCTCATTGGCCTATCCCAGGTGCTGGCTTTGACTGTGAGCACTTTGGTACTGTGACCATCAACTGAACAACTCAGCAGGCACTGAGGAGACTTCCTGTGAGTAGTGTCCAGTGTGGATACACTGGTCAAGGGAGGT
Organism: Peromyscus maniculatus bairdii; assembly: GCF_049852395.1. Classification (NCBI taxonomy): domain Eukaryota; kingdom Metazoa; phylum Chordata; class Mammalia; order Rodentia; family Cricetidae; genus Peromyscus; species Peromyscus maniculatus. Next base: position 5,835,679 of record NC_134868.1, on the reverse strand, counting down.
GCTAGCTCTGAGTGGGAGAGAGATGGTGTCAGATTTCATTATGCTACCTAGAGGGGTGCACAATTTTATAGCTCAAAGTTTGTGTGTGTGTGTGTGTGTGTGTGTGTGTGTGTGCTGTCTGTGCATGTGTGTTCATGTATGTGATACTGGACGTTGAACTGAAGGCCTGGCAAATGCTAGAGAATAGAGCTCTACCACTGAGCTGCATCCCAGCTCTTCCCTCTTTGTATCATTTCATTCTGAGACAGGGTCTTGTTCAAGTGTCCAGGCTGCCCCGAACTTGCTGCTCAGGCAGCCCTTGAACTTGATCCTCCTGCCTCCGCCTTCTAAGTAGGTGGCACAGGTCTACGATGGCAGACCCAGTTCTGTTTAACACTTCTGAACCATGGCTGATTTGGGGGGAGTGACATCACAAATAACTACTGTACAGCTGGATGCTTTTTTTCTCAGTGACAGCCTAACTGGTCGCCAGGGGGGTAATGCTGCCTTCCCAGAGGTCTGTGCATGCCAGTGGGACATGTTCTCTATTACTGTCTATTTTCTAATTTTATAAACTTTGTTATTTAAAAAAATTGCAATTAAATAAAATATCACACACCAAAATTAACTAGACCAAAATGTACAACTCAGTGAACACCTAGTATAGGCATTTGGAACAGAAGCTGTTGAACTGCACAATAAATCTTACACTTTCAATATTGAATATATTTTATGTACTTTTCTATAACCAAACCAAAAAATAAAAAATAAGCCCATAGCAGAATTAGAACTAGAAAGTTCTTTCACAACTGTGCCCATCAGCTGCATTCAGTCCTTCCTCTTCCCTTGCATTTAGAAATGTATATTAGGAATAGATATTTCTTCTTCTCATTCTCTTTTCTTCATGTTATTCTGTACCTACATGCATATTTGTTCACATCTGTAAATATATTATGGATTCCACATATGAAAATGTATGACCTCACTTAATATTATACAATCTAAGTCCATTTGTTTTTAGTTGGAGCTGATTAGTATTCCATTTCACATGTACCTCAAATTTTCAATATCCAATTATTTTTGAAATAACTATTTAGTATCCCTAGGCATTGGGGAAATGCCTAATTAAATTTACTCTGAGATCCCACCTTACCCTGGTCACAGTGGGTATCATCACCAAATATGACAACAAATGGTGCGGGGGGGGGGGGGGGGGGGGGGGGGGGGGGGGGCTGTCACTCATTGTTGGTGGGAGTGCAAATAAATATAACCACTGTGGAAAACCGTTGGGAGATTTCTCAAAAAATTAAAAATACAACTACCATATGGCACAATTTCACTCCCAGGTATATACCCAGAGCACTGCATACCCTACGACGGAGATATTTGTGCCCCCATGTTTATTGCTTCTCTACACCACAGCAAGAACATGGATCCATATATATAGTATATATACACTAAGTGTTTTCTTAGGGCAAACCATTCAGCAGACAAACACTCCCATTTTATAGATGGGAAAATGGATAACTGGACCCAACCCTCAGAGCACCGTATGCCACACTGCAGTCTTCCCTGCTCTGTCGGATTCCCAAGCTCTGGTATTTGGGGCAGACCCCTCCAGTCTGGGAAGCTGGCTTGGGCGTCTCGTTTAAAAAGATGATAATCATAACAGTAGTAGTAGCAGTAATAATAAATAATGATGATGATAATAATACCTCTGCGGTTTGAGGTGGGACTGAAGAGGTGAGCTAGAACAGCCAGCTGGGACCGCGATGACGCAGTGAGCCAAGCCGACCGACCCTTCCTCATCACCAAGTCACTCTCAGATCGAATCCCATCTGCCCCCCACCCCCACCCCTTTCTGCGACCTGCCCAGATGCCCTAGGGCTCTTGTCAGAAGACTACAATTAAACCGCGGGCCACGCGCCCTCCCGAAGCGCAGGCAAAGCAGGAGGACCGCCCTGTCGACAGCAGGTTTCTAAGCAGATGCAGAAAAGGGCCCGCAGCTGCCGCGGAGCACACCAGCGCGCTGTTTTCTAATTCTCTCTCCCTGCTAAGTGCTGATTACCCGGCTCTGCCTGCTCGCCCTCCCCCCAACCCCTCCCCCGCCCCGATTCTTCCAACCACCTGACTTTAGCCAGTGGGGCACCCAGAGAACAGAGCAGCTGGCAGGGCGCACTTCCGGCAAAGGCCTAGCGGGGCAGCAGATGCGAAGCACTGATTATTCCCGGGGCGGGCTGCGCCAGAGACCTGCATTTGCACTTCAAAGGGGTCTGGCCCCAGTGCCCCGCTCGGGGGACCCAGCCTTGTTCTGGGGAAAATCAAGTTGCTTTGAGTGAGTCACCCACCCCCTTCCTAACAGGGGGGCGGGTTTAAACAACCCCTAGAAGTTAATGCCCACTCGCTAGACATCTCCAGGGAGCCTCCCCTGTGTCTAGCAGCTCTCCGCTTCAGAGTATGTTTCCATCTGGACCCTCACAGGGCCACAGCAGACCTAGCTCTATTTACACTGGCTGTCTTTTTTCCTTTGTAAAAGCAGTCTCACTATGTAGCCCAGGCTTTCCTTGCACGCTTAGAGATCCTTCTGCGCCCACCTGTCAAGTGCTAGAATTAAAAGGCCGGTACCACCAGGGTGTCTCCATCTCGATCCTTTAATATCCCTTGTTAGGGTTTGGATCCTCTGTGTGCACCTACAAGATCCTAGTCCCTAAGCACCTCAGGGTGTGGCCTTATTTGCCAATATGGTCATTGTAGATGTGATTGGTTAAGATAAGGAGACCATAGCCATGTGAAGCCAGGGTAGAGTTTGGAAAGTTGTAGTCACAAGGCGAAGACCCTGGGGTTCTGAAGGTGAGGAAGGATCCCCTCACCCCCACCCCCCAGCAGCTTGGTGAGGGTGTCTTGGATTCCTGGCCCCCACAATCTTGAGAGAACAAACTTCAGGTAGGGCAGCCAAGTTTGTAGTACAAAGCTGGGAATATGGCGCCGGCTTATAAAGGCTGGGTGGCGCACGCGCACACAAGTCGATGTGGCTACTCCACGCATGCGCAGAACACATGATGGCGTTGCACGCTCTCACACAACCATGCAAAGTCACAGGGTCCTGGTCACTCGAGACGCCTTGACCCGGAAATGGCTATTTTGACCTGGAACTGGCTAGGCGGAAGTCTCTAGGTCCGCCGGGCATGCGCAAACATGCCCAACCGTGGGGGCGGGTTGTGAACCCATCGGAGAGAGCTAAGGGCTGTGTTCACATACCACCTATCGAGGCAGTTTCTGGTCCTCGCTATAAAATGACTCAACCAGGGAGCTGTCTTTTGTTAGTTGGAATGACCAGCCCTGACTGTCTCTTCTCTACCCATTCCGCATCCTCTCCACCCTCGAGACACACACACACACACACACACACACACACACACACACACACACACACACACACACACACACTGAAGCTTACAGTAATGAAGGTTGACCAGGGCCCTGAAGTCATGTAATGAAATGGAAGGTGCTGGGCTCTAGCCAGCTCCCCCTCCTCCACTGCTCCTGTCGGCGGGCGCAGTAAGCCAGGGTTATAATTATATGTGTTTGTGTCTTAGCCAGACAGCTAGCTAATTCTGAGGATAGGATCCTGGAGCTCATCCTCCTGCCTCACCTCAGCAAATACCAATTTAATTTGGGAGCCTTTTGCATTGCAGAGTGTTTGGAAATTCAAAAGAAATCAGCACAAAAGGAATTAGATTCGTACAGCCCGCAGACGAGAGAGCTGTGTTCTTCCTTGTGTCTGTGAGTCGACAGGAGGCACCTGCCCCACAGGAACAGGGCCGGCCTGCTGCCGCTTTGGTCTCCACCTCAGCAAACCTTCCCCTTTTAGAAGCTTCTGTGACATAGTTTCCCCACATCCCTGTGCCTCAGCTGGGAGGATCTGATCATGTATGTTCTGTGACACAGCAAGAGAAGCCAGGCTCAAAACCCAAGGGTAAGTGTCCCCAGCTCCACTCCAGGCCCTCAGCTCTTCCAACCCCCTCCTTTCACAAAGGGGGGATTCTCCTTGCAGGGACCAAACACAAATTTTGGATAAGTCCTGACCTGATCCTCTCTCTGTCAGCTAGCTGGCAACATGGCTGGTGATGTTACCAGAGTGTTTAGGGTCCTGAGCCCTGGCAGCCCCCCAAAATAAGGCTGGGTCTTTCATCCCAATATACCAAGTGAAGAGACAAGTAACAATACTGAAAAGTAGAAAAAGGAGGTTTATTCGATGTTGTCACACTGGGAAGAGCAAAGGGGTCAATGACCTCCAAGTCTGCCTTTTAGTTTATTACTGTGGTTTAGATTTAAAGAAAATGTAAGAGGTATGCATAATTAAGGAATCTTGGTCAGGGCGACCAAGTCCTCAGTCAGCAGCCTGAGGCGTTCCTTTTTAGAGACTCCCCCACTTAGACAAGGCTGGATCTTGGCTTTGCTGGAGAAAAAAATGTCACGATGAACCAGTGTGAAGCTGATTTCAAGTTTTTCGAGTACATTTTTAACAGAGATTGGAAGCATGGGGGTTTATAGACAGAGAGGTGCTGGGGGAAAGGGTAAGATCGACACAGGCATGCATGGGTGTGGGTTTCTCAAGGAAGAGGCACACTGCAAGGGTCCTCGTGATGGCAGTACATAGGAGTTTGTCATGTTCAGTGGGTTCCGAAGTGACCCTGCCTCCCCTTATCTCTGTTTTTCGTGATTGAGATCACATGTAGGGCGGCTCTCAGGATGTCTGGAATTGGACTATAATCTGACAAAATAAAACTGGGAGCCGCTGGGGCTGCACAAGGGAGTTTGACCACGTCCTTTTCCGGTAAAGGGGTTTCTGGTGCCGTCCAGAAAACCGCAGCTCTACAGCGGGGAAGGGAACACGGCCTTCAGCAGAGGTTGATTGTGTCTGAATTCTTGTTTCTCAACTGGCAGGAGACGTCAACTAGACTCTGGGGTTCCTTTCCTGTCCCACGTCCCCATAATTTTCCCTGTCTTCCTGTCCGGCTCGCCATCTGTATTAGATTGCTCTCTATTGCTGTGATAAACACAAGTAAAACCGACTTGGGGAAGAGTTTATTTAAGCTCTGAATGGAAAGAAAGGAAGGAAGGAAGGAAGGAAGGAAGGAAGGAAGGAAGGAAGGAAGGAAGGAAGGAAGGAAGAGAAAGAAAGAAAGAAAGAAAAAGAAAGGAAGGAAGGAAGAGAGAGAAAGAAAGAAAGAAAGAAAGAAAGAAAGAAAGAAAGAAAGAAAGAAAGAAAGAAAGAAAGAAAGAAAGAAAGAAAGAAAGAAAAAGAAAGAAAGAAAAGAAAGGGAGAGGAAAAGGAAGGAACAGGAAAGGACATGACTGCTCCTAGGTATGGTAGAGGAGAAGGTTTATTGTAAATATGTGGGAGATGATAGTAATTGGTACTGGATACCGTGTGGAAAGGTCACAGTCACAACAGAACTCAGTGGTACTTTTAGGGCTTTATTAGAAGGGAAAGGTAGGGTGTGGTGTGGGGGTGGGGGTGGGGAGCCAGGCCTGGTGGAGGAAGAAAGTGGGGGGGCAGAGCAGAGAGAGAGCATGTGGGGGTCCACATACGGCTTTTTAAGGCACAGATTGCGTGACCACGTAGTAGCCAGCGCCTGCTGATGACATAAGACACAAGACCTTGAGCTGTGCATGTACAGGATTCTAACAGGAGAGCCTAGACAGAGGCAGGGACAAGGACATCTGGGACAAGTCCAGACTGCACTGGGGGGAGGGGAAGGAAGAGGAAAGAGAGGGAAACTGGGTGCCGCAACCGGGAGGCCCAAAATATAAAGAGAGTGGGCAACCAAAATGGTTGGGTTATATATGGAAGAGCAGTCCAGCCCACTGGGCTGAAGAAGTTTAGGGTAAGGGGTGGGGTATGCCGGCTGTACCCTGTAACAGGTAGAGACTGAGGGATGCAGGGAGAGCCTGCTGGCCAGGTCTGCTTTGATATGTTAAATAAGCACCTCAGCCATTTGTCCCAGGGTTGAAACCTAATAATCTTGTCCTTCCAGCTTATAATTCACCCCTCAGGGAAACTAGGGCAGGAACTCAAGGCAGGCACAGAAGCAGGAACCACGGAGAAAAGCTGCTTACTAGCTCACTGGCTCATATTTGAGTAGCTTCCTTACACAGCCAGGCCTGACTAGTAAACCAGTGTGGATATGTACATGTGTATAGGTGTAGATGGATTTCTAAATGGTCTTATTAAATAAAAAACACAGAGTGAAATATAGGGGTGAAAGCCTTCGAGAGATCAGGGAAATAGGAATAGCCACCAGCCAACCTTACATCACCAGCGCTGCAGCTTCCAAATGCATCCCACTTCCTGTCTACCCACACTTTTATTGCCTTGCTTTTCTGCTCTCTCACTGGCTCTTAGCCTAGCTACCTCACTTCCTTGTCACTGTCTGTCTGTATTGACCTCCAGGTCTCTATGGTTGGTACTGGGATTAAAGGCCTGTGTCACCACCCTTGGCTCTGTTCCCTAGTGTGGCCTTGAACACACAGAGACCCTGCCTGCCAAGTGATTGGATTAAGGGCAGGTGCTGCCTGACTTTGTTTACTTAAAATGGCTGGCCTTTTCCCCCTGATCTCCAGGCAAGGTTTATTTATCAAAGCACGAATAAAATATCACTACATGTAGGTGTGGATGTATGCATGCATGTGGCATGTGAGCATACATGTGTTTAAGTGTGGATGTATATATGCATGTAGGTATACATGTGTGTAGATATGGATGTGTATATTATACATGTAAGTATACATGTATGTAGAGATGAATATTGTCTTAGGGTTTTTATTGCTGTGAAGAGACACCACAACCATGGCAACTTTTATAAAAAAACATTTAATTGAGAGGGCTCACTTACAGTTTCAGAGGTTCAGTCCATTATCTTCATGATGGGAAGCATGGCAGCATGCAGGTAGATGAGGTGCTGGAGTAGCTGAGAGTGTTACATCTTACAGGCAACAGGAGGTCGACTGAGATGCGCAGCAGGATCCTGAGCATAGGAAACCTCGAAGCCTGCCCTACAATGACACCCTTCCTCCACCAAAGCCACTCCTTCTAACAGTGCCACTCCCTATGAGATTATGGGGATCACTTATGTTCAACCCACTTATGTGAGTGTGGATCTAAGGATCTGGAGGGTGTTTCCTCATAGGAAACACACCTCATTTCTCATGACTTTCATTTCACCCTGCCTTCAAGAGGGCTCCACCATGTCTGCTCAAGAAACTGACCTAGGATGCACTCGGCGCAGCCACCAGGATCCCTGCACTCAGAGTGGGCTAGGAACCAGGCGCCAGGCTGCCTGTGGGACTCTGTCGTCAGTCATCTCAACAGAATGAGCAAACCCCTTGACACTTAACCGTCCAGCTCCCTATACACACGGTCACAGTGATCTGGAAGGTTCTTGACAAACAAGTCTCTTATAGCCTAGCTGCCTGTGATGCCACCCTGGACAGTGACTGGCAGAGGAAGAATCTGTTTCTAAGCTATTGTGCTCTTCAGAGCATCCTAGAAAAGGCCTGAGACACACATCTATATCCACATGCATATATACACACACACAAAAACACACATCAATACCCACAGTCATATATATATGTGTATATGTACCTCTATATACAAAATGTACCTCCAAGTACAGATGTATACATTCACACTGACACACATGTATATCCACATGAAGATCTATACATATATGTATTTATACCTATACATATCCATATCCACATGTATATATATATATACACATTGATTAACACATTTATAGGCATCCATACATGAGCATATACATACACATACATAAACATCCACACACAATAGATGTATCCGTACCCATTCCCACACACATTCATACACACATCTAAACACACACACATACTGCGGTGGTTTGAATGATATATGTACGATAGTCTTAGGACACTTGGTTGTTGGTGCTGTTTGGGGAAGTGTAGGAGGTGGCATCTTGCGGAAGGAAGTATACATCACTGGGGATAGGAGTTGAGAGTTTAAAGACTCGTGCCATTATTTCCATTTCGACTCTCTGTATTTGTGGTTCAAAATGTGAGCTCTCAGATTGCTTCTCTAGACGCCATGCCTACCATGGTGTTACCAGGTTACCCCTGCCACCACGGAGGACTTCAACCTCTGCACACCTAAGTCCACTAAGCTCTTTCATAAGTCCCTGAGGTCATGGTGTCTTCTCACAGCAACAGGAAAGTAACACACACACACACACACACACACATCCGCACACCCACAGCCACCCACAGCCACGCACCCAGCACATCCACGCTTTCCACACACATCAAAATATGCGTGCTCTACCTCCTCTTCTACTTCAGTTTTCAACATTACGACAGCTAGCATGAACCCACTGACTTTCATCACATGTGGACATATGTGGACATGGGGTATCTGTGTGCAAGGAGTGATTTGAAAACGGGGTTTTCTTTTCCTCGTGTGGCTGGACCCTTGGCAATCTGTAAGAAGGAAAATCCCTGCCTGGCTACGACACATCAAAGCTGTCCTGTGGGACTGTGCCCAAGACCCCCATTTCCTTGGTGACCAGATGGCAGAGAGCAGAAGCAGGGCTTTGGACTGGGGACCTGACTTGGTTTTTCTCTGTAGTTTGTGTCTCCCTGTGATGCCAGCTCCCATTCAGAGCTGGCCAGTTGGCATGGATGTGGCCCCTTCTGCTTGCTAAGTTTGTCTTTGGGGCCCAGCCAGGTGGACACCGGAGCCAACATTTCCCTGGAAAGCATTTAACTCCACAGGGTAGGGCTGGGACCTGACAGTGCTGTTGGGGTTGCCGATGGCTGAGGTGCTCCATCCACGATGGGCCAGTCCCTCACTGTCTACAGAGTGGAGGCTTGGAGAGACATCCTTGGGGTTCCTCTATGTGGTGGTTTGTTCCTCCAGGAGGGTGGAGTTGAAAGTCCAGCAGGGCAGGTCAAGACCCTAGCTCCAGCGTGGTGGTGTTCAGAACATGGTGGCCCAGGAGCACTTCAGGCCACTCTGATGAGTATGGGGGATGGGGAGGAAAACTAAGTGACCTTGACCACCATTGGACATTGCCTTTACATTCCTCCCTCCTTCACTGTGCACAGACCCAACTCTATTGGCCAGCAGGGGAGCAGGCCTGGCACTGTGGCTCAACCACAGGACTGGGTCAGCAAGGTCAGCTGACGTCTCGTTACATGGAAAATGGACAGAGGGCCCAAAAGCAAGTGAGAGAGAGAGGCTTGGGCAATCCCCCAGCCTCAGCCAGACAGCACTCATCATCTCTTTTGGTGAATGTTGACAGTGCTCCCCCCGCCCCCCCTCACCCCGCCCAACACACACACACCCCTGCTACTTGGACTGGGAACTCCTGGCTGTGTCTTCCACTTCATGTGGCCCTGTAGCCCAAGAGGGTGCTATCACAGTGACAAGTGATGCAGGCATATTGTCCTGTTAGTTTTAGAACGAGGAATTTGATTTGGCTCACCTGGCACGGATTACAAATTCTGTCATGAGCTCCTTAGCTCTCAATTAGCTGCAACCGAGGCAATTGGAGCACATGCACATGTGTGTGTGCTCAGTGTGTGTGTGTGTGTGTGTGTGTGTGTGTGTGTGTGTGTGTGTGTGTGTGTGTGCGCGCGCGCGCGCGCGCGTACACTCATGTGGGTATGCTCAGGCTGGTACTATGTGATAGAGCTAAAATACCAGAGCAGAAAGGGAAGCTGTGCTCAGGGTGGTGGTGAGTGAGGGTTCGGACTGTCTCCTTTTTGGTACTCCGAGTCACAGGCTGCTCCTGTGAGGTAGATGTCACAGGTCACTAACTTGCACCTCCCATCCCAGCAAATTCCTCTTTGTTCCTTTCTTCTCCCTCCTACACCCTCTCACCCAGAGCCTTGTTCCCAACAAACCGGTGTTCTAGAATTGAGAGCAGAGGAGAAAAAGACTGCAGGATGCTGGAGCTCAGAACAGCTGTTCCCACAGGGCAGAGAGTTGGCACCCCAGGGAGCATCGGTGGAGCAGGGCCTGACGCAGTGATGTGACACCAGCAAACACCAGTGATTGTCCGAACACTCAGTGCTGGTGGTGTTAACAATAACAGTAATACTTTAGAGAACATTTATCACATTTAGTTGTCTAACCACCCTCTAAGAGTCACAGAGAGGTTAAGTAACTCAAGTCACTGCTCAGCACCAGGGGAGTCTAGAGGTGAGTGTAGCCAACACAGATCATAGGTCATAGGTTACCCAGGTGGGGTCTGGGGTGGGATGGCAGCTCAGGACACAGCCATCAGAGGAGAGCCGCAGGTCCCCTCACTAGGCAGGTGTCTACTCAGGCTCCGAGAGAAAGGATTCTCAAGAGAAAGGATATGAGGAGACATCCAAGCTGAGATTTGCCTTTTTTCTCTACCAATGGCCTGGCCACATCCCTTTCAGATACATCGCTGTCTACATAGCCAGCATGTACCACCCGGCTTAGGACCCTGCTTGCTTGGAGAATGCAAACTCTCTTAAAAGAAAGGATTCTTGTGTTTATTTAATTTTTTTGAGACAAGGCTCACTATGCAGACCATGATGACCTTGAATTCCACTTGCCTCTGCTTCCCGAGTGCTGGGAGTGGCGGCATATGCCCTTGATCTGAGTACTCAGGAAGCAGAGGCAGGCAACACCTGGGGTGGGGAGAAACTTGGGGACAGAATGACCTGCTAGAATTGATTGACTAAGTGCATGCAGCTGAAAGATGCTCAGGGAGGATCACGGACTGGTCAGCGTCCCTCCTCACACATGGTGAGCACAGAGTTTAAGACATTTGGATAACAACATCTGCTGCACCCGTGTGCTCTCTCTCTCTCTCTCTCTCCCCTTTCTCTCTTACACACACACACACACACACACACACACACACACACACACACACACACACACACACACAGAGTTTTCTTCCTCTCTCCTCTCTTCTGAGTTCTCTTGTTTGGATCAGCATGGGACAAGGAGGTGGTGTGGGGGAGATATCCTTGTTCCTGCTTTGCTGCCTCTCTTCAGTGGGGTAGCTTTTGTGTATAAAAGTAAATAAATCTTAAAACCTTTTTTGTCATGGTTCTGGAGGCCATGGTGCTGGCAGAGTCTCTAAACAAATCTCTGCTGCGCAAGTGGCTTTGGCTGGGTCCTGGGTGGTCCTAGCTGGGATGCTGGGATTAGCCACCTTCTTGCTCCAGCAGAGTAAGAGGCAGCCCAGGGCTCCCAAGAATGTAAAAGTGGAAGCTGCCAAGACTTCCAAGCTTATGCTAAAGTTGGCAGCATGGCTTTCCTGCTTAATTCCCCTGGGCCTGGCCCCAGTGAAGGGGAGGGGCCAGTCATCCAGAGTGTCATGTTTGGGTTGGGCTATTATGAAGAGCACACTCTAGCTGAGTCTAGGAAGAGGACCTGGCCACCTTCCCTAACCTCAGTCTCTAAGGACCCTTTCCCAGAGGCATTGTTGTATGCCCGTGGACCTTTAATTCTTTATGCTTCCCTTCTGTCCTCTCTCACCATAGCAGCTACCTTTTGGGCCTAGGATCTGAACCCAAAACGGAATGCCCATCAAGGCGAGACAAGTGGGGTAGTTAGTCCCGGCAGGCAGGACAGATGGTAGCAGTGGTGACAGCATTTCCACCTAGGGGTCTGGAGGAGTGGCAATAATAGTCCCTCTAGTCCCCTTGTCAAAAGGCCATATGCAACGGGCCGAATATTGGCTATGAGGTGAGCAGCTGGTGGAGGGAGGAGGTGAGAGGCCGGGTTGGGAAGGGGTATGCTGCTGAAGTCACTGGCCCCTTGTCCCCTCCCTCCTTCCTCTGGGTCAGCCCAAAACACGTCACAAGTAAGGTCACCAGGCTATCGAAGGCAGGGTTCCCCAGGTCACAGAGCTGGATTCCCCAAGGCCCCTACGTGAGGACCACCCCAGCTAGCACAAAGGGACATTGCCTCTCTGGCTCCAAAGGGAGAGGTCACCAGGAGTCACCTGCCACATCATAGCAGAGGAGCAGGGGTTAGCTCGAAGAGACAAAAGTGATCGTGAAGACGTGAGAAATGGCATTCTTTATTCATAAATAAAAACATAAAATTACCAGAAATAGTTTACAGAGCCAACAAAGAACTTCAAAAATAAAACAAAAATGAAGCCGTCAAGAGCAAAGCAAACCAGGAACAAGGGAGAGAAAAATAACTATGTACACAGTCTTCAGAACACCAGGCCCCCGGAAGCCAGCCTCTGCCACGGGCTCCAGAGTGGTCCACAGGGAAAGGAGGTGCCGCTGAGGGGTGCTGGGGTCTCTATGTGGCATCTGAGGAGAGCTCAGATCCTAGGGAAATCTCTGGTCCAGCCTGGCTTTACCTGGGACATCTCTCGCACCAAAGACACAGCCAAGCTGGAGCCAGGGCCAAGAGGACCAGCCAGTGTCTCTCGGAAAGAGGCCAAGTCCCCCACATGGTCCTCCGCTGAAGCTGAAGTTCACCTAGGGAGAATAGAAAGGAGCAAGGAGGTGCCCCATGGGAGTCTGGGCATTGCAAGACCTGAGGCAGGCCCTTTCTGTGAGGTGATGCTGGCTGGTATTCTTCCTTCGGAGAGCAGCAGCATTCCCAGGCCAGGCACCTCTGGGGAACAGCATGGATCTGAGACACAAACCATGGCTGGCGACTTGTCTGCCCTGAGCCCGCACACCCCAGTCCCTACTCAATGACTCTTCCAACATGGGCATGGACCACAGATAGCAAGAAGGCTTTAGGACAGCGAGGGAAAGAAAGCCCCCAGGAAGGCAGGGTTACTGGGTTACAGCACAGTAGCATCTTGGAGGTACCTTGGGGTCTAGCCATCTTGGGTGGGTGTCTGCCATCTTGACTGTTGGACAGGTCCCAGGCAAAGGTCTCAAAGATGACCTGGGGCAGGGCCACTGGGCAGTGCCGTGGGCAGAACTCCCCGTGAGTAGAAGGTACCCAGCACAGAGACAGAGTACACGCTTTGTGCCCGTGTGCCTGCCCCAGGCATGACACTGGCTTCTTCCTGAACAAGGACTCCACGGCACGGCACTGAGCTCCTGACTGTTCTTTCAGAAGGCGGAGTCCCCCGGTTTAGGGAGGCACGGCTAACCAACCCTCATCTTGTTCTCCCTCTGCTGGACAGTCTCAGTGGGAAAGAGGACTCACACAAGGCACAGACTGGTAGAGAGCAAAGGACGGAGGGCCATGGACTTTTTATCTGGGCTGGGAGCTGTGCCCAAGGGAGAGTATGACCCTGCAAGTTGGGGATGTCGTCTTTGGCCTGTAGATTGATTCCAGGTTTAACTCGAGCATGTGGCTATGGGAAATGGTAGACCAGAAAACACTTGACCTTGGAGAAGCCAAGCCTAGCCCCAGGATCAGACGGCAGCGCCATCTACAGGGGAGGTGCCTAGCCTGCAGACACTAGGCAAGGAAGGAAGCCTGCGGGAAGACAAGGTCAGCGGGCTGGAGTCCACCCAGAGACTCCAGGGGCCAGTGTTAGGGAGGTAGAGCTAGACTTGGTTCCTGGACCCGCCAAGCACCCAGACCCTCCCATCTCCTATTCCCTGGGTCCCGCCCACCAGGCAAGCACATGGCTCAGGAATCCAACAAGGGCTGGGTGTCCCTACCCACAACAGCTGTGGTAGGGGCCAAAAATAGAATATGGAGCAGCCTGGCTGCCTGCTTAATCTGGCTTGCTTTGGAAAATACAGAATGGGAGGGGGAGGGAAGAGAAGAAGATAATTCCTTGAACTAAGCAACTGTACTTCCCTCTGCCCCTAGCACTGGATGTCTTCAAAGGATAAGTCCAGGCTCCCACAGGTTCGCACGCACACTGCTCTCTAGACTGAATCTTCACAGCACGGGGCTCCACATGGAGGGAGGAGCGTGAGTGGCATGGGCTAGTCACAAGGCTCTGTGTGTGTGCCCTGGATCCCTCCCGCCTCGACTCCGCCGACCCACTTGGCACTCTGGTGACCCTTCTTCCTAATCTATGAAGATTCAGAACACAGCCCTTATAGAAGATGCTGGAAGGGAAGAGCTGCTGCTGACTTGGGCTGCAGGCCAGGGAGGCTAATGCCCAGCTCCCCCACACACTATCTAAGTGGATGGGCTATTCTGGATCCAAGCAAGAGCTTGATGTTCGGGGGGGGGGGGGGCAGCGGGGGAGTGGGGGGAGGCAGGCAGATTCCATATTGGCTGCTGGTCAACTGAACCATTCAGGAAGTCCCTGATTTGGCCTCGGCTGATGAAGTAGGAGGCTCCTCTGGAACAGCCGGGAAGCTGTGCCTCATGTCGTTTCCTGGTACCCTACCTGGGCCCCCAACGTCTATGGCTTTAAAAAGGGTGACCACTGAGGTCAAAGGGGCTGTGCAGCTCATTTTAGACCCTGGATCCCACTGTCTGCCATGTTCTCTCCCTTCACCTCTCACTCTGACGCCTGTGAGGCCTGTGAAGGTTCTGTAACGTGGGACTGTCCATCCATCCCCTCTCGTCCCATGGCTTGCTGGCTAAACCGTGTGGCAATCCAAACCCCTCCACCTCCGCGGTCAGAGAAGAACAGGCCGTAGTGAAGAGTGTCCAAGGCTTCTGGTTGTGCATGGCTTCTTTCTATCTCAAGGCACCCCAATATGCCTAGGGGAGGCCAGGGGTTGGGGATGCCAGGGAAGATGTGTCTGTCCCTGGGTAGCCATGTGGCCTGTATGGCAGTTGCCCCCTTCCCTGGTGGAGTGCTTTTCTCACTACTTTGAATGAGACCAAAGCTGAAGGAAACATCAACCAGTACATGAAGAAGCTCCCTGAACACATCTCGAGGAGAGTTTGGGGTTCAGAGATCAAGGTCCAATAAGCAGCAGGGTTAGTTAGACTGGAAAAGGCAAGAGGGAAGGAAAGGCTGTGTGGTGACCCCTACCCACCACTGGGGACTCCTGAGTCTGGGCCCCAGAGTTGACTTCTCCTCAGGGGGTGCTCAAAATGCTTCTTTGAACATACTCAGCCCTCCCTGCCTTCTGGGGTCCAGTCCCCATCCCTCCATCCCCTAGGCAGCCCCTCAGATCTCAGTGGCTATGATGTCCTCATAGGGGATGTCAGCTCCCTCCAGGTCAATTTCAAAGGGCTCCCCTGCACCATCCCCACGGGCCAGCTGCTGCAGGGCCTTCTCTAGACGCTGGTTGCGCTGGTACATGGCCAAGTAGCTCTGCTGCAGCTGCTTTTGGTACTGAATCACTTTCTCCTTCTCTTCCTTCCACACCAACCGCTCATGCTGGAAGCCAGAGGACATCTGGTCATGGCCTTGCCTCTCCTCCTTCAGCTCAGCCCGAAGTCGCTCCAGCTCCCGCTGCAGAGCAGGGATATCCTCTGAGAAAGTAGGCCCAACCCCCAGAGGCCCCAGGGAGGCAGCATCTCGGTGCAGGGCAGCCTGGGCCCGCAGCTCCAGCAGCTCCTGCTCCAGCAGGTTCACCTTCTCTCGCAGTAGTTCTGCCTCGTTCTTCTTGCGCTGCAGTTCATTCTCACAGACCTCCAGCTCCAGCCCCTTGGTGCGCAGGGCACTCTCCAAGTCCTGGGTCTTCAACTCCATGCCCTCCAGCTTGCCCCGTGTGTCCTTCAGCTGTGCCTTGAGACTGAGGATCTCACTGGCCTTGGTGTTCACCTCTATCTGGGACTCTTTGAGCTGTTGCTTCAGAAGAGAGATCTCACCTGACTTCTGGCACACCTGCCAAGGGTGGGGTGAGAAAGAATGAGACACGGTTGCCAGAAGTGATTGGCATCCTAACCACGATGACATTTCCACTTCCTAGAGGGTTGAGGCTGCTCCTGACAGAGTGCTCCTTGAACACAGTTCTCGTGCATGTACACGATCTATTTTTCTTGCCTGCATTTCCAAGTGCCTGCCTCATCTCCAGTTCAGGCTCCACATCCCAGTCTGTGCTCAAACCCAAGGCTATATGCAACTCAATAATCAATGGCTTACTCTGCAAACTGCTCCCAGTTCTATCACCTACCTTCAGCACTGGGGATATTGGCTTCAGGATGCAAATACACAGACCTGTATGTACCCTCCCCTGCACTCACCTTTGGGGTAAGACTATTTCACTTTGTCCTGCTGCACCCCAAAGGCTAGCCATCCAGTGTGGGATCACAGGCAGTGTCCACCACACATCTGCCAAATAATGGGCGGTGGTCTTCCTCCCTTCCTCGCTTCCCCCAACCACCTCACCTATTGGCCATCAAAATTGGGTCAAGAACACAATGAAGTCAGATCAGTGTATCTCTAGGGTCTTGGCTCTTTGGGGTCATAAGCATTATTTAGGGTCATGGTATGGTTTGAAGTCATGGTCCACACCAGCCTATACATATCAAGCCTATACATACCTGTCTCAGGTACCCCCTCCCATCTCCAACTAAAAAAAGAAAGCATGAAAGAAAAGAAAATTTTAAAAAAGTCATGCCTAGTATGCATGAAGCTCTGGGTTTGATTCCCACCATGAATCTTCCCCCACCAAAAAAGGAAGCCTGGTGACGAAAGCCAGCTAGACTAGTAAAATGAAGGCCAGGGCTTGGTACCACAGAATGGACTGTTGGAACAAAACTAGAGGCCAGCACCCCTGTATTTCCCCCTTTTCCTCTCCCAGTAAAGCTTTGCTCCCAATGAAACACTGACCAATGTAAAGAAAAACACTTAGCCTCACCACTAGGCACAGCTAGAGGCCAGAATTTCTTGACAAGGCCAAGTCCCGACCTTGAATTTTTCCCAAAGCCCACGTGTTAAAAGCCTGGTTTCCGATGTGGTACCACTGAGAGGTAGAGGAGCCTCTTAGCAGTAAGGCCTAGTGGAAGATGTTTGAGTCACTGACCCTTGAAGGGGACTATGGGATGCTAATCTCCATACATGGCCACATGCTGCTGTGGGATGTTCTGTGTGCTCTGAATGTGTTGCTCTGATTGGTTAATAAATAAAGTGCTGATTGGCCAGTAGCCAGGCAGGCAGTATAGGCGGGATAAAGAGAGAGGAGAAGTCTGGGGAGTGTAAGGCTGAGAGAGGAGACGCTGCCAGACACTACCATGAGAAACAGATGTTAAGATACCGGTAAGCCACGAGCCATGTGGCAACTTACAGATTAATAGAAATGGGTTAATTTAAGATATAAGAACTAGATAGCAAGAAGCCTGCCATGGCCATACACTTTAAAAGTAATATAAATATCTGAGTGATTATTTTATAAGTGGGCTGCGGAACTGCGGGGGCTTGGGGGGGCTTGGTGGGACCCAGAGAGAAACTCTCCAGCTACAACACGCCCCAATCATGATATCCTGCTTCACCACAGTCTGTTTGCCGATTGGTCATGAAGTGAAGCCTCCAATATTACAAACCTTTCCTCTTTGTAAATGGCACGTCTTGTGCATTTTGTTATGAAGACAAAAAAAAAAAAAAAAAAACCTGAATAACATACCAAGCCTAGAATCTCATGGAGGGAGTTAGGACAATCACTTTAAAGCACAGGCTTTGAATCCTGGTTGGATCACTTCTGCACCAGGTGAAGCTGGCACACGTTAGCATGGAGGCAACAAGCAATTAAAAGTGTGAACTCTGTGGAGGGTTAAGATGAAATGGCTCACAGAGTAAGTGCGTTTGTCTCCAGCTCTGACCAGCTGAGTTCTGTCCCTGGGACCCACACAGTAAAAAGAACCAACTCCGGAAAGTTGACCTCTGACCCCCACATTTGGGCTGTAGCATGTACATGCCCACATTCTTCTAGTTAAATCCTAGCATTGATCTTTCCTATTTATCAGACGTTAACCAAGTCATTTAGCCAGCTATTGGCTATCGGAACTAATCTGTGCATCAGTTTCCTTAATTATAAACTGAAAAACTATAACATATCTACTTCATAATGTGGTTATAAGGATTAGATAGAAGAACATGGCACTTCCTAAATTCCCTGTAAATTAAATGGGTTTATAACAATATTCCTGTCACTATTTATTACTTTTTTTTTTATTGTTTTGCTAAGTATCCTGACTAGTCAAGGTAGGAACAAGATCATTGCAATATCCAACTTAGTTTCAGACTGGACCATAAGGATGGACGACACAGGCCAACACTCACTACTTATTTCTGAGATGCACAAAAGGTCCCTTTCTTTCTTCACCCTTCTTGCGACTATGGGAAGCTCCAGGCAGTTAGGGCTGTGATGCTGATGGTGTACCACCCCATCCAGGCCTGCTGCTAATCCATTCAAATAGAACAACTGCTCTCCTTCCTTACATAGGCGTTTCTGGACTGAACAACAGCACTGATGTGCACACACCCTGCCTGCCCAGCCCATGAGGACTGCTCGGGAAGGAAAGTTACCTTCCAACCAGCAGGATTCTTGAGGGGACCCTGACTGCTCTCCAGCCAGGCCAGGCTCACATGACTGATTCCAAAACGACTGAAGCGCTGAAGAAATAGACTAGTGATGGAGTGTGTTCCTAGCAAACTTGAGGCCATAAGTTTAATCTCCAGCACAAAAAAAAAAAAAAAAAAAAAAAAAAAAAAAAAAAAAAAAAAAAAAAAACACCAAAAAACAAAAAACCCAAAACAAAACAAAACAAAACCTGTCCCCAAAGAGTGACTGTGTATCTCTTTGTCCTTTTTCTTCTTCCTCTGTGTTTAAATCCTAGCTGATCAAGTAGAATATGAACTTACACCTCCCCAAGGAGGGGGCAATTCCATCACTGATTGCCTACACACGTGGCAATGGTTAGGGCCTCTCCCCCCAAAGCACCAAATAGACCCATTCCTTCTCTAGGGTCCTCAGACCCAACAAACACAGGCATGTCCATGCATCTTTCTAGTCTCCCATATGTGAGGTCAGCCCTCAGGCAGCCCGGCTGAGCTTCCCTTGTCTGGATTTTAGCTTTCCCACCAAAGACTAGACTAGTGAATTCAATGACTGGGGTGCCATGAAGATGATGATGGAAAGAGCAGGAGACTCAGAACTGACTCAGATCATCCCCCATGCTAGTTCAGGAGTCCCTTCCTTAGTCATACATAAAGCTGTCTCTAGCAGCAGGCGCCGGAGCACTCAGTGTTGAGACTGCTTTGCCAGCACAGATGTGGTAGCTGTCAGCAAAGCCTGGGCAGGACGAGTGGAGCCTTACCTCCCATTGGGTCTCCTCCAGGGCAGGGGCGAAGTTGGTCTTCTCCCGCTCGTAGGAGCGCAGCTTGGTCTCCAGCAGGTCCTGCTCCTTCATGAGGCTCTCGAGCTCCTGCCGCAGCTGCCGCTTCTCCTGCTGCAGCTGCAGCACCTGCAGCTGGAGCACCTGCTGTGTGCGCTGGCTCTTCTGCGAGGCTGGCTTCAGCTTGCTCTTGGGTTCCAGGCACTCCAGCTCGTCCCGGGTTCGCCTTGGCCGCTCCTCAAAGGTCGGGCCAGAGACGAACTCCTTCTCGTCGAAACTGCGCTGTAGCCTCTGCAGCGCGCTTTCCCTCTGCAGCAGCTTCTGCTCCAGCTCCTGGATGGTGCACTCATCCGTGGAGAGCGGGGAACGCACACATGACGAGCCCTTGTCTCCCTTGCCTGGGTGAGCCAGCTTGCTGCCCCCATCAGAGAACGACAGAGCCTTTAGGCTCATCATGTTACTGTCCTGAAGGATGATGCCTTGCGTGATGTTGTGGGCTGAACCTCCAAAACGGCTGGTAGGCCCCACGGGGGTGACCAGAGGATCCAGCTGGTAGCTGCTGGTGGTGCTATGCGTGGGCAGGCTGGACATGGAGTTCCGGCCCGAGTCAGACAGTGCCCCTGAGCACTGGCCTGGCTTCAGCTCCTGTTCCTTGGGCTTGTCTGGAGGCATGGGGTGAAGCTGGTGGCTGGCACTCTCGGGTGAAGAGTGGAGGATGGCTCCTGACCGTGGCAGCACAGGCTTGAAGGCAGTGGGCCTCACTGCCCCCTTGTCTGAGCTCTGGGAAAACAAAGGACCACACAGACTTGAATGTCCCTTCCAGACTCAACCCACCTTTCCTCACAGTGGGCGCACATATGCCACCCTCATGAGCCCACCTGAGCTCAGAGCCCAAGTGACACCCTTCTTGGTTGGTAGCCACCCCAAACCTTGTCATTTGTTCTGGATGGGCTGAGTATAGAATGCTTTTCTTGTGTACTTGTATGTGTCTGTGTACATCCATGCCACAGCATATAGGTGGAGGTCAGAGACAGCTTACAGGAAGGAGTCAGTTCTCTCCTTCCACCAGGTGGAAGTCAGGTTGTCAGGCTTAGTGGCAAGCCCTCAACTGCTGAGGTATCTCACCCACCTCAGTACACCATGATTAAGAAGCCCTCTGAGGGAGCTGGAGGCAGTGGCTAAGAGCACTGGCTGCTCTTTCAGAGGACCTAGATTCTATTCCCCACACTCATATGGTGGCTCACAACTGTTTTGTAACTCTAGTTCCAGGGGATCCGATACACTCTCCCAGCCTCTGTGGGTACCAGGCACACATGTGGTACACATACATACATGTAGGCAAAGACCCATATGCATAAAAAAATAAAAATAAACAAATCTTACAAAATAATAAGAAAACACTCTAAGGCCAGGCATGATGGCATATGCCTTTAGTTATTTAACTTGGGAGGCAGAGGCAAGCAGATCTCTGTGAGTTCCAGGCCATCCTGGTCTGTACAGAGAATTCTGGACAGTTTCAAACACACACACACACACACACACACACACACACACACACACACACACACACACTACCTCTGTACCTAAGAACGTCTTCAGTGATGGCCTAGGCACTAACAGCAACCGCTGCCACCTGGTCCCGCCCTCTAGAGAGGCTGGATGGGGACTGAGATGTGGTACAGTTAGGACAGCAGACTGCGTCCGCTCAGCACCCCCTTCCCCCCGCGCCTCTTCCACTGAGCCCAGCACAAGACTGTTCATCACTACTTCCAGTCCAGGTTGGAAGTTTTCTGAAATTTGCAGTTTCCCTCAGAGGAGGACTCTGCCCTTCACAGGGCCTTTGTTTGGAAAGCTCTGTGCAAACACTGGCATCTTTCTTAATCTAGGTTGGGAATTACTGGCCCTAAAAAATCTCATATCTGAAGTGCTCCAGAATCTGCAAGGCTTTGAATTCAAACAAAGATGCCAAGAGTGGGGAGAAAAAAAACACACGCTAGGAGATTTGTGGTTTGTGCCTAAATCATTTAAAACATCCTATAATCATCTTCCACTTTTGTGTGTCAGGTATATAAGAAACATAAATGAATATTGTGCTTAGGTGTTTCATTATGTCTGTTCAAATATTTCATAGTCTGAAAGAAAACAGCCCTGAAACCCCTGGAACTCCTGTTCACAAGCATTTCCGGTAAGGGGTATTTAAAGTTTTCAAGCCATTGACTCTGCCACAGAGTGGCCACGGGGACTAAACAGGTAACTTGTTTCCAGTGTGCGCTAGTGAGCTTACGAGAGCCTGAACTGTTGGAGGGGCTAGATGTCCAAATACCCAGGGCTCTTGTGGGCAGCCTTGCTCATTTGACAAGAACAAAATCCCAGGGCCCTTCTCCAGCCAAGGGGACCAGAAACCAAACCACAGGTAGGACAGGGTGAGAATGCTCACCTCCTAGAGGCCTCTCGAGAGCGTCTTCCTCCTCCTGTCAACTCTTCCAGGGGGGTAAGGGCCCCTCTTCTTCCCTAGCCTGTGAACTGGCTGACATTTGGCCGACTTGAACCACCCAGGTCATGTCAGAGCAGAGTCCAGAAAGGCTAGGATTCCCCTTTGCCTCTGCGACAGGGCAAACCTAAGATTTCCGGTTTAGGGGATAGACTTTGGATTTCTGCAGTGAGGCCAAATACGTCTGGTCTCACCACTGCTGCTCTGGCCTCTTGAAGGTCTAAATGCTTGGATCAAGGTACTCAGCCCTACTACTTCTCACCCTGTTCCAGCGCCCCTAGACACCTTTGTCAGAGAACCTCACTTACCATTTCCAGCTGATTGGAGAAGGGCAGGAGCTTAGGTGGGGTGGCTGGGTCAAAATCTATGCCAGCCTGCCCCCCCATGTCCCCACTGGATAGGGCTGTGTAGTCTGGGCGGTGGGAGCCTCGGGCCTTCTGGCTGACCTTGATGTAGAAGAAGTCTTCGCTTTTTCCCATTTTGGAACTAGACTTGCCGCGTCCTGAGTCCTGGGAGAAGCCAAATCTCAGCAGCCCATCCGAGTAGCGGTTGAGCTTCTTGAGGTGGGAGGATTTGCGCAACTTGTACTGCGAGGCGCGGCAGTGCTTGCTATGGAAGCCGTGGCCTGAGATGAGGCTGCTGACACTGCCCATGGTGACACGTGGCCAAGGGCCGGCAGGGTAGACCAGGGGCCTGGAGACACTGTAGCAGCAAAATGTAGTCCTGGCACAGCCAGGGGACTGTAGTCAGAGCAAAACCCTCTCAGAGCCTGGGAGAGCCATGGACCTGGAAAGAGACACAGAGGGAGGTCATGGACCTAGACACGGCACCGCCATGATGATGTCAGGAGTGTTGTTCCTACCATTGAAACCTGGATGGTAGAGAAATGTGTCGGCCAGATGCTAGCTCTGCTTCTTCTACCTATGAGTGTTTCCATCATTCTGATGATATGAACAGGCCAGATGATATGATATGGCCATCCAGTGGAGCTGAAGCACAGGATCATGGAACGAGTATGTCACTACCCATGGATCCCCATGTGGATAGATAGCCCATACCTAATCTACAGGACCTGTTTCAACTATGCTAAGGAGAAGTCAGGATGTTTATGGGGAGGGGCACAGAGTTCTGTATACCCAGGGAGTATGAAGGTTTAGATGCATCCATCTCCAATGACATATGCTCATGGTATTTGGGAATGTGATTTGAACTCACTAGTTTTAGATGAGATCATGATGCAGGGGGCCTCATGATGGTATTAGTGGCTCTGTAAGAGGAAGTAAATCCAGGTGTGGTAGCGCATACCTATAATCCCAGCACTTAGAGGATAGAGGCAGAAAGATGGAAAATTCAAGGCTAGCCGGTGCTGCATGTTAAAGACAGAAAAAGCCTAGGCTACATCATAGTCAGAATCCATCTTTTTAGAAAAGGAGAAAGGGGGAACAGGGAAGAAGAGGAGGAGCAAGAAAGAGACATACTAGGACACTTGCTCTATCTGGAAATGTGCTGTCTTGTACAATCCCTTCCCCAGGGGGTGGGGGTGTAAAGAGCACTCTTCTTCACAGCAAGAAGGTCTTGACCAGATGTGAATGCCCTACCCTTCTTGAACTTCTTAGGCTTTGAACTGGGAGCTGAGCATGCCTATATTCTTCATAAATTATTCTGGTTATGGCCTTTTGTCATAGCAACAATGGTGTTGTCAGAGTCCCTTAGAGGAGATCTCAAAAACCTGAGGAGCAGGCCATGGGAATCTGGGAAGGACAAAGCTTCAAGAAGCCACAAGTACCAGAGGCCTGAGAACTTGAGGCAGAGGGTGCTCCTTGGGGCCAGCTGGGACACCATCCTGACTGGAAAGCCACGAGGCTGGCAAGGCAAGCTGGAGCAGCAGCAGCAGCAGCAGCAGCAGGCAGAGAGACTGCAGGTTGGTCCACGGAGCAGGAAGCTGGGCAACGGCAAGGATTTTAGCTCGACTGAGACAGAGGCGAGTGTAAGGAAGGGACCACTTCAATTCCTGTGCTGCAGAAGGCCACTGTGGCCGCTGGGTAAAGGGGCTATCGAGGGGCTCAGCTATTCCAGTGACTGATTCAGCTGGGCCAGGGTAACTGGGAACTGTTTTACACGCACTTTCAAGGCTGGTCTGACAGGGTTTGCAGACGGATGTGGTAAAGTGAGTGAGAGAAAGAGAAGTCAAGAAGGGCTCTGTGGGGTCGGGGAGGACGGAGGTTGGAGGACGTAGATCATTGGTAATGCCCTAGCAACAGAGAAGGCATTCTAGAGAGACGCAAAGGATCTCAAAGAATTAAAGCTTCCCCAGGAATCTGGAGGGACGGGACCTGAAGCCCCCCTGACATCCAGAGGGGTTGTTGCTTCTCAGGAGATTTCAGACACTTCTGACAACTTATGGGAGCACCCTGCAAGAGCGACTGAGTCCGTGATGGACAGGACCAACCCTTTACCAGGACTGCTTAATTATGTGTACCCCCAGCCCTCAAGTCAAACCTCAAATCAGCTACTCTGGAGATGGACTTGAACAGGAGTGCCACTTACCCTTTATCTATTCCCCCTCCCCACATGTCCACATTAAATAAATCTCCCTTCTCTAATGATTGTTCAATTGTTTAATTGGTATTACCGGGGATGGATAGCAGAGCCTAGCTCATTGGGGCTGCCAAAGCCCAGGCTTTTATTTAAAATTCTATTAACAGTAGGGAAGTTACCAAGGATGCACAAGGACCTAGATTCTATCCCTAGCACGCACGTGAGTATACACACACACACACACACACACACACACACACACACATACACACACACAAAAAAAAAAAGAAAAAGAAAAAGAAATAGAAATAAAGAGAAAAAGCAAATAAATAACTTTAAGAATTATTTTTTTAAATGTTAATGTTTTTATAAAGCAGCCAAGGATTTGTCACTAATTGAAACAAGGAAGATCACAAGCTGAGCAACTGTAGGTGAGTGGAGCTGAAGAACGGGGTTTGGTTTGAGGCTGTAGGTTTGTGAAAGCTGATGGGCAGGCACCTGGGCTTGATGGAGTAGGAAGGCTGTAGGCAGTGAGGGAGGCGCCGGAGCTGCGGATTTACAGCAAAGGTGTGAGTGTGCAGAGACCGCTGATAAAGGAGCTGCAGCTGCAGAAAGACAAGTCTGGGGATGCATGGGTTCAGGGAGCAAGCTCAGGAGGCAGGGAGGATGATGAGAGCGGAGGCCGTCCACACACAGGAGGACCGTCTGCATTCTGCACACTGTGTCACTCAAGACTGGGTCCTGTCTTCTATTGTGTGGATTCCTGGGATCAAACCTGAGCCCCCAGGCTTGGTGGCAAGTGCCTTTACCCAGTGAGCATCACCTCTTGGGCAGATGGTTCCTCCTTTCTTGCACAGCACGTACACATTGGTGAGGATCATACATGCCATGTTGTAAGGCCAGACCACTGGCTTTGGCTAAGAAAAATTTCAATATGAAAACCAACTTTTATTGTTTTGGGGGGTCTTCCTATGTGGCTCTGACTGGGTTGATATTAGAGAGCCCAGACTGCCCTCAAGCTCAACTCAGTCCTCCTGCCTTACTCTCCCTAGTGCTAAGATTACAGATGAACCACCCAGCCTGGCTGAGACGCCCACACTTCGATAGGAACTGTAGGAAGATGGAGCATGCTTACGGAGTGCAGTGTGATGCTTGGCACAGTACGTGTGCCCCTACAGATATGTCTAGGATAAACAGAAGCCTATGACAGCATGGTGCCTTCAAAAGCCAGTGACAGATGAAGTGTAACTGCAACATGGGGCATGTGTGTATTAAGTTTGAATGCTAATGGCTTCCCCCCAGCGTATGTATTTGAATACTTGGGTCCCAGCTGGTGGAACTGTTTTGGGAAGCTGTGGAACCTTTCGGACTGAGATCTGACAGGCAGACATAGGGCCATGTGAGTAAAGCAGGAGAGACACAGCCAGTTCTTGTTTCATCCAGAATTCTCTGTTTCCCGATCCATCAAGATGTGAGCAGCAGGGCTGTAGAGATGGGTCCATGGATGAAGGGCTTGCCATGCAAGTGGGAGGCTAGAATTCAGACCCCCAGAACCCATAAGAATAGCGCAGGCATGGTGACCCACCTGACAAGCCCAAGGTTCGAGTTAGAGACCTGGTTTCAACAGAGAAAGGTAGATACCGAGCTTGGATGAAGAAGGAGGCTTGACACCAACTTCTGGCCTCCATGTACACATGGATACATGTGCACCTCCATACATGTGTGCCCATATACATGTGAACACACATACACACATATGAAAAAAAACCCACAAAATATAAAACGTGAAGAGCCCCAACTGCATACCCTGGCCACCATGCTTTCTCTGCCTGATAGGCTGTGTGACCCTCTCAAGCTCTGAGGTGAGATCAGCCGTCCTCCCCTCCTGCAAGTTGCTTCTGTCAGGTATTCTAGTGCAGCAACAAGGAAGGCAAGTGATAAACATACTAAATAAATCTGTTTCGGGCTGTTATGCCTGCCATCTCCTCTCCCCTGGCTCTTGCATCAAAGGTGAGATGGCCAATGCCTTTCCCCATTTGTTTGTTACACACATCACAAACACTGGGCGTCTACAGTGCAAACCCTGCCAGGCTTCCCATCACGCTCACAGTAAATCTTAAGGCTCCTCTCCACATCCCGAATCCTTCGCTGACATCCACAGTCACAGCAGCACTGCTTCTCTCTGGGCAGTGAGCACCAGAGGCTTTGCCCACTTCGGGCACGCTCATCTGCGCTTGGTCTGCCTGGCCTCCATATACGTGACTCTCGCCCTTTGCTCCCAACTCACCTCCTTGTATCCTAGACAAGTACAGCTCCTCCACTGCTTTCCACAACCAACCCACTTATTTTCCATCTAATAATTCCTTTAGCCTATAACACTCTTATTTTAAAATGTAGTTTATTGCACATATCTCCACCATATTTGAATTCTGTGGCAACAAATACTTTGTCATATGCTGTGGATTTTGCTCTATATAAATAAAACACTGATGGCCAGTGACCAGGCAGGAAGTAGGTTGCCAGGCAGGAAGTAGGTGGGACAAGGAGAGAGGAGAATTCTGGGAAGCGGAAGGCTGAGGGGAGAGACACTGCAGCCACCGCCAGGACAAGCAGCATGTGAAGACACCGGTAAGTCACCAGCCATGTGGCAAGGTATAGATTTATAAAAATGGGTTAATTTATGATAAAAAGAACAGTTAGCAAGAAGCCTGCCATGGCCATACAGTTTATAAGTGATATAAGCGTCTGAGTGATTATTTTATAAGTGGATTGTGGGACTGCGGGGCTTGGGGAACCTGGAGAGAAGCCCTCCAGCAACAGTCATATGTGGCAACCAGAACAAAACTGAGGAAGATTAATCAGCAGCTCAGAGAGCTAATGTAATACCTCAGACAGTCAGCTCACCCCTGAGCAACGGGGGCCTTGAACTTAGATCTGCATGTCACCATCTGTTAGATGAACATAGATCTATACTATCACATGCTGTTGAGGATGTAGACTCAGAGATGTTTAGCTCCTGTCCCAATGACCAATGTGAGTCCCTAAGGTTGGGAGAAAACCTAGAGGAGAAAACAAGGACCAGAGCCTCCAGCCACACCTTCATTTCCTTTAAATACAAATACCAGGAAGGTTCCGGGCACCCTGAGTGGCAGCCTGGGTGACTCTGGATTGCTGTGCACAAATTTCATGCTGGGCGCTCAGAATTGAGAGAAAACAAAGAGCATTAGGAGAAAAGGGAGGTGTGGACAAAGGACAGACGCCTCCGGTCCCAAGGAGAGCAGACCTGTCCCTTAGTCTATACACCCTCAGGTCTTAACATTCAGGGAGCTGTCAAGTTCAAGCTTTCTCCGAGAGCCACTTGAAACCAAGCTGATTACTCCTTAAGTGTCCGGACTTGTTCTCCCGTCAACTCAGAGAGCATTCCAGCAACCTTGGTTGGAATCCAGCCTTATTCTCACCCACCCCCATCAGACTTGATGCCTCTCTCCTCTGCAAGGACAGGCTGAAAGGGCTCCTCCCAGTGCCTGGGAAACAAGATTTCATTGGCCAAGGGGAAAAGCAGGAGCCACATGGCTCTTAAGAGACTTGGGAAGGGGAAGAGAAGAGGAAAGAAGCCACTCTGGGTGTGGTAGGGTAGCCTAGGCGGCACGAGCTCTTAGGAACTTCACAGATGAGTCTGAGTTAGTAGCAGACGCCATGTCTGAGGAGCTCCGGAAGAGGACAGGAACCCAAAACAGCCTCCATTTCTCAGAATCCCTACCAGGGGAATAATACAGGACTTCCCTATCCCTGCTCCCCAGCAGCACCGACATTCACCCCTCCTCCAGGGCCAGCCTGGACTGCGCTTCACTACACCAGTACAGGAAATGGGCAAGATAACCAAAGCCCGCAATTTTGACCCTTAGGTGGGAACGGGGAGGGATGCCTCTGACACTCTTTCTCAACCCGTTCTGCACTCTCCTCTTCAAAGGAAACCAGGGCTGAAGCAGATGTGACACATCCTTGTGTATCCCCTCCAGAAAGTGGAAGGAGAAGCATGGAGTTGAAAGATGTTTGTCTGAATTCCAAACCAATGGTCTTCCTTCACATGGAGTAAAGCAGCCGGCCCTCGCCCACAACATGCACAGGCTTCAGGCCAAGGAGAGAAGTTCCGGGCATCCATGCGTACGTATCCTGTTGCTCTTGCCCACACAGCAGAGAAGGCCAAGCTCAGGATGAGCAGCCTCTCGCTGCTCACTTGGTTCTCTCACTCCCACAGCCCCCCTTTCATCTGGAACCCCTTCTTCTACAGGGAGGGGGTCTGGGCTAGAGGAAGTGAGGCAGGTAGGACAAATTGGCTTCTGGTTTGGCACTCACAGCCATGCCCTGGACCCCTTGCTGTGTCCAGGAACAGTTGTCAGAGATGCTGTTCCTGTGAGAAGTACCCAGTGCTGCAGGCCCCATACAAGGTGTCACACAGACCCCACATATGGGTCCAAAATTGGAAGCAGGTAGAGACCACAGTACAAGGCTGAATGCTCCCTTGCCTTAAGTCTTCCCTGGGCTCGCTTTCCAATCACAACATGAGGCTGAATTTGATTCCCTTTTGTGTTTTTAGACGTCTTAAGAATTTAATAAGAATTACTGTCCCCTCCTCAGAAAAATGTACTCTACAAGCTCTTGGCTAAGACTTCTGAGGACCCCTTGGCCACTAGCGCCTGACCCTTGGTTGACCTAGTTTAGAAACATGAATACACGCTCTAACATGAACTCTGGGGAGAAAGTTTGGCCTTGGCTTATGGACTTGACTTTGCTGCTTCCCTCTGGGGACGGGAAAGATGGGGAATGGGGACAAGGACAGGGTGACAAAGCAGAGCAAATGAGTGGCATGACCTCAGTCGCCTCAAGACGTCAGGCCCAGCCGCCCTAGTTCCTAAGATGTGGGCGGGTTTGAGACTGACTTCCAAAGGAATGTCTAGGCCAGGCATGGTGGTTGTACTACTTAGGAGACTAAGGCAAGAGAAGAACTAATTAGGGACCAGCCTGGGCCACATAGCAAGGCCCTGTCTCAGGAAAGTAAAAAAGGAGATAGGATCACCAGGTGTGCAGACTGGGAGGGCCCCTAGTGAGGATCACGGTGCTCAGGGTACTGTCTCAATTCGGATGGTCTCGTGCCTGGCAGTCCATGATGCCATCTTCATTCTTGTGTTTCATTCTTATTTTAATAAAGGGTTTTAAGAGTTGAAATACTCACAAAACTAACCCAAGGGCTGGAGAGGCTAAGAGCACATTCTGCTTTTGTCGAGGGCCCGATTCAGTTTCCAGAACCCACACAGTGGCTCACAGCAGTCTGCAACTACAGTTCTGGGGGATCCAATACCTTCTTCTGACTCCCTAAAAGCACTAGAGGTGCACAAACAGCACACGCGAGCACACGCGAGCACACACACACACACACACACACACACACGAACATACATGCAAAACACACAGGAAATTAATTCACAGGAATAAATCTTACAATCAAAAAAAAAATTAACCCAAGCACTCCATGAAGTATGGACAATTGTTTAAATGCTGACATGTCGGTTTCAGAAATAAAACATGGCAGAGCTGAACTCCCCTCCTACATTTCCCCCAACCCCCTACCCCACGCTCTCTCCCCAAGGGAAGCCAGTCCCATGAATTTGACAGGAACGTATTTGGATCATAAAACATTTTAACATGGGCTGGAGAGATGGCTCAGAGGTTAAGAGTACCGGACTGCTCTTCCAGAGGTCCTGAGTTCAAGTCCTAGCACCCACGTGGTGGCTCACAACCATCTGTAATGAGATCTGGCACCCTCTTCTGTATACATAATAAATAAATAAATCTTTTTTTTAATCATATTGTGTTCCATTAAAAAACATTTTAACATATTCTATATTGATGCTATATGCTTCTTATACAAATGTTATGCTGCTTAACTTCACCCCCATTCCTGCTGTTCATTCAGGTCACTGTGAGGCAGCAGGGCTAGCATCACCTACTGCCTGGTGCATCTGTGGGGAGCTGCTGTTCTTCACATTGCAAGTGCTCTCTGCTCAGACCTTGTGTCGCAAGACCTCTCCTATATGTGACAACTTTGGCACACACATGAGAGCTTTTCTAAATTTGTTCCATTGAGGTCTGGAAAGCTGTCTAGGCTTTCAAACTCCCCCCCCCCCACCCCCTTTTAGCTGAATCCCTCCAGGACAGCTGACACCTGAGTCCCTTATTAGCCAAGAAGGAAAGCAGGAAGATGAGACACAAAGCCCCCAAATCACACTTCGCCCAGTCACAAGAAGGCAAGGGCAGGGTCAGTCACTTTATGGCAGGGCAAATCTGCTGCTGAATTTTTCTTAAGAGATGCTGTCCCTGTGGAGGGGGTGGGAGGAGCCCTGAGGATAAAAAAGCTTCAGCCAGAAGAACCTCAGCAAACCTGCAGCAGCCAGATGGGACAAATAGCATGTCCATGAGACCTTCCATAACACGGACCAGAGAGACCTTTGTATTCTCTGAGAGAATACAGAGAGACCTTGGACATCCTATGTGTAAATCTTCGTGATGTAGAGCCTATATCATGATGGATGAGCCAAGTGGGAAGGGACTATACCAGATCATATACTTCAAGTTTCAGGTCTACAGCACACTTTTTAGATACTAATGGGACAAGACCAGCTGGGTACCATTTATAGATGGGACCAGTCAGAAATAGCACCAACTACTCTTTATGCGTGATCCATAGATAAGTGCGTGGTGTGTGTGTGTGTGTGTGTGTGTGTGTGTGTGTGTGTGAATTAGAATACAAAGTGTATGAGAGCATATATAAGTATGTGACTATGAGTATATGCACAAATGTGAACATATGCATGTGTGACTATGTGTATGATTGTGGACAACAGTATGTATGGCTGTGTGTATGAGTGCATGTGCATGCATGAGTGCCAGTGCAGACCTGAGTTAGAGCAGGCATGATTGTATGAATATGTGAGCAAGTGTGTATATATGTGAACATATGAGTTTGAGAATGAGAGCGTGATTGTGGGAGCTTGCGTGTATTTCATTAGGAGAGTGGGGGCGGGGGGAGAATCTGTCTGATTGTTTTTTTTTGTGAGTCCTGTCTCCAGGTATGGTTGGCAGCTTCTGGGCAGGGTAAAATCTCTGCCCCATCCTGCCCATCCCTCTGAGAAAAAAGTTCTAATTTTGGTTCTGGAACCACATCCTTATTTTTCCTATGTTCAGCTCTCTCTTCAGGACTCATTCATAAACACAGTCCCTTGGGGCAGAGCATGAGCAAGCACGGTGGAAAACACTGAAGGACTCCTGAAGGACTAGAATCTACTCAAGGCCATTTCCTCTGTAAGGGAAGATAAACCCCCTCCTGGCCTGTCTCCTTGTGCATCTTCCTGTTGTAAGCAGATGTCTGAGTCAGCCGATCACCCCAGAGAGAAGTGGATTTACCCTCTACCACCCCAAAGTAGTCCTGTTCAAAGTCTTTGGCCAAGACAAAGAAATGTAAGCCTGGGTTTCTGTTTCCATGGATCCGAGAGAGATGCCAGGTACAGACCCAAGTAGGAGTTTAAACAGCAACACGGATTTAGCTGAAAGGCCAAGACACTCGAGGTTGCCAAGTTGCTTAGAGTCTGGGCCCCTCTGGCCCCAGTATAGAAATGCTCTCCTGTGATTTTGTGTAGGAGGTGAATGCTCAGACTGCAGTTGTCTGCCCTGTCTGTCTGGCCAGGCCACCGTTTCCAGCCTGTGCTTTAACCCTTCACTTCAGAGTCCAGTGTGAAGGACAGCTGTTCTCTGTGGGGAGCCACACAATGGACAGATGCCAGGCTGGAAGTTAGGGAACATGAACTGATTCGGGTTCTGCCTCATTCCACCTCTGGACCCCTCATTTCACCTTCTGGACTTTGCTCACCTGGCTGGCAGTGAACAACAGTACACAGGAAGAAACCACTCAGTTCCATTCATCAGGCTCCCCCAACACCACACTCCTTATCCATTCTCAACAAAGGACCACAGATAGACGGGCCCACTCCCATCTGGTAGAAGAATCACTATCAATCAGGATCTCCATTTCCTTGAATGTCAGATAACTGCAGCTGATAGCAACTCCAGCCATCACCAACATCCAAGGAAATTAGAAAGATACATGTTGACCAAAATTAAGGAAAGAAACAACACTGGCAGACTGTGATGGCTAAAACTGTGAACTTGACAGGCTCTAGGAGAAAGACCCAGGGGCATGTGTATCAGAGAGTTCTGGCCTGGGTGATGTGGGTGTTACAATTTCATAGGCAAGGGTCCCTGACTACATGAGGAAGAGAAAGTAAGCATCAGTGTTGTCCTTCTCTCCTGCCTCTCTGTAGATGCAATGTGACAACTGTGTCATGCTGCAGCTGCCATGATTTCCCCTACACACACACACATTCTACCCACACACGTGTGTGTGTGTGTGTGTGTGTGTGTGTGTGTGTGTGTGTGTGTGTCCATCACACACAGCCCAGGGAGAGCAGTAAGTGCTGCCTTCTCCCTCTTCCCCATCTGGATATGCAACCCAGTCGCCCCTACCCCAGAAGTAACTAGAAAGAATTGCCTCATGATGCCTCATTGAACCCTCCAACTGGGAGCCAAATAAGCCCTTTCTTCCTGAAGTTTCTTTTTCTTTTGTCAAGGTGCTTTGCCACAACAACGGGCATGGAAACTAATAGCGGCCAACCAGCCCTTCTGAAATTGGGAGGGCATGTGGAAAGATGTAAGGACTCCACCCTCATATGTGTTCAAGTTAAGATAGTGAGTCCTGGCAAGGGGGGGGGGAGGATGGCTCAGTGGATAAGGCACTTACTGTGTAAGTGTTAGGACCAGAATCTGGAGCTCTAGAAGCTGCATAAAAGCAAGCAGCTACCTGTAAACCCAGCATGGACTCGGGAATCAGCTCCAGCTTCACCTAGAAACCCTTTGTCAATAAGTAGACATCAATCGAGGAAGACACCCGGTATCAATCTTTGACTTCTACAAGCATGACTTCCACACACATACTCATGTATCAGTACACACACATGCACAGGCCCTTCAGAAAGGGTCTCCCTATATTCCCCCCTTGCTACTGGGGAAGAGTTCACAGCATCTTCTAGGCAGAAATGCTTCTGCCTCCAGTAGGAAAGCTACTCAATCTCACAGGCCCATGATACTAGTCTGAGGCATCTGTCAGCTGTACCAGATTGATGGATCAGCCTCTAGGCACCTCTCCAAAAGAGGTCTCTCAAGGGCTAAGGGGCATGTGCCCAGGGCTAATTGAGTACCCTTTGATGACACCCACCCCCAAAGCAAGCAACGCACTTTGCTCTGCCTGATTCAGCTTTTCATATCCAGAATTCCTTCCAGTGTTTCAGCTCCATGTCCTTGACCCTGCTCTCTTTTGCTTGGGGGTGGGGTGAGGTAGGGGTGCGGTGTGGAGCAAGGCTAGGAAAGGGGTGAGCTCACTTTGCAAGCTTCAGATGCCTGGAGGGCTCCATGTGCAGAGCTCAATACATACTTTCTGAGTGAATAGATGAATGAAAAAAGAGGCAGGAACGGAGGAGGAAGGGGTGGGGAGCGTGGGCGATGAGAGGCAAGGCTGAGTGAGGGTGCTGAAGTGCTAATGGGGAGCAGGCTGTTGGTGGGTTGAGAGCAAGGGCCCACACAGCTCTCAATTAAGTGAACTTGGATGCAGAGACAAGGCAGAAAGGGTAATCACCGGCAGGCTGAGTCATTCCGTCGCACAATCAGAAGCAATTCTGCTTCTCGCTGCTCTGGAGGAATCGAAAGCCACTCTGCCTGGCAGCCTTTTGTGTGCAGGTCGGCAGCATTCAGCCACCAGCTGAGCCTCCCTCCATACCGGTGGGTAGTTTGTGTCTCAGCAGCAGCTGATTGACACCTCTCCTCAGGAATATGATTGCAGTTCCAACCTCCCCCATTTCAAACATAAAGCCCCAGTTACATGCAAAGCTCAGGCAAATTCACCCCATTGCTACTGGTGTAGCTGCTCCTACAAAAGCAAGCGGAAGGCATTCTCTTTCCCATACAGGGCTCTCGGTGCTCTGGGTGCCAATGCCTGGCAGGCTGGGCAGTACTGGCATGAGACAGACAGTTGGACAGATGGACCAAAGAATGGAGATTCTGATCTTAGAGAACAGAATGTGTGAGAACAACAAGGAGGATTGGACAGCTGGTTAGGTACTTTGCCATCTCATGTGGACAGACAGAAATGATTTTGAGGCAAAGTTCAGGTTGGTAAGGATCTGACAAACCAGTGGTGACACCACCGTGGATTTGGGGAAAGGGGTAATTGACATACTGTTAGCACCGTGACATTCCTGGCTCTGGGCACTTGAGCTGGCATTTGGTCAGCATTTGGCCAATCAGATATCCCCGAGTCTTCATCCTAGGCTGGATACATCTCAAGCTCCTTGAATGCTGAGGGTTAATGACTCTGAGGAGTGCTTCTGTGGTTTTCTTCGACATTCCGATTTTTTCCAGTCACTGTTTCCGGGTCTACCTGGAGATCCTCTCTACTGACTCATCCATGCCTTTCCATCCGAAAAGCCAGAGGCAAGGATCTCCTTCCTAATGGTATCCCTTGAACACAGAGGTTGTTGGGGTCCCTTCTGTGACATCACAGAGGCGACTCCTCCCCAGCACAGGCTTGAGGCCCATCTGGCAGACAGGGCTAAGAGGCCTTGGGAGTTGGCAGG
Organism: Peromyscus maniculatus bairdii; assembly: GCF_049852395.1. Classification (NCBI taxonomy): domain Eukaryota; kingdom Metazoa; phylum Chordata; class Mammalia; order Rodentia; family Cricetidae; genus Peromyscus; species Peromyscus maniculatus. The sequence goes on along the minus strand of NC_134868.1, from coordinate 5,800,719 downwards.
CACAGCAAGAACTCGGCCCCAGGTTGCAGATGAAATGACAGATGGAGAAATATTTAAATGAATAAATAATAAGTAAAGACAGTGTTTTATGTAGCTTAGACTGGCCTTAAACTTCTAGCCTTCACCTTACTATACAGCTGAGGATGACCTTCAATGTCTGATCCTCCTGCTTCTAAATCCCCTGTTCTGGGATTATAGGTACTGATCACCACACCTCCTTTATGTGGTGCTAGGAATCGAACCCAGGACTTCCAGTCTCCTTGACAAACACTCTACTAGCTCAGCTATTATCACCAGCTCTGGGAGAACTTCTAAGCACGGAAATGCTTCAGCGTTCCACACTGAGGAGCCACGGCAGGGTCCATGATGGTCTGAGGCCATCAGTAAGGCAGAAGCGCAGTCCAGCACCATAAGCCTGCTTCCTGCTTGTGTCTGTCGTTAACTTCAGAAGAAAGGGTTGGGTAGGAATGACGTCCATGCAGAAAGGTACCATTTTAAAAATATTCAGATCAGATTCAAAAAAATGAGATCAGGTGCCTAGGCTGCACCCCAGCAACCTGAGACTTCCCATGGCATCATCCGCCATCAACCCTGTAGAAATTTGTAACAAGAGATGAAACAAGAAAAGGTAGAAGTCCCTTGGCCACTTACAAGCTCCTGGGGTGGGGGGCGGGGCCTCTGCCTTAAGCAGAGAGGGAGGGAAACTGCAGTGGTGGGAATGGGGGGCAGGTGTGGGAGAAGAAGGGGGGTAATGAAGTGAGCAGCTAATGGAAGCTGCCTTAAAAGGCTCTGTTTCTCCAGGCTCTGCCACTCTCTCATCCCTACCCTATAGGTGCCCTCCTTCTTCATACCTACCGTGTGTGTATGTGTGTGTGTGCGCGCGCGTGCATGCGCACATCGGCATGTGCACGAGTGTTGGGGGTACATGGTGAGTGGGTATGGTATTTGTGTGGTGTGTTTGTTTGTGTCCCGTTGTGCCGGGTGGGGTGGGAGTGGGTGGGTGTTCTGGAGTGGGGAACACAAGGTAGATACAACTGGCGGATTATAAAATGTAGGGAGCACTGCAAAGCCCTGGCAGAGAGCGCAGCTCAGACTCCCAGTCCTGGTGCTTGGTAGGTTTTGTCTGCTCCCTTGAGGCGGGGGAGCCTGAGTGTGGTATAGTGTGTGCTCCATCGCATGGGCCACTCCCGGTGTGTTTCTGCCTGACTTGAGTGAAAAACTTCTTTCAGTACCGTTTGATATGTCTGTCCAGGGAATGTGATTTCAGTCACCTCTGTCCTGCCTTCTCCCTTCACCCTTCTCCTAGGACTTAGCCTTGCCGGAAACCCGAGGCTCATATTCAACAAATGGCCTGCGACCCCTCTGAGCATATGGTCCTAGAGTCTGCTCTACAGTACCCAATGGGAAAGTGAAAGCACAAACTTCAGAAGCCCAGCACATCTGCAGGTTGCCACCTCAGTCTCTGATTTTTCTTTTCCCCTTGGTACCTATGAAACCTTCCTGTGGGGTTAACAGCTGGCAGAGCCAGAGGCACATGAAGACACCCTGAAAAAGCTTGTGGAGATCAGGGAAATGGGAGTTACCAGAGCTACACACCAGGACCTCTTTGCACTTTCCACCCCAGTGATGCTGCCCCAACAGGCCACCACGGCTTCTCAGTAACTTTCCGAGTGCTCATCTTTCTGCTGGAATGACCTTCTTTGACCCACCGAGGCTGCTCAGGCAGGTGCAGGGAATGTGGAGAAGTGCCTTTCCCTCACCACTGCCTTGCTTGGCTGTGTCTGAAGAAAGCAATGCCCATCCTGTGTGAAATCAAATCCCAGATCACAAGCCTCCATTGCCTGGGGGCTGGTGAGGGTGGACCGACCGGTGCACAGGGGCTACTGTAAGGCTGCTCAGAGCTGAGGCTGCTGATGCCCACTGACACTGGAGACCCATTCGTTGTTCAGGTATTTTCTCCGCACCTCTATCACTCTACTGGTCCCAGCTTGACCAGCTCCTTGGGAGTAGGCATCTTGTCTTATTTCCCTCAGGAAATTGGATAAGTGTGTGAATTTGAGTTGGATGTCTCTTTAACTATATTTCATCTGAATAGTTAGCTCCCCCAGGACAACAGACAAACGTTGGGATGCATAGTCACCTTACCATGTAGGTCATGGGTAAGCCATGTGTCTTCCAATAAGGGCCAAACTTGGGTGAAGATGTCAGAGGAAGTTTAGCATCACCATTTTCGTAATAGACTGGGATTGTAACATAGACTAGCCTCGATCTTTCTACCTAGCTGAAAATGACCCTGAATTTTGGATACTCTTGTTCCTACCTCTCGAGTGCTGGAATTATAGAATTATGGACCACTATGCCTGGGTTATGCAATACTGGATATCAGATCCAGGGCTTCATGCATGCGAAGCCAGCACTCTACCAACTGAGCTGCATCCTCAGCCCCAGATGTTTTAACATCCTGTCCACTACAAGAACCAGGAGGCAACCAGGAAGCTGGGTACCACAGCTAACACATCAGTTGCTCATGTGCTCTCTTGAATGGTCCTTATGTCACCTGTTCCTACAACAACCCTGGGCAGGCATTACTCACAGTATTAGAGACAGGGTTTCTGAGGCCACAGCTTAAGCTGATTCTAGAACTGGGGATTTCTGGCTCACGGGCCACAGCCCCACTCTTCCTGAACATGGCCTTCTCATGGGGCAGCCAAGACAAGAATGGGGCTGGCCCTGGCATGATGTTCCTGGTAGGGCAGGCACTACTGACCTCCACCTTCTAGAACCTGTATCATAGCAACTTTTAAAGGGAGACAGATGTGTCCTGGGAAGAATTAACTGCCAGGAACACTGCATTGTCATAGCATTCCGGGTATTTATCAAACACCTAATGTGTGGTCACTACAGGGTCCTGTCACTATAGCAGTGAGCAGGACAGAGTCCTCCTTTACAGACAAACAAACTTACATGAGAAAATGGCAGGATTGTTTGGCTACAAGACCATTCTTTCCTTCCAGCTCATTTCCTCTCCCATTATCCAAGTTATATTCACTATGCTGGCGGCCTTTGGTTCATAGTAAAAGGAGTCACTGGCACCTACTGGAATGGCACTGGACATCTGGCACTGGACATTTATGACATTTATGACAGTGTTTAAAAAACTCTTTACTGTTGACAAATATTTTGACCACTGTCCCTCACATTCAATTACATATCCTCCTAGAGCACTGCAATCCACAGTCTTAACCCCATGTCCCTGCCAGGCGATGGTGGCACACACCTTTAATCCCAGTACTCGGGAGACAGAGGCAGGTGGATCTCTGTGAGTTCCAGGCCAGCCTGGGCTACAGAGCGAGTTCCAGGACAGGCTCCAAAGCTACACAGAGAAACCATGTCTCAAAAAAAAAAAAAAAAAAAAAAAAAGGCCCCGAGTCCTGTGGTGTCACCATCCGCCCTCCCTCCCTCTTTCTTCCCACTCCGTCCCCTGTGAATTCTCTGCAAACCCTTCTTTTTCTCAGGCTTCTCTGCTTCCTGTGCCCAAGCCCTGGGGTTGCTGAGACAGCCCTTCCACGGGGAAGATGACTATGTGTTTGACAGGCACACACCTTCTTCTGCTCCCTTTTTCTCTTATAATTTCAGATAAGACTTTGGTGTGGAGTCCCAACTAGCCTTGCACAGCCCAAATCCTCCAATCTCAGCCTCCTGCATACTGTGATGACAAGGCATACACTGTCATGTCGAGCTCCCTCTGTTCCTCCTTATAAGAGCATCCATCAATCGCAGCCCAGTGAAGCTTCTCTTTCCTCCTGTCTCCTCGGGCAGACTGCAATACTGTATTCCCAACCTCTATCTAGCACAGTTCCTGGCTCAGGACTTAGTATTAGTGTTTAGAAATAGGATTCTGTGAGCCAGGATTTCTCTGTATAATAGCCCTGGATGTCCTGGAACTTGCTTTGTAAAAACAGGCTGGCCTTGAACTCACAGAGATCCACCTGCTTCTGCCTCCTGTGTACTGGGATTAAAGATATACACCACCACACCTGGTTTACAGTGTTTTCATAGAAAGAAAGAAAGAGAGAGAGAGAGAGAGAGAGAGAGAGAGAGAGAGAGAGAGAGAGAGAGGGAAGGAGGGAGGGAAGGAGGGAGGGAGGGAGGGAGGGAGGGAGGGAGGGAGGAAGGGAGGAAGGAAGGAAGGAAGGAAGGAAGGAAGGAAGGAAGGAAGGAAGGAAGGAAGGAAGGAAGGAAGGAAGGAAGGAAACAGGCCCAATATGGTGGTGTACACCTTTGATCCCAGCACTCAGGGTCTCGGAGTTTGAGGCCAGCCTGATCTACATACTGAATTCTAAGACAGCCAGGGGTATCTAGAAAGTCTGTCTCAAGCAAAACAAGACTCCAAATGTTTTCACCGTTTACCCCATCCTAAGGGAGCCCTTGGAATGCATTCAGCAGCCCTAGCGCAGCTGTGACAAACCCGGCCTCTGTATGCACTAGGTAAGTTTACTAGTTCCTTCTGTGTTGCTGTGACCAACAGTTGACAAAACTCCTTAGAAGGAAGACAAATTTATTTTGCCTCTCAGTTTTAGTGGGCTCAACTCATCACAACAGGGAAGACATTTATGCCAGGAAGCAGAGAAAGGGTAATGCCAGTATTTTGCCGGCTTTCCCCCAACACTCACCTCAGAGGGTGGTGCTATTCACATTCAAGGTGTGTCCTCTTCCATCAGAAAATCTCCCCACAGACACACAAAAAGGTGTGCCTTGCCATCTCCTGCGTGAAGTACCCATGAGGCTGACAATGAGGCTGACTGTCACAGGAGACAATGCCGACACATGGACCTTGGTAGTACTCTAGCCGATGCCTCTGGTTAGGCTGAGGCTGTGGAAGGCATCTAGACTTGTGTTAGACCTTCCTGCTGTGGATTCACTGACTGACGTAACCTCTAAGGGTGTAGGTGCAGTCATGGGTCTGCGTGAATGCCAAGCTGTGTTTCAGGAAAAGGATCTCGGATGTGCTGAGCGCCCTGCTGCCCTAATTAGCCTAGGGCCTTGGAATTCCTGGAGCATAAGACTTCAGTCCCAAAGAATGATAAACTCACAGGATCACTGGGACTAGAGGGTAGGCCTACACAAAGGGGAAGCTGGGATTTGCAGAAGACAAAATTAGTCAACAAAGATCTGCTGATTTTACCCTTGGCCTCTCATCAAGTAGCCTGCTGGGGTAAGGCAATTAACAAATAGAAAGATCCAGTAGCTGCATGTATGTTTCAGTAGAGCTGCCTCTCAAGACATGATCTTGAGCTTGTTTGGAGGCAAGAAGGCATATTGTATGGAGAAGATGGGTGATTCGTTAAACTGGGGGCAGGAAGACTAAGTAGAAGAAGAAAGGACAGCACCATCCTTCTGCCTCCTGCAGAAGCCTCCCTGCAGACATCAAAGGGTGGGGCAGAGGAATGGCAGAGAAGCTGAGTAGGTGGGAGAAGTCTAAGAAGGTGTGGGAGGGAAGGGGGTGAGAGGAAGACTGGAGAGGGGCTTGTGGAGAGGAGCAGGAGAAAGGAAGATGATGCAAAGAGCCTGTTGGGTGCAGATGACTAGCAGGAGAGGGAGGGGCTGGTCTGGGACTCAGAAGAGGGAGGTGGTTGTGATGAAGTGACTCCAGGGGACCAGAGCTAGGCATGGAAGTGGGATGGGGCAAGGCCGAAGCAGAGGTGTAAACTGAATGTGAGAACGGCGTTGTAGTACTGCTACTGCTGCTGGATAGTGAAGTGGGATTTCTTTTGTCTGTTTGTCACAATGCTGGGTGAGCTGTGACCAGAACAAGAGGTCAGGGCTTCGTAACAAGGAGGTGTGGCATTGAGACTATTGTAGGATGGGTGAAAGTAATCCTGGAGACTGTAGAAAGGAAGGCAGCTTCCAGGGACTGGAGCATATATATCCTAATGGTAACAAAAGTCTGTATAGGCAGTGCATATACAGGCAGATATAGCACCTACCTAGTCCCCACTACTACCAAAGAACAAGAGAAGAGATGCATAAGGCTTTCCAGTTATCAAGAAATTATACAGCCAGGAGTGCTGGTGCATGCTTGTAGTACTCAGAAGGCTGAGGCAGAAGCATTATGAGTTCAAAGTCAGTCTGAGATACAGCAAGAGCCTGTTTGAAAAAACAACAAAAACTTTTGAAAAATAATAAATAAACCGCATCAAGTGCACTACTCTGAATGACTCAAAGTCTACAGAAAGACTAGCACACTCATGCTTATTGCTGTGGTATTCACAATAGCCAAGACATGGAACCAGACTATATGTCTACTAGATAAGTGAATAAAGAAAATGTGGTATACATATGCAATGGAATTTTACTCAGCTGTAAAAAAGAATGAAATGACATTTAAAGGAAAGTGGACGGAACTGGAAATCATCACAGTAAGTGAAAAACAAGCATGTCTTCTCTTCTATGTGGAATCTAGATTTAAATTTAATGACATAACATATATGATACTAAAAGGTGTGTGTATATATACATATATATATATATACATACATACATACACACACACACACACACACACACACACACACACACACATGACCTTAAAGTAGAAGGGGATTATTTGGGGAGAATGGGAGGGATGTGGAGGGACAGTAAGGGAGAAGGTGGAAGATATGAACAGGTGCTAATATATATATATATATATGAAAATGTCACAGAAAAAAATCATTGTCTTGTATACTAACTAAAAAATAATTAATTTTAAAAGCTTTTAAAGTCAGGCTCTCACTATGTAGTTCTGGCTGGCCTTGAACTCACTATGCAGGCCACCCTAGTCTTGCACTCACAGAGATCTGCCTGACTCTGCCTTCTGAGTGCTGGGATTAAAGTCAAGTGTCATGACATCAGGGCCTAATTTAAAAAAAAAAAATGTAAAGAAGCTTTAAAAAGAAATGATAATCAACATTTTGTTTTGTTTGTTTTTGTTTTTTTGAGATGGGGGGGGCCTCACTTTTTGGGCCTGGCTGGTATAGAATTCACTGTGTAGACCAGGCTAATCTTGAACTCATAAAGATTCACCTGCCTCTGCCCCTGAGTGCTATCCCCACACCTGGTACTACCGATGTTTTTAAAAACTGGCAACATGAAGCAACTATACACACACACACACACACACATACACACACACACACACACACACACACACACACACACACACACACACACACACACACACCAGGCTGGAGAACAAACCCAGGTTTTTGTATGAAGCAACAAAATTAAAGCTGACAAGTGAGAATCCCTTCACGATGGAAAAGCAAAACAAACAAAGAAATAATGTCATCTTAGGCCAGATTTGTGTTGTTTGACTTATTAAAAGGTGCAAAGGCTTAATTATTAAAGATGTCTCCAATGCTGGATGTCAGAACTGAGTATAAGAATAAGAGGCAGGTATTTATTTTTAATGGGACAAACCATGGAAAATATGATCTAAGAACTGGACCTTTCCCTGCGAATCTAAAACCCCAGTCACCCCAGGGTGCAATCTGTCCTCAAAGCACCCTCTTCTGTTTCTACCCCCCAATCCCCCCCCACACAGAGCCAGAGTCTGAAACAGAGTTTGTCAGCGTCCTGGCACCATCCCAGGGTGCTGTCCATGCCTACTGCCAACTCCGGCTTGATGCAATCTGGAGATTCTGGTATTGGAGGAGAGCCGATCGAAGACAATGAAGGCAGAGAGGCTAGCCAACTGTAAGTCCTGGCGACTGCTGCACTCACCACTATACCACTGAGCCTAGTGCCTGGCACACAGGTGGGGCTCATCAAATGCTCATTGAGTAAATGGATGACACTTTGCAGCAGCTAGAAGTTATGTTTGTAGAACACTGGCCCAATCCCTTCCAGCTAGGAACCCTGGCAACTTCTCTGAAACCACCGCCTTCATTTCCCTTTCGGACATCAGGACTCACTCATGACCCTCCACAATCTAAGTTATGCTTTGTGTCTGAAACACATGCTGTCCCATGACGAGAAGTTTGAACACTTGATCCTTAACTAGTGGTGCTGCTTTTGAAGGCTACGGAGCCTTTGGGATGTGAGGCCTGGCTCATGATGTGTCAACCACTACAAGTGGACCTTTCGGGGTCCTGATGTTTAATACTGATAGGCAGGATCCAGAATCACCTAGGAGACCAACGTCTGGGCACATCCGTGGAGGGTATTTCCAGATACTTTTTAACCAAGTAGATCTTTCATGAATATAGGTGGTACAGTTATGTGGCCTGGAATCCTGGAATGCATAAACAGGTGAAAGCTAGCTGAGCACCTGTGTCAATTGCGCTCTGAGTCCTAACTGAGGACATAAGGTTCCCAGCTGCCCCAAACCTCTACTACCATAGCAGATTGTACCCTTGTTTCCCTCCTAAGGGAGTGGTTTATTGCATCTGTCAGGTATTTTATTGTCCAACAAGAAGAGTCACTAATTCACGGGTTAGCCTAGCCTCCAGCTCTGGTCTGATACTCTACCTAACCCACCTCAGGCTGCCGGCACCGTGTATGGAACCATTCTAGCTGCCCTGCCCTCCCAGCCACAATGGCTTGTTCGCTCTGAAAACAAGAGTCAAAGCAACTTTCCTTTAAGGCGATCTGTCTGGTATTTTGTTACAGAGTACGGAGCACATCTTAGCACCTGATTCTTTCCAATTCTGCTCAGTCCTTCACCTTCTATCAGTTCCTCCCTATGCCCTCCTGAGAACACTCAGCACATACCACCTCATGGCCTTGCTAAGGCTGTTGGCTCACCAAGAACCTCTTCCACAACTTAACCCCCTGGGTTGACACCTCTATTTCACTGAAAGCCTAGTCTTCCCGGTCCACATCAAACATCCCTCTTCTGGGAAACCTTCCTACATTTACCTTGCCACTTTGTCTGACCTTTCTCATTAAAACAGTTATTTCTAAAATGACTTGTTCTTTTATTTGTGTGTCACCCTTTACAAGCCTTTGGGATCCTTTTAGGCTAACCTTAGTTTATTCATCTTCATATACCCAGCTAAACTGTCCACTCAGAGGTGGGGGGTGGGGATGTGGAGGGAGGAGAGGTGTCAGAGAGGTTCAAAGAGGTTGGTAGAAGAAATGTTAGTGGGTTGCTGTTAGAACTGTGGCTTCAGAAACCGAACGTTCTTTTTCTGACTCACATACTACTGAGAAGCAGAAGTACCACTAAGACAGGAAGGAGATAAAAGAACCCTTACGCCATTCTCCTGGGGTAAAAAGACTGGTTCCCTTAGGTGCTGTCCCCCTCAACTAACCCCGAGTTCCAGCAGAGAAGACATGGTCACACTTTCCTCCTGTTTTCAGTCCTTTCTTTGGAAGAACTAGCAGCCCTGATCTCAGAGCAGTCCCATAATAAGGGTACGTGCTTCTTCCAGCTTCCATCTGCCCAGTCATCTTGCTAATTGGAGGGACTCTGGTTCCCCCAGGCAGTCTGGTTCTGTCAGGCAGAAAAGTCCTCTCTGGTTTTCTGGATGTAGTCAGTGTTCCTGCTGGCCCCTCCTTGGGTGTTCACTTGTCATTCAGGCCTCATGAAAGGCTCCCTTCCAACTGCCCATTCACTGTAGTTCATTGTCCCTGCCCATTCATTCCCATTCATGGGGATAATTCCTCCATCAGCCACACGCACAGGGGCCGTGTGCACGTGTGTTGAGACCCCATGTCCCTATTAGCACTGAGGCCACTTGAAATAAAAGGCAGTGTCGCCTGAATGCAGAATGGGCTCCCCCCTCTAATGGATGGAGTCTGTTGTGCTCAAGTTATTTGAAAAAATACCAGGAAAATGTAGGGCTGCTGAGAGCTGAGGAGGAGGAGGAGGAGGAGGAGGAGGAGGAGGAGGAGGAGGGGCAGGGCAATCCTGGCAGCCACCTTCTTAAAGCACTGTCGGGGACTTGAGTCCAGATACTGCAGCACGGTCCCATCCTTCCTGAACCAGCTCATTCTGGAGACGCACTCCACCATGCATGCATGGTCCTCTCACACTTCCTGGACACATCTTCCACTTCCTACATTAAATCCCGTTTCATTCAACCAGCAGCTCTGCTCCTTTTGTTTCGTTTGTTTTATTTGTGTGGGGGGGGTGGGGGGTGGTGGTGGTGCTGGGACTCAGGGCCTCGTGAGTGCCAGACAAATGCTCTCCACTGAGCTAGGTCCCCAGCTCTTCACAACACTTTTAAGGCGGCGATTGATAGATGATCAGAAGCAAAGTAAAACTAAGACCATGAAATACGAAATAAGAGAAACATAGCCAAAGGACCGTGTTATTGATCATCTACCACTTGACCACTAAAGGATGTGCCTGCTGGCCACCTCCAGGTGCCCAGAACCAGCCTTGATTCTCCCTGACATTAAGGTTTGACCATCTCTGCAGAGTGTTTAAGTCAGGGTCAATTTTTTTTTTTTTTTTTGGTTTTTCAAGACAGGGTTTCTCTGTGTAGCTTTGGAGCCTGGCCTGGAACTCACTTGGTAGCCCAGGCTGGCCTCGAACTCACAGAGATCCGCCTCCCGACTCGAACTCACAAAGATCCACCTCCCGAGTGCTGGGATTAAAGGCGTGTGCCACCACTGCCCGGTGTCAGGGTCAATTTTAATCCAACCCTTCACTGAGGGCCCTTCCCTGGTTGACACTGGGACCCATGGGCCCAGAAGCCAATGGGCTTCTTAGCAATACCCCGCCAGTGCTGCCAAAGCCACTTTGTGGACTCAAGAGATTTCAAATGTTAGGCAGGAAGAGGATGAACTCCAGTAAATGTTCAGAGCACCTGATGGGAGAGGCTTTGCCGGTCAGTAGCTGTTTCAGGGCCTTCCTGGCTCCTGCTCCAGCAGACACTGGCTGATGTTTGCTTGCCTGGTGAGAAACACCAGAATGTCTTCTCTCCCAGGACAGATCCCATCGAGAGGGCAATTGGTCCTTCACAGGGGTGTTTTGTAACTAAAAAGACAAAAAGACTCTGGGATCACACAGAAGTCGGTTAGAATCCAAATCTGCCTTGACAAAAGGCCTTGGGGAAGCCCCTGGACTGTTTAGAACCAAAGTTTTTCCTTTTGCATTTGTATGTTTCTCAGCTTTAGAATGCTGAAAAATTAGACTGGATATTGTCATGCTCCACATTAATAATGCTTGGTTAACACACGTCCAATAAAAGTCTTATTATAGCAGAAATGATGAGAAAATCTTATCATCTAGTAATGTTATAAAGATGTGATACGGCACACCACTGATGTGGTTTTGGTGAACACTGCTGTATGAAATAATATACACACAATTATGTATGGTACCTAATACTTGATCGTAAATGACTATTTTACCTGTTATGGTGGCTAATCTTCATTGTTAATTTGACAAGTTTAGAATCACCCAGGAGACATGAGGTGGGAAGGTAGGCCTTGCATGTGTGTACCAGCAATGGGCTGGACTCTGGGATAGAATAAGAAAAGAAAGCTGGCTGAGCACCAGCATCCATCTCTCTCTGCTTCCTGACTGCAGATGACTGTGATCAGCTGCCTCACACACCTAGACCATGCATGCCTTCCTTGAATAAAGCTCCCCTTTCTTACATTGCTTCTTCTATCAGGTGCTTCATCACAGCAAGGGCAAAAGTAGCTAATACACTGGCTTGTGTGTTATACAATACCTTTATCTACCTAGAAAAAAAAGTTTCACTGTAAACAATATCCAGCAGCCTCACGCTTCCCTTGATTGCAGGAAGCCATGTGGGATGACTGACCTGTACTGTTAGCTTTGTATAAATCACACTGTGATGAACTCACCTATAGATCAATGTCTTGACTATGTCCCTGCCAACAGACAATGCTTGACTATAATGCTTTGTAGACGATGCCGTCCTGTGTATATAGCAAGTTTAGAACACCCCCAGATGGTATTTGTACTCACCCACCCCAAGTTGTGACATTTAAAAATGTCTCTAGACATTGCCACATATTTCCTGGGGAGCAAAATCTTCCTCAGTTGAAAGCCACTGATACACCCACCCTAGGTTTTTTTCTAAAGGTTTGATGATATGCTAGTATATGTAGGTATCTCACATAGCAATCCAGTACATAGGAAATGATCCATATATATTAGATCATTTAAAACTTTAAGTAACGTTTTGTAGGTTTCCCTTCCATATTCACCCACCAGGGATTGTCCTGGGGTGGAGGGTTACAATCCCTAGAGAAGAGCTCTGAAGGAGGTATCCAAGCCAAGTGCTATCACTAGTGGCTTCATTAATCTCAGGATGAACTTCAGATGCTCGGGTATATTTGGAACTGTGTGAAGGGAAAAGGGGGTTGTAGTTTGCTATGGTCAAGAATTTTGTTATCGCTGCCTTGTTTTTTGAGGTGCTGGACCTCGTATTTAGCAGAAGCTAAGCACTGGACCATATGCTCAGTACATCTTCACCGTTTTGTTTTTATTTGAGAGTGGGTCTTATTAAGTTGCTCAGGCTAGCCCCAGCAAGCAACTTTGCTGCCCAGCAAGAACTTGAACTTATGATCCTCTTAATCCAGTCTCCCAGGTACCTGGGATTACATTTAGACCAACACACTTATCTACTGAGACCTAATGGGATGAGGGCCTTTGGGAAGTAGTTAGTACTTCCCATGCAGGTAGAGCTCAGGTAGAGCCCTCAAGAATGGGATCGGTATCCTTATACAAAGAGGCCCCAGAAAGCTGCCTTATCCACTCCCTGCACCATCACACAGAGACCGTGCAAGAACCCACACTCCTGAAGTAGAAATTGGACCCTCACCAGACCTTGAATCTGCTGGCGCCTCCAACTTCAATTTATCAGCCCTCAGAAATTGGAGAAAACACATCCGTTGCTTAGAAGCCATGGGGGTCTATAACAATTTTTTTTTCATAGCAGCCCAACCAGAGTAAGACATTGCTGGAGGCCCAGAGACCGCAGTAGCTTAGGAGTCATTTCCAAGTGAACAATTTGTTTCTTCTCAATTCTCTCTCCCCGCTGCTATTCTGGGAGGATATAGAGTCCATGCTAGGTGAGACATCAAGGACAGTGTGGATAAGATGCTGAGTCTGTTGGCATGGCTAGGGTAAGGGAGGAAAGATCTAGGCTCAGTAGGCTGCAAGCCCAGTCTATAGAGGAGAAGCTGCCTGCCCTGATGCCCACTAAACATCTGGCCTGAGCTGCTGTGACCGTCCTCTTGCTCAGAGCCAGGCTTCCTTTGCATGTGCACAGGGCATGCTGAGTCTGAAGGTTGCACTTCCTTAAGAACTGGAAACAATGGGAGCCTTCCATGTCAGCACTGGTTTCTTCCAGAACAAAACCAATGGAACGATATCATCCCTGGACCTCTGCAGGGACTGGTCCAGGAATCCACTCAAATTTCAAAATTTGTAAATACTCAAGTCTCTTCTCTTTCCTCTTCCTCTCTCTTCCTCCTTTTCCTCTTTAAGACAAGAATTCTACCACTCAACTACATCCCAGACTTTGGTTTTTTGAGAACTTGAACTCACAATCCTCCTGCCTCAGCCTCTCAAGTGTTTTGATTACAGAATTATGCCACCACCTCTGGCATTAAGTCCATGATAGAAAGTGGTGTATTTGTATAGAACTTATCACAATGTCTCCTGTGTTTTAAATGCAACACCCACCAAAATGTAAATGCTATGTGAATAGTTGTTATAATGTATTGCTCAAGAAATCATGATTTTTTCTTTAAGTCTGTTCATGCTCAGTACAGACCCAACTGTTTTTCCCTATATATTTTTGATCCAAGGTATTGGCTAAATGCACAGATGTAGAACCTGCAGATAGGGAGGGACCTGAGGGAATCTGAAGGGCTCAACCTCTTTGTGTGTGTGTGTGTGTGTGTGTGTGTGTGTGTGTGTGTGTGTGTGTGTACACATGTACATGAAGGGCAAAGGTCAACCTAGGGTATAGTTCCTCAGGTGTTGGTTCTTTTTTCCCCCAGACTGTCTCACCAATTAGGCTAGGCCAGGTGGTCAATGAGCTCAGGCATCCATTTGTCTCTACCTCCCAGTGCTGGGATTATAAGCTCATACCACCATGACAGGCCTTTTGTCACATCTCTCTAGTACCTCAAACTCTCTTTCTTAATTTTTTAAAAATGTTATTATTGCCAGTATGTGATGCGTGGGTGTGGGAGCACACAAGCCATAGCATAAGTGTAGAAGTCGAAGGACACCTTTCTGGAGTCGGTTTTCTCCTTCCACTCTTCTGTGGGTTGCAGGGATTCAATTCAAGGCATTAGTCTTCGTGGAAGTGTTTTTACCCACCAGACCATCTCTCTAGCCTTCAACCTGTCTTTCTTGATGGTGGAGCAGCAATGATAACGGACTTGACATCATCAGTCGACCAGACTTGTTCCGCAACACTAGTCACTAGGCAGGTACATGGCCTTGACTGAGTCTGTTCTCTCTAGGGATCCCTTTGTCATCTGCTCTCAGGCAGGCTGGCACCAGCTCCCTAAAGTGTACTGGGTAGATCTATAGAGCTCAGTGACCCGACCCACTCTGTGGAGGAAGGAAGGGCTGTGCATGCACACTCACCCACCATCAAGTACAGTCTCCCACTGAGGGGGCAAGGCCATGCCAGAGCCACTTGAAAGGGAGTTGACAGATAAAAGGGGCTGAGCTGACAGTCTGAGCACAGACCAAGGCCAAGGCCAGCCATCTCAGAAAGGCAGAGCTCAGGGGCCCTTGTAAAGATTTATAAGAGTGTATGTGACAGGCACTAGGACCTACAGCAGCTGAGAGAGAATCAGTCCAGCAGAGCATCTGAAGGGGAAAGAATTTGCTGTTTTGGTCTTAATCATAAGATTAGCTGAGAAAAAGTAAAAAAAAAAAAAAAACATATTCTTTGCTTTTCTGTCTATCTGTCTCTCTGTCGCTGTCTCTATCTATCTATCTATCTATCTATCTATCTATCTATCTATCTATCTATCTATCTATCATCTATCTCTACTCTCAGAGAATTAAGAATAAGAACTCCAAAGGTGTGTTCTGCAGACATGTGTGTATGGTATACACTGACTGATCTGTGGACTGGATTCCAGGCACGTAGCCACATTCTCCTCTGTGTGTGTCACATCTGCCTCTCATCCCCTACTTCAGGACCCCTACAATCTTCTGCTCAGTGAATAGTGACATCCTAGAGGATGGCCTGCCTGATCCCTTGCTGCCAACTTCTTACACAAAGGTCATTCCAAGCATAGGTTTCAACACTCTATCACTATCACTTGATAACCTCATTTCTTTAAGACCCAAGCTACTACCTGATAGTCTCAGAAAACCTCTCCATGAAATCACAAATCAATAAGCTGTGATTGACTTTCATTTTGAAATAGGGTCTCAATAGGCCTGGCTAGCCTCGAACTATCCATCCTTTTCCCTCCATCTTCTGACTCAGCTGTGGGTTACGGGTATGAGCTAGGAGCTTTAAAAGTGATGTGTAGAAATTATGATTCACTTTCTTCATGAGATCTTGTTGGCCAAGCCTCTCAATGCTCTGAGTCCCTTTCTATCTCTGAAAATGATTTAGTTTTTACCCGATGACCCTATAGGCACACACTGAGCATCAATGACACAGTTAATGTCAAAGGGCTTTCTACACTGTGAAGGGAAGAACTGGTAACCCAGTTCATTTGTGTCTCTAGCACCTCCCTCAACGTCCATGTAAGATAATCTGCACATTTTTTCCTTTCATGGGCATTCTTCATTTACTGGTCAGGTAAATCTTATCCCCACAATCTCACCCATCTCCCCACACCATACCTTCAGTCATCACCACCACATCCATATCAATCAAGACTAAAGCTGGAGGGTGTAGGTTTCTAGACATAATCAAGACAGTGCCAAGCTGTGCATACTGGCACATTCCTGTGATCCAGCAATTTAGTAGAAGCAAGAGAATCAAGAGTTCATGGCTATCTTCAGCTGCAGAGTGAACTTAGGTCAGCATGGGAGACACGAGACCCTGTCTCAAAAAGAAAAAAAAAAGCACAAAAAAAGAAAACGTGATACTTATACAGACTGACCAACCTGACCAACAAGAAAGAAGAGACTCAGAAACAGAACTCCACACAGGACACCTGAGTTATGACAGAGGGGACACTCAGAGCAGTGGGAAAATAACTTCTGAGTTATCTGGTATCCATTTGAAAAGATACTCTATTATCTATCTATATTTATTATTATTATTATTTGTAGCCAGATGTTTCTCCAGTCCTGCCCAACCCCATGGTCCAGAAGAATCTCTCCCATCTGCATTCCTACAGTTGCTTAAAAAATAATCACTCAGAGGCTTATATTAATTACAAACTGTGTGGCCAATGGCTCAGGCTTCTCACTAGCTAGCTCTTACAACTTCACTGAGTCCATTTCTATTAATCTATGTCTTGTCACATGGCTTTGTGGTTTATAGTACTTTCACATCTTCCAGCATCTCCCCTACTCTCGTTTCTTCTTCCGTCTCTTCAGTTCGAATGTCCCACCTAACCTTATTCTGCCTCGCCATTGGCCAAGCAGATTTATTTATCAACCAATCAGAGCAACACATATTCACAGCATACAGAAAGACATCCCACAGCAATTATTGGTTTGGGTGTTTGTGAGACAGGGTCTCAGGTAGCAGAGGCTGGCCTCAAACTTGCTGTGCACTTAAGATGACCTTGAACTCCTGATTTGAACTCCTGACCTTGAACTCTGTCTTCCAAGTGTTGGGATTACAAGTGGTTATGAAACTCATTAAAAAAATAAAACAAAACAAAACAAAAGTTGGGGTCTCATCTAGGTCAAGCTGGTCTCACAGTTACTCTGTAGCCAAGTGTGACTTGAACTTCTGATCCTCTTGCTCCCAACTCCCAGACTCTGAGCTTACAGGTACGTTCCAGCACACCTGGCGGTGGTACTGGGGATCAAAACCAGGCCTTTGTGCATTGTAGGCAATTATGATACCAACTATATCCTCAGCCATGGAGTCATGAAGCCATTCATCATTACTATTACTTAGCATTACATATATAATACAACCCTGAGAATATTATAGACAGGAATACAGAATGCAAAACACTAAAGCGTCTAGAAAAAAATAGAGGCTATTTTCTTTATTTTTGCAAATACCTCACAGGCAGGGAATAAAATGTACTCACTGTGATGGAAAAATACTGATAAGAGTTTTTCTTTGTCAAGGAGTTCCATTAAGAGCAAAAAGACAAAACCCTGAGTGGAGGAAAAACATTTACAATACATATATCTGGTAAGAAACTTGTCAGAACACATACACACAAAACTGAACTCAAATTCTCAGTAAAGAGACAGAAGGCAAGTTCAAAATGAGTGAAAAAATTTAGACAAGGGATTTGTTTAAAATAAGAGGATATACAATGGCCAAGAAAGATGTTCACTATGATTAGTTGTCTGGAAAGTATAAGCCAAGGCCATAAGTAATGGCCTCTAGATAACAACCAGAATGGGAAAATGAAAAAGCCTGATAATACCAAGTGTTGCCAAGGATGAAGAGGGTGTGAAACTTAACCACTGTTGACAACAGTATAGATGCTCTTGGCAACCCTTGGGCATGCTGGCAGAATGTCTATTCAAGCTGAGCATGTGACCCAATGTTCCATTCTTATACACATTAGGAGAGGTTGTCACATGTTCTCTAAGAGTCCTAGCAGCATTGTGTTAGGAGTCCCTGAGTGGAAAAATCTGGAAACTTAAACACCTGTTATTAGTGGATGGGTACATTCGTAGACCAGAGAGAAAGGGGAATAACAGAGTGGCTCCTCTCTTGTATACAGTGTCCTATATACAACAGCATCAGCCACCTACAAAGGAGTACATGGTGTGATTCTGCTGGTAAGAGAGAGATAAAAGGCAGCGTTCCATAGTTATGGAGAGATGACTTAGCATTTAAGAGCACTAGCTGTTCTTCCAGAAGTTCTGAGTTTAATTCCCAGCACCCACATGGCAGCTTACAACCATCAGTAACTGTAGTCTCAAGGGATCCAATGCCCTCTTCTGGTGTACACATAAAATAAACAAACAAATAAATAATTTTTTAAATAGGTCATCATGCTAGCAACTGGAAAACAAGACCGGTTTCTGTTCTTGTTTAATTTTAAAGTTCTTGTTTCTTTTGTTTTCATTTTGAGACAGGATCTCTTGTAGAACCGGGCTAGCCCCAAACTCACTGGTAGCTGACAAGGACATTAAACTCCTTGCTTCTCCTGCCTCTACCTTCTGAGTGCTGGGATTAGTATCCTACCATACTCAGCTAAAGCCCCCATGTCTTGCTATGTGCTCTATTGATAGGAGAACTTGTCGTTCATGACTTGCACACATTTCTGTATGTACATATACAAACACTTCAATGCATTTTTTATTTAAAAATTTACTCATGATAATCTTGCAAAGAAAGACGCTCCAAACAGATAAGAAATGTGTCCAGTGTTACATGGGGATGAGGAGCACATCTAGGACTCTGTGTTCCTACACACCATCTCCTGCCTTTATATTTGATTCCTTTCCCATTTCTAGCTCAGCTCCTCGCTGGGCTTAGAGCTACCAAAGTTGGGCACTTATTTTTGCAGTCAGTATAGGGCTGGAAGCCATAGTTCTGAGCATGTTCAGTGAAGAATGGAGTCAGAGACAAAATCCCATCCTCACTCACTTGGACCTCCCCTTCCTCATGTACCCTCTTTCTGCTCTGGCTCTAATAGACCTCCTAAACTTACCCTGGCTCCTTTTATCTCTCTGTACTGCTGCCGATGTACTCTTGCCCAGCTCTTGACTCTTCCTCGCTGCTTGGCCAAATCAGTGCCATCTATGGGGCAAGCAGACTTCAGTCTTATACCCAGAAGGGTACGTAGAAAAGAATAAATGAAGGGGTTGAACAAATGTCTGTTGTGATGGCTCCTTCTTCCTGCCTAGGCTATCACCCCATCCTTCAGGCATAGCCATCAACTTTGTGCTAATATAAGCTGGATGCGTGTTGGGCACAACTCCATGTGGTATCAGCTCAGACACCAACTCCCATCTCTCTCTGGCCCCCAGGACTGTGCTGTCTCCCTGCCTAGCAAGCTTCATCCCCCTAAAGGGGGAAGAAGCGGCTGTCTGGTCTGGCAGCTCAGCAGGACAGGAAGCAGGACTGTCCTTCTGTCTCCTCCTCCCCCACACAGCTGGGAAGCCTTCCATCACTGCCTCCCAAAGAACCAAGACCTGGATGTCTGTCGATAAGAGCCTCCACTGAAAAGGTTGCCAGCAAACCTCCCCACCCCCAGCTCAGGAATCCAGTGCTGACCTCCGCCCCCACCCTTAGGCTATGCCCCACCTGAAGCATCATAGGGGATAGGGTTTCCTGTTAGCTGCCTTGGGCTTCTGACACATTTTTGGTACTGGACAAATCATGATGTATGCAAAGTGAAAACCCCATCCCATCTCAGAGGGACAGTTTTCACTCTGTCTGACAGCAGTAGGTGACTCATTACTCTGAGTTTTATGTCTGGCCAATGCCTCAAATGCAAGCTGTGGTTAACATAACTCAGTGACAGTCCAACAAACAATGGCATCAGGTTTGGGCTGCTCATTTGTACCCTGATCCTTACCCCTTACCAGTAGGCTTCCCTGTCCCTGCAGACCCTACCCTAACTCTCTCCCAGGCCTTGCCCTCTTTTCCTTCCTAAGTGCCCTCCCCTCCACTCATCCTGGTCTCCTGTAACCCTGTAATCCTTCTCCTCTCAGCCTTGGACCTTGCTGTTACTTCTCTGGGTTTCTGTTTCCTATCTATAACCTGGAGCTAAACGTTCTTCCCTGCTGGGTAGAGGGCTTGGGCAGCATTGAGGGAAATCTCATTTGTGAAGGCACCGGGGTACACTTATAAGAGCTTGATTCCTGGTTGTTGGGTTTTTTTCCCCCTTTCTTTCTTTTTCTTTTCCTTAACATAAGGGACTTGGTGACTCAAGGCATTAGTGGGATTAGTGAGGCTCAAATTCTTCATATATTTTTCTCCAGATTCACAGGTTCACAGTGCCCTGGGCTCTATTTCCTGTCTTTTCATGATCAAAAGAATTTGAGAACATTTTCTTTTGGATCCTTTAGAGATGACTAAAATAAAGATTGTATCAGAAGTACATTAGTATAAAAGATTCGGAGGCATTGTTTTGAAAACATGCTTGGAGAGTGCTCAGCAATCACTGATCTAGCCAATAGATTATAAACTCCCGGAGGACAGACAGGCTGCCTGTCAGGTTCACTATGGCATCTTCCCAGCTAGCTTACAAGGAACTGCCAGAAGCCCCTTCAGGAGAAGGGAGAGAGTAGCCCTAGTCCCTGCAAAGTGCTACAGAGCCTGGACCCAGAGGGGATCAGTTGAAACCATCTCCGAGTTACCTCTGCTTGCTTTACCTTGAATCTCAGGCAGGTACCAGCAACCCAGCCCGGAGGTGGATAAGGTGGGACTCATCCATCTCTGCCAGAGGCACTTCTGTTGCATCCCACCCTAGCATCCTCTTGATGAAGGCATGCATAGTGCTGGCTTCCTCTTCCCTGCCTTCATGCTACAAACCTAATGGAAGTTTAGATAGGAATACTCGCAAGGTGTCCTTTTTTTCTGGATCTCGGGGTGGGAGGGAGGAGAACAGAAGGTATACAAGGTCCCCTCTCCCCTCTATGGCATGGGCCAAGAAGAGTGAGGAGTTGGTTTGCAGAGGTGGGGGACAGGGAGGGGGGTCAGTGGAGATTTGTTTAGGGGATTGAGCCTAGGGCATCATGCATGCTAGGTAAGCACCATATCACTAGGCTGCATCCCCAGCCGGGGTGTGGAGTGGAGGTGGTGGGGTGGAAGCCAGAGGACAAAGTCAGATTATCTCCATATTGGGATTAGACAAGGACTGGCCTTTTATGTGTACACCACATGTCTGAACTCGGGTTGATCTCAATCTCATGCTTGCATCACAAGAACTTTTCCTGGTATTTTTTTTTTTTTTTTTAATGTTGAGATAGGGTTTTCCTAAACTGGCTTAGGCTGGCCTTGAACTTACTCTGCAGCCCAGGCATGCCTTAGTTTTCCAAGAAGCTGGGATGCCAGACCTGCACTACCAGACTGGGCTCAGGATGTTGGATCACACACTGGGTTTGGTAGGCGTGGCCAGGGAAACCTGGAATCAGACCCTTGAGATGCCGGACACCTCCAGAAGGTCCCTTACTGTCCCTCAGGGTTGAAATGGATTTACCTGTCAAGTCTCAGATTGAGAAAGCCCCTCTCGGCAAGAAGGATAAGCAGGCAGGTGGCTGCTCAAAAGAGGCTTCCCTTACTCTATCCTCGGATTGCCTAGTCCAGCTGCCTGAGAAGCACAGGTCTGGGCAAGGCCAGAGACCAGCACTGCAATTAAACCAGCCCCACAATTGTGAGTTCCCAGGAGAGCCTTGCCCGCCTCCGGGTCCCTTGTCCTGGAGCTTGCAGTGGCTGGTGAAAAGCAGGAAAGGGAAAGGACAGTAGCTTGCTGCCATCTCTTCATGTTTCCTGTGCTGGGGTACATGTTCCTGGGGGCCTTTTTGGGTAGAGACAGCTTAATCAGAGACCTCAAGGTAGCACCATGGTTTTGACTTCTGGCAGGCATCCCAAAAGGAGAGTAAGGTACAATTCCAGGCTGCCTTGTGCTTCATTAACAAGTTTCCTATCTCCCTTCAGCTTGGGAATCTCTGAAGCAAGGTCAAGTGGGAGTTTAATAGTCATCTCTGGGACTGTGCAGAGGGCAGTCTTTGAACTCTGCCCACAGGTGGGTGGTTCCCACCACTGAATAGTTTGTAATTTAAGTGGAAGGGATGAGACAGCCTGGAGGGAAATGCCTGGGCTTCCTAGGGGTTCTGAGTCGATTAAGAGCTATGGTCC
The DNA here is from genome assembly GCF_049852395.1 of Peromyscus maniculatus bairdii. Taxonomy (NCBI): domain Eukaryota; kingdom Metazoa; phylum Chordata; class Mammalia; order Rodentia; family Cricetidae; genus Peromyscus; species Peromyscus maniculatus. The sequence continues at coordinate 5,778,802 of NC_134868.1, read as the reverse complement.
TCACACCTAGTTCTAGAATCAAGTTTGACAAACCAGCCTGCACAGCATCCCTCGTCTAGACTTCCCAGCAGCTAAGAAAGCCCGGCTGGCGTGGGTAGCGACACCACCCCGGTGGATGCTTACATATTAGGGAAATGATTGCTGTACTCCAACAGAGCAGCTTCTCACATCAGACCCTCAGATTGGACGCTTTAACAGCTGCGTACCTTCCAAGGGAGTCACCTCAACACACAGCTACACCTTCACCAGGGAAAAGTTTCCTCCACTGTGTGTGTGTGTGTTGAGGGGGTTAGAAGGGGTGGGCGAGGAGGAGAAGAAGGAAAGCAATACAAAGTCCTCCTGGATGGTGCATTAAACTCCAGCCTACACATTTCCTGTGGGAGCATTTGGATGTTTCCTTGGTAGGAAAAATGTGTCCCCAATAGAAGTAGCTTCTCCTAGGCCTACTCAGTCTGCCCCCGCCCGATTTTGTCTAAAGCTATTTAGGCAGAGACAAGCTTCTCGTCTTCCCATGCAGGATTCAACCCCATCATGCTTTGCATCCTCTTGGGGAGACTCAGCCAGACCTGGGCCATCCTGAATCTAAAGAACTACCATAAGGTGAACACACAGAGAAGTTCCTTTATATTTGTTTTCCTTCCTGTCCTTAGGTGCCAGAATAATCCTGGAATCAATCAGCTGGGAAAGCCACTGGCTTTGAAGCAGGAGGCTGGAGGAGAAGAAAATGAGGGGAGTGGACCCCTTTCCAGACAATTGTCAGGCGGGACATAGTTCTTCCTACCCTGGGTCTGTACACATCCTGATTGAGATGGAGTACCTGGTATTTGGTGGGGTGCAAGGAAGCCCAACTGGTTTGCATGGTCCCCAACCCTATCGCCCTACCCACTGCCTCTCCTGGGCATTTTTCACTAGCTGTTCTGAGCAAGAAATTTATTTTCTTTTTTTTTTTCTTTTAAATTTTATTTTATGTGCATTGGTGTGAAGGTGTCAGATACCCTGGAACTGGAGTTACAGACAGTTCTGAGCTGCCATGTGGGTGCTGGGAATGGAACCTGGGTCCTCTGGAAGAGCAGCCAGTGCTTTTAATCACTGAGCCATCTCTCCAGTCCCAAGAAATTAATTTTCAGTGCCAACTTCAAGAAAATAACACCAACTCATTATCCAGCATCCTTTCTCAGGTAGTCTGAATTTAAATTTAGTCAAATGGTCGAGTGAGATGGAGATCAGGGGCAAAGTTGGAAATTACTCCTTGCCAGGGTTTTCAGTTGTTAATCAGGTCATCAGGTTAATTCCAGTCGCCAGAGTCAACTGATAAAATGTTAATGCACCCTTACCTGTCCCTCCTTGATCCCCTCTCTCTCACACACAGGGAACTCAGCTTCCTTTGAAACTAATGGGGAGGACACTGACAGATTGGGCTACCGATGTTTGACATGAATTTGCTTACACTGGCTCATGGGATTCCCACAGCAGTTCTATGTAAGACATAATACATTTAGCAAATACAAAACTGAGGCGCGGAGAGGCACACGGACAGACACTAGGCAGCAGAGCCAGGTCTAAAACCTGGTGTCCTTGCTCCATTGCTGTTGCTGTGATAAAATACACTGATAGAATGAATTTAGGGGAGACAGAGTTATTTAGCTTCCAGTCCCAGTCCATCATTGGAGGGAAGTCAAGGCAGGGGCCCGAACCAGCCATTCATGTTCACGGTCAAGAGCAGAGAGAAAAGGAACACATCCATGCCTACTGCTCCTACCTCTTTGCCCTCTCATCTCAAATTCAGGACCCAAAGCCGGGGAATGGTGCCATCCACTTTTATTTTTTTATTTAAAAAAATGTTTAATTTCTCACCCCCAGCCCCCTGTTTTTCTTCCCTCTAATCCCTCCCATGTCCCCCCTCACTCCTCACATTGATGGCCTCTTTTTCTTTGATTATTTTTACACATATATCATTATATATATATATATATATATATATACACACACACATATATATTACGTTGTTATTATATATGTATCTAGTCTGAGTCTTCCCACGTCCATTAACGTAATTAAGATAATCCCTCACAGGCATGCCCACAGGCCAGCCTGATCTAGATAATCCTTCATTGAGACTCTTTCCAGGTGAATGCCAATTGTGTTAAGTTTGACAATTAAAACTACATATTTCATTGGTTTGCCGGTTGTTTGCCTGATTCCAAGCCCTATTTCATCATTGTCAACCTCCCTACCCCATACAGGGTTGGCGCGTATGTCTTTAGGGTTCTTCTACTCTCCTGCTAGGCAGGAGATCTGGGGGTTCAAACCGAGACTTCTCAGAGCCGAGTAGAGTAAAAGCAATGTGGGGAAGAACTGTTGTGGCGTGATGAGGGACAAGGAGCAGGTGCTACATACAGATAGAGTGCTATTGAGGAATTCTTCTACCACTGAAGCCGGGCAGGCTTTTTAGTTCTCTGAGCAATTTGGAACCTTAGCCTTGAACCCTTAATGTAAGGTCCTGTGTAAAATCACTCCAGGAGGCTTCTAAGTCCACAGAGGTCTGGGGGTGCTATTGGAGGGCTCAGGGAGGCTGTAGACGCAGCTCTCCTACTCTGATAGATGAGAAAACGAAGGCTCAGGAAAAGCCATGGTCGCTGCCCACACCTGCCCACCAGCCACTGTGGCTGTTGAGACTTTGAGCAGGGGCAGCTGCAAGTCTGGCCAGGGGAGAAGCCCAAGGCAGCTGGAAACTCTTTCCAGGGCCTCCTTCAGCAACCAGTTCCCTTTACTGTGCAGGTGGAGGGGGGTGGGGGGTGGGGGTGGGGCGTGGGGGTGGGGGGGTGCTCCTCTAGGCTTCTCTTGTTTTCCCCCACCTGCCTGTGTGCGGTTTGTCTGCCGGCGCCACAGAGGCGTTAGGGCTGGGGGAATTTGATCAGTGAAGAGGGGGTGTTGTCTCAAGATGTGAGCCCAGTACAATCCTCCCTCCTCCTCCTCCTCCCCCCCTCGCAGGGCTGGGATGCCCTTCCACCTCCCACCAGGGGCTCTGAGGCTAAATATCTGAAGGCTGCCATAATGAGACAGCTGCCCTGCACATTCAGCTTCTCTTCTGGAACACTGCTCCCCATGACCCTGCTGCTCAGGGGCTGGGTGAACCTAGCTCAGGATGGGGTCAAGTGGAAGGTCAGGTGCAGCCCTGGGGCTCCTTGTCTCCCTCCCTTGACAGCTTTTAGTGCTCCTCAGCTGTGTCGGGGGCTCCCGTTTGTTGCCAGTATTTCTCTGTTACCTTGCTCAAGCAGAGGGCAAGAAGGAGGGATCCTGGGTCCAGCAGGACACTAACTCTCAAGCCCGCCTGGGTTAGTGTGTTCCTCTCCCTGGATGACCAGACCCACGCCATCAGCAACGCAGGGTAACTGCTCCTGTCCGGTGCTCTGTCCTGCCTCCTGCAGCCACAGACGCTCTGGTCTTCAGCTTCTGCAACCCCCAGTACAATGCCAGGCAAGAGATGTGTCCTGGAGGAAGCCTTGGGGGACATATTAGGGTTTCTGCTCCTCTGCACTGTCTGATCTTTATGTAATTCCTTCCCTCCCTGAAGCTTTCTCACTGAAATGGTAGCCAAGCTCTTCAGGACTCTTCACCATTACGTTCCTCTTCCTGTGTGCCTTGGATAGCACCGGAAAACCCAAAGGGCCACCATAAACCTGGCTACCCACAGTCTCAGTCATTAGGGTCAATCCAGCCTGTGCTCAGGGCACTGGACACATGGTCCTCGTTCTCTTTCAAAGGGTTTATAATCTCAGCTGGGAGGAAAGTCAGAGCGGAAAAGCGAAATCTTACCACCTGAGGACAAATGCTCACTGGGAGCAGCAAGATCGTACTATAGAATTCAAGGAACAGAGTTATGAGGGTGGGAGTCTCGCCTTGCGGCTCCTTTCCTTCCTCCTAGACCAGCAGGAACAGCCCCTCAGATGCGTCGTGTCCCTGACATGTGGCACAGCCCCACCAGCCGATGTCATTGGGGTATCCAGGACAAGGTGCTGGCAAACCCCAAGTCTCCCTGCCCCCCTTCACTGCTTCCCTCTTACCTCCTTCCCTCTCTCCCCTCTCCATGCATGTCTATACTCAATTCTCCCTTTACAGCAGGAATCTAATGTTCGGCTGCTTTACACCCACTCTGAATGCTGCCAGCGAATAATGACTAAGGTGGTGGGTGGAAGTACAGCAAGTTGAGACCAATTTAGCAGTCCAGGGTGCCAGGAGGAGGGTGATTTAGCATCAAATGGCTTTGCAACAGCCAAGAGAGTGAAGCTGCCCCCGAAGCCAGCAGGTCACTGAGCCAAGTACACAGCCCTGCCCTGAGCGCCTGGGGCAGGGGTTGCACCAGCCACCTGGAAGTCGACTGGATGAGATGCACACCCAGGGTTCAGAGCGAGCACAGAGCAAAAGCCACTCCCTTCCCTGATCTCAGCTCGACTTGAGGGACCCCTCGTATGGCCCTCAAGCTGGGGGTTTCCACCAGACTGGACCCTCCCCTGGGAGGAACTGCAGCTAGGAAGTGACCCCAAACTGCTCTTGGGGGTGATAGAAATTGAGGTCCTGTGGAGTTAGGGAGTGGGCCGACTGAACACACCTCAGGTCATGCCATAGAGAAGCAACTCAGGAAGACAAGGCGCGGGCCTTCGAGTTTGAAGATGCTGAGAGTCACTGAAGGTTTGTGTCACGTGACGAGATTGTGCGTGTGTGTGTGTGTGTGTGTGTGTGTGTGTGTGTGTGTGTGTGTGTGTGTGTGTGTGTGCATGGGTATCACAGGAAAGCATAGTTCAGAAGGAGAGACAAGGTCAGGGAATGAATAAATTGGAGGGAGGGAGAGAAAGGGAGGGAAAGAGGGAGGGAGGGAGGGAGGGAGGGAGAAGAGAGAGAGAGAGAGAGAGAGAGAGAGAGAGAGAGAGAGAGAGAGAGAGAGAGAGAGAGAGAGAATATGTGCTCTGGCAGCCGTCCTGAGGGCAGTCATCTCTTCCACAGTGACACAGCAAGGCTATTGGCGTCTGCAGAGGGCCACCTTTGTTCCAGGTAGTGGACACAACCCACAGCACATGTGCTTCAGTGACAATTTAGCCTGTCACTTAGTGAGAAGAATCAGACTTCTACTGTATTGATTAGGACGGTCCCGTCTCTGTGCCGTCGTCTCCTTCCATGTGCCCACTGATGTTTTTCTTCCTATGACACTCCACCCTCACCTGGGGGAAGCTTCCATGGGTGATAAACCCAGGAGCCTGGCTTCCACACAGTGTGTTGACTCACAGCAAAGAGGTTGTGGCCGTGTTTTATTCTGGAACTTACCTGCTATGTACAAGGTGCAATAGGTGAAAGATGAATCTGGCCATTCCAGTTACATATCATTAATTCAGCTTCTTTGGGGGAAGCATTGACTCTAATTTCAATGTGGACTGTATCAATAAATGTCAGGAATTAACTAATTTTAAAGAGAAATCTAACATATTAAAGTCATTCTTTAAAGTAAACCCCAAATAGATATCCCATCCCTAGCTACTTCCTGGCTTGATTTGTGCTTAACAGATATATGGCATGTATGTATATAGTACTTAGGGGTTAAGAGAAGCACAGTAAAACTCAAGAAAAATTTGAGGCTTTTATCATCCTCAATTTATAATAATTATTAGAGCAGCTGAGCTCTTGCAATTAAGAAATTTAACTATGTTTGTTTGTTTGTTCTTTGGGGGCATACATGCTGTGGTTCCAAGGGTACCTTGTAGGAGTCAGTTCTCTCCTTCTACCCTGTAGGACCCAGATAGTCAGGCTAGGTGACAAGTACCTTTACCCACTGAACCATCCTGCTGGCCCAAATTTTAAAGCTATTTCTTTCTTGGCTTATTAGGCCTTTGCCACCAACTTAGGGAGCATACATCTGTTTAATTAATAAGACCAGGGGCTGGGAGACTAGCTCCGAACTAAGGTACATTCTTAGCACATGCAAGGCCCTGGGTTCTACATCCAGCACTATTCCCTCCCCCCAAAAGGAAAAGAAAATAAAAATAAATGACTCCCAATAGCCTCATAATTATGCTGTAACTAGAACTCAAGTCAAGTATTGGGTTTAGGGCCCAATACTCAGTTGAAAATCCTGGGTGAAGTCCTTGACTTTTTCTTCATCTGCCAAAAGGGAGAAGGAACAGCATAGGGCAGTTGGGAGGTTTTCAGTGATAATAACAGGAAGTTCTCTTTCAAAGTGTAGCTTCTATACCAAAAAAAGAACTATAAAATAATTCTTTGGGGAAGTTTGGATCCATTCAAAAGCAAACCTGGACCTGTATTGGCACAGGACTCTAATCCTAGCACTCGAGAGGCTGGCCCTGGAAGCTCAGGGCTTCAAGGTTAGCTTTGGCACCATAGACAGTTCGAGGCTAACTGGGGTGGGGGGTGGAATTACATAAGATCCTGTCCCATAAAATCTAAAGAAGAAGAAGAGGAAAAGGAAGAGGAAGAGGAAGAAGAAGAAGAAGAAGAAGAAGAAGAAGAAGAAGAAGAAGAAGAAGAAGAAGAAGAAGAAGAAGAAAAGAAGAAAAGAAGAAAAGAAGAAGGTCTTGACATAAATCGCTTTCTAGGCCGTTGTATACTTCTTGGTTGGCAAGCCCTTCCAAAATCCCCATCACTGATCACTGCTCTGGAACTATCTAAGGAGGTGGCTGTCAGGACCTCGAGGAAGTAGCAGCCTACAAAGATGACTCTGCTAAAGAGCTTGGGAGGCCAGCCCAGCCAGGCTTGAGTTTAGGTCTCTTGCCCACTCCCCTTAACCTTAGAGGAGTAACTGTGGGGGCCAAGCCACAAAACGAATGGAGACATTACCCACCACTTTTCATCCACCCCTCTCAGGAGGGAGACAGCAGCCTCCCCAAGAGGTTCTTTCAAGCTCTCAGCTGCAACATGGACTACTGACCTTACCTACATTGTTCTACCTCCTCTCTTTACATCCCGCTCAGGTTCATCTTCCAGACTGAGATCCCGACCACCTTCTCTCTGGCATCTCTAGTTCACTTCCATCTGGAGACAGCTCTTGGGCTAAAGATGGTGTGATCCCATTTTCAGTGTGATTGTCACTAATTCATAAATGCTAGGTTCTCTTTCTAATTATCATCTCCAAGTGGAGCCTCCACACATTAGTTCACCTTTTCAAAAGTATCACCCATTTTTCTGACATCTCACATAGACAAGCCATTTAACAAATAGTGAAATGAGGGCTGAGAGCATAGCTCAGTTAGTAGAGCATGCATGAAGACCCGGGTTTAGCCGGGCAGTGGTGGTGCACGCCTTTAATCCCAGCACTTTGGAGGCAGAGCCAGGAGGATCTCTGTGAGGCCTGCCTGGTCTACAGAGTGAGATCCAGGACAGGAACCAAAACTACACAGAGAAACCCTGTCTCGAAAAACAAACAACAACAACAACAACAAAGGACCCAGGTTTGATCCCTAGCACTGAATTCAGGTGTAGTGGCACATGCCTGTAATCTAAGTACTATTTAAAGGAGCAGAAATTCCAAGTTATTCTTTGAAATTCAAAGTCATTCTTCAGGCCAGCTCAGGCTACATGAGACCCTGTCTCAAAACAGTTCTTGAATAGATAATAATGGGATGCAGGTTTTCAAGCTTGAGTAATGATCTTCCAAAGGAAAATTAAAATGGTCATGGGCCCCTGGGAGCATATGTAGCCATCACAATATGAGACATAATGAGCGACAATGCTAAGAGCATGTGAAGTAGTCTTGGCCTTGGGTCAAGCATGGCCAAATCACCTCCCTAAACACCACAGCAGTTCACATCCCTCAGATGCCTCAGAGTGTCCAAATTGCAGCAGCAGCAAGATCCATTCGGAGGCAGACTCAAAGAGCTAAAGTATAAAATGGCTGGGGAGTCCCCAGGCTGTTGGAAACTCTCTTTTTAAAAAACCCTTATCACTGTTCGGCAACTATGTGCCCTGAAGCTCTGAATGCACAAACTGCAGACCCCAGGTCTAAATCAGGCCTAGCACCTTCTCCTATCAAATCTGCTTTTGTGAGTTGACAGAGTAGGTAAAGTGAGGGCTTTCTTGGTTCTAAAAAACTGTTAGGACCAGGGCCTGGGATGAAATAGGCTTATCTAGGCAGAGCCTTATAAAACAGCAAGGGAAGTGAGAGGCCCTACCAGTGAAGTGTGCCCATGCAGAAACCCACCCCTGGAACCAGAGTTCCCTACCAGCCCTCTTTCCTAACGCTCTGCTCAACAAGCACTTACTAAGAGCCTAGTCCAAGCAGTCAGACACTACACCCTGAGCGGGGACTCACTGTACGGTCTCTGCCTCAGAAACGGTAGTTCTTGGGAAGCTGTGGTAACAGCCCCAAACGGTAGTAATCATCTCAGAAGGTATGGGGTCTGGACCTAAGGAAAAGATAGGTGGGGGGCTATCCTACAGTGGCAGGTCCCTGCGGTTAAAACAATGTTCATTCATGAGTTGGCTTTAAGTTGCTTAAAATAGGTGGTCATTACCTTATTGACGGGATTTTTTCTTTGTTATTGTTTTGTGCGTTTGAGCTTGTCTTAGGTAGCCCAGGCTGATCCTGAACTTCCTATGTGGTCAAGACTGGCCTTGAATTTCTGATCCTCCTGGGCAAGGTATGATTACAATCTTGCACCATCCTAGGAAGTTGTTGCCTGTAGTGCTAAGGCTCACACCCAGAGCCCCTGCATGCTAAGTCAGCACTCTTTGAGCTAACCTGTAGCTCCAGCCTGGGGTAGTCATTCCTAAGCTTCACTGCAGGTCTCAGAGCCTTGCATTTTGTGGCACCCAATGAAAATTTGTGAAATGAATGTTAAACAAGCGCAAAGGCATAAAAATAAGTTTTCAGGATTAGAAGGCCATTTTTATCTCGTTACAGCCCCGTCTCCTTCTTCACCCATACATGCAGTCATCTGGCTTCTTAGCACTGCATGGCAATTGTGCACACTCACACTCAGAGCACACCCAGCCCACTCCACCCAGCCACCTCTTCTGCCTCAGCTCCTGCCGACCACCGGAGGTAGATAGACAGACAAGGATATCTCCTCCTTCAGTCACGAAAGTGCACAGACTGAATTGTTAAAGCAGGTTTGCCTTGCAGAGTGCACCAAGACTGCTAGACACATTAAAATATTAAAAATAAAATAGTGAGCAAAAGCAAATGTCTGATCCTCCAACTTGCATAGAGACTCCCTAGAAAGATGCTCTTCTTTCTCTTTCCACAGACTTTTCTTCTCACCTCAAGCAGGTGAGTGCTTGCTTTTTTGGACCTCATTAGCTTTGGGACCTGGGGGAACACCCTTTCCTTTTGGTGCCTCAGTTTCTTCACTGGCAGACACAGAGTAAATCATGTCTTATGCTAACCTGGTAGTTATGCTGTGAGGATAAAGGAGATAACAAATGAGATAATGTCTATGATGCACAGAAAAGAGTCAGAAGAAAGGGCTGGATAAATACAAGGTGTGGACCATGCCTGATTAGGGTGTATTCTCTGCCCACAGACTCCTGCCCACACTCTGCTCTGTGCCAACCTTGAACACTCTTACCCCTATAAAATCTACCTCTAATAACCTTTCAAATACCTCCATTTTCTCTCTGCCTTCCTGCAGAAAATTGTTTTTGAACTTGAAGGAAGCTCAGGTTACAAACCCTCAAATGCCCCTACCAGCAGCCAGGGTCTGCGGGCTGGAAGGATTGCATGCAGGCAGCTTATCTCTCTGTGGATGGGCTCTGAGACTCTAGAAGATTGTGCTTCCGGCAAAGAGAGGGGTCCCTTTGGTGGAAAAGCCCCTGTGAGGGCTGCCCAGAACCTAGTGCTACCTTATTAGCTGAACAGCAACTCAAGGACCATGCATGAAGGCTGAGGGCAGAAGGCATAGGTGCTTGGATTCCTAAACATCCCTTGTGCTTGGGAAATTGAGGACCGAAGCCAACAGGTCTGCAGCGCTTTCCCAGGCCTGGCAACCCAAGGGCGAGCAGAATACTCACCCACGTGCCCCAGGGTTTAATCTCTTCCACTTGGAGCAGGAAAGGAAACATCACCTGGCCCTTGGTTGCCTGTTGCTACTCAGTTAAGCTAGGGCAGAATGAGCTGCCTAGGCAGAGGGCATCAGGCCGCCTGTGGTGAGTGAGGAGAAGGAGTGAATGAAGTGTGTGTGTCCCTCCGTCCAAGCTTATTCACTGTTATTCCTTCCAGAGAGACACAACGCACCTCCAAAGTTCCACCACCAAGGTAAAGTTCGCTAGCCAGCCAGTCCCCAACCGCTGGATCCTCTTTCTGGGGCCTCAGTCCCTGTGATCTCAATTCTTCACCTCCACCTTCATGTCACCTAACACGTTTCCAAGATCAAATTCAGTTTGGGAGGAAACACCCCCCCCAAACCCCCACCCCCGTCTAACAGAGACAAAGACAGAATGATTGACTGACACACCTCATTTACTCCCGGCTGGGGCCAGATCAGCAACACACGCAGTGACAGGGGGAAGACCCCCCGCCCCTCCCGCCCGACGGTTACATGTAGAAACAAAGACACCTAGACAGACGCAGGCACAGACAGACAAAGACCGACAGACAAGCGGACGCACCCCCGAAGTGGCATGCTGCGGGGAGCGCAGCTTTCCCTGCGTCTGGGCGGCGGGCACGGCTGCAGACACTCTGCGGGGGAGGAACAGGACCCGGGGAACCCACACCTTACCTGTCTGTCCTCCTGCGCCTCGGGGCTAGCTGCAAATGGCTGCAGATTTTGATTTTTCGGTGTATTTTATGTGGTGTCCCTGTCTCTTTTTCTGTAGAGCTGCTGGACCCAGCGCTCAAGTCCCGCTCCCGGGAGCAGCAGAAGGGCAGAGAAACTTTCGGACTGGAACCCCGTAGTAGCCGCCCCGCGCCCGCCAGCTTGCTCGGGCGCGCTGGCCTCTGTGCCGGGTCCCCAGCCGAGGGCGGGGAGGGGCGGGGCACGGGCGGGGAGGGGCGGGGCACGGGCGGGGCGGGACCAGCGTCGAAGCCACTCATTGGCCCGAGCTGCCGGCGCCCCGTCTTGCTCTCTCCCCGGCCTTTGTTCCCGGCTGACAGCTGGGGTTGCTCCGACCTCCTGGCTCCTCTGCGCCCACAGCCCGCGCGGGTCCCGCTTCGCAGTTCCTTCTCTCTCGTTTCATCACACCCCACTCGGGGGCTCCCGTCTGCTCCGCCTTTCTCTCGCTTTCTCATGTTTTCCCCATCTTGCACGATCTCCTCGGCTCCTGCTTTCACTACCTGCATTCTGTTCGCCTTCGGATTTCCTTTACCCATTTTCTGCATTCCTCTCTTCTCTGCTGCCGCTACCTCTTACCACTGATTTCGCCAGTACTTCAGCCCCAGCCCTTACAAAAGGTTGGATTTCTTGGTTCAAGGACCAAACTAGCGGCCTAGAGGGGTTACGAGCCCCGCTCGGCTTACAGACTGGAGCCAAGAACAGCTGCGCTCTACTCCTCAAAAATTTCAATTCAAATGTTGCCACTTCAGACGCCGGGCCTGGTGGTACAAGCCGGTAATCACAGAGGCTTGAGAGGCTGAAACAGGAGGATTGCAAATTCAAGGCCTGCTTGGGGGACACAAAACGAGTTCAGCACCAGCCTAAGCACTGAAGTGTGATCTTGTCTCAAAATATAAAGTGGAAATATGAAGAGGGGCGGCCTGGAGAAGCAGTTCAGTGGTAGAGGTTGAGGCCTTAGTTTCCATCCCCAGTACTGAAAAACAGCAACCATTCACCCACTGTTTTACCTCCTGTCTGGGGGTACACCGAGGGTAAAATTGTGAAAAATAGGCCAGCCTGAAGGCGGAGGCGCTGCCTGGAAAGTATCAGTCCAGGCCTGAAGGGGGCTGGTTAAGGGGAGGGGAAGAAAAAAGATCACTAATAGAATGGGGGAAGCAGAATGTCTCTGGCACTCTGCTGCCGCTGCTGCCTCCTGATCTTGACCCTGGATTAATTTTAGGTTTTATTTAATTCTTTAATTCTAGGCTTCCCTGAACACAGCCATGGGGGAGGGGGGGGATAGACAAACAACCTGTAATCTCAGCACTTGGGAGACTGAGACAGAGGAGAGCTACCAGTTTCATTCCAGACTGCCTCTCCATCTGAGACGGATTTCTCCTGCTCGTCTATAACTGTACCTTTTAAAGTTCCAGACCTAGGGCTCCATTCTTCCTCACACCTCTGAGACAGCCACCACAGGCTGACTGAGGCCTCACTAACGCGGCATAAACTTGTCTGCCCAGAGGTGACTGTGTCTCAGAAATCCTGCGGAAGAGAAAGATACAGGAACAACCATCTGGCACTTGAAGATAACAGTAGACCCTGAAGGTAGATGGAAGGGTCAGTGGGTTCCAGACCTCTGTCAAACTCAACTTTGTCCTCAGTCGAACTTTGTCAAGGAATGTGACATTCCAGAGAACTGGGCAAAAGAGCCTACAAGCTTCCTGGTTCTGACCCTACCTACGCAAGTCACATCCTCGGGTAGACCTCAGTTTCCTCTTCTGAAAAGTGGGTGGCTTGGATGACACTTTTTTCCCCATTTTTTGAGACATATTTTCCCTAAGTGCTTAGGTATGCTCTTGGAACTGGATGTATCGCGGGGCAACAGAAACATCCCAAGGAAGGCATGCTTCAGAGACAGTGAGGTGCGTTGAGAGTGGAGGAGAGAGAATGATGAGAGGAAACCTGTGATGGATTGTACAATGCATGTATGTATGTAACATGCCTGCACACTTACAAGCCTAAGGAACCTTCAGCAAGACAAAAACAACAATAAGTTCCTTATTCCAAGGGAATGGCACTGCAGTGGCTAGACGTGCCCACCCTCTCACCCCAGTGGAATTCTCCAAGTCGATCCTCCTCTTCCTCATCCATCTAAGGCAGCATCCATCACACTGTCCTGTACCTGATTCAGATCTAGAAAGGCGGCTCACAAAACCTGTTGCTATGTTTGGCCCTGGCGGTCCACGTCAGTAGGCAAAGGCTCAAGAGGACAGGGAAGGGAGATTTTTCAGTTCTAAGTTACAAAAGACCTCACCTGGCCAGGCAGTGGTGGAGCAGGCCTTTAATCCCAGCACTCGGGAGGCAGAGCCAGGTGGATCTCTGTGAGTTCGAGGCCAGCCTGGGCTACAGAGTGAGTTCCAGAACAGGCACCAAAATTACACAGAGAAACGCTGTCTTGAAAAAACAAACAAAACAAACAAACAAAAACAAAAAATCCACCTCACCTATCTGTCTTCTAAGATAGAGGCTCCATGTTCTGATTTGGTATCTCACTCTTCATCTCTGCAACCCATGGTTGACCACATAGGACCAGGACCTGGATCAGTTAAACCAGTAGTTTGTCTCATCTATAAGTATCCTGTTCTAAGACTGCATTTTTTTCACTTGACATCAAATCTTTAAAATCCAACCTATGTAAAAAGCAAGCACATACACAAAATCCTTAAATGAATACTCTCAGGGGTAGAGTATAATGTACAGAACAGTATCTCAATGGAATGATTGGAATCAGGTTCAGAAGACCCACAGTCTAGGCCGATTGCTTCAAACTTAGTCTTGCCATAACCTTTTTGAAACTCCATTTTTCCATCAGCAAAATGGGTCTAATAACACTTGCACTATCTTTCTGTCAATGCAGACACTGTAAAGAATGAATAAAATCAAAGGTGGTATGAATATAAAATGTCACATGATCACTTAACATTATGTTAAGTCTAAACAAATTCCAAGGCCTTGAGTTGCAAGATAAGAAAGACTGGCTACATTTAAATGAGTCTGGAACTCTCCAAAAGTAGAAGAGAGGATATGTATGATAAGGTTACCAAGACAAGATCTAAGGGATCCACAGGTTGTATTCACCCTGTCTCCCAGCTGCCTCAAGAAGGGATAAGAAGGGCTGATTTTTATGCATATCAAACCACCTTCTAGCTTTAGAGTAGTGTGCTTGACATCCTCTGGCATAGAAAAGACTTTCATGAGTAGTCCTTGCTGTTTGATTTACAACTGGAATGTGTGTTTTTTATTTTTATTTATGATTATTGGTATGGAGATAAGGTCTCATGTGGCCCATGCTGACTTTGAACTAAAACTGCCAAAGAAGGTTGCCTTGAACTTCTTACACTCCTGTGCCCACCTCCCAAGCTTTGGGACTACAAGAATGAGGCGCTTGGCTTATGAGGGTGATCATTCCCCAGTAAGCCTTTTCATGTAAGTACAAGATTAAGCCAGACTACAGAGAAATGAGAAGGCCCGGGTAAATTTCTCCATCCTTCTTTCCAGTAGAATATAGCACATTATTTGTAATTCAACACCCTAGCCCAGAAAGGTCCTGGCCTGTCACCTGTTATAAAGTGTATCTCTGCAGTGGTTTTTTGACAAGTTTGCTTGAAGCTATAAATCAATGGGGATGTTTCCATTTGCAAGTCGCTAAAAAGGCCAACACAGCCTGCCTACCTTAAACAGTAGGAAAACAGATCGGGAACTAATAAGCACAGAGCTTAATGTCTAGCTTGGGTGATACCTTCACAGTGGTGGTGGGGGCTCCAATCTTTGCCTCCTCCTTTCTGCTCTATGGTTGTCAGACCTTTGCCCTCAGCATGATAGCTTCATGGTGACAATTTGACATTATCTATCAGTCTAGTTGTCACCCTCAAGACCTGTGCTGGGCTGAGAAATAAAAGATCTTTGTTCCAGCATCTCTTATACTCAGTAAAACCATATCTGACACCCAACAAATTCAGCCACATCCTCTAGTAGTGAGTGGAGGACTCAAGGAAGTTACCTTCCCTGGCTTTGGCTTTGTCCCATCTTTTGAGGAGGGGGGTTGACCAGAGACTGAGCTATACCTGTGTATATCACTTTTGTTGCCAAGAAGTGGACAGCCATGTAGCAAAGTACCCTCCCTGCCTGGCCATAGTATGCCTTTTCTGTCTATCTGACACTTCACATACAGTGTAAGGTCCATCCCATGCCTGTGTTCTCTCTTCATCCACACAGCCTTTCTAGAACAGAGAACCTCCTCAAGCTCTCCAAGCTAGAACCCCCCAGAATGAGGCTTCCAGGATCACCAGAGTCCAACACAAGAAAGCCTGAACTGCTAGACAGTGCTCTCAAACCAAGTATGTAGTTCCCTAGAGCATGTGACTTTTTGAGGGGGGTGGTTTGAGACAAGGTTTTTATGTGTAGCCTTGGAACCTGTCCTGGAACTCACACTGCAAACCAGGCTGGCCTCAAACTCACAGAGACCTGCCTGCCTCTGCCTCCTGAGTGCTGGGATTAAAGGCGTGCACCACCACCGCCTGGCCTTTTTGTTGTTGTTTTGTTTGTTTTTTGAGTCAGGGTTTGGGGTGGTTTGAACGAGAAATGTCCCCCATAGTTTCAGGCGTTGGAACCCGTGGTCCTCGGAGTTGGTACACTGCTTGCAGAGGTTATGGGAAGGTGCAGCCCTGACGGAAGAAGCACGTCACTGGGAGGCTTTGAGAATATAAACCTTCCCCCCACTTCCTGTCCACACTCTCCTTCGTGCTTGCTGTTAAAGACGTGGTGGTCTCAGCTTCCTGCTCCTGCCCCCACACCCTGCCACTTTCCAACCATAACGAAAAAAGTACAGTTGCTTAATGTTATGTCAATAAACTCTTCCATAAGCTGCTTTTGGTCTTGATGTTTTAATCACAGGAACAGAAAAAAAGTAAAAAAATAAAAAAAAATACAGGGCTTCACTCTGTAGCCCAGGAATTCACAGACTAGGCCTTCAAACCCACTAAAATCCTCCTGTCTCAACCTTCTAAGTGCTGAGATTATAAGCACACACTACCATGAACCATTGTATACTTGGTGGACTTCCTTTCCTACTGGATTTTAAGTGTTCAGCTCAATGCTCTCCACATGACAGGCATTCCACAAACATGTAATGAAGAGACCACTTCCCCAGTGACACTCAGCCTGCTCCTGTGCACATGGCTGGTGGCTCATGGGCTAATTGGCTTTGAGCTCATTTCTCCCCAGGGCTCAGGAATGGCATGCAGACAAAGAAGCTGGCATGACCCTTGTCAGTTCTGAGGGAGGCCTTCTTCAAACAGACCCTGTCATGTTCCCATTTGCTCAGCGCCCTGAACTCATTTAAACAAATAGAGCATGTGAGACCACGGCTTCTGAGAAATCATTTAGTTCCCCTATGGGGAATGTTAGCACATTCATTTCCTCCTCCCAGAGGGGAGTTAAACAAGACAACAGAGGGTTCTGAGACCCAGTGGGCTGCAAGTTAATTTACTCATTTTCTCAGTCCCGTCTGCCACGCTGCCAAAGGTGTCCCAGACTCAGGGGCTAAGATTCTCTAAGGGTTGTGGACTTTGGGGGAGGGAAGAGGCTGTCTTGGTCTTGGGAGTCCTGCTCGCCTGCCTTTCTGACAGAGCTGTTGCAGTCCTAGGCTCTGAGCTAGCATCTCATTTCGTCTCTGATACCCTCAGAGTTCATGTAAACAGCAAGTTTCCTATCTGCTTATATTCCAGATTCGACTCTAGTCCCCAGGAAATGGACTCTATGCGATCACCTGGATATTAGGGAGGGACAGAAGGGCCAGGGGAGGATGCAATGGATAGTTGGGTGAGGAACCTCTGAGGCTGCTTACAGCATTTTTCCCCAGAAAAAAATGAGTTAGAACAGGACAGCTGTGCCTCATATCCAGAAGAGGCTTTAGCTAAGTTAACTAGTTTTGCCTCCATGGATTTTTTTTGCCTTCTATCTTTCTTTCTTCAACAGATAGAAAGTTTGATGAGAGCACCAGTTTTCTTTGTGTGTATGTGGCGTAGGCACGTAGGTGTTCGTGCAAACGTGTGCACAAGTGTGTGGAGGTAGGTGTACATGCGCATGTGCTCATATGTGCAGAGGCCAGGCCTTGACATGAAGTGTCTTCCTCTATCATTCCTCACATTTTATTTTATCTTATTTTAGAGACAGGACCTTACTGTGTAGCCCATGCTGGCCTTAAACCGCAGCCATCTGTCCGCCTCTGCCCATCTGCATGCGTTTGGGTGATTAAAGGTGTGCACCACCACAACCAGGCCTTTAGTTTTTGAGACAGCGTCTTTCACTGTACCCAGAGCTGCCCAATTTGGCAAGACTGGCTGGCTAGCAAGCTCCTGGGATCTTTTTGTCTCCACTCCCCAGTGCTGGGGTTACAAAGGACACCACCATGCTTTGCCCTTTACATAGGTACTGGGGGGGTCTGGACTCAGGTCACCATGCTTGTGTGTGTGGCAAGCATTTTACCCAAACTTCATTTTCCTTAAGGTTCCCTAGTAAGAGGACAGATAGAGCTTTTCAGACCTTCCGTTTCTACATCCTTGGGACCAACCAATTGCAGTTAAAAACATTAAAAATACCGTGACTGTTCTGAACATATACAGACTTTGATTTTTCTTGTCATTATCCACTAATTGCATTGGTTATTATAAGTAATCTGGTGATAATTTAAAGTCTACAGAAGGATTGCCAAAGTTAAATACGCAAACACAATGCTGTTTCATGTGAGGGACTTGTGCGTCTGTGGGTTTTGACATCTTCGATAGGAGGGCTCTGTATCTACCTCCTAATGTTGCCATGGAGATTAGGTGACTTGAGAGGGTGCTTGCCCAGCATGTTTGAATTTTGGGTTCAATTGTTAGAAGTGAATAAACTAAGTGTAGTGGCTGAGTCTGGAACCCCACCACTAGGGAGGTAGAGGCAGGAGGATCAGAAGTTTGAGGTCATCCTTGGCTATATTTAAAGTCTGAGGCCAGACCTATCGTGCTAAATGGGTAGAAAACCCTTTTCTTCTGGTACTTTTTGCTCTTGTTGCTAAAATTTATTTAATGATCTTTTTGGAGACAAGAGTCTCGCTATATAGGCCAGCTAGCATCAAAACTGCAATCCTCCTGCCTCAGCTCCTGAGTGCTCCTATACTCCACTTGGAGCATAACAGTGGTTGCCTCTGTCACCCGTGCTCTCCTCCGAGGTGTCTTTCCACCTTCTCTCTCTTCTCTTTGGAATGGCCTGTTCTGGCATGATGAAATGAAGACAGAAGCGTTGTGGTTCTGTAGTCCTGGATGGGGCAATAGAGGTTTGCATTCGACAGGCATGTAGCTTGGCTTAGTCTCTTGCCTCTCGGAGAAAAAATATAATTCCACAGGCTTCGATACCTGAAAGACCTGAGACTGCAAGCAACATCTAATAGAATTCTCAGAGGTAGTGACTGCTATAGAACAGAGCCCTTCCCACGGAGGCAGGGGAGATGCAGAGCTCACCATTGCCTGCCTCCTTCTGGCTGACCTCACCTTCTTCCTTACTGAGCCTTTGAATTTTATCAGAGGAGATAATTCGATGAATGTGGCCAGAGTCAACTTCCTGGCTTTCAGAGTGGTCAAAGAAGCTACTAGGGAGGACCACAGGACTTGTCTTGTCTTTGAAACCCCGGGGGTAGGTTCACAGCTGATCAGACTGCCAAGTGCAAGGGCCCTTGCTTGGAAGGGAGAGGAGCGGGCGCAAACCAGGGAACCCATCCAGAATGGCAGCTTGGAAGGAAGTAGCTGGCTGCCTGTTCTGGAACCTCTTCGAGTGTTTCGCATGTTCTCTCTCATTAATCCTATTTAAAGCCCCGCCGCGGAGAGGGAACGTGCAGAGTCCTGTTTCAACTTGAGTAGTGAGGTTCCCTTAGCGGGCTCGGGGGTGGGGGAGGGGCGAGGAGCCTTGAGGGCCCCTGCTGCTGTCTGCTGTCAGTGACACCAGGAGAGAGGCTCCTTCAGGCCTGCTGTCCACTGGCCGGGCGACCGGCCCTGCTGTTTGCGGGGGGGGGGGGGGGGGGGGGGGCAGAAGGCGCTCGCTGAGAAGCCTGGCAGGCTGTCGGTGCTGCTAATGAGGGGGTGCTGGAGAGAGGTGACTGATTCTCCACTGAAGTGCAGGAGGGAGGCGGGGACAAAAGAGGGGGCTCTTGTGCAAGAGCTTGCCTGGGAAAGTCCCTCTCCCTCTGGGCGTGAGGAGGGCTCTAGCAAAATGGAAAAGCTAAAAAACAAAGCTGTCTTCCTTGAGGGTTCTCATGGAAGAGTCTCATCTGGGGAAAGGGAACCTTCCCTGCCTCCAACCGCATCTGTGGGGATCAGCCTGCTATTAATAATGCAGGACCAGCCATTTCCAGAGAAAGAACAGCAGGCCACGTTGACCTCTGTGTTATTATTTCTGAGAATCCAAAAAGGCATTCCCTGTTCTGACTATCTCCCCGTAATTGACAGTCAATGTTTGATTTCCTCTACAGGCCAGTCGGAACCAATGGGCAGTGCAGAGAGTGAGCAGCTTTGACTGCTAGGTGTGTGGCTGCATCTGAAGCAATGCCAGCGGATTGTCTGGAGAGAGTGCCCTCCCCCATTTATATATCTCATTGGATGGTCACCAGGACTAAATGAAGTGACCCAGAGTGCCTGGAATGCACATGGCCGCTGGATCTTATTTATTCAGACCTTTAATCCCAAACACCCTAGAGGCGGAAGCAGGCAGGCAGACCTCTTTGAGTTCAGCTAGCTTGGTCTACACAGCGAGGTCCAGGCCAGCCAGGGCTACACTGAGAAACAAAACAAAATCTCCAAGTTTCCCTTGGACGATTCTCCTTCTGTTGTTGTTTTGAAACAGGTTCTCACTATGTAGCCTGGCGGGTCTTGAACTTCTGTTGCATCTATCTGAGTCTCTTCAGTACTGGGATTATAGGACTGTGCTGCCACAATGGGCCTCCTGAAACTTTTTTAAGTTAGCATATGTTAATTATACATGATGATGGGTTCCATGCACATGATGTATTTTACCATAGGCACTGCAATTATCCTCTCTTGTTCCCTCCCACACCGGGTCCCCTTCATGTTCCTAGCTTTCTATTTTATTTTATTTTATTTTATTTTATTTTATTTTATTTTATTTTATTTTATTTTATTTTTGTGACCCATTGCACTTCATTAGAGTTTATTACAAGATTCAGGGGTGGGGGAGAGGGGACTGGAGAGATGGCTCAGTGGTTAAGAGCACTGGCTGCTCTTCCAGAGGACCTGGGTTCAATTCCTAGTATGCCCATGGCAGCTCACAATGTTTGTAACTCCAGTTCTAAAGGATCTGACACCTTCACATAGAGTATGTACAGGCAAAAACACCAGTGCACATAAATAAAGAAATCTTAAAAAAAATGATCCGGGGTGAGGGATTATTTGCAAGAATTTGGGACTTGTTGTAGAATATTATTTTGAGATGTGTTACATTTGTTTATGCTGTGGAACATTTGCTTTAATGATGCAAAACTGTGTTGCTTTCTTTTATGCTGCATTCGTTTAGCTCTGTGAAGCTGAGTTACTTCGCCTGTCTAAAACACTTGATGGTCTAGTAAAGAGCTGAATGGCCAGTATCGAGGCAGGAGAAAGGCTAGGTGGAGCTGGTAGTCAGAGAGAATAAATAGAAGGAGAAATCTGGGAAGAGAAGAAGGAGCAAAAAGAGGAGGAGGACATTGGGGCCAGCCACCCAGCTACACAGCCAGCCACAGAGTAAGAGTGAAAGAAAGTAAGATATACAGAAGTAAGAAAAGGAAAAAGCTCAGAGGCAAAAGGAAGAAGGGATAATTTAAAATTCAGAAAAGCTGGCAAGAAATAAGCCAAGCTAAGGCTGGGCATTCATGAGTAAGAATAAACCTCCGTGTGTGATTTATGTGGAAGCTGCGTGGCAGGCTCCCCAAAGAGCAAAGAGCCTAAAGGGCAAAAACAAAAAACAACAGGGAGTTTTACTGGGGAATTCTGATTATGTGTCTTCAAAGATGCTCCTATAGAGAGAGGTCTTAGAAATCCCTTCTTCCTAACAATTCTAGCAGGCAGTTGAGAGAAAGCTCCTGTGCCATGATCAGACAAACACCTTGGCAAAAGCAGAATCTTCTAGTGTTGTCTGATGACTCAGGAGCAAGTGTGATATGCCAGTAGGAAATGAAACTTGGAAACCCAGGACAAACACTAGCCAAGTGCCCTTTGGAAAGGTACTTGCTTTTTCTGTATCTTGATTTTTCCTCTCAATAAAACGGGGATAGTTAAATACATCTCTGCTCACATTTGACCTGCATGGGTGTGACAGGAGACTGAATGAAGCTAAGGGCTGCAAATGGAAGGTAGTTGAGTGTCTTGGGACTCTCAGGCTGTCCTTGACAAATGCTTGTTTGGCGGCGGCACTCTTGTGATCTTGACGCACAGCCAACTTCAGTATGATTTGCATTAAACTCCCACAATGCTGGGCACCATTCTCATTGCCTTGAAAGCAGTTGGGGAAAATATGCTATTTTAAGACTTAAAACTGAAAAAGAAAAAAAAAAAAAAGCAATGTGCATGAATTTAACTGGTTGTACTGAGGAGGAAGGAGAGACATTATATATTAACTTCTGGTCAACCGGTACTTGACATTATGTAGCAAGGGGAATTGACTCCACAAAAACAAGTTAACAGCCTTATTATCCCTGAGCAGGGAAGAATAGAGACACAAACTATCTCTAAGGTATCTCTGGGGCTTGAGACGTTTCAGACTGACAGAATAACGGCATGGCCATCAGGAGATGGATCCTTCCAGATTTCCTTCTTCACCTCAAGAGCAGAGCACTTTACAGGGCGTTTTGCACTTTCAAAATTCAGACAGTCTCTCTTTTGAGTCCCACACCCCTACTTCCCACTCCCATCACCACCCCCTTAGAGATGAGAAAACAGAGGAAAGAAATTTCACCAAATTGGTGAGAATAAGGCAGAAATCATGTGTCACACCCCCATGCCCTCCCCTCCCATGCTTCCCATTTTTGACACTCAAACTGAAACACACAGCGTCCTAGAAATCGATGTAGCATCATGTCATCCTGACCAATGTTTCACCAATGCAAGAATTCTCACCACATCAGACACAGCAGGTAGTTATCCAACTTGTCTGGAAGATTTATATTAACAAATAACTCACTGTTCTCTGAGACAAACTATTCTATTTTCATCATATCTAAATCCTGGGGAGTTCAGAGAAATGAAAATAAAGATCTTGCAGGGTCTGATAGTCTAAGGTTGTAATACCAGGTACCTGGGAGGCTAAGGTAAAAGGATTGCAAGTTCAAGGTCTGCCTGGGCAACTTAGCGAGATTCTATTTCAAAATGTATAAAAAGGGACAAGGTTGTGGCTCTTCGGTAGGGTACCTGCCTAGCATGTCTGAGACAAGGGAAGTATGGAAGGAGGGGGGGAGGGAGAGAGAAGAGAGAGAGAGAGAGAGAGAAGAGAGAGAGAGAGAGAGAGAGAGAGAGAGAGAGAGAGAGAGAGAGAGAGAGAGAGAGAATGGAGGAGACTAAAAGGGGGAATATCTTGAAACGTGTTTCTGTATATTCAGTCATTTATTAGTAAAGAGGCAGCAGAGCTTAGAAATAATGCAATTGGCGGTCCCATCTTAAAGGATGGGCTTACCAAGAACTGCTGGGTGAGCTCAAGGCTTTGCCAAGTGTTTCGTCTGCTTCTGTTCACTTGCACGACCCTGACACACCTTTTTGCAGATATCCCAGAGCCCCATTTCAGTCTACTTGAGGTTTCTCTTTCTCAGATTCCCATCCCAAATTTACAGTGTCGTCACTGTATGGTGTGGCTCCTCCACTTATTCACCAACTGCTCAGTGGTGTGCTAGGCGCTCCAAGCAGAGTGGTGAGTAAGGTGAATGTTTTTGTCCATGTCTTCATAGTCAGATATGCAGATACCAGACAAATAAAATAAGGTGTGGTGGACACTTGATCCAGGGGAAATGGTGACTTAAATGAGCTGCTGTAGAAGGTTCATGGTTACCTAGAAATGGTATTAGAGAAGGCACCGAATCTGTGTTCTTGTCACTAGGTACCCTTCATGCTTGGGTCCTAGATCATGCCAGGTTTTCATGTGTGTTTGTGAGTTTCTTTGTTTTGAGACAGGGTTCCAACTTGAGATTCTGGCTGACTTAGAATCCACTATGTAGGTCAGGTTGGCCTACAGCTGGCATTGATCCTCCTGCCTCTGCTTCCAAAGGGTTGGGATTCCACGCATGTCCCCCACATCCTGTCTTCATGCTGAGTTATTAAGATCTGTGGGGTAGTTACTTTTTGTATTGCTGTGATAAAATGCCTGACTAAGGTTGTTGCAGGAAGGAAATAATTGATTTTGGCTCATGGTTTTAGGCGCTACACTCTATCAAGGTGGTGAAGTCATTGTGTCTGAATGTCACAGCATCCTTGATATAAGTTCAGTAGACCAGAAAATAGAGAGAGGATCAGAAGCAAGGTGATAGTGAGCAGGCTCTAAATCCCCTTCCCCCACAATTCAGGGATGTAATTCCAATAGGCCCCACCTCCCCAAGGCTTCAAAACCACACAAAACAATGTTACCAGATGGAGCTCAAGTGTTCAAACACGGGAACCTGGCTTCTGGTACCCTGAGGTCAGCTAAATTATTTGATACACAGTCAGACCTGCTTCATGTTTTTGAATGGAAATGAAGTAATTCAGAACTTGATCAGATTCTATTTTTACCCTTTTTGGCTTTGGCCCAAAATTCTGGTCTCTGACAATCTCTTCCTGAGGCTCTTTGTTTTGCTTTATTATTTCCTTTGTTTGTTTGTTTGTTTTCATTTCTGTAACAAAGTTACATTTGCAAGAGCTAGGAACACAGTGGGGTTATCTCAGTTCCTAGTAGTTTATTCATAAGGACAAGAAAAACTTCGTTGTGGGATCTCAGAGAAGGAACTGTTATTTGTGAACGAGGAGGTGACCAGAGCAGCTGCAAAATGGAGAATGACCCTGGGGACCCATCTGCTACTGAGATCTTCCCCTCTTCTTCTCTTTCGTTTTCCTGCTGACTTACTTCTTCTGCCTGTATAGTCTCCCCCACCTCCCAACCCCACCCCATGGCTCCTTCCTAATGTCTTTTCTTTGTGGTTTTGTACCTCTGCAGTGTGCTGTCAGCTGCATTTGCTCATTTTAAAAGCACAGAAGAAACGATTAAAGTCAGTCACCGCTGCCCAGAACCTTGCACCTGCACAGCCCTACCTGTTTAGATTAGACACTGCCCCTGATCTAATCAGCTACGGATGAGACCGTGATCTCGGGTTAAAAGAAGCATAGTCACCAAATGCCTAAGGAACTCTCGTAGGATGGGTGTGAGTGGGCAGACTCTGAAAGCACCTGACTCCACAACTAGCTCTTTGCTTGTATACTGGGCAGTAATTCCCTGAGCCACTTGTATTAGGTTTCCTGGGCTTCATCCCTTTATGTCTCCATTTTGGACTTGGCATCTCACCTTTCTCTTCTTGTGGGTGCTGGAAGCAAGAATCACAGTCCCTGACACTCGTCACTTGAGCCGGTGGAGATTTACTCCCTTTAATCTCACTGATGCATGTTGAAACAGGAACACCCTGAGCACCAACAAAGAAACTCTCCAGACTTGTAGTGGAATTGGCAGTCATTTATTTGCCTGCCATGTACCCTCTCTTCTTGTTTCTAAAGCTATTCTTTGATGGCCAACCAAGAAGGGATACTCAGAGGGTTGTCCTCTGAGAGGGTGGAAGTGTACGCATCAATGATCCCTGTGGTCAGACATTCAGACTGGTACTGGCTTTCATATTCTGAGCTTAGCTAGAGTCATTATAATAAGCTTTGAGATCAGGAGCGCAGATTAGGAACTCTAAGTATGAAATTAAAACACAGTATTAGCCTTTATCCACAGGGGATATGTTCCAAGATCTCCAGTGGATGACTGAAGCTATAAACATGTATATTGTATAATTTTTATAATTTTTCCCTATAAACATATACCTATGATAAAGTTTAATTTATACACAGAAAGAGATTGACAATAACTAATGATTAAATAGAGCAATTATTATAATAAAAGTTGTGTTACTTTAGTCTCCCCATGCCCCTAAGACAGGGTATCATATGGCCATAAGAAAGGGTCTCACATGGCCCAGGCTGGCTTTGAACTCAACATGGAACCTTGAACTTTTGATCTTCCTGCCTCCATTCCACAAGTACTGGGATTATAGGATTATGTACACCACCAAGCTTGCTTTTATTATGTACTGGGGATTGGACCCAGGACAAGCACCCAGAGCAAACACTATCAACTGAGCTACATTCCCAGTCCCAATGTTTTCTCATATTTTACTCTTTTTCTTGTGAGAAGTTGAAATCGTGTAATGTCTCTCTTATATAACGGGAGTACAGATGTTATAATACTGTGTTGAGGTTGATACACAGAGTTGCTGAAACACAACTACTGTGATATCCCAGCAGTCTGTCTGATAACCAAGACGGCTATCAAATAACTAGCAGGAAGGTAGCACATATATCTCAGATATGCTTATATACTATACACAAGAGATGTTTTACGTTTTGGTCAAGATGGAATGAGAGGACGTGAAATTTCATCTTGGTACTCAGAGTGCAATTTGAAAATTATGAATTATTTATTTCTGGAATTTTTTGTTTAATTTAATTTTGGACTATAGTTGGCGGTGGGTAATGGAAACTACTGAAAACAAAAATCGGTAAGGGAGGAACTACTGTATTATACAAGGATAGAAATGCTGTCAGAGGGCCAGCAAAATGGTCTAATGGGTGAAAGTGCTCCTTAGGACCCACATGGTGGAAGGAGAGAACTGACTCCTACAAGTTGTCTTCTGACCTCCACTTGTGTGATATAGCACATGCAAACACACGACAAATAAATACACATAACAAACATTATTTTGAAAGGAAAAGGCTGAATGACCAATGTTTTATATCTATCCAGAGATTTTCTTTTAAAAAAATGTATTTGTGATTATTTTGAATTTTTTTAAGATAAGGGTTCGTGGAATCCAAACTGGCTTTGAACTCACTGTGTAGCTGAGGTTGTCACTGAACTCTTGATCCTCCTGCCTCTGTCTTTCAAGGGCTGAGATGAGTGGTTGATCTGTGGAACCCAGATCAGCTATTCAGTGATTTTCAAAGTAATGGAAAATTTTCACAAATGCAGAGTCTCAGGCAGGAGCCTCAAACTGGGGACCTGTCAATCTGTGTTTTAGCAAGCATTCTATGTGGTCTTGATGTATATTCAGTTGGGCAATTGCTACTTCTCGATCTGAGAAATCCTTTGAAAAGTCACTAACCATAATAAAGGGCAACATAAATGTGCATTCTAGACATAATAGCAATGACACAATTTTGTGTGTGCATCAATATATATATATTAAAAATATCATGTATGTATATGTACTTACATAATGATATGTGTATTAGGGTTCTCTAGAGTAACAGGACTTAAAGAATAAATCTCTCTCTCTCTCTCTGTGTATATATATGTATATATATATATATATATATACATATATATACACAGAGAGAGAGAGAGAGAGATAGATTTATTAGAATGGCTTACAGGTTGTAGCCCAGATAATTCAATCCAATCCAGGCTGCTGCTACCTAATTGGCACTGTACTGTATCTTCAAAAGGCCATTACCTCTTTCTATCTGGCCCATGGCTTCAGGATGATGGGTAACATGGTAAGTGATCATGGGCCCATGGTCAAGCTTTGATGGATATGAAATGAGTTTATTGGTCAGAAGCAATGCTGTGTAGAATGCCATGGAGGTGGATAAGGCATTCTGTAAGTCCACTGATGGTACTTTCGGCAGAAGCATTATGTGAAGGAAAGACATGATCAGAATATGTATCTATTCCAGTAAGGACAAAGCATTATTCTTCCTGTGGAGGAATGATGCATATCTGCTATTCAGTGTCGGTCTCTGCTGTTGGCAGATCCAGCATCCAGCAGCAGTTGTAGCCAAGTCAGCCCTGATGAGCAGAAGTCCGTGTTTTCAAGCCCATGCATGGCTTTCTTTGTCATCATGGCCCCATCGGATAATGACAGGAATAGCTGGGCAAAGAGAGTTACTGTCCACAAAGTGGGTCATCCTCTCTACTTGATTATTGAATTCCTCCTCAGCTGAAATCACCTTTTGATGAACATTTACATAGGACACTAGTATCTTCACATCCTCCCATTTGGAGAGATCTATCCACAAGCTTCCTAAGGTGTCTTTCTCATGAATTTTCCAATCATGCTCTTCCAAGTCCCTGACCATGCAGCCGAGCTGAGGGGACCTGCAAAGTGTCCAGGCAGGGAAGCAAACTGTGAAGAGGTGAGAATGAAAACTCGGTTCTGATTGACTTCATCAACCTGGATCAGACTTGGAGAGTATGATGCCAGGTAGTTTATTTCCAACAAATTCAAACACAGTATTGTAGCAGGAATCTTTTTTTTTTTTTTTTTTTTTTTTTCGGTTTTTCGAGACAGGGTTTCTTTGTGTAGCTTTGCATCTTTCCTGGATCTCGCTCCGTAGACCAGGCTGGCCTCGAACTCACAGAGATCCGCCTGGCTCTGCCTCCCAAGTGCTGGGATTAAAGGCGTGCGCTACCACCGCCTGGCTGTAGCAGGAACCTTAAAGGTACTTTCTAATAAAATCAAACCTGAGGCCAGTTATTGGGGTGAATGCTGGAAGAACAGAGAGACAGAACATGCCACAGCTACCTCACCTTGCCAGGTCCTCATCTGATCCTGTTTCCTCAGACTGGAAGCCTCTGAGTCCTCATCCAGAATGAATCTCAGCTGAACTGCTGCTCCAAAGCCTGAAACCTTAACCAGCTAAAAGCTTCTAGTTTCTGGTCTTCACGTCTTATATATCTTTCTGTTTTTGCCATCATTCCCTGGGATTAAAGGCTCACTTCTTGGGATTAAAGGGATTAAAGGTGTGTGTCACCATGTCTGGCCTTGAACTCACAGAGATCCAAAGGAATTTCTACCTCTGGAATGCTAGGATTAAAGGTGTGAGTACCACCATTTTCTAGCCTTTGTATCTAGTGGCTGTTCTGTCTCTGACCCCGGATAAGTTTATTAGGGTGCACAATATTTTGGGGAACACAATACCACCACACAGTATAACTTGGAAAAAAAGATTTTCTGGTGTAATATAATCCCTGTGTACAAGAAAATATAATTACATTGGAACTCAACTCGGGGCACATATCATTTCTTCCAGGAAGCTGGGTTTTAGAGATAGGCTGCCTGTGCTTGCTTAAGGGCATAAGGAAGGGTCTGGGCTTGACTCATACAGATAGTGGAGAGGTCACTTGAGCTAATAGCCACCTCGAATACTGTTTTGGGAATTTGGGAGACCCTCTGGCTATACAGATAATTTAAGAGTCATTTAGACTATTAGGTATCTCTGGTCCTGGTTGTGGGAGCTTGGGGATCCCCTGGCTGTAAGGGTCATTTAGATTACTAGTCATCTTTGGTCCTAGTTGTATGAGCTTGATATGGCCTGGTCCAGCAGATAACACAGATGCTAGGCTGCTAATTGCTTCCAGTTTCCAGCTTTCTGGGTGGAAGAGCAGGTTTCTTTTACACCTTTCCCATTGGAGAGACAATCCTGTGTGCTTACCATTCCTGGTTTCTCAGGAAGTCTGTAGGTGCAAGGTCCTTCATGCTGTACTCCCAATGCCAATCCACTGACTACAGTTCGTGAATCAGTGACCAATATCACATCTGGCCACTTCTTCTAAACAAAATGTATGACCATTTGTGCTGCCCAAAGTTCTGCCCACTATGAAGGTTTTCCTTCATCAGGGTCTTTCAGGGTTGTGCCCCAAAGGGATTGTAATGTCGCAGCTGTCCACTTCTGGGTGGTGCCTGCAAAGCCATCTGTAAACCAGGCCCTAGTCTTCTCTTCCTCAGTCAGCTGATCATAGGACACACTCCACAGGCTATAGGTGCAAGCTTTGCAGCAGATAACATTGTAACAGGAGTAGAAAACATAGGCACCTAAGCAACTCCTTCATGTAACCTGCTCCGGCCCAATCACGTATACACCACTTCCATTTGATAATAGACTGCTGCTATGCATGTCCTATTTTAAGATTTGGTGGGTAAGATAAAACCCAGCTTCTGATGGGCAGCTCAGGTTGCATGGTAACTTGGCCCACTGTCAAATGTTCAGCTTCCACTAAGGCCAAATAGCAGGACAAGAGCTGTCTTTCAAAGGGAGAATAGTTGTATGTAGATGATGGTAGAGGGAATAGTTGTATGTAGATTTGGAATAGAGGTCTTATACCAAAATCCCACAGGTCTCTTCTGTTAGTCATCTACAGAGGCCTGCCAAGGGCTTCAAACAGTATTCCTTCAATTACTATTGGGTCTGCTGGATCATATGGTAGATGATCCATGTGGTAGATGATCATGTGGTAGAGCAGTCTGCACAGGAGATTGGACCTGTTGAAGAACTTTCTCCTGTTGCAGACATCACACAAAGCTAGCATCTTTCTGACTCACTTAGTATATGGGCCAGAGTAACACATCCAAGTGAGGATGTTTGGTCTCCAGAATACAAATAGGCCCACTGAAAGTTGTGCTTCTTCCTCGGCGGTGGGAGGGGTCAGGTGCAATAACTTCTCCTTCACCTTATAAAGGCTATCTCTGCATGCCACACACCACTGAACTCCTAAGAATTCCATTGAGATACAAGGCCCTTGAATTTTTGTTGGATTAATTTCCCATCCCCTAATGCCCATGAGTTCTACTCAGTTGGCTCAATGAGCAAAATGGTGTCAACATAGTACACCAATGTGGTATTTTCTGAGACAGACCATCAAGATCCCTTCTAACTACAATAGGGCTGACAAGTTAATATATCCTTGAGGTAAAACTGTAAAGGTATACTGCTGGCCTTGCCAATGGAAAGAAAATTGCTTGTGATAGTCCTTATGGACAGGTACCTAGAAAAGGGCATTTGCTAGATCAGTAGCTGCATACATGTCCCAGGCGATGTTCTAATCTGCTCAAGTAAGGACACCACATCTGGTACAGAGCTGCAACTGGAGCTACTACTTGATTGAGTTTTTGATAGTCAACTGTCATTCTCCGTAATCCATCTGCCCTCTGGCACTGGCCAGATAGGAGAGCCAAAGGGAGCCGTGATGGGAACCTCCACTCCTGCGTCTTCCAAGCCCTTTATGGTGGCACTAATTTCTGCAATTTCTCCAGGGATGTGAAACTCTTTTTGATTCATCATTTTCTTTGGTAGAAGCGACTCTCAAGACTTCCATTTAGCTTTTTGAACCATAATAACACTCACTCCACAAGTCAGTGAACAAATGTGAGAATTCTTCAAACTTCTAAATATATCCATCCCAGTTATAGATTCTGGAACTGGAGAAATAACCACAAAAGAAGTTTGGGCACCCATTGGACCATTCTTGTGGTCTCCCAGAATCAGCATTGACTCAGAACTAGTATCCAATAGACTCCAGAAAGTCTGATTGCCTCCTGTCTCCCTGTGATGGTTTGAAAGAAAATGGCCCTCAAAAGGAATGGCACTATTGGAGGTGTGGCCTGGTTGAAGTAGGTGTTGCCTTGTTGGAGGAAGTGTATCACTGTGGAGGTGGGCTTTGAGGTCTCTTTTGCTCATGCTTTGGTCAATGTGACACTAAGACCATTTCCTGTTGCCCGTAAGATATAGGACTCTCAGCTGCTTCTCCATCACCAGGTCTGCTTGTGTGCAGCCATGTCCCACCATGATGACAATGGACTGAGCCTCTGAACTGCAGGCCACCCCAATTAAATGTTTTTCCTTTTCAGAGTTACTGTTATCATGGCATCTCTTCACAGCAATAGAAACCCTAAGGAACCTCCAGTGTACTGTTACCTTGTGAAAAAGCCTAGAGGTCCCTTTGGAGGACTGTAGACAGGCTAACAGTAAAAGTTTTAGATATTTTATCAAGGTCTTTCCTCAGAGGAACCTGGCCACCTCTTCACTCAAGGGATTCTGGGTCTGCAAACTGACTCAAGTCTGGAAATTGATTCATAAGCTGAGATTCCCCTTTGTCACGATTCAATGTAATCTTTCTTTCATTTGTTTGAGAATTTTTCCACTTACACACATCAAACAAAAATTCAGTAGGCTTCTTATCTATTTTGTGCCTGGAAACACCATGATTGATTAGTCAGTACCAAAGGCCCATATGAGTAGTCATTCTACCATAAAATCACTTTACCTGTGCTGACCATTATAGGTCAGGCCATTATGGACATTGCTTTGTCTATGCTTCCCATTACAATAATGGGAAGGTACTTCAGGGCTGCCACCTGGCCCCTGCTAACTCAGGGCCCAATTAAACCCATTGCTTTTATCCATCTAACTGAGCAACAGCATCTCCAACCCTAAGGATGGTACAAGGAAAAGGTAGACAACAAAGCTCTTCAAACGTGCTGGTGCCCTCTCACCATTTTGCATCTTATAGGAGGATTACTGAAGGGCAGTTTTCTGGGCCTTCCCACTGTGAAGGATTAAAACTGTAAAACACAGTGTACCCACTCTAGCATTCCAATTTCCCTGAGCCTTAAAATCCCTTCATCAACATTAAGTCAAGGGATACCAGGCATCAACAACTCCTTTAGTAGGCCATCTTTTGACAAGTGTTTCAGCCAACCATTCAAACAAACTTCTGAAACCTTTTAAAACTATGAGCTTCCATATTAAACCTAGACTCTGCACTCAGAGGGCCCATATCAATAACTTGAACCTGTTCCAGTTTTACATTCCTCCTGCCATTATCCCACACCCTTAAAATCTGTTCCCATACATATTCCCCAGACTTCTGCTTGAATGAATTAGCAAATTCATTAAGCTCTTTAGTAGTGTAGTGTACCTCCTCATGGACTACACTTTCTACCTTCCCTCTAGGGGCCTTCCTTGCCTTGAGTTCAGTTATAGGTCTAGAGATAACCTTTCGTTGGCCTTGAGGGACATCAGTATTGTCTTGCTTGGCATTTTCTTCAGAGAAAGTCACTGCTGGTTTATCAGACAATAAAGGATTATGGAAAAGGCAATATTTCGGGGAAATGGGATGTGAGAACATCTTTTGATGCAGGTGGGGAGACTACTTCCTCAGGTGAGACAATCCCTTAAGAATCTGAGGGGTCAAAGTTCTCAGCTTCACATCCTCATCCCAAGTTACAGGATCCCACTCTTTATCAATGAATTCCCTTAACGTTAACAGCCAATACTCTTCAGCCAGCTTTATAATGAAAGCTTCAGTTTGACTTCCCAAAATTCGAGCTCTGTGACTGGTGGAGAGAGATTCTCTTCCAGGGCAAACTCAAACCTTTAGACTGTTTGTTTGCATCTGGAATCAGTCATTTTTATCACAAAGTTAATTGTCCTTTCCTTTATTCTGAGATGCTGGAAGTTGGTTAATTTTATCACAGAGCACTTTCTTTTCCTTTGTCAATTTATGCACAAATGCTAGGAACAACTGATCACCATAGTAATTTTCCATATTTTCCCACAAATTGTCAAAAGTTCTATATACAGAGGACCAAATCCGTTGCCCCTCACAACTAGTGAATCAGGATAACAAAATGTATTTGTCTCCTTAAGTTTGTAAAATAGTTCAGACTATGCACTTCCAGTAAGCTTCTCTGAGCTCTTAGGAAACTCTTCAGTAACTGGAGAGGCTTCAGTAGCTATGGTTGTTGGCGAAAGGAAAGCCTATTCCAGATGCGTAAAAGATTCATCCAAATACTTCTGTTCCTCTAGAGTCTAGAGTTTAGAATCTAGAACCAAAATCTATATTAGTCAAGGTTCTCTAGAGTAACAGAACTTATAGAATAAATCTCTCTATATATGCCGAAGGGATATTTATTAGAATGACTTATAGGCTATGGTCCAGCTGATTAAACAATGGCTGTGCATAAACAGAAGGTTCTAGAATCCAGCAGTTGTTCATTCCACAAGGCTGGATGTCTTTTTTTTTTGTTTGTTTGTTTGTTTGTTTGTTTGAGACAGGGTTTCTCTGTGTAGCTTTGAGCCTTTCCTGGAACTCGCTTTGGAGACCAGGCTGGCCTTGAACTCACAGAGATCCGCCTGCCTCTGCCTGCCGAGTGCTGGGATTAAAGGCATGCGCCACCACCGCCCGGCCGAGGCTGGATGTCTTATTCGGTTTTCAGTATACACCAGAATCCCAAAGAAGTAGGCTCTAATGCCAATGAAGGAACGAACTTGCTAGTAAGGCAAGAGCAAGCAGGCAGAGTGAAGTTTCCTTCCATGTCCTTTTTAGGCTTCCGGCAGAGGGCACGGCCCAGATCATAGGTGTGCCTTCCCACCTCAAAACATCTGGACTAAAGGTGTATGTCTTCCCTCCTCAGGTCTGGATTAGAAATGGATCTTCCCATTTCAAATTGAGCAACAATTCCTCACAGGTGTGCCTCTCCATTTGTAGTTTTAGTCAATTCCAGATATAGTCAAGTTAACAACCAAGAAAATCAGTTTTATGTTAATATAAATTTCCTGTATGCATGTATCTGTATAAGCACTTGAACAAGCCTTGGGAACTACCATGCAATTTGAATACAGGGGGATTGTTGTTGCTGTTGTTTTGTAGGCTTAAACAGTGCCTTTTGTTTCATCTGCTCTCAGAACCAATGGATCAATAACACAAAGACACAACGAGAGAGTACCAAATAAAAATTGTAAATCAAAGCACTACCTTTTTTTCATAGGGCTTCTCTGTGTTGTTAAGGTGCCTGTCTTGGATCTCGCTCTGTAGACCAGGCTGGCCTTGAACTCACAGAGATCCGCCTGGCTCTGCCTCCCAAGTGCTGGGATTAAAGGCGTGTGACACCACTGCCCGGCAGCCCTATCTTTTTTAACGTGATTTTGTATTGATTCTTTGGCAATTCACATCATGCACCCCAATCCCACCGATTCTCCAGGCAATTCTCCCTCCATATCCATTCCTCACCTTGTCGTGTTCTCATCAAAGGAAAACTTAAAAAGAAATAATAAAAATAAGAGATAATAAAAATAAATTATACAAATAAGAATATTAAAACAAACAAAAACAAAACAAGAAACCACAAACAAAAAGCAAACAAACAAACAAAAAACCCCACTTTGCTCCTCCATCTTTCCCACCTCTCCATTGCCTCTTCATTTGTCTTAGTGCATTGGGAACTACAACTGTCCAAACAGCTCTACTTGCAAACATTCATTGTGTAGTGCGTTGTTGGTCAGGTTTAAGGCCTCTGGTATACCGTCAACATACTGGACCCTCACCCAAACTCTTCTCTGGTATCCTGCTGTCGCCCCGAGTCATGGAGATCCTGCCGCTATGGTTCCACAGGACCAGTCCCTTCACATGCTCTAGAAGGTCATAGATGGGGTAGATGTTGGTTAGGGTGACCCAACTCAAAGCCCTGG
This sequence comes from Peromyscus maniculatus bairdii, assembly GCF_049852395.1. Taxonomy (NCBI): domain Eukaryota; kingdom Metazoa; phylum Chordata; class Mammalia; order Rodentia; family Cricetidae; genus Peromyscus; species Peromyscus maniculatus. The sequence continues at coordinate 5,744,445 of NC_134868.1, read as the reverse complement.
CTGTGGGTCTGGTTGGTAGATGAGTTGGTCAGTCTGGGCCTCTGGGACCACGCCCCTTAGGGAAGGGGCAGAGCTAGCTCTCCCACACCCATGGTGATGGGTGGGACCAGCTATGCCAGGGACATGTCAGTTCTCTGGTAGTGGGGAGCAGCTCTTCCTGGGTCTGTGAGAGGCAGGGCCAGCTCAGCATGGCCTTCTTACTTAATCACATGGTTCAACACATGGCTCAAATGGGCCTCTGTGGTAACACGTGCAATGAACATCATCACAGACCCCAAATGCAGCAGGACCACTGACCTAGACATGACCATTAGCAGCAGCTTGGGCCCAGATGTCACCATGGCCCCAGGTGGCAGTGCAGGCCTCCCAGATTGGCATGGGCCCAGCAGTAGTGTGGTACCCAGACTCCGACATGGCCCCAGGTGGTAGCCCAGACCCTGGGAAGTCGCATGGCCCTCGATGGTAACAGGAGCCACAGACATCAGCACAGATCCTGGCTGCAGTAGGGCCATGGACCCAGACATAGCCTCTGGCCACAGCTAGGGCCCAGACATTACTATGGCCCTGGGTGGCAGTGCAGACCACCTCAATCTGTATGGCCCTGGAGGCGGCATGACCCTTGGGCACCAACATGGTCTCAGTAAAGCAGCATCTATATTATTTACAAACAGAATTCTGCTTAAGTCAGTGGGTAAATTTTCCAAGAGCAGCCCCACCTGTGAGGAAATAAAGAGGTGAGAGTACCAAACTTCTCGTGGAGAGAAGAGTCAAGAACAAGCACACAGCATTCCTCCAATAGCAACCCGGAGATGCTTGATCTTTGTGCGGAGGGCCGGTGGAGGATTTGGACCTGAGCTCTGTTTCCAGCAACTATAGTGAGCAGCTCAGCTCACAACCACATGCAATTTAGCTCCAGGGGATTCAACACCCTCTTTTGGTTTCCTTGGGCACCTGCCTCACATGGGCAAACTCACATATATACATAATTTTTAAAAGTGTTTCTAAAGATAATTCCCATAATAAAATTCTCTTGCTTTGATTAAAGTTCAAGGAAACGACAATCAGAAACTCACGCTCTTCAATTTTTTTCTTCTTCCCAGAGTTAGGCAAGAGTCTGGTGGGCAGGTGCAGTGAGGAATTTCAGTGTTTCATTGAAGGTGAGCCTCATCCATGACCTGGGCTTCTGCTCTATGGAGTAAACAGTTCTGGGCCAGAGAGAAAGCTGTCATAGCCTTTAGTCGCAGAAAATTTTTTTTCTTTTCATTTCTTCTTCTCTTGACCCTAGCATCCCCTCTCTCTACTCCTCCCAGTCCTCCCAATGCCCAGATCCACTCACCGCTCTTCTGCTTCCCTTCAGAAAAGAACAGGCCTCCCGGGACTCTCAACCAAACAAGGCAATAAGACGCAATAAGAAAAGATGCAATAAGGCTAGGCACAAACCCTCATGTTAAGGCTGGGTAAGGCAACCCAGTGGGCAGAAAGGGGTGCCAAGAACAGGCAAAAGAAGAAGAGACACCCCCACTCCCACCGTTAGTCTTACAAGCACAGCTTGTGTGTAGAGGACCTAGCACAGACCCACGCATGATCCATGATTACCGCTTCAGTCTCTGTGAGCCCCTACGAGCCCAGCTTAGTTGATTCTGTGGGCCATGTTCTCCTGGTGTCCCCCTCTTCTATGGGGTTCCCCAAGCTCCTCCTAATGTCTGGCTGTGGGTCTCTGCATCTGCTCTCATCAGCTGCTGGGGGAATCCTCTCTGATGATGATTGGACTAGGCCTCAATCTATGAGTATAGCAGAATCTTTTTTTTTTTTTTTTTTTTTTTTGGTCACTCATGGCTGGTTCTACTCTCAGTTTCTGGGCCTTCAAGCCTCTGATTCATGGGGTCCAGGCAGTATCAGACACTGAATCCCTCTCACGGCTTGGCTTTAAGTTAGACCACTCACTGGTTGGCCACTCCCACAAGTTCTGAGCCACCACTGCCCTAGTACATATGGCAGGCAGGAAAGGTTGTGAACCAAAGGTTTTGTGGCTGGTTTGGTGTCCCATTCCCACCACTGGCAGCCTTGCCTGGTTACAGAAGATGGCTGGCTCAGCCTCCATTATCCTCCATTACTAGGAGTTCTCACTAGGGTCATCCTCATAGGTTTTAGGAAGTTTCCATTGCACTAGGTTTCCACATGGCCGCCTAAATGCCTTTATTTGCCAGTCATTTCACCCTGTACTCATTCTCTCTATCCTTCTCTCCCCACCTGATCCTCAATTGAGAATTCTGTTTCTACCCGTACCTCATTTTTAATTGGATTATTTGGAGTATTGATATTTAGTTTCTTGAGTTCTTTATATATTTTGTCTATTAGCCTTCTGATGGATGTGGAGTTGGTGAAAATCTTTTCCCATTCTGTAGGCTACCATTTTGTCCCATTGACTGTCCTTTGCCTTACAGATGAATTTCAGTTTAATGAGGTCCCATTTATTGATTGTCAATCTTAGTACTGGCACTGTATGTATTCTGTTTGTCTCCTGTGCTGGTGCATTCAAGGCTATTCCCTACTTTCTATGTGATCAGGTCCAGTGTATCTGGTTTTATGTTGAGGTCTTTGATCTATTTGGACTTGAGTTTTGTGTAGGGTAATAGATATGGATCAATTTGCATTTTTCTATGTGCTGACATTCAGTTAGAACAGCACCATTTGCTGAAGATGCTTTCTTTTCTCCATTATGTATTTCTGGCTTCTTTATAACAAAACATTAGGTGTCCATAGGTATGTGGATTTGTGTCTGGGTCTTCGAATCAATTCCATTCATCTACCTGTCTGTTTTTATGTCAATACCATGGGGTTTTTTAATTACTATAGCTCTGTAGTACAGTGTGAAATCAGGTATGGTGATACCTCTGGAAGTTCTTCTATTGTAAGGAGTGTTATAGCTATTGTGGGTTTTTTGTTTTTTCCATATGAAATTGAGTATTGCTTTTGGTAGGATGGCCATTTTTAATGTTAATCCTGCCAATCCAAGAGCATGGGAAATCTTTCCATCTTCTGATAACTTCAGTTTCTTCAATGACTTGGGTTTTTTGTCATACAAGTCTTTTACTTTCTTGGTTACAGTTGCCCCAGGATATTTTATATTATTTGAGGTTATTATGAAGGGTGTTGTTTCCCTCATTTCTTTCTCAGTCCATTTGTCATTTGTGTATAGGAGGGCTGTTGATCTTGTATCCAGCCACTTCACTGAAGGTGTTTATCAACTGTTCCCTTGTAGAAATTTTGAGTGGCCTATGTAGACTATCCTATCATCTGCAAATAAAGATATTTTGACATCTTCCTTTCCAATCTGTGTCTCTTTGATCCACTTAAGCCATCTTATTGCTCTAAATAGAACTTCAGGTACTATATTGAATAAATATGGAGAGACTTGACAGCTTTGTCATATTCCTGGTTTTAGTGGAACTGATTTGAGTTTTTCTCCATTTAATTTGATTTTGGCTTTAGGCTTGCTATAGATTGCCTTTAGTATGTTTAGGTATGTCCCTTGTATCCCTAATTTCTCTAAGACTTTTATCATGAAGGGGTGTTGAATTTTGTCAAAAGCTTTTAGGCATCTAGTTAGATGATCATGTGGGGCTTTTTTCTTTTGGTTTGTTTATGTGGTGGATTACACTGATTTTTGTTTGTTGAACCATCCCTGCATCTCTAAGATGAAGCCTACTTGATCATGGTAGATGATCCTTTTGATATGTTCTTGAATTCAGTTTGCAAGTATTTTGTTGAGTATTTTTGTATCTGTGTTCATAAGGGAATTATTCTGTAATTTTCTCTGTTGAATCTTTGTATGGTTTGGGTATCAGGTTTATTATGGCCTCATAAAATGAATATGGCAATGTTCTTTCTGTTTCTACCTTGTGGAATAATTTCAAATTATTGGTGTAAACTCTTCTTTGAAAATAAAACCATCTGGCCCTGGGCTTCTTTTGGTTGGGAAAATTTTAATAACTGCTTCTATTTCCTTAGAGCTTATGGGTCTATTTGCATGGTTTATTTGGTCTTGATTTAACTTTGGTAAGCAGTATCTATCCAGAAAATCATCCATTTCTTTTAGATTTTCCAATTTTGTCCAGTACAGGTTTTTAAAGTATGACCTAATGATTGTTTACATTTCATCAGTGTCTGTTGTTATGTCCCCCTTTTCATTTCTGATTTAGTTAGTTTGGATATTCCCTCTCTGCCCTTTAGTTAATTTGGATATGAGTTTGTCTATCTTGTTGATTTTCTCAAAGAACCAACTCTTTGTTTCACTGATTCTTTGTATTATTCTCTTTGTTTCTATTTTATTGATTTCAGCCCTCAGTTTGATTATTTCCTGCCATCTACTTCTTTTGCATGAGCTTGGCACTAAGTGCTACAAGTTTTCCTCTTAGCACCACTTTCATTGTGTCCCATAAGTCTGTGTATGTTGTATATTCATTTTCATTGACTACTAGGAAGTCTTTAATTTCTTTATTTCTATCTTGACCCAGCAGTCACTCAGTAGAGAGTTGTTCAGTTCCCATGGGTTTGTAGACTTTCTGTTTCTGTTGCTGTTGAAATCAGCTTTAAATTGTGGTGGTCTGATAGGATGTAGGGGGTTGTTTCAATTTTCTTGTATTTGTTGAGACTTGAATTGTGACTGAATATGTGGTCAATTTTTGAGAAAGTTATGTGGGGTGCTGAGAAGGTATATTCTTTCCTGTTTGGATGAAACATCTTGTAGATATCTTTTAGGTCCATTTGGTTTATAACTTCTGTTAGCTCCAGTATTTCTCTGCTTAGTTTTTTTGTTTGGATGACCTGTCCATTGGTGTGAGTGAGATATTGAAGTCTCCCACTATCAATGTATGAAGGTCGATGTGTGATTTAAGCTTTAGTAATGTATCTTTTATGAAATGTGCATGCCCTTGAGTTCAGAGCACAGATGTTAAGAATTGAAACATCATTTTGGTGGATTTTTCCTTTGATGAATATGAAATGTCCTTCCCCATCTTTTTTGATTAATTTTGGTTGGAAGTCTACTTTGTTAGATATTAGAACAGCTATACCACCCATGCTTCTTGGGTCCATTTGCTTGGAAAATCTTTCTGCAACCCTTTACTCTGAGGTAATGTCTATCCTTGATGTTGGGGTGTGTTACTTGTATGCAGTAGAAGGATGGATTCTGTTTTCACATCCATTCTGTTAGTCTGTGTCTTCTTATTGGGGAATTGAGTCCATTGATATTGAGAGATATCAACGGCCAATAACTGTTAATTCCTGTTATTTTGTCATTGTTTTTGGTTGTGGTGATGTGTGTGTGTGTGTGTGTGTGTGTGTGCACCTGCACGCGCGTGCGCCTCCCTTCTGTTGGTTTTGCTGATGTGAGAGTATTTATTTCCTGTGTTTTCTTGGGTGGAGTTTTCCTTCTAGTAACTTCTGTAGTGCTGAATTTGTAGAAAGGTATTGTTTAAATTTAACTTTATCATGGAATATCTTGTTTTCTTCATTTATGATGAGTGAACGTTTTACTGGGTATAGTAGTCTGGGCTGGCTCTGTGGTCTCTTAAAGTTTGCAGCACATCTGTCCAGGCCCTTCTGGCCTTTAGAGTCTCCATTGGGAAGCCAGGTGTAACTAATAGGTCTACTTTTATGTTACTTGCTCTCTTTCCCTTGAAGCTTTTAATATTTTTCCTTTGTTCTATATCTTTAGTCTTTTGAATATCATGTGGCAAGGGAAATTTCTTTTCTGGTCTTCTATATGCTTCTTACAATGTGTGTGTGTGTGTGAGAGAGAGAGAGAGGCGGGGGGTGCATTCTTTGTGTAGCTCTGACTGTCCTGGACTGACTCTGTAGACCTGTCTGCTCTTGAACTCATAGAAATCCACCTGCCTCTGTCTCCCAAGTGTTGGGATTAAAGGCATGTGCCACTAACTCCTGGCTTTGTGTCTTTATAGGCATCTCCTTCTTTAGGTTAGGAAATTTTTCTTGCATGATTTTGTTGAAAATATCTTCTGAACTGGGCCATGGTGGCACATGCCTTTAATCTCAGCACTAGGGAGGCAGAGGCAGGCAGATATCTGAGTTTGAGGCCAGCCTGGTCTATGCAGAGAGTTCCAGGACAGCCAGGGTTACACAGGAAACCCTGTATCAAAAACAACAATAAACCAAAAAGAAGAAAGAGAGAGAGAGGGGGAGAGAGAGAGAGAGAGAGAGAGAGAGAGAGAGAGAGAGAGAGAGAGGAGAGGAGAGGAGAGGAGAAAATGAAATAAATGTGGGTCTTGGAGCTGGGATTCTTCTTCTTCTATTCCTATTATTCTTGGGTTTGGTCTTTTCATAATATCCCAGATTTTCTGGATGCTTTGTTTCAGGAATATTTTATATTTAACATTTTCTTTCACCAATGTATCTATTTCTTCTATCGAATCTTCTACACCTGAGAGTCTCTCTTCCATCGCTTGTATTCTGTTGGTGGTGTATAAAATCAGCTGAGTCAACCTCTTTGAGCCTTTTATCTCTATTAATACTGAGTAGCTAGAGATCATTGCATCTCCCGGGAACAGAGGATGGATGCTGGTGGTGAGACAATGTACCTGAGGAGTTTGCCAGCTGAGTAGTCTTCAGTTGGGAGTAGCTGTTCTTATTCTTCCTCCAACTGGGGAGAAAGCCCAGTCAGTCTAGGTAGTAGGGTATGGGGGTACCTTGATGTGCTGAGTTCCCAGTTTCTTGTCTTTTCTTCAGGGCATGATCTTTGGGTGGATTTTTAACCCCTTCCTTCCTTCTTTAAGGAATCCATTCCTCTGGGTGCTGTGTCAGGAAAGTCAGCTTCCTCTCCATTGCACAAGCATGAACTGTAGAAACTGGAGCCTCCTGAGTCTGACACTGGGGAGTAGGTTTGTTCCTAGGGTGAAGCCATCTGATTGGCAACAGAAATGGCTGCACAATATAGTTTCAATTCTTCCACCCTACTTCTTTCTGAGAATTAACGTTTGGATAGGACACCCATACATTCCACACAAATAATTCAAATCTGGAAAAGGTCACTCCATTCTAGGGTCATTTTAAAATTCATTAAAATGCCACCATAGCAGCTTACATCTATCATCCCAGCACTTGTGTGGCTGAGGCAGGAGAGTAGCCATTAATTTGAAACTGGAATAGGCTACATAGTGAACTTCAGACCAGCCTGGGCTCCTTATCTCCAAAATCCTAAAAAAAAAAAAAAATTCTGAAAAAACTAAACCAAAAACCTCCTTAATACATACATGCCTGGAAGCTCTTCGGTCATAATTACTTTCTAGTAATCTCCATCCCTGTCCCACACACTCATACAGATGAAGGAAACCCAGCAGCTTTATTTAAGGACACCAGGGCATAAGACCCTCGGCAAGTGCCTGAGAGCTGGTCAAGAGCAGTTAGTGTTTCCTCAGATTGCTCTCAGCATACACAGGGCCCGGGCAGCGCTTGGCCAGTGTTTCTGGACTGGGGAGTCAACATGGGATTCCTCCCTTCCTGTGCCTTCCCTCAGAGCCCAGCTGAGTCCAGAAGGAAAGGGAAATGAAATAAACAACTCTGACTCCACAGCCCACCAGGGTCACTGCATTCACAGAGCCACTTCTGAGTCACAGTTGACCCTTTGGTGCCATTGGCCCAGGCCCAGGCTCTGGAAGTGTAAATAAAGGCAGGCGAGGGCAGAGGACTAGTCTCCGGGTAACATTCTGTCCAAACTCACAGCTTCATTTTTGAAAACATCTATTTACTTTGTGTACACACACACACACACACACACACACACACACACACACACACACACACACACGCACACACCCATACAGAAGTCAGAGGACAACTTGGGGTCTCAGTTCTCTCTTTCCACCATGTGGGCCCCGGGATCGATCTCAGACCCTCAGGCTTGGCAGCAAGCACCTTTGCCCATGGAGCCATCTCTCCTGCCCAAACCCGGGGCTTTCAGCAGCAGACCTCCAGTCAGTGGGGACTTCATAGACCCAGTCTGGCATGTGAGCCCGCCTTCAGTGTCACATTGAATCCCTATAAAGTCCCTGCCAGGGAGGGGTTTTGACAAGATAAAGCAGCCCTTGGTGAGTCTCCTAAGTGGTCCTCCTGAGCACTTTCAGGCAGGTCTTTCTGCTGCAGCGGGAGGCATGTGTTTCTCTAGCCAAATAAAGGGACCGGGAAAAGGCAGCAAATGTCACCCCATTCATTGTCTAAGGCATGCAACTCAAAACTGGAGTTTCAGTTTTTGCCCACAGGCATTTGTTGGAACAGGGCATTTCAAGAGCTCAGTTTAAACCCTTCCTGCCCACCTTTTGGTTCTTCTGAGAACCAGAATCAAAGTTTGTTTTTTTTTTTTTTAGTTCCCAGTTCATTCCCTTTTCAATCCACTGAGCTGTTTCCTCCTCCTTGCATTAGCTCTACAAGTCCAGAAGATGGACTGCTAGCTGGTTTCTCTGCCGGGTGGGGAGGAGACGGCCAGGAAGCTCAAAGTTTAAACTCAGCTCACTGTTGTGCAGCTTTTTTGGGCGGGACCGTCACAAAGGAATACAGATTAAACCGTCTCTATTAACAGTGAACTCTATTCCTAAGACTTGGCAAATGGCTCAGAAATGTAGTGTTTTGTTGATCTGGTTACTGCCAGTTTTCTATAGTGAATAATCCCACACAGTAAATGACTCTTCTGGTCCATACCTATGTAATACTTTATAATGAAGTAAAATGACATGTACGTTTGTGTTTGCACCTCAGGATGCGCATTCATTGGTGGCTAGGCTTTCATGATTATTCTCCTTTCTTTTGTATTGATCTCAACTTTGTAACTTGACCACGACCTTCTTCAGTGCTGGAACTTGCCCTGTAGAACATGGTGATTTTATTTACCTGTGTATTTATTTTTACTTCCCGGTGGTCAAATGCTGAAATGTGTCCCAGTGAAAGTGTTATTTGGTGTCCCCTAGCCTTCTTGCTGAGGTTCGAATGTAAATATCCCTATAGGTTTATGTGTTTGAAGAGGTTGCTCCCAGCTGGTGGCTCTGTTGGAGAAGGCTGTAGAACCTTCAGGAAGCCGAGCCCGACTGGAGAAAATGAGTCACTGAGTGTCGATGGGGACAGTGGGACTTGAGGTTTTGGATATAGTCTGTGCCTGCTTTCTGCTCATCCCTCTCTGCTTCTTTCCTGTAGATTCAACGTTACCAGATGATTCTGCCACCATGCCTTCTCTGCCATGATGGACTGGACCCTCACACTGTCAGTGAAAAATCAATCTTTCCTTCCTTAAGTTGCTTCTGTATGGGTGTTTTATCACAGCAATGAGAAAAGTAACTAATACACAGATACCTTAACAAAAACAACAGCTCACCACGCATGGCCACCTTAAAATATGCCATAAAATAAGCACAGTATGGTGGGTGCATAACTGTGATTCCAGTGCTCAGAAAGTACAGACAGGAGGATCACGAGTTCAAGGCCACACTGGGTTGTGTATTAAAACCTCGTCTAAAACACAAGACAGAACAAACACAGACTTTCAATTAAGCATTAGCAGAAAAAAAGGAGATCGTCCTGGCTGGGTCGGCCAGGTGCTTTTCATCAGAAATTTAGGGTTCCACCCTAAACGTATGGTGAATTAGTTTTAAAAACAAAATTCCAAGAGCTTCTGCAGCATCAGCCTTCAGGTCTGTCCTCACATCTCTTGTTCAGACTGTTAATATTTTTTACCTGTGTGGTGCTAGGGATTGGACTAAGGCCTTAGATATGGTAGACAACCACTCTACCACTGAGCTACATCAACAGCCCTAAATTTTTATTTTTAAAAACAATTTGCTTTTATTATGTGTATATGTGTTTACAATCGCCCGTGGGGTCCTGAAGGTGCCAGATCTCCTGAAGCTGGAGGTTCAGGTGGTTGTGAGCTGCCCCATGTGGGTGCTGAGAACTAAAGTCCTCTGCAAGAGCAGCATACTCTTAACTACGGAGCCATCTCTCCAGCCCTGAAATCTTTTGTAATAATTGCACATCGTCCAGGGATACAGTGTGATATTTTGACACGTTTACAACAGGAATTGATCAATTGATCAATAATTAGTATCCTCATCTCTTCTTCATGAGGGCATGGGGTAAGAGTAAGGGGCATGGACCCTTGATGGTCAGCCTGATGCACTGAGCCAGACTGACCACACACAGACCTATTCTCTGTGATAGCTAAAACTAGTTTTATTGCCATCATCCTCTGAGACCCTTACAGAGAAGGGAATTAAAAGGATTTGTCTCCAACAGTTTGCATTAACTGGAAATGAGAAGTCAGGGAGAAGGACTTGGATTAAGCAGAACAAAAGAATGACAACAACAAAGGTCCATTAAACTTTGCACTGTATCATTTTATCCCCCTTCCACCCAACGAGGCCCAATTTGGCTTCCTCTGTTTGCTTTTGACTATTTAGAATAAAGTTGCCTGTCAGATCTCCTGTCTCACTCTTGTGTGTTCTGGGACACAGGTGTGTGCCACCATTTCAGGATTACTGGAAAATCTTCAAAAAACAAATATTTTAAAGATAATTCTGAGGATATTTTAGCTAAGAAAAATTCTCCAGCTGGAAGGGAATGGCAACAAAAGTAGTTCTGAATTGTCTCCCTCCCATTTTGTGCTCCTCTTCCTCCTCCTACACCTTCCTGTCATATAAAATGTCCCAAGGAACATATTTCATGTTATCCTTGATTACTTTTTATTTTTAGAAAGCAATTCCTTACATTTTATCTACTTTTTCCTCTGGGGGAAAAAAGGAAGAGGTAGAAGTCATGGTGCTTGTAGGCGTCAGTGAGATCTGAAGGACCTATAAAAGCATTTTCAATGCTGACACATGACACGCTTATTGTTTGGCTCGATGTTAGTTTTCTTAGTTAGGGTTTCTATTGCTGTGAAGAGACACTATGACCACAGCAACTCTTACAAATGAAAATATTTAATTGGGACTGGCTTACAGTTTCAGGGGTTTAGTCCAGTATCATCATGGTGAGAAGCATGGCAATGTGCAGGAAGACATGGTGCTGGAAAGGGGCTGAGAGTTCTATGTCTTGATCTGCAGGCACCAGGAAGTAAACTGTGTCCCGCACTGGGTGAAGCTTAGCATATGGGACCTCAAAGCCTGCCCCAATAGTGACATACTTCCTCTAACAAGGTCACACCTACTCCAACAAGGCCACACCTCCTAATAGTGCCACTCCCTATAGGCCAAGCATTCAAGCTCACGAGTCTATCTGGCTATACCTATTCAAGCCACCACATTCTACTCCCTGGGCCCCATAGGCTTGGAGTCATACCATAGTGTAGAAATGCATTCAGTCCAAATTTGAAGTCTCCATAGTCTATAACAGTCTCTGTTTAAAAGTTCTGAGACTCATGCAGTCTCTTAATTGTAATCCCCTGTAAAATCAAAATAAAAAAACAGATCACACACTTCCAATGCATAATGGCACAGGTTATATATTACCACTCCAAAACATAGGGAAGGAAGGAAAATGAGGAAATACTGGGCTAAAGCAAGACCAAAAATCAGCTGGGCAAACTCCAAACTCTTCATCTCCATGTCTGATGTTAAAACACTCATCATATCTCCAACTCCTTTCAATTTTGTTGACTGCAACATACTTCTTTCACTTGGGCTGGTTCCACTCCCTGTTGGCAGCTTTCCTTAGCAGGTACAACATTTAATTGGGGCTGGCTTACAGTTTCAGAGATTTAGTCTATTATCACCATGGCAGGAAGCAGGCAGACATAGTGCTGGAGAAGGAACTGAGAGTTCTACATGTGGATCCACAGGCAGTAGGAAGTAAACTGTGTCCCACACTGGGCATAGCTTGAGCATATGAGACATCAAATCCCACCCCCAACAGTGATCTTGTTGGTCTTCCTCCAACAAGGCCATACCTCCTAAGAGTGCCACTCCCTGTAGGCCAAGTATTCAATTACATGATTCTATGTATGGGGCCATACTTATTCAAATTGCCACATTAGTTTAAGCATTTATTGTCCTTTTGCTATTCTTGGACTTTAAAGTGTTAAGAATTTTGTGTTTTATGCTGGGTGGTGGTGGCACAGGTCTTTAATCCCAGCACTTGGGAGGCAGTGTAGGTGGATCTCTGTGAGTTTGAGGCCAGCCTGGTCTACAGAACGAATTTCAGGACTCTCTCTCTCTCTCTCTCTCTCTCTCTCTCTATATATATATATATATATATATATATATATATGTATATGTATATGTATATATATACATACACACACACACACACACACACACACAAAGAGTTTTTATCTTTGTAATTTTTCTGGTTGGGCAATGTGTTCCAGGAATCAAACTCAGGTTATCAGGCTTGCTTGCAAGCCGCTTTCTCCACAGAGCCACCAGAGTCCCTGACCCAGACTATAGAATTTGATGGCATCATTCCCATGGATTGTTTCCTTGATAGTATTGTGTTACATACACAAGATTGTACAAGATGCTTGTACAGGAAAAAGTATTTTCCGACACGACCAGCTGTTGGCAGATCGGCAGTCTGGAGGACATGTACTACATTCAGAATGTGGTACAGAACACATTCAGCAAAGGAGTCAAAGCCAATGTTAGAAACGGTAATGCCTGAGATACCAGTGAGACTAAATCTGATCGGAGATGCTTCCTGATAGCCTTGGAGCCCCGTTTTGAAGGATTTAAGAATTTGGAAGGATGGACAACTATAGCAGCAATGCCCAAGGCACAACTGTGGCAGTATGTTGCTGATGCAGTGGTGAGATGAACTTTTATTATTTGGACTATTAAGAAAAATAAGGGGAGCCGGGCAGTGGTGGTGCACACCTTTAATCCCAGCACTCAGAAAGCAGAGGCAGGCAGATCTCTGTGAGTATGAAGCCAGCCTGGTCTACAGAGTGAGTTCCAGGATAGCCAAAGCTAAGGTGACATAGAGAAACCCTGTCTTGAAAAACAAACAAACAAAAAAAAGAGGGGTGGAATTTGGTTTAAGCATACAAAAACACTGAAGGTAGATGCACATTTACCTGTCACATCTGTAACTAATTATGAACTTGAATCTGAACAGGTTTCCAAGCAAATGTGGAGGTATTCTCCTTCCAAGAAGAATGGAAGGCCCCAGTCCCTGCAGGGAGGCTTAGCTCTTTCCTGACATTTGTCTTGCTGACTCATCATCTCTGCAGGTCCTGTGGTGTTCAAGGGCTCTCAATGTGAACAGCCATCAGTCTCCCATCTGCTCTTTCTGTCTGTCAGGCGCTGCCCAGCCGAGGCCCCCCTGGCCCTGTGCACCTGCTTTACAGGCTCTGCCATCTGCTTTTAGGAAAAGACCTTGGCTGTGACTTTGTGACTTGAGGCCACCTCAACCTGTGAGTTAAGACATGCGTGCGAGCGATGCATGGTCTGGGATGCGGTGAAAGCTGCTCAGAGTTTAGGTGTCCTGTGTGTTAGTCACTGTTCTGACCGTGTAACAAATACCTGAGGAAAAAAACGAGGAGAGGAGGCTTATTCGTTTATACCCTTTCCTGCTAGACTGGCTAGTCAGAGAGCCCTTGGCATCCCCCTGTCTCTGCATACCATTCCCTGCCTCCCCACCACTTAGTGCTGGGTTTATAGACACTCACTGCTTTACATTGGTCCTGGGGAGCTGAATCCAGGTGGGCCCTTAGTCTTACAGAATGTGGTGGTTGAATAAGAAAGGCCCCATAGGCTCATATATTGAATGTTTAGTCACCAGAGAATGGAACTCTGATAGGATTAGAAGGATTAGGATGTGTGGCCTTGTTGGGAGAGGTGTGTCACTGGGGGTAGGTTCTGAGGTTTCAAAAGCTCAATCCTGATCCAGACTGTCTTCCTGGGGGTCAGAATGTAGAGTGCTCACCTACTACTCCAGGACCATGTCTTCCTGCATGTCATCCCCACCATGATGATAATGGGTTAGCCTCTGAAACTGTAAGCAAATGCCCGATCAGATGTTTTCTTTTTTTTCTTTTTTTTTTTGTGGTTTTTCGAGCCAGGGTTTCTCTGCGTAGCTTTGCGCCTTTCCTGGAGCTCACTTGGTAGCCCAGGCTGGCCTCAAACTCGCAGAGATCCGCCTGGCTCTGCCTCCCGAGTGCTGGGATTAAAGGCATGCGCCACCACCGCCCGGCGAGATGTTTTCTTTTATAAGAGCTGCCTTTGCTTGGTCATGGTGTCCTAGCGACAGAACAGTGACTTTACCTATGCCACTTCTGTCATGAATTATTGAGCAGGGGGACCCCCGAAGGTATCCCGCACACGCAGGGAAACATTCTAAGCAGATGCAGCAGCAGCGGGCTGGGCAGATGCACACCATGTGGGCATGGCGGCAGCAGTGGCGGCCAGTGATGCACACCCCAGACACTGCATCCACGTGGAGAGCTTATTAAAATAGAGAGATGAAGAGAAAGATAGGAAAGAGAGAGACAGAGAGAAAGAGAAAGAGAAAGAGAAGAAGAAGAAGGAGAAGGAGAAGGAGAAGGAGAAGGAGAAGGAGAAGGAGAAGGAGAAGGAGGAGAAGGAGAAGGAGAAGGAGAAGAGAGAAGAGAGAGAGAGAGGAGAGAGAGAGAGAGAGAGAGAGAGAGAGAGAGAGAGAGAGAGAGGAGAATGCACCTCATGGGAGGAAAAGCAGAAGAGAGAGGGAGGAAGGGGAGGAGTTTTTCCTTAGAATGAGGCTTTTATGTCAGGACACAGGGTGGCGCCCAGGGGTGGGGTTTCAAGGGGCGGGTCAGAATATCAACAACTTCACTTCATGGATTTATAAAATGAATGACCGTGGAGGAGACTGGGGAGAAAGAAGAGTGGGAGGAGGGGGAAGAAGAAGAGGGATGGCTTCCTGCTCTGAGTCTGCCATAGTGCGCCAGCTGTGACCATCATGGCATCCCTATCTCAGAGCTCTGGGCCTCTGTCATTGTTAATAAAAAATGTTCCCAGCTGCGTCCAACCTTTTGACATTTAGACGAGATATTGTCATCTATGAAGTTCATTCTGGAAAGCCATACAGTCATGTTATAACAACAACAAATCACACACACACACACACACACCAAAAACCTTTCATACTGTTTTGCAGAAATTGGTGACTTTGAGTTGGACTGCATTCCTAGCTATCTTTAGCTTTGTGTGGCCTGTGGGCTATGGATTGAACATGCCTCAACCAAAGGAGCCACAGGACATTATGGTTTGAATGCAAAAACCCTCCACAGACTCCCATGTTTGGGAAGGTGTGGAGCACTTGGCTCCTAGCTGATGGCACTATTTTGGGAAGGTGTGGCGCCTTTGGGACTGTGGCCTCACTGCCAGAAGCAGACCGTTGGATTCAGGTCATTGAGGTATGTTGGACTCCGGTACAGTCAAGGGGACTCTGCTTCCTGATCCTCCAAGATTTTACAAGCTACCTTGCAAGCTGCTGACGTTCCAGACGGAACCGCTCCAGTTACCGCAATGTCCCAGCCATGGTGGTACCTTTAAATCATACGCCCAGACAAACCTCTCCTCTTTTAGGTTGCGACTGTCCTGGATATTTTGTCACAGCAATGAGGAAAGTGACTAATTCAAAGATCTACACTTGGCTCTAGAATTTTGTGGTACAGTGACGTTGTTACCCGCACAACTACAGGGTCATTTTTTGCTGTGTGTCCCTCTGTCCAGGAAGTGGTCTGGAGGCAACTCCCTGGTGTCTGCTCTTCTCCTCCCGTTTTCAATTCTTTCTCATCACTGGGCTGTCTGCCTACAAAGGGGGCTGCATAACTGGTAACCAGAAACACCCCCTATGCCCCCACACCCCCAATGCATTAGGCAATTGCGCGCGCGCGCGCGCACACACACACACACACACACACACACACACACACACACCGGGCATGTTGTAGGAAATCCGCCTGGCTTGGCGCTTGCTCTCCAGCTCAGGCAGGTGGGGAAGGGCAGGGAAATCACCAGTTATTTTTAATGTCGGGGCTTTGCTGAGAGCTTGGCAGAATTTCCTCGCAGGTTGGAGGCCCCCGGAGGCCCCGGGGCACTGCCTGCCTAATTCCCAGAGTTCAGGCACAGATGGCCCCCATCAGCCCTTAAGTGGGGGGAGGGGTCGTCACTCCAGTGAGTCTTTGGAGGGATCTCCAGGGGCCTGGCCCAGCTGGCCATCTCCTGCCTGAAACTGTGTAGTGTAGAGGGAGGGAGGGAAGGAGGGTGGGAAACAGCAGATGGGCCTCAAGGTGCAAATTTAGTTCCAATCTCAGTTGATTTGGGCAGGGGGAGGAGAGACACCTCTTTATTAGCAGTGTTTGTTTGGGCATTAACCTGGTTGAGGGGGTGGGGGGCTTGGAGAGCACTCAGAATTAATGCTGGGGTGGGCCAGCTCAGTCTGCTGCTGAGCTTTTTGTCGGGGGTAGGGGTCGAAAAGAATCCTTGGCGGGACACCACCTGCCTTGAGTAAAGAAGGCCTGTTTGGAAGAGATGTCCTTGGAACAGGAAGCCAAGGTCCCCAGAGCAAATGAAGTCAGAACTTCCCCAGATGCAAGGTGTTCCGCTCCAAGTCTTCCAAGTCTGCAGGGGGGCTCTCGGCAGCAAACAGCCCGCGTGTCCCCCGGTGGCTCTTTGGCTAGGATGGCTTCTGCAGCTGCTCTCCTCAGCTTGCTGCTGGCAGGCTTAGCTTCCCGCACAGCCTTTCCCACTGAACAAGCGTGCTTGCGACAGGAAACGGGAACCAAGACAGTAAAGGTCACCGATGCAGTTCTCAGGCTACTGTGGAGCCTCAAAACACCACCACATCAGTGGGAAAGACGGACACTCCTTGAGCGCAAGGGCCGGGAACTTAGGCCTGTTAGACCATCCCGAAAATCTCATTTCCAGGGCTAGGGCAGGTCAAGGGCAAGGTTAGGAGGAGGCGGCAGGGCTAAGGAGAGGGGAAACACATTCCTGCCTTTGGTTTGTTAGGTCCAAAAGTTAGAAACAGGATAAATGGCTACTAACAATGGCGCCTGTGAGCACTCCAAACGAAGGCTGGCCTCTAGGCTCTCTCAGCATCTCAAGGACCTGTTACAGAGTCCTTGCTGTCCTTCTGCCCCCCCCCCCTCAGCTCTTCTCACCCCACCCCTACCCTGAACTTCTCCAGCTCAAGGGCTCCCCTCCCCCAGCTTCTCATTCCTGTGTGATGCTGCCCGTGCACGTCCTCTCTTGGATGCCCCTCATTTGGCCTCTTTCTTCTTTGCTCTCTCTCTTCTCCTCCTCTCTCCCTCTCTCTCCTCTCATGGCTCAGTTCAGTCCACTATGCTGTCTCTCTGCTCTGGACTTTTCCAGATGCCTCTGGCTGTACTAAGATAAAAATCTTATCTATGACAAAATTCTCCTCAACCACACCTTGGAGCAGTCACGTCCTCATTGTACAAATCAGGTGCCCAAACCCCCACTTTATAGAGCCGAGAGGCCTGCTTACCCCAGTCACTTCCTGATCTCCCCAGGCCAAGCTGCTCAAATCTCATGCAGCCTAAATTTCTTGAAGGAAATAGGAGGAATATTGCCCAGCTCCTTGAGGGTCTATCTGAGGTTACATCAGGTAAAACTGACACTGTGTTGTGTGACACAGCTCTTTTCTTTTTAATCTTAATAATAATTTTTTATTATTTAAAACAATTTAAGTATTTAAATATATTTAATCATATTCCTCCCCTTCCTTAAATCCTTCTAAATCCTTTCCCTACCCACTCATCTTTAAGATCTTTTATCAAAAACAAACAAAAACCTAATACAACAACAATCCCATACACACAAACCAAGAAAACAAAATAAAACCATACCTAAAATGAAAAACACTAAACAAAACAAAACAAAATCTATCAAACTGTAACCAAATAAAAGCACACACACGCCAGGCAGTGGTGGCGCACACCTTTAATCCCAGCACTCGGGAGGCAGAGCCAGGCGGATCTCTGTGAGTTCGAGGCCAGCCTGGGCTACTAAGTGAGTTCCAGGAAAAGGTGCAAAGCTATACAGAGAAACCCTGTCTCGAAAAACCAAAAAAAAAAAAAAAAAAAAAAGCACACACACACACACAAAAACCCTGTGGAGTCCACTGTATATTGATCAACTACATATACGCAGGGGACCTGGTGTAGATCCTATGTATGCAGATCCAGCACACAAACAAGCAGGCCCTATGCATGCTGCCTCAGTCTCTGTGAGTTCATATGAGCCTCGCTCATGCTGATTTAGAGGGCCTTGTTCTCCAGGGGTCCTCCATCCCCTCTGGCTCGTACACTCTTTCTACCTGGGCTTTCTTGGGCTTCCCCGAGCTCCGAGGGGAGCGATTTGATGGAGACAGCTAGGCTGAGTGTTCCAAGGTCTCCCACTCTGCGTAATATCTGCCTGTGAGTCTCCCTATTTGTTCCCATCTGCTGCAAGGGGAAGCTTCTCTGATAATGATTGAACAAGACATTGATCTATGAGTACAGCCGCATATCGTTAGAAGTCACTACATTTTTTTTTCTTTTAGACCAGTATTCTTTGATTTTCCCTTAGGTCCCTGGGCTATGTACTATCATGCTGTTAGCCACCGAAGCAGTGTTGGGTGTGGGTTCTGTATTACGGAGTGAGCCTCAACTTACATACATATTGGTTTGTGCCGCCACCATTGCCCTAGCACATCTTCCAGGCAGTACCCCGCTTGTTTCCGGCTTGGTGTTTCCATACCAAGGCGGTGAAGGCTCTATGGCGGCACCAGCTTGGCATTTCTGTGTTCATCGAGTTGTGTCTGTGTTGTCTTTCAGCAGCGATGTCGTCGTAGATGATGCGGTTTTTACCGTCAGGCTGCTTGCTGCTCAGCGGGAAAGATCTGGTCAGAAAAACTTCTGTTTTCCACAGAGTTCCTCAGGCTGAGGCGGCCAGGCTAGTCCTGGGCAAAGCTGCAGCTACAGTGGAACTCCAGCCTGAAGAATCCTGAAAGAGAAGAAATGCATCTCCATTTCTCAAGTGCCATCTCTCCCAGATTCAGTAGGCCTGGGAATTATGGGAGAAGTGTCCTCACTCAGCCTCAGACCCGGGGGATTTCAAAGGAAATCGTTTCAAGGGGTGTTTCTTTCTTTCTTTCTTTCTCTTTCTTTCTTTCTTTCTTTCTTTCTTTCTTTCTTTCTTTCTTTCTTTCTTTCTTTCTTTCTTTCTTTCTTTCTTTCTTCCTTCCTTCCTTCCTTCCTTCCTTCCTTCCTTCCTTCCTTCCTTCCTTCCTTCCTTCCCTCCCTCCCTCCCTCCCACCCTCCCTCCCTCCCTCCCTCCCTCCCTCTTTCCCTTCCTTCCTCCCTCCCTCCCTCCCTCTCTCCCTCCCTCCCTCCATTCTTTCTTCCTTCCTTCCTTCCTTCCTTCCTTCCTTCCTTCCTTCCTTTCTTTCTTTCTTTCTTTCTTTCTTTCTTTCTTTCTTTCTTTCTTTCTTTCTTTTCTTTCTCTAGTCTTAACACAGGAAACACTTTGGAAGACAGTGTTTCCCCTGAGATGAATTTTCAGAAGTGCATAGATGCTGTTGTGGCCATTAAAGAAGAATTAATTTAAAGTAGACTCCAGGGTAGCTTTGGGTGTGGGGAGTTTTCTTGTGTTTATATTTGGTTTTGGTGCAGAAGTTGGGCCTGGGGCCTGCTTTTATCACTCACCTCCCTCTGCCCCGTGGGTGTGAAAAGTTTCTTTAAATGCAGACTCACTCAGGTGGTCTGGCTGGGTTATTTGTTGACTCTAAAAGGTGGGAGGGGACCACAATAAAGGCAGGGGGGCGGTAGGAGTGGAGGAGGAGGTCCTTTGTGGAGATAATGTGTGATGCAGTTGATAGGTTTTGTTCTTTTATTAGTTTGTTTTGTGGAGTGCTGTGTTGCTAAAATTCCTTCCTTGGGGAGACATAAAGTCTATCCCTCCTCCCAAGGTCCCCAAAGCAGGATTTTTGAGAATCAATGAATTTATTGGGCTTCCTACAGAGCCTAGGCATGGTTTAGGGGTGTGTTTGCGCTCTCCCTCCATCAACAGCATCTGAAAAGCCTTACCCAGCAGGGGCGAGGGCTTCCTCTGTAGTCCAAAGGTGGAGCCACCCCTTCCAGTCTGCCCCGGCCTCTAGTGCTTCCCCCAGGCCAGGTGCTATGGAGTAGCTGGATCCTTGGGCAAGCATCCTGTGCCTCTGTTCAAGGTTTAAACCATCACCCAGCCCCACTAGGATGATCTTCTGCAAGGGGCACAGATGAGTTCCCCAAGATGGTAGTTTGCTTGGCTCGGAGGAGGACAGTCAGTCACAACAGCATGCTATCTATGCACACACTGTGAGGAGGACCATCACTCACAACAGCATGCTATCTATGCACACACTGTGAGGAGGACCATCACTCACAACAGCATGCTATCTATGCACACACTGTGAGGAGGACAGTCAGTCACAACAGCATGCTGTCTATGCACACACTGTGAGGAGGACCATCACTCACAACAGCATGCTATCTATGCACACACTGTGAGGAGGACAGTCACTCACAACAGCATGCTATCTATGCACACACTGGGAGGAGGACAGTCACTCACAACAGCATGCTATCTATGCACACACTGTGAGGAGGACAGTCACTCACAACAGCATGCTATCTATGCACACACTGTGAGGAGGACCATCACTCACAACAGCATGCTATCTATACACACACTGTGAGGAGGACCATCACTCACAACAGCATGCTATCTATGCACACACTGTGAGGAGGACAGTCACTCACAACAGCATGCTATCTATGCACACACTGTGAGGAGGACAGTCACTCACAACAGCATGCTATCTATGCACACACTGGGAGGAGGACAGTCAGTCACAACAGCATGCTATCTATGCACACACTGGGAGGAGGACCGTCACTCATAACAGCATGCTATCTATGCACACACTGTGAGGAGGACAGTCACTCACAACAGCATGCTATCTATGCACACACTGTGAGGAGGACGGAGGACCGTCACTCACAGCAGCATGCTATCTATGCACACACTGTGAGGAGGACCATCACTCACAACAGCATGCTATCTATGCACACACTGTGAGGAGGACCATCACTCACAACAGCATGCTATCTATGCACACACTGTGAGGAGGACCATCACTCACAACAGCATGCTATCTATGCACACACTGTGAGGAGGACCATCACTCACAACAGCATGCTATCTATGCACACACTGGGAGGAGGACAGTCACTCTGAACAGCATGCTATCTATGCACACACTGTGAGGAGGACCGTCACTCACAGCAGCATGCACACGTTTTCTGACTGAGCTGTAGCATCAGTGCTCCTTTAATACTTTTTATTTTGACGCAGGGCTTCATTAAGTTGCCCAGGTTGGCCTTGGCCTCCCTCCACAGCCTCTGATCTTGTGCCTCAGCCCCTGAGTAGCTGAGATGACAGCTATGCCACTAGGCTTCACTTTGTTTCTAAACAGGGTCTTATTTTTAAGCCCAGGATGTTCTAGAACCCACTATGAAGCCTAGGCTGACTTTGAACCTGTTCTTTCCTGCTGTCTCAGCCTCCCAAGCGCTGGGATCACACATATGCACCACACCATCAACAAGATGTATTTGAGTGGAGAGAGGGCATCAGGGTAAGAGCGGGAATGAGGTGGGTGGGTGGTGGAAGTGAAGGAGAGACTTGGGAAGAACTTGGGCTCAGCCAAAGCTGCCCTCAAAATTTGGTTATGCTTTGACTTGTCCTTGTATGACAAGCATACCTTAACACTTTAGCCTTCTAAGTTCATGATGAAATATTCCTTTAAAGCCACCTTGAGTTTGAGGTTATGTACATTTTTCTGGGGAGGGGGGGTACAATCCCTGTTTTCTCAAATGCTGGGTGCATGCTGTAACACCAAGCCCCAAGCCCCAGCCCCGTTGTAAGACCTCGAATTGAGCTGGATAAGAGAAAGCTGGGAAGCATTTCCTTGAGTTTTTCCTCCCTTTGGTCAGAGTGGTGGATCTAAACTTAGAAGATTTAATTAAGAAGAAAAACAATCCACTATGTTGGGTTTTTCTCTAGGAAGCAGGGATGGCGGTGTGGGGGTGGGGGATTGCTTAGTTTCCACTGGTCGTTCCTAGAAGGAGGTACTTAGGATTGTCTGTTACATGGTTGTAGTTCAAGGCCCAGATTCACCACCTTTCCGGCTGTTAGGAGCTCACCATATTGCAGGTGCTCAGATGTCCTCAGAGCATCATTTTCCTCTGGTCCTAGAACTGCTGTGCACATCCAGAATGGAGATTGGGCTAATAAGATGTAGTTTCACGAGTGAAATGATTGCAAAGATAACGTCTGACTCTTCTTGTCCACTTCACCTCTCTCCCTGGTTGCCACTAGACAGGTATTGCAGGCTGGTGTTTTTCTCCTTCTGCCCATATAGTCACCCGGGGCCACCACAGGCTCAGTTTCTGTGTCATGAAGAGATTTCTAGTCTCTTTTTCAGCAATACTGAGACCAGGATGTTTGGGGCAGATCTTTTCATTTTGTGGTCCTCAACACTGCAATCCTTGCCAATCCCACACGAGCAATCTGTACTGTGCGAGGTGACGCCCAAATCCTGAGCCCTCTCTTCTCTGTGCTCATTTTAAACCTGAGTTTAATTTAGAAAAGACAAAGTCATGCCTCTAACTTCAGCTCCTAGTAACCTGGGGGAGCCCTGCTGGGAGAGTGTTTGCAGTCGAACAGAGTGTACTTAAAGCTCTAGTTCTCCAGCCTCCAAATATCAAAGAGTTAGGTAGATAAAGACGCTTAAAGAGGAGCGTGTGGATTCTCACACTCGTGAGAGAGAATCTATTTCATGTGACAAAAATCATTCATGTTACCGTGTTAGAGATGGGTCCTGGGAAGTGAAATAAATACCCGACCAGGATCAGTCAGTGTTGTGGAGAAGTAGCACTTGCAGCCAGGCAGGTTGCTGCCAGCATCTACCCACCTCTCCCCTTCCGCCTCCCAGTCCTCCCTTCCACAGTCTTCCCACATAAACAGTCCTGTGTGGTCATGAGGAAGCCTAAAATGGGAAGAGAGCTGAGATGAAGTTTGCTTAAAGCGCATCAGGGTGACCCCCTTCCCCACAACCCCCCCATTTACCCTCTCTTCGCTCCTCTCCCCATCCCCAGGCTTTGTTGGTACTTACAGATTCCTGACAATCTCTAAGGTCCATATCTCACACAGTCTTGGAAGCATCAGCTAACATCTGCACACACCCAGACCTGTGCCCTAACAGCCTTAGTTTCTAATTCATAGATCATGCCCCCCCCCCAATCTTCTAGATAAAAATCAAGTCATGAACTGGGTGTGGAGTGCACCCAGGAGGTCGAGGTAAGAGGACCTAGAGTTCAAGGGAACCAGAACTTTATAACAAGACCCTGTCTCAAGACCAAAACAAAAACAAAAGCAAAAATGTGACCATAGTACAATGTTAGATCACTTACTTAGCAAGCACAGGCCCTGGGTTGCACCACAGAAGCAGAGGAAAACTAAACACCAACTTGACTTAAGTCAGACTTAACTCAACCCTCAATAAATGATGTGATATGGAAGGGATCAAAATGCGTTGAGGTGCTAGATACACCGATTTCACAAAGTTGAAGTGTGTGTCTTGTGTGGCAGCTGCCCTCTCTCAGGGGTCCTTCTGACGCGCATGGGAAATGGACTCTGAGTGACAACTGTGGCTGTGGGAGAAAATGACTGGGATATACACAGAACTGGGCAGAGATCCAGTGAAGAAAGTGAGGGAGATCAAAAGTGGAGTTCCCATATCTGTGGCCGACGCTCTGGGAAGCTGTTTCTATGGAGGTCATAACTCTAGATTCCACCTCTAAAGCCAGGGACATCCTGACAGACTGACAGACACAAAGAAACCCTGACGCCTAATGAGAACAGTCTGTGGCAGGATGAAATGGGAAAAAGAATGAAAGGCAGTTTGTTTGTGTAGACTTCTTGAGACCTACGTGTCTGCAGCCGAAGGTCCTTCCAGGGCACCAGGTGTAATGCCACCCAAGACCTGCAGTGAGGATATGACTGTTCGTGCTTTGTGGGGACCCAGAGCACATAGGTTGTGGCATTTGCTCTGGGTCATAGCAGGGGCCTCTGTTTAAGAGGTGGGGAAGAGGAGCTATCTCTGCTGGGTCTTGGGAAGGTGGCTGACAGGGGAACAGAGGGCAGTGGACATCAGAGGGATTTCCCTCAGCTGGGAGACCTGTGTGCGATCCCTAGAGACCTCAGACTGAATCATTTTGTCCATCATAGAGTAACTTCTGAGGAGCAGATGACACTGTGGTGGGGTGGGAGGGGCCTTGGAATGCAGGTGCTCTGAGCACAGGCTTCCTGTTCCTCTGCCTGCTCCTCTTCCTCTTCCCCGGCCTGCGGAGTCCCAGAGCTTCTCAGCGATCTGTCTGCAAATCACTTCTCATCTTTCTGATCTTCCTCTCAGCAGACCTTAAGCTGCAAGACTCCCTGATAAATCGGGAGTTGTCACTCTTTCCTAGGCTTTGAGCAGATTCATTAAGGTATAATTGATGTGGAGAAGCTGTACATGTGAGGTCTGTCTGCGGGATGTTTTGATATGCAATGCTTTTTGACATGTGCACCAGTGAAACCATCACCACCAACAAGATATTGTGCACACACATGACCTAAGCAGCTTGGTAACTCCCTCTTGTTCCCCTGTGCCCCTCCTTAGGCATCCCCAGACCTGATTTCTGTCACTCTGGGATGCACGTGAGTAGAACCATACAGGAAATTTCTCTGATTCATCGTGTTACTTTGATAATTCAAGTGTTTCAGTTTTAGAAACCAATTTCTTATTTCCTATAGAGGGCAAACAATGCAGCGATTTGATTGCTGAGAGGCTGCTACAGTCGCGTGGGCACTACACAGGGTGTAGTCCTAACTATGATTGCTTCTAGCTGAGAGCACATGATGACTTTGAGATTCACCCCTGTGGTGGGGATCCATAGTTCACTCTCTTTTGTTGAGTGTTTTTTGGGTAGATCAAATGGACCACTCAGTTCTGTTACTGAGCTCCTGTGAGCCCCAACCCAGACGTGAGTACATCTCTGTAGTTTCCACTGTTGTTCTTGCCAACTAGTAGCTGGCCATTACGGGGAGAAAGGCCCATCCAAAGTTTCTCATTTACCTTCAGAGAAATGGGTGTGAGTGCTAGAAGGACACTAGAGACCAAAGAAGCTGAATTGTGCAAGCCTAAAACAGTACACGGAAGCTATAATCCCTAGTTCTTCTGAAGGTAACTGTTCTTGGACTTGGGGGCCTTTGAAGGGAGAATTAAGTATGAAATCATGAGGGGTCTCTAATCCAATGTAACTCATGTCCTTATAAGACATGTGTGTATGTTTGTGTGTGTGTGTGTGTGTGTGTGTGTGTGTGTGTGTGTGTGTGTGTGTATGTGTGTGTCCTAATTGTCATGAAGGGAGGAGATGACCAATGCTGAGCTAAGGAAAGAGGCCAGTGGAGAAACCCTGATGACCACTTGACCCTGGGCTTCTGGCCTCCAGTGCTGTGAGGAAGGAAATTTCTGCCTACTGGACACGAAGATTGTGATACCTTACTATGGGGTCCCCAGATGACTAGTTCAGTCCTCTGACATCCAATTCAGTTTGGCATTTCTGAATGCTTGCTTCACTGTAGACTGGAATCGGGGGTGGGGAGGGGAGGTAAGCTTTTGGTTCATTAGAAGCCTATAACTTATTTGGCTTATTTCACATGTGAAGAAATGGAAACTCACAATGGGGAACTGACCTGTCTGAGACAGAAGCATCGATGCAGATTCCCACAAGTGATCTGTTCAAAGTGTATCTGTCCACAAGTGTATCTGTTCAAAGGGCAGAGGCAGTAAAGTTTTGGGTACCATGAAAGGGGCCACAAATATCAAACAAGGTCCCCTGCCCTGTTATTCAGTTCTTTCTTATGTAACATTCAGTGAGACCTGGGCTACTCCTGTCTCTTTTCTGCTCATACCTGGGTCATGCATGATGGTTGGGATGGGCCTTACATACATGCTGGCCTCAGGGCCCACTGACAGGCAGTGAGGCAGATGACCAGCTATGACACTGCAGAAGTGAACCCTAGTGGGGGCCTTCCCTGGGCTCATGGTTAGAGAAGGTATATTGTTTGCATAGTGGAAAGAGATCAGGAGTCTCTTGTGGAAGCCTGAGGGCATGTCTGCCTCCCCTGCCTCCTGAATCACACTGAAACAACAGCAGAGGTATAAAAAGGAAAGAAGTCCAGAGCTGCACTGGGACCTCAGGGGTGGCCCCGTGTGCCCAGAGATTCCGGTGGATTTCTGAAAGATGGAAAGTAGATGGGAATAGATGAAAGGGTAAAATGGGGAAGAATAATGTCCAGACAGAAGATGTTCAGGAAACTGCTACAGAGCTGAGTACCCTTAACACTCCTCGGAAAATGTATGTTGTGTGCAGAATTGCTTTTATAAGCATGATGATAAATTTTTTTTCCACTTCTGTTTTGCAGGGACAGCATAACTGAACTCTGGCTGCTGCTATCATGCTCTATGGGCAGCACCGGTGATCAGGCCTTATGGGTTTGCCACAGGCCCACAGATGGCCCAGAGCTTTCCATGTCTTGTGCACTGCAAATATCATTGTGTCTGTGAGTTCTTTTACAAGGCTTGGAGTGCATGGCTTTGTGAGATTTGAAAACAACAACAACAACAACAACAACCACTTTGTGTTCCAAGACTGACATTCCCTATTGCAGCATTGTGATGACTTTTCCAGTTTCCCATACCCAGGTAGCTGGTGCTTTTTGTCCTTACTATTGTACAGAATTTAATTAGTCATTTCTCTCATTGCCAAAACAGAATAGCTGATAGAAGCAACCTACGGGAGAAGGATCTGCATTGACTTATGGTTCCAGGAGAATATCAGCATACTAGGGTCGTGAAGGCGTGATGGCGAGAGTCTGGAGAAGAGTTCACATCTTAGCCAATCTAGGAGCAGAAATCAGAATTAGAAGTGGATCAGGCTATCATCTTCAACGTCCTGTCTCTAGTACCTTATGTCCTCCAGCTTGGCAGCAAAGGTCCCAAAGGTTCACAACCTTCAAAACAGCACCACCTGATGGGGACCGAGGACTCAAACACAAGCCTGTTTGGGACGGAGAAGTTCCACATGCAAACCACAATAAGAATGTTCTGAAGCTGGCAGTGGTGGTGCACGCCTTTAATCCCAACACTCGGGAGGCACAGCCAGGTGGATCTCTGTGAGTTCGAGGCCAGCCTGGGCTACAGAGTGAGTTCCAGGAAAGGTGCAAAGCTGCACAGAGAAACCCTGTCTCGAAAAACCAAAACAAAAACAAAAAAGATGAAAGAAAGGTAATGCCACATGGCAGAATGTGTAGATTGGTAGAAATGGGTTAATTTAAGTTGTAAGAGCTAGTTAGTCATAAGACTGAGCCATAAGCTGACATTTATAATTAATATTAAGTCTCCATGTTGGTTATTTGGGAACTGGTGGGCGAGAAAGAAAAACCTACACAGTTCTTTTTCCAGTTCCTGAAGATATTTCAAAGCATCTCCTGCTTCCCTTCCCCAGTGAGGACTGACCTTCTCCTCCTGCCTGCAGCCCCAGCATGGATTGAAGGTGTCTGTATCATGGAGTTGGGACTGGGCCACTGCCATGAGATCTAGCAGCAGGTCCTAAGGATCTCAGATGTTCACCCTGTGGTCTGAGCTGCATCTTCTATTCTCAGAACTTCTTTAGTTCAGAGACATTTTTTCCTGAATCTGCACATGGACATGCAGTGGCTGCTGGAGTCCATCAGTCAGTTTTCTCTGGCCAGAAACCACAACAGTGAGCCGGAATGGGTTTGGTTGCCTATTCCTTGTCTCAGACTACAGCTATATTTAAACACTGAGCTTTGAGAGGTTCCCAGTGAGTTAGCCATCAGCTGGCTTTTGGATAAACAACTGACTTTTGTGGTCATCCTATTCCTGGTCTAAGTGAACATTTTCAAAGTCCTACTGAGTTTTAAATGACTCAAAGGCATTTGGTGGTGAGATTGTCAAAGTACCATCTTCTCCATGAGTTCTCATTGAAGGCAGCTTAGTGCTGAAGGAAGAGGATTGTCTCTGGATACAGACAGACCTTGGCTTGTGGGAAAGATGAAGTCAGAGGGCATGCTGTTGAGAACCACGAACTCTTCACTTTACTAATTTCTCGGAGTGTAACTATTGCCATCAACGCACAGACCATGTGTCCAGAGTCCAACACAGCATTGTAAACTCAGCACAGGAGACTTCTAAAACAAATCCATTGCTTTCCTTTATCCTAAACTTGGAATCAATGTGTTCTCTGGAGATG
This sequence comes from Peromyscus maniculatus bairdii, assembly GCF_049852395.1. Taxonomy (NCBI): domain Eukaryota; kingdom Metazoa; phylum Chordata; class Mammalia; order Rodentia; family Cricetidae; genus Peromyscus; species Peromyscus maniculatus. The sequence continues at coordinate 5,716,043 of NC_134868.1, read as the reverse complement.
TTGGTATCTTGAAAATAATCAGAGATATGGTGTGTGTGCGTGTGTGTGTGTGTGTGTGTGTGTGTGTGTGTGTGTGTGTGTGTAACTCTAACTCTAGTTCTAACTGCTGTTACTTGGCCATGTAACTAGGTCAAGTCACTTTAGTCTTTAGAACATGCTTCCCTTAGATGGTTTGAATTTGAGAACACCATAGTGGGTTAGGAAATTTCCCCAGAGTTAGAACCTCTGAATATCACCTTCTTTGGAAACAGGGACCCTGCAGATATAAACACGTTAGGATGAGGTTATACTGGATTAGGGTTTCTATGGATACCCTATGAGAAAAACTCTTGAGATGCCTGAACAAGTCAAATAGAGTCTTTATTTTACCACAGGGAGACTACAGTGGGAAGCAGCCTCAACCTCCAATTCATTAAAGTTTTTTTTTTTGTTTGTTTGTTTTGTTTTTTTATTTTTGTTTTTGTTTTTTTGAGACAGGGTTTCCCTGTGTAGCTTTGGAGACTGTCCTGGAACTCACTCTGTAGACCAGGCTGGCCTCGAACTCACAGAGATCTGCCTGGCTCTGCCTCCCGAGTGCTGGGATGAAAGGCGTGCGCCGCCGCCGCCGCCGCCGCCGCCGCCGCCGCCGCCGCCGCCGCCGCCGCCGCCGCCGCCACCACCCGGCCAATTCATTAAAGTTTTTAAAGGCAAAAACTGCTATTGTGACATATATAGAGAGGCAGTTCTGGATATCTGCAGTAAGCAAGCATTGTTTACAGAAGCAGAGAGATAACAGTTAAGTGGTCAGGCAGTTCTCGTAATTGTTTTAGGTCAAGGTTACAATGTATAGGCATTTATAGCTGGTCCACAAAACAGTTTACCTTAGGAATTTATGGTTGGTCTAAATGACCAGAGACCAGTTTTGAAGTGACCAGGATAGTTTGAATAAGTGAAGTATTCTTAGGAATATTTTCACAAGATGGCTGGCATAACTACAGTTCAGTAGCCCAGTGCAGGCTAAGTTCTTAGACAATTCAGCTAGTGTCTTCATCAGAAGAGGAAAGGACACAATGAAAACAGAGATGAAGGGCACACAGGGAGGATGCCAGGTGATGATGGAGGCCAAGATAGAAGTGATGTGTCTACAGGCAAGAATGCTAAGGACTCTCAGTCAACACCAGAGAGATGCCAAAGGAGTCCAGAACCAGTTCTTCCCTCGAGGCTCCAGGCAGAGCCTAGACGGAGGAGGTAGATGATGGAGCAGGTAGACGAAGGGAGAGTTTGTGTGTCTTGGGGCTATGTCCTGCCCCGTGCCTTTCTATTCTCCCTTTTCTCTGCTTCCTGGCAGCCACGATGTGAGCTGCTGTGCCCTGCCATGCTCTCCCTACTATGATGAACAGAAGCCCGTGAAGCATGAGCCAACATACGCAGCTATTATACTTCAGTTCTCAGATATTTTATCACAGTGATGCAAAAGTAACTGATAAAACTTCCAAAGTTTGTTCACAGCATAAGATATCCGAGAAAGCACTGATTTGGGGTGGGGTGGCGGGACCATTGCTTTAATAGTCTGATAGCCAAAGAGAGGGATAAAAGTGTCTTTAGAATATCTTATTATTTATTATTATTCCCATCAGTGGTGCTAAAAAAAATGTAGTCTCTTAAAACAGCAATAAGGGGCTGGAGAGATGGCTCAGCAGTTGAGAGCACTGGCTGCTCTTTCAGAGGACCCAGTTTCAATTTCCAGCACCCACGTGGCAGCTCACAACTGTCTTTAACTCCAGTTCCATGGGTCCAACACCCTCACACAGACGTACATGCAGGCAAAACACAAATGAACATAAAATTAAAAATAAAGTATGAAAACAGCAATGATGTAATTTTTTTAGTCAACAGCCTGGGCCAGGTTCATCTCTAGAAGATTCAATAAGAACCAGAGACTCCTAGATGGTACTGAGAATGTGGCTGTCTCTAGGCTCACTGGTGTGGTTGCCATGTACTGTCTGAGCTGGGTCTGGTGGCTGAGATGGCCTTCTTTCTGCATCTGGACAGTGCCCACTGGCTCCCAGGGCTCTTTTTATAGTTGCTCACCCACAAGAAGCTGGGGCCATTCTTTGTCACATGGCAGGGTCATGATTTTAACTAAGGGAGGAACAGCAGAGGCTGCCACAATGTGAGGCCACAAAGAAGAAGCCATGGGAAGCCCTGTGGTGATTTATATAAGAATGGCCTTCACAGGATCATATATTTGAATGTTTGGTTCCTAGTTGGTGGAATAGGACATGAAGAGGAGGTGTGTCACTGGGGATGGGCTGTGAGGTTTCAGAAGCTATTCAAGGCACAATCGTTGTGCTCTCTGCCTCCAAATTGGTGATAAGATATAAGCTCTCAGATCCAGGTCTGCCTACCAGCTGCCACACACACACACACCCGTGGTCCTGGGCTAACCCTCTCAAATTGTAAGCAAGGCCCCTTTTAATGCTTTCTTCGATAAGTTGCCTTGGCCATGTATCTCTTCACAGAAATAGAAGAGTAACTAAGACAGGCCCCTCTGCTGTATTTTCTCTCCCATATTGGGAAAGCAAGCCACAGTGATAGCTAGGACTCAAGGACGAGGGCTATGGATTCCCTCCACCTCGTTTTTTCCTTTTTGGATGCTGGGGAATGGATCCGAATGCCTCACACATGCTAAGCCAGCGCTTTGCCACTGAGGCACACCCTCAGCCCCTAAATTGTATTTTCTTATTAATTAATTAATTAATGGGTTTCAAAACAGGGTTTCTCTGTGTAGCCCTGTCTGTCCTAGAACTTCCTCCGTAGACCAGGCTAGCTTCAAACTCAGAGGTCCACCTGCCTCTGCCTCCCCAGTGCTGGGATTAAAGGCATGTGCCACCATGCCCAGCCTTTAAATTTATTTTATTTAATTAAGCCTTTTTAGTAGGTATATAAAATAATGAGTTTCCTTATAACATTTCCATGCTTACGTCATGGTATTTTGCTCAGATTTGCCCCTATTCCTCTTCCTCATCCTTACTCTCCCTTTCTTCCTCCCCACAAGTGGTTCTGCTTCCATATGACCATGCATATGTTTATATATTCTTAAGTCTAGATACTCATATGACAAAAATGTGGCATTTTGTCTCCTTTTAAAATAGGTTTTATTTTATTATCATTATTTTAAAGTTATGCCTGTATGCATGTGCCTGTATGTGTTTGTGCATGTGAATACAATATTTGCCAAGGCCAGGAGAAGGTGTGGGATCTCTAGGAGGTGAAATTACATGCAGTTAAGTGCTACCTGACATGGGTGCTGGGAATCAAATCTGGGTCTTGTGGTAGAGCAGTATGAGCTTTTAACCACCATGCCATATCTCCATCCTTTACACTCCATTTCTTGGTTTAGGAGGAGAAAAGAATAGAAGAAAAGGTGTGCATTGAGTGGGGGTGGGGGTGGTAATTTTCCAAAGCAGTGAGAGGAGTTGTTCTTGAGCTTGCTCTCCTTCTGTTTCATAAATATGTACACTTATTACATATGCATATGCACGCCTATGTGTAGAACTAGGTCTGATTTTTATTATTATCTGAACTCATTTGCACGTAGATGTGGACATAGATCAACATAGGTACAGCCACATGTAGTGGTAAATGCCCGTGATCCCAGCACTCAGAAGGGAGAGGCAGGCAAATGTCTCTAGTTGGAGGTTAGCCTGGTCTACATAACAAGTTCTAGGCCAGCCAGAGCTACATAGTGAGACTACTTCACAGTTAAAACCCAAACCAAACAAACAACAATAACAATACACCTAACATACGTAGATATAGCTGGGCAGAAAGATCTATATTCTTTTAAGATTTTCATTTTAATTTCTTTTATTTTATGTATATAGGTGTTTTGCTGGCCTGAATGTTTGTGTGTACCTTGTTCATGCCTAGTGAGTTTGGAAGACAGAGAGGGCAATGGATCCCCCAGAGCTGGAGCACAGATGGTTGTAAACTTCCCGTGGGCTCTGGGAATTGAACCGATGTCCCTGGAAAAGCAACAAGTGACAGCCAACCACCTCTTCAGCCCAAGATCTATATCCTTGAATATACACACACTCATAAAGACACTTAAACTTTTGTCCACGTGGTACTGTTCTGGTTGCACCGACAACTTGATGTCTGAAGTTACCCTAACAAGGTAACATATAACTGAGAGGCAAATGAATGGGCCCTGTGTACCGAGGCCCTGGGTGCTGTTCTCAGAGCAGGCCCAGGCAGCTGGGAGGTTCCTTCAGCACTGGGTCTGCATTTCCGCACTCTGCATGGGCAAGGTGTTGAGCTATGCAGAGACTGCTGGGCATGGCAGCCAAGAGGGGCGGACAGCACCAGGACGGGAGAGTGCTGGGGAAGCCAAACTGAGTCAAACCAAGGGAGAATCTCAACTGCTGGCTGGGGCATGCAGGTCTGGATAAATGGACCACTGAAGGACATTGAATAAAAGTGTGATTTGTTTATCTCTCACTTGGAGATGAGTTTTCCCTGTTTCTGTGTACACTTACCTGTCCCTTGTCCTCTCAACTCCAAGCCTCACACCTCAGGGGACTCTCAGAATAAGATTGTTCTTACTTCCTTACTTCCTTATTTTCTGTGTGAGGGGTCTCACTTTGTAGCCCAGCTTGACCCAGAACTCACTATGAAGTCCTGGCTGGCCTTTATTGCACCAATCCTCCTTTTGGCCTCCCCAGTGCTGGGGTTACAGCCACGAACCACCACCCCTGGCTGATTCATTTTGTAAGAGGTCAACAAGCAGTTTAAGGTTAGTCAGCTGAGAGTGCTCCCAGCACAGCAGAAAACTGGCAGTGGTCCTGTAACCCCAGCACTTAGGAAGCAGAGGCAGGAGGATCAGAAGTTCAATGACATCTCCGGTACATAGAGAGCTGAGGCCCGCCGGGGATAGGAAGATCTTGTCTTAAGAAAAGAAAAGGAAAGGAAAGGAAAGGAAAGGAAAGGAAAGGAAAGGAAAGGAAAGGAAAGGAAAGGAAAGGAAAGGAAAGGAAAGGAAAGGAAAGGAAAGGAAAGGAAAGGAAAAAGCATTGGGAGCTGGAGAGATGGCTCAGTGGTCAAGAATACTTCCTGTTCTATAACGAGAACCAGAGTTTATTTCCCTGCATCCACGCTGGGCTGCTCATAAGTGCCTGTAATTTCAATTTCAAGGAATCAGATGTCTTCTGTCCTCTTCAGGTGTACACACAGAGACACACAGACACAGACACACAGACACACAGACACACAGACACACACACACAAACATGATACACAGACACAGACAGACAGACAGACAGACAGACACACACACACACACACACACACACACACACACACACACACACACACCAGAAACAAAACAAAAACCCTGAGATAGAAAGTGGCTTCTCACAATCTTAAGCTTACTAGTTTCAAAACCCGGGTAAACATTGTAACCCTGTCATTTGCAATCGCGTGGATGGACCTGGAGGACACGTTAAGTGAAATAAGCCAGACACAGAAAGATAAATGCCACATGATCTCACTCCTATGTGGGATCTGGAAAAGCTGAGCTCACTGGAATGAAGAGCAGAAAGTAATTACTGGAGGCTGAAGAGAGGCTGGATAAAGGAGACACACTCACAATCAGATAAACACACACACATGGAAGCTGTGCTATCAGAATGACTGTAGATAGCACATTCAAATCAGGCATAAGAGAAAGTTTTGAAAGTTCTCATCATAAAGAAAGGTAAATGTTTGAGGTGAAGGGTGATGTAAGTATACTGAGTTGATCAGTACAGTGTGCCAGTACCAAAACATTCCATGGGACATTGCACAGATAGACAGTTATTATCAGTCAATAAGGAGGACAAAAAACTGCTTGTCCAAATCAAGACAAAGCTCAATCAGTCGGACAATGGGGGGCTAACTCTTGCCCCCACACCCCCCGTTGAGCAGGCCTAGGCTGCTCTGAGCTGTCTAGGCTGTGAATTTATTTGTTACCCAATAAACTCCTCTAGGTCTGAATCCAGGCTGCTGCTCCTTTTCTCTTCCAGAGCAGCTGGCTGGCTCCCACAGTCTTCTCCTTGGCAGTGGAAGGCCTGGATATTTCTAGCATGCAGGATGTGTCTAGCTCACTAGCTCACAGGAGCAGGCCTGGGCTTCCCTCCAGGCTCAGAAGAGAGGCTCCTCTCTCCTCAAGGTTCTCTATCTGTGTCTCTTTCTCTGTCTGTCTGTCTGTTTCTCTCTCTGTCTGTCTCCATCTCTGTCTCTCTCTCCAGGGGCTTATAAATGTAGTTTTGAATGGTATGAAACTTATTACGCAGGCCAGGCTAGATTTGAACTTGTGTCTCTGTCTCCTGATTGCTGGGATTACATCATGAATTACTATGCCAGGCTTTGAATGTTTTTCTTCAAGGCTACAAGCTATTTCATAGATTTGACCAGGAGCTAGAGCCTCCCAGAAAGGTTCTGATAGCTCAGATCTTGTCCTTCCTTTAGCTTGCTCTTCCTCTTCCTGGAAGATCAAAGAACTTTATTGTCACCCTGACTAGATTTGGAACCACTTTGGAGAAATTGCTTTGGAAGGTGTTTCTTGAGTTGTAACTGAGAAGGAAATATTTATCCTGAATATGGGCTGTGCCATCCTGCAAGCTGGGGGCTGGGACTGAATAATAAAAGGAGACAGTGCTCTGAGCACCAGTGTTCATGTCTCTGCTTCCTGATGCAGATGCACTGTGGTCAGCTCCTCACACTAGCCTTCCTGACCTCCCCTCCATGATGGACTGTGTACCGCCAAACTGTGAGCCAAAACACACCCTTCCTTCCTTAAGTTACTTTTGACAGACATTTTGTCACAGCAAGGAGAAAAATAATTAATACACTCTCTAAAATTTATCAAAGGAATGAGAGAGAAGATGGAGTATTTATACACTTGTTCATCCATTCATCCATCTATTAATTTATACTTCTGTCTTGGTTACTTTTCTCTTTCTATAAAAAAATTATGACAATGGCAACTTATAAAAGAAAATATTTAATGTGGCTTATGGTTTCAGAAGGTAAGAGTCCATGACAGCAGAGTAAAGGAACAGCTGAGAGGTCACATCTTGATCAAAGAGAAATTGCAAGTAAATGCACACTGGGAATCACACTGAGTCCTTTGAAACATTAAAGCCTATCTCCATGACACACTTCCAATAAGGCCACACCTCTTTAACAACCCCACCAACTGGGATCTAAGTATTTAAATATATGAGCCGAAGGGGGTCATTCTCACTCAAACTACCACTGAATCCATCCATCCACCTATTCACCCATCCATCCATCCACCCATCCATCCTTCTATCTGGTCATCTAATCATTTATGAGGAAATAAATAATAGTCCAAGTACTAGAGATATAAATAGAATATGGCACTTCCCTGATGCTGAGGAAGAGCATGTTGCCTAGTTAATAGAAGGGAGTAAAATGTAGTACAATAAAAATCCTCTCGTTGAAGGATGGAGGCCGTAACCCTCTGGACTTTCGTTTGTGACCACACACTTGAGGCCTTACCATGTAGTCTTGGTACCTCTGTTGCTTAGAGCACTGGCTGGCCTAACAGAGAAGCTCAATCAGTGTTGAATGAAAGAGTAATGATAATGAAGCGGAGTGTTATAAACCTTAAGTTCCTTCTTCAAATGGCGAAACAAGTATTAGTGATGGCCTGGAAGAGATGAAATATGTTCAGTATTATCTCTACCTTGTGGGATACGGTGCCTGGACCAAGCTGTCCCTTTTGCTTCCTTCTTTCCGTTGGGTTCGCCTCCTCATTCTAGACCCAATGTTTACAAGAGAATAATGAAGGGGGCAAGCTCTCTTCAATCCTGATCCAGTTAGAGCCCAAACATTAGTTGATAATAACATGTGCTTGGTGCTTGGAAATGTTCCCCAGAAAGACGTCATGATTTCACGCCTCTTAGTCAGCCCTTGATGCATATTAATTATCAATTAAATATGACTCATCCACGGGAAGCTTCAGGCTCCTTCAGGGACTACCTGAGTTGCCTAGAAAAGCATGGTGGAGACTTTTCCTAGCAGTGAGCAGAGCAGACGGAGTGAGTGCAGCAGACCCTTCTCCCCCCTCCCATTTTGTATTGTTTGAAATACAGGATTTTAACCACTGCTTCAGTCACAGGCTGCAAGTGCAAAGACATCCCTCAGAGACTGTTGTGCTGTATTTGAGGATCCAAAAAATGGCCTTTGGGGGCCCCCTGCTGTTACCCACTGGAGTTTGTACAAAAATACCTTGGTCTTTGGTCTTCATTGCCCTCTAGTGGGGAGATTGATTTTCAACAGCCTGGGTTGGCTCTTTCTAATCTAGGCAAAACCGAAGAGCAATGCTGAAAGGATGAATTATGGAGTTGTCAGGAATGGAGTATGACTGCACACACACATACAACTAGAAGAGGGATCTGCCTGTGCCACACACACACACACATACACACACACAGACACACACACACACACACACACACACACACACACACACACACGCACACAAAACTAGAAGAGGGATCTGCCTGTGACACACACACACACACACACACACACACACACACACACACACACACACACAGGTACACAAAACTAAAAGAGGGAACTGCCTCTGACACACACACACACACACACACACACACACACACACACACACACACACACACACCTAGAACAGGGAGACAATTTAAACCCAGGGCATTTGCTTGTTTTTGCCTGCTCATCTTCCCCAGGAGAGTACTCTGCCCTGGACTTTTTCTTAGTCACTGATGCATGCATTCGATCATTCTGCTTTTCCACAAACACTTCTCCAGCACCTCTGAACACCAGAGCCTGCCTTAGGTCCTGCAGCTGGAAGCCAACACATTCACATGCTCCTGTAAAATCTCACTTCTAGGTGATGGCTTCAGAACAAAGGGTTCTTTAGCCCAGGAACTGTGTGTTAGAGCTTGGACTATTCTTCTCGAAGGAATTTAGCATGTCCTCAAGAAGAAACTGCCAAAGAGAGAATCTGTAAAGTACCAAAGGAGTGTATTGCTAATAGGGTTACTTCAGGTGTTGCCTTGGAGGTTGGAATATGAGGCACAGTTGGGAAATTCCTTGCATTTCTCAAAACACTCCACCTAAGCTTATTTCTCATGTGGTGTGAGGAGGGTGTGGTGTAGTGTGGTGTGGTGTGGTGTGTGTGTGTGTGTGTGTGTGTGTGTGTGTGTGTGTGTGTGTGTGTTTCAACAGGAGCAGCAAGAATTATCAACCTGGAGGTCAAGAAAAAGTAGTGTGGAGTTTTTCCTTTTTCTAGAAGGAATAAGGAAAAAAATCCCATTTGAATTGTTCTTGGTTGGCTTCTGTCCTCAGAAAGGAGGGAAAGTCTCCATGAGTGACACAGATGAAGAGGAGAATGCTGTGCTCAGAGGCTTTTTTGTCTGTCTGTCTGTCTGTCTGTCTGTTTAAGGTACAGGAGATTACCTTACTTGTTAGACAAGCACTCTCTCATGGAGGAGCTGCTTACAGCTGTGAAGATCATGGGGTCAGGGCAAAGTTTAAGAGGACGGAAGTTGGGCTTTTTATCTTTGTCTCTCCCTCACCCCCTGTGTGTGTGTGTGTGTGTGTGTGTGTGTGTGTGTGTGTGTGTGTGCGCGCGTGCGCACCATGCATGCAAATCTCACGCACTGCCAGGAATTGGCATCCTGGGCCTTTTGTATACCAGGCTAGCACTTTCCTGGAAAGCTACATTTCTAGCCTTGGAATGTCTTTAGTCCCTCAGTCCATTCATCAACCACCTCTGTCTCTAACCTAACATCTTGTCAGTGTCAGATAAATTCTCTTTGGACATATTAACTTAGACTACTAGCTTCCATCAACTAGGAAAGCCAAACATGCCATCAGTTAGCACCTGAGACCTACAGGCAAGAACCCCACACCCCAGCTTTTGTAACCCACCCACCCAGTGATTCCATCTGTGTCCTGGAAATTTCCTTGATTTGTAACTTTCCATTGTTCTGTAACTAAAACACTTCATAAAACCAATTCTACTTGATAATGTGCACCTGCTGGTTCTGCCTAATGCTCTTTCCAGATGTGTGTGCTGCTCACCTGGTGTCCTCATTTGTATTTAATCCAGTGTCACTGACTTGAAGATGCTTCCCCTGGCTGGCCAAGCTCTTTCCTGTGGCTTCATTTCATTTCCTTTGCAACCCTGTCTTATTCATTCATTTTATCTGTCAAATGAGTTCGAGAAAAGCTGGGGTCTTGCCACTGTGCAGCTGCTGCCTGGAATAGTGCCTGCCTGCCTGGCACGCTGCCCTTAGTGCTTGCATTGTTTTTCACTGATTGATTGATTGATTGATTGATTGATGATAATGTGTGTATACATGTGTACATCACAGTGCTTGTCTAGCGGTGTCACAGAACAACTTGTGAAAGCAGGTTCTCTCCTTCCCCCGTGTGAGTCTTGGGATCTCTTTCCCGATCCTTCTGCCTCCACCTCCCAAGTGCTGGGATTACAGGTGTGTGTCACCACGCTCAGTGTCTGTCCTGCTGGGGATTGAACCCAGGCCTTTACAGACACTGGGTAAGTACTCTAGCCACTGAGTGTTTCTTGAGTCAAGAAAGGAATGGATCATTAAATAACTATGAGTATAAGATAATAAACCTACCCAAGGCAAATGAACATAGTTCCTGCCTTTGGAAAGTTCACAGAAAGCTGGTACAGGAGACAGACTAATAAACATTTCCAACTCAATGAAACAAAAGCAATAACGGAGATAAGAAGAGAAGCACTATTTGAACACAGCTGAGGGACTAATTAAATTTACTGTGTATAAATGAGTCTTATCTCTCTGCTTATGTCCTAAGCTCCTGTGTTATTTGTGTTCTGCTCCCGACTGCAGTGGTCTCGAAGAGCCAGTGCCTGGATAAACTTCAGCAGAATCAGCTGCCGGCCCCTGGGGTCTGTTTTCCAAAGCTCCCTGGTATTTCTGAAGCACACAGGCTTGGGACCAATGCAGCATGTTGTCTACCGCAGGGCTGGGCACACTGCTGCAAGGCCCCAGATGCCTGACCATGCCAAGGTAGCCTCCCTCTGGCCAGCTCCCTTCTCTTCCTGAGCAGTTCCAGCTGTGTCTGGGGCTCGAACCCGTGGGGAGAGTGCAAGGGAGATGAGCAACCATTCTTTTTCCTAGTGTGACAGCTTTAGTGTCAGTCATTTCTCTTCACAGGGATAGTTATTACCCACCTTGTGGGTTGTTTTATTTTTCTAACTGAGCAGCACGCCAGCCTTCTATTAGTCCTATCCTTGTGGATAGCTTCAGGGCAGCAGAGGGCGCCTGTCCGTGGAAGCCATCTGGGGTTGCATGGGCCTTAGAGGATGTGTGCCTAGGAGTGTACATGGGGATACAGGGTGAATGTCTGTAACTAGGATCACAAAATATGATTGGAATGACCTACAAATGTTCTGAGGCTCATCTGTTAGAGAGCAAGGCTATATGGTCCGAGAGCCTGACAGACAAGGTTAGCAATGACTGCCTCTGACATTAGGGACCACGAGATCTTAGATGCCTCACTGTTTTGTTTGTTTGTTGGTGAGATGTTGTGGTGCTATGAATAGGAATGACCTCCCTACACTCATAGATTTGAATGCTTGGTCACCAGGGAATGGCAGTTAGGAGGTGTGGCCTTGTTGGAGTGGGTGTGGCCTTGTTGGAGTGGGTGTGGCCTTGTTGGAGGAAGTGACCTTGTAGTTTTCAGAAGCTCAAGCCAGGGCCAATGTCTCTCTCTTCCTGCTGCCTTCAGATCCAGATGTAGAACTCTTGGGTCTTTCTCAAGCATTGTGTCTGTTGTGTGCCGCCATGCTTCCTGCCACGATAACAGACTGCACCTCTGAACCTGTAAGCCAGCACCAATTAAATGTTTTCCTTTATAAGAGTTGTCATGGTCATGGTGTCTCTTCACAGCAATAGAACACTGACTAAGAAAGATGTAGTCCAGGTTGTCCTGGAACTCATTACGTAGCTCAGGTTAGCTTCAAACTCACAGAAATCCTTCTGCTTCAGTCTTCTGAGTGCTGAGATTGTGGGTGGGAACCACCACATCCATACTCTCATGGTAACTTGTCCTTACAGTGGACCCTGGCTTTCTAGAACCAACCAGCAGACTTGAGTGTTGGTTCTAGAATTTTTATTTGGAAGAGGTTTAGGGGTGACAATGTCTTGAAGGATGAATAAAAGGGTTGCCTAAAAACCAAATCTGATAGCAAGTTGTCCTGATCAGTGTTTATTGTCAACTTGAGGCAACCGAGAGTCACCTGGAAAGAGGGAAGCTCAATTGAAGATTGGTCGTGGATGTATCAGTGGGGGTTTATTTTGTTTACTAACTGATGTAAGAGGTATTCTGGGTAGTACCATCCCTAGGCATGTGAGTCTCAGCTCTATAAGAAAGTTAGCTGAGCATAAACCAGACACAGAGAGAGAGAGAGAGAGAGAGAGAGAGAGAGAGAGAGAGAGAGAGAGAGAGAGAAAGGGGGGGGAGTAAACAGTGTTCTGCTGCGGTTTTTGCTTCAGGCTTCTGCTTGGCTTCCCCCACTGCTGGACTCGAACCTGTAAGCTGAAACAAACCCTCTTCTCCCCAAGCTTCTTCTGGTCACGGTGTTTATCACAGCACCAGAAAGCAAACTAGGAGACGAGTGCCCTGTTTAACTTGGACTGTGTAGTGCTTAGGGTAGCCTGGTGTCTGAGGATGTTGATGAGGAAAGGACAAAAGAGTGTCTCTCTCATGCCACCAGCACAGGTCTCTCCTTGTCCCCACCATTCTTCCCCAGATCTCCTCTTGCATCTCTTCTGCTTGTCCTCTCTTTCTCTCACAAAAGTGACACAGCCCCCAAGACAGTGGTGCTCAGCTGGTCTGGGGCCTGCGCAGCACAGACTTCACATCAAGCACTTAGAAGTGTGAGCAGAGACCGGAAGGCAGGGAAGCGGCTTTGAAGCTGGCCGTACTGTGTGCAGTTGGAGACTGAGGTTGTGAGCTTTGTTGGAAGAGACTGCAGTGCTGCGAATAGGGAAGTAGAGGGACAGTTTTCTTTTCTATTCTGTACTTTAAAGAGCATCAATGTTTGACCACACAGCAGTGGAGAAACGGCAGACCTGAAGGAAGCAGAGGCTTCTGGGAGCAGATACAGTGACCATTTGTGAGAGAGAAAAGAGGTAGAGATAATGAGAGGCAAGGGCAACAGGGGCTTGTGTTGCCAAGTGGAGGCCCTAGTTACACTCAGGCTCACATGGCTAATCCAACTCTCTTGGAGGCCTTGCACATCTCCTGCTCAGGTTTCCCATCTATAAAATGTCAATAGCAATATCCTAACATAACAAAGGAAGGGTTCATCCCTTTGGACATAGTGATGCTTTACAAAACTTACCTTTAGTAAAAATGTAAGAAATGATGAACAAGAGAGAAAGAATATGCTATGTTCAAGGATCTCATTGTGTAAAAACTCAGAAAACGAACTTTTGTAGACCTAAGAGCAAAAACCACAAGAGAAGATGTTACCATATGTAGTGCAACTATTTTTGTTCACAGAGGCAGGGAAACTTACAGTAACTATCTATTTGTTTGCTGTAGAGCCTTTGTATGTAGGCCTGTGATCAGTATCCTAGCTTTGGAATCGAGGGCGTGTGCCGCCATGCCAAGCTCTAATGCTGCTTTTTATTAAGACTTCCACAAAACTGCAGAAGTTCATGGGAGGTGTTGAAGTGCTGTGGGATGTTCTGCATGTCAAATGTGTTGCTCTGATTGGTTAGTAAATAAAACACTGATTGGCCAGTAGCCAGGGAGGAGGAAGTATAGGCGGGACAAGGAAGAGAAGAAGGCTGGGAAGTGGAAGGCTGGGGCAGAGAGATACTGTGAGCCACCGCCATGACAAGGAAGATGTAAGGTACTGGTAAGCCACGAGCCATGTGGCAAAGTATAGATTAATATAAATGGGTTAATTTAAGATATAAGAACAGTTAACAAGAAGACTGAGCCATTAGGCTAATCAGTTTAAATAATATAAGTGTCTGTGTGTTTATTTTATAAGTGGGCTGTCAGACTGTCGGGGCTTGGCGGGACCAGGAGAGAAAACTCTAGCTATACTGAAGTGAGGGCTTTGTTCTTCAGACAGTCAACTTAGGTGGAAATGCTCATTTTCCACTGCAGGCATCATGATCACTAGGAAACTCAAATGTGTGCTAGTCACCCAGGTGAGCTTAGTAGATACCAGAGGTGACAGGAGAGATCACTACTCGCCTTTCCTTTTATCAGTTGGCACACACCTGTCTTGCTTTTCAAATTCTATACATTCCTAGTTTCCTTACTCCATCTCCAGCTTGCACTCTTTCTAAGTCATCAATTCAAGGGTCAGCTAGAGCACCCTGCAGCCTGATTTTCTCTGCATCCTTAACTAACTCTTCTCATGGGCAGACTTTGTTTTTTTCACTCCAGTAAGTCTAGATTTAGTCATTCTTGTTGTTAGGAAGGCCTTTTAAAATTAGTTAATTTAGGGACTGGAGAGATGGCTCAGAGGTTAAGAGCACTGACTGCTCTTCCAGAGGTCCTGAGTTCAATTCCCAGCAACCACATGGTGGCTCATAACCATCTGTAATGAGATCTCATGCCCTCTTCTGGCCTTCAGTCATACATGCTGTATACATAATAAATAAATAAATAAATGAATCTTTAAAAAAATTAGTTAACTTATTAATAAGATGATCTCTCATGATGCCTAGGCTGGTCTCCAACTTGATATAAGCAAAAGATGACCTTGAACTCCTGTCTCTACGTCTCAAGTGCTAGGATTCTTCGCAAGCATCACTACATCCACCTCAGAGAAGTCATCTTGTCTCCACAGGAGACAGGTCAGTGGTGACTCTGCCCTGTTTTTGAAAGACAGTTACGTGGTGGGAATTCTCTTAGATCCAGAAGAAGTCCCACACTGGAGATCAGTTGTTTGTTCCTTTTCACTCGTGTGGGTCTCAGACTTCTCTGTAGGATGAAAGACAGGCAGCCATGCCTTAGGTCCTTCCTGTTCAAATGCACTTAGATCCTGAGAGTTGTCGCCATGCTGTGGTTTGTCTAAAAAGAGCCCGAAGCCTCAGCCTTGTCCTATAGCTAGGATCCGTGGCACTTGGGAGACACTGGTCCAGCCCAAATGTGAGCTCCAGTGGCGTTACGGGTCAGGAAGATGTAACTCTGAGACATCACTGCATAGGACTCTGGCCAACTTCGTTGTTTTTATGAGGAAGATAGGCTCAAATTAGCCTCACTTTCGGTTCTTAAAAAAATCCACAAAATTATAGAGCTTGTTCTAAAAGAGTTTCTAGAAGCTGGGCATGTTGGTTCATGCCTTTCATTCTGGCAGGCAAAACTCTGTCTCAAAACCAAAAACAAAACAAAAAAGTTTCAAGAGAGCTTTTGGAATTTAGTTTTATTTGAAGTCATAGAAGCAGCACATGCTCTGCTAAGAATGAAAGGCAATAGTATTTAGTGTTATAAAATGAGGAGTAAATACCCTTTGACCCCATCCTCACTGCCCTTCTCTCCCTCTGCAAAGCATCTCTCCTGTGTCAGCTGAGGGATTCCTAGTCTTAATCCCACTACTCTAAATATTCACGTACACACATTCACAAAAGGGGAGCATTTTACAAAATAGACATCATATTCCCACGTTAATGCTATTCATTGGAGAATTTTTCCTTGCCAATGCATATGCACCAGCTCTGTTCTTCTTCTCCCCCCACCCCCCTCAAGACAGGGTTTCTCTGTGTAGTCCTTCAACTCACTCTGTAGACCAGGCTGGCCTTGAACTCACAGAGATCTACCTGCCTCTACTTCACAAGTGTTGGGATTGAAGGCATGTACCATCACTGCCTGGCCTGCCCTGTTTTTTTTAATTATTATTATTAATTAAAAATTTCATTTATTTTACATCAGTATCGGTTTCCCCTTCTTCCAACCCCACCCTCCCCTTTACCCCTCTCATCTACTCCCCCTTCTCCATCCATTCAGAAAGGGGTAGGCCTCCCATGGGCATCAACAAAGCATGGCACATCAAGTTGAGGCAGGAGCAAACTCCCCCCCCCCCCCCATCAAGGCTGAGCAAAGCCTTGAGGAACAGGTTCCCAAAAGCCAGCTTAAGCACCAGGGACAGGTCCTGATCCCACTGCAAGGAGCCCCACAAACAGACCAAGCTACACAACAGTCACACACATGCAGAAGGCCTAGGTCAGTTCTAGCTTTTGGTCCAGAGTCTGTGAGTTCCTATGAGCTCAGGTCAGCTGTCTCTGTGGGTTCCCTCTTCATGACCTTGACCTCCCTGGCTTGTATAATCCCTCCTCCCTCTCTGGAGCAGGACTCCAGAGCCAGCACTTGGTTGTGGATTTCTATATTTGCTTCCATCAGATACTGGATGAAGGCTCTCTGATGACAGTTAGGGTATTCACCAATCTGATTATAGGAGAAGGCCAGTTCAGGCACCCTCTCCACTATTGCTAGGAGTCTTAGCTGGGGTTATTGTTGTGGATTCCTGGGAGTTTCCCTGGCACCAGGTTTCTCCCTAACCCCAAAATGCCCACCATCAAGACATCTCTTTCATTGCTCTCCCCCTCCATCCCGCCCCCAACCTGCCCAACCTGAGTCCTCATGTTCCCATACTCCCATATCCTCCCTGCCCCCTGTGGTGGTATTCTAATTGTACTGAAATGTGATTTTGATTGTATGTTAATAAATAAAGTTGCCCGGGTGTCAGAGCTATTAGAGCCATAGCAAGTGTGTGGCGGTGGTGGCACATACCTTTAATCCCAGCACTTGGTAGAAGAGCTAGGTAGATCTCTGTGTGTTCAGGGATACAGCCAGCATTGGAGACATATGCCTTTAAGACCTGGGGGGCTGTATATACAGACAGTGACGAGGCAGTCACGTGTTTGGGTTTACAACCAATGAGAAGGCAGAACAAAAGACTATGAAAAGATTTACACACAGGAAATAGGTCTCTTTCGGGAAGCTAGGAGCTCATAGGAGGAAGGGTAAGATTTTAGCTCTTAGCTCTGACCTCTTGGCTTTCTCTTTTACATTGGTTCTGTGTTTCTTATTTAATAAGAGGGTTGGTTACATCTACAGCCCCCACCCCTAGTTTACCAAGGAGATCTCTTATTTTTCTCCTTCCTAGGGAAAATCATGCATGCCTCTTTGGACCCTCCTTGTTACCTTGCCTCTTTATGGCTGTGGATTGCAGCCTGGTTATCCTTTACTTTGCATCTAATATCTGCTTATGAGTGAGTACATACCGTGTTTGTCTTTCTGGGCCTGGGTTACCATAGCACGAATTCTAAGATATAGCACAAATTGAAAGTTAGTCTGAACATACAATTATGAAGCTTTGTTGATTGACCAGTTGAGTTATTTTTATTTCATACGAATGAGCTTGTATGCATGTATTTATGTGGACTGCATGTATGCCTAGTCCCTTGGAGGTCAGAAGAGCTTTGGAACACTTGGAGTTACAAATGACTGTTAGCCACCATGTGGGTGCTGGGAATTAATCTTGCCTTCTACAAGAGCAGCAAGTACTTTTAAAAACTCTGAGCCCTCTCTCTATTGTCTGGTGATTTCTTTTTTATTTACTAATTGGAATAATGTCTTATATATCCCAAGCTGGACTGGAACTTGCTGTGTAGCTGGGGATGACTTTGAACTTTTGACTACCTACCTGCCTTCACCTCCCAAGTACTGGAGTTACAGGTGGGTGCTACCTTGCTCCATTTATAGTACTAGGGATTGAACCCAGGGCTTTGTACATGTAAGGCAAACATTTTGCCAACTGAACCATATCCCTCGCCAGTTCATCTTGCTTTTAAAAAGAACAGTTTGGTAATTTAATTGGTTCTCAAATGGATTCATGTTCACCATGCTTTCTGTCTCATTTTGTAGCACCCCAGGATCTTGGCGGTAATTGCCAATGAACTGAAATTGTATCATCATGCTATTGCCTGATTTGAGAGATGAACATAGTTCTCAGGGTGAGTCATGTTAGGGAGGAATGATTTTATTTTACCTTTTGAAAAAATAATTAAGAATTATTTTTATTATTTTATGTGTATAGATTTTTTTTCTGTATGTATATCTGTGTACCAGGTATGTGTCTTGGTGACTGCAGAGGCCAAAAGAGGGCATTGTATCTCCTGGAACTGAAGTTACAGATGGTTATAAGCCACTATGTGGGTGCTGGAAATAGAACCCAGTCCTCTTGAAGGGTATCCAGTTTTACTGAGCCATTTTGCCAGCCGTTGATTTGATCTTTCATACTCTATCTACTATGGTCTCCCAGTCTACAGAGTGAGCTATCAAAGGCTCTGCTGTAGCTTTATTTTTCAAAGCCATCCAGAAATTAAGATAGGAAAGTATACAGGAACTGAGATTAAAGATGTTGAAGTCAAAAGTCTTCACTGGACAATTTAGAAAGTTTGAAAGGATACACACACACATTTGACTTAATAATTATACATATTTATGGAGTGCAGTGTACCATTTCAATACATGTATACAATGTATAGTTATCTCATCAGGGTAATTGATGTATCTTTCACTTCAAATACTTTTATTTCTCTTTCTTCTTTTCTCCCTTCCTTCCTTTCTTTTTCTTTGTCCCTTTAGTCCTCACATCTTTGCTTGCAAATATTCATTGCAATGAGTCATTGGTCTGGTTCAAGGCCTCTGGCTTCTGCTACACCATCAATACTGGGTCCTCACTGGGTCTTCTCTTGGATCTCCTGTTGTTGCCTGTAGCTTTGTGTCATGCAGATCCTGTAGCTTTGGATCTGCAGGACTGGCCCCTTCACATGCTCCAATAGTTTATAGCTGAGGTGGATGTTGGGATGGGCTAATTCATAGCCTTGGATCTAGACCTGGATGGTAGCTGAGTTGTTCAGCCTGCCAGCTCTCCTTCATCCTTATCACCAAGGCAAGCTCTGTAGCACTTCCCCAGCTAGCTCACCCAAATGCTGCAGGCAGCAAGGGGTGGGGACAGTTCTCCTGTTCTTATACTCTTAGGGTCAGCTTTACTGCGCTGCCCAGGTGAGGTGCAGGGCCTGCTGTCCCAAGTGCTGCATCTGGTGAAGGGTAGGATCAGCTCTCTCACTCTCATGCCCCTGAGGCCAGTTCTCCCACCTGCCACAGGTGGCGAGGGGCGAGGGAAAAGGGGAGAGCTATCTTTCCCTTGTCCATGCGACCACATGACTGGTAAGTAGCAGGATAGCTTGCCTATGCTTACACCCTTGGGGCCAGCTCACCCATGCCCTGGGTCAACAGGGTCAGCTATACTGAGCTGCCGAGAGATGCAGGGACCACTCTCCCAAGTGCTGCATCCAGTGAGGGGCAGGGCCAACACTGTGCAGCCCTTGGATATCAATGTGGTCCCAGGCAGAAGTCCAGACTAGGGATATCCACATGGCCTGTGGTGGTAACACGGGCCATGGGCATCTATATAGAACCCTGATGCTGCATGGCCACAGACCTAGACATGGCCCTCAGCAGCAGTACAAGCCAGGACTTCACCATGGCCTCAGGTGGCTTTTCAGGCTGCTCATATCAGGCTGTTCATCTCCACCCTTGAGTCTCCAAATCTGTCTCTCTTCATAGTGCTCAAGATCTTTCATTTTTCTTTCTCTCTCATCTCTGTACCCCATACTTGCACATTGTAGTGGTTCAAGCCTAGGGTCTCTAGGTATCTTCTTTCTGCCCACTCTGTGTGGTGGAGGGTGGGGCTTCTGGGTGTCTTCAAGTGACTGTCCAACCCAAAGCTTCTGAAGGAAATGAGTCTCTGGCCAAGGTTAGACACAGCACGGTAAAAGTGTAACTCAACATAGTCCAGTCTCATGGTTGAACCGCCACCACAACCAACTAGAGAGGTCAGCAGCTAGGCCACTGATGAGAAGCAAAAACAGCAGGACACGTCCAGTCAACCATGGGTCTCCATTCTGCAGGTACTGCTCTTCTTCCTGGGCTAGGATGCAGCTCTGGGAGTCACAGGGACTCATATAGTGGTCAATTTTCTCAAAGGAAAAAGGCATAGACCCACTAGCACTTGCGTTTGTTACTGGTCTTTTGATGGATGACGTAACTCACAAGGAGTAAGAACAGCAATGGCCTTTGCATCTCCTGTCCCACCTCGCTTCACAGCACACAAACAGCTCATCTTCCATTTCTCCGCCACCTATTTGTTCGCTTCTTTCTCTCCCACCACTCCGCCATCTACTTACTCACTTCCCAGCTGGGTGCGGGCCCCATGCTGGTGTCTTTGCTCTTTGTGGACTTTGGCTGGGGCTGCAGTGTTGTCCTGGTACTTCTGGAATCTGTTTCTTGATGATCCCGGTCGCGGAACCTGCCGAGCATGAGTGCTGCTCTCTTGATGTTCCTCACAGCCTCCTCTCTTTGGGACCGTTCTCACTCGGTCCCTTCTCACCAGGCTGGAGAGGTGGCACCAGAGTCCTCACTCTCTGGAGAGATGGAGCCACCTCTGAAAGCCCAGAACGTGACACTCAGGCGCTGGCAGTGCCATGTTGATTCTTTCTTGTTACTTCATTGTGTTGGGAAAATTCAAACTCTTTTCTACTGTTCTGAAAAATATAAATAGTCAGCCATAGTTACCCTGCTGAGTTATGGGCTGCTTGAACTTATTCTTCCTATGCAGCTGTGTGCCTCTGTTAACCATCCTCACTCTATCCCTCCCTCTCACCTTCCCAGCCTCTGCGGACTGCTACTCTAGTCTCTACTTCCAAGACATCTAGGTTTCAGCTTCTGAATATGAGTGAAAACACACAGTATTTTTATTCCTGTGCTCAACTTATTATTTCACTTAACACAATGTCCTCCAGGCTTATCTGTGTTGACACACATGAGAAGATTTCTTTCTTTTTATTTTGTGACTGGCTATTCTCCTATTCTTTACTCATTCACCTGTTGATGGATGCCTTGCTTGATTCCAGAACTTGGTTATTGTGCATAGTGCTGCAATGAACAATGGGAGGGCTGGTCTCTCGTAGACATGCTGGCTTCTTTTCCTGTAGGTATGGTTCCAGAGTGGTGTTTAAGGGTCAGGTGGTCAGAGAACATGCTCTTAAACCTCACTCAAGGGCTTTATTTGTACAGTCTAGAGCCAGGGACCCTGGAAAAGGTGAAGGAAGGAAGAAGCCAGTCTAAACCAGGAACTATCTTTGGAAGACTTGTGGACAGTTCATTCTAACATCACAATGTTTAGCCTTCCAAATGCTGTGACCCTTTAATACACTTCCTCATGCTGGGACAACCTCCAACAATAATTTCAGTTACTACTTCATAAGTGTAATTTTGCTACTGTTATGACCCATAATGTAAATATCTATTTTCTGATGCCTTAGGGGACCTCTGTGACCCACAGGGTCACAACCCACAGGTTGAGAACTGCTGATTTAGAGCCCTGATTATCCTCAGTGGAGAGACCGGGAAATCCAGGACCTAAGGTATGAAATGTCTTCCTTATGGTCACCCTTAGATTCAGCTGTGCCTGTGGAGCTGGGCGGATGGCAGTCCTGAGCTATAGTTAGTTTTGCCTTAGCTCTGTGGAGCTACATGGCATAAAAGACTTCCCATTCTTCTATTCTGAGATGAGGTTTCCTGCACTGTATGACAAAATAATGTAAATTTACCTCCTTGTTTTGTTAGGATTCACCAAAGCAGCTAAGCAAGCACACTCGGCTCAGTCCTGGCAATAGGTTTTGGTCCATTGACCCCACCACACCGGACCATGTTAGTTGTTCCCAGTTCTGACTTTTCTGTTTGTTTCAAGATTGCACCATTCATCTGACATGTTAGATGCCTCTGTGGATCCTGGCTGGATTTTGCGGTCTATATATTGGGTGGTCTAGACTAGATGGTAAATATTTGCTGCATGAATGGCCTTTGATGTACTGAGTACTTCGTAAGCATGTGCTGGCTGATTGGATAACTGACCCCCTTCCTCCTCCTTCACTGGTGCGCATTCTTTTCCCGTCTTCAAACTGCCTGTGTTAGCCATGAGAGCTCAGCTGGTATCCAAGGAGAGTGAGGTGACCAAAAATCATCCACCTGCTGCTACCCTTGTGTTAAGATAACGCCTCATCTTCGTACTATCAATGAGGTTGAGTGAGATTTCATCCTTGGGGGCTCCTACTCTTTCTTGCTCCTGTTTTTCATGGGTTGTTTAACAAGGTCATCTGGCACCCCTTTCCAGGGATTGTGGTAGTCACTGCCCTCCTAATTTCTCCTATCTTTCTCTTTGTATCGATAGCTATGTGATGTGGGGTTGCCATGACAACTGACTGATTAACATCCAATTCTCAGACCAGGAAACACACAGTCATAAAGAATTACAAATGATGCCTGATTGTCGGCTTCCAATAGCATGATTGTTGCCATTTTCTGGCAGGTAGCTCAGCCCTAACAGGAAACTGTGCTGTGCAATTATTGCATCTCTATAGTTAGAGTAGGCAGTGCTTCCAACTCAAGAGATTTTATTTTTAAAGAAAAAACCCTCTCCCATCTTCAGCTGGAAATGTTTATAAATGTAGAAGATGAAGTGAGGCATTGGGGTGGGAAGTAAAGTTGCCAGGAGAGGTGAGTATAGCCTAAGTAAGACTCCAAGCTAGACTTTCAGAGGAAAGGGACAGAGAGCAGACAGGACCGGAGGCACATGGTATGGTTGTGGGTAGGGAAAGACGGCTGACTTCTGCTGCCTATGCTTTCTTCTATTCCAACTCCTGCACCTCACAGCAAGTCAAGGATGGCACAGAAATCACATCCCAGTGAGAAGTCTAAAGCATGGGGTATGTGAGATGGTGCAGGACAGATAACAAAAATACCCATGGGCCACAGGTGATCTGCAGCTCAGGTCAATGGCGGAAGCAGCTCACCAGAGCTTAAATCATTTTTGATGGTCACAGAGCAAGCACCTGGGCCTGGAAGCGAAGCAGGGGAAGAAGCCCTTGTACTGGGTAGAGGGGTTTGAGAATGGATCAGTGTGAGGGATCCAGGCGAAAAAGGCTGGTTGTTTAGAGGCTTCAGAGATAGAGACCTTTGTGTTTGATCCAGAGTTAGAGTGACTTTTTACTATGCCATTGGATAGTCAATGTTTCTTAGGGTAGTAGAAAAAGCTAAAGAGAATGAAAATATTTGGATGCATGCAGCTAGGCTTACTGCTGAAGGCCACCTGTTAACACTGCCTCTTATTGAGAAGGCTGCCCCGTGAGTATCTTCTGAACTGTGTCCACCGTTCAGAGGTACAGTCATAATTGGCTACTGGTAATTTGTCCTATGGCCCTAAGGATGGCCATCCCTCTGCTGCTTTTCTTAAAAAGTTCGTGCTCCTAAAATAGTACTTTTTAGACACATAACATCAGTGTTAATGTTTTTGACCTTAAAATCACCTGAATCCTTTTCTTTCCTTCCTTCCTTCTTCCTTCCTTTTTTCCTTTCTTTTTTTCCATTTTTTTCAAGATAGGCTCTTACTATGTAGTTCTGGCAGTCTTAGAACTCACTATGGAGACCAAGCTGACTTTGAACTCACAGAGACCTACCTACCTCTGCCTCCTGAGTGCTGGGAAAAAAGGAGTGTGCCACCATGCCTGGCTCACCCAAATCCTTTTCATTGTACCTACTGTTTAATTTTTGCATACATTTATTCTTACTTCTTATGGGCAGAAACGATCAATTCTGGCAAGCAGCACAGCTGTAGGAAGTTATCATTGCTTAGATGAGTGACTGAAGGTGGGTTGCATGATGGCAGCACCAAGTGCATGTGGCAAGGAATGACAGGGTAGCAATGATGGAAGCGGAAGTGGGAACACTAAGGATTGTTTGGAGTTACACCAAGAGGAGACCTGATCTAAAGAATGGGCTTGAGAAACAGGACTAGAAATTTGGACAAATGAACATTTTTTTAAAATTAGTATGCTCTTTCTTTCTTTCTTCCTTCCTTTCTTTTATTTATTTTTTATTTTTTATTTATTTTTTTTTGGGTTTTTCGAGGCAGGGTTTCTCTGTGTAGCTTTGCGCCTTTCCTGGGACTCACTTGGTAGCCCAGGCTGGCCTCGAACTCACAGAGATCCACCTGGCTCTGCCTCCCGAGTGCTGGGATTAAAGGCGTGCGCCACCACCGCCCGGCCTCTTTCTTTTATTTTTTTAAAGAAGGATAAATATTTATTTGTAACAAAGGGGTTTATGTACAGTGTAGAAAATCTGCAACTTCTTGTTAAATTCACATTTGCACTTCACCTTTTTAAACAAACATTTATAATCATTATTTTATACAGATATAGATATGTAAATACAGCATCAAGTTCAGTGGTCCTTCAGCATTTTCTTCTTAAATTTTTTTTTGAACATTGAAAACAGGTTATAATTTCAAAGTCCAGAGTTATTTGAAACTGGAAATTATTTTCTCTGTAGAAAATAATAAAGATGATGACATTTACCAATAGGCCCTTTTAAGCCAAATAATAGCTGAATTATACATATAAATAATGATTAGATTCTGGGATCTCTGTGAGTTCCAGGCCAGCATGATCTGCAGAGTGAGTTCCAGGACAGAGGACTGATCTCCAAAGTATATAAAGAACTCAAGAAACTAGACAACAAATGTGCATTTTTAATGCCTGGCATTTTAAGCCATTACTCTAGTATTTTTAGTCATGGCAAAAGAGCATTTCCTGTGAACATGAGTTCTTCATCTTGGCTACGGAGTATTACTTATCTATGATGTGGCTTTACTTTTCAAAAATCATGAACATCTCTATGTTGACACAAATAACTCAATAATTTTTTCAAAGGAAGAAAAGTAGGTTAAAGTTGTCAATTTAACATGCTGTAAATCTATCAAGAGCAGGATGATTGCTGCATTTGTCAGCGTCCGACACAGACAGAGAACTTCATATGTTATTGCTGAATGTAACACTCAAATTAGGATTAAACACAATTCTTCTGCCTGTCAGTAGGAACTGAGGAGGAAATACAAGACTAAATGTCAGAAATCATTAAGTATAAATTTGGGTGAATTCTCAGGACACAAAACATGTGACATCTGAATTTCAGGAGTGGGGCTACTTGACATACTTCAACAACTTGACTAAGATAGAACTTGTTGTGGAGAAAGTTTAGAAAGATGTGTTGAGAGACCGACCACCTGAAAAGCCCTTGGAACACAGTAAGAATTCACAGTGTTAAGTGCCCAGATAGTGAACGTTCTCTTATATAAATTATGCAGTGTTATGTAATCACTCAAAGGTGTAACACACCTAACAACAGTGTTGTAAGTGGCCATCTCACAGGAGCAAGAGTTGGGTATTCAAGGAGCAGGGCCTCTCTTCTTTTGATTTACCAGAAATGCTTTCAGCCAGTGTCTTTTTTGTTAAACAGTGGCCGTAAGTATTCATTTGATGGCTCAAATGGAACTATGAGCCCATTTATATTTAGGAGCCCTACTATCTCCGTATTTGTAGGACCATTTAAGGCCAATTAAGAAACATCAGCACTCTTTGCCTCTGACTTCAGACTACCTGAGCAGATAAAAGCTGGTGAACACGTTTTGCTTTCTTTTCCATTCAATCAAAATCCATTTATCTAAGCGCGAATGTTTTATAAGTGCCTTCCAGTGAGTTCTGTGTTTGGTTTGCTGGCCTCTGTACAAACAGATGACTTGCTGTTTGCTACGGCAGTATGCAATGGGAATTGAGTACACCAGTTTTCTGAGGCTGATTTTTCATTTGTCTCACTTGCACTTTAGAGTAGAAAGGATCAGTTTTCACAAAGTAATTTATGCAATTTGTAGCAACTAACATTCTGCAAAGAGTGTCTCTGAGGACATGGTTCATTTTCTGTAACAAAATACTGGAAGCTGTTTTTTTTTTTTTTTTGTTTGTTTTTAGTTTTTTGTTGTTGTTTTGTTTTTTAGTAACTCCCCCATACACAGACTGTATGGTTACTTTTGGTTGATGGGATATAGAATCATCTAGAAGACACACTTCTGGGTGTGTTTATAAGGGTGTTTCCAGAGGAGGGAAGAAGTGCCCTAAATATGGGCAGCACTATCTTGTGGATTAGATTCTTGGACCGAATAAATAAAGACAAAAGATCCAGCATGCTGAGCATCAGCACTCATTTCTCTCTGCTTTCTGACTGTGGACATCATGTGCCTGACGCTCCTGCCAGCACAGTTTCACACTTACAACATTGCTAAGGAGCTTTTCTTCTGTGCTTTCTTCTAGAAGTTTCTATGCCTAACGTTTAAGTCTTTAATCAACATTTCTGCAGTGCTTGACACTGAACCTAGGGACTGATACATTCTAGTCAAGTGAGAGTTCTTTTTACAATTTTTATTTTGAGATAGGTTCTAAGTTGTCCAGGCTGATCTCAAAACTGTGATTCTTAATTCTCACAGCTGAGTAGCTGAGATTACAGTTGGTTTTTTTGGTTGTTGTTTTTTCTTTTTGTTTGTTTGTTTTTTGAGACAGGATTTCTCTGTGTAGCTTTGCTCCTTTCCTGGAACTCACTCTGTAGCCAAGGCTGGCCTCGAACTCACAGAGATCCTTCTGGCTCTGTCTCCCAAGTGCTGTACAGTTGTTTTAAAGTGTGCTTATTTAGTATGGTGCTCATGATTGCTGGGGCCTCGCACATGCTAGCCAGGGCTCTACCACCAAGCTATAGCCCCAATTTTCCTTCTACTTTGAATTGATTTTTATATGTGGGGTCAAATTTCACTTTCTAGAATGTGAATATTCATTTTCCCCACACTGTGGTTTTCAGTTATCAGTTCCCATTGTAAGCACAGATCCTTCAGTAGATTCTTTAAAATTTCTCTGTATAAGATCATGCATCTTTCAGAGATAACTTAAGTTCTTTCAGTGAAGTGTGGATGCCTTTCATTTATTTTTCTTGACTAATTGCTCTGGTTAAGCCTTCTAGAATGATATA
Organism: Peromyscus maniculatus bairdii; assembly: GCF_049852395.1. Taxonomy (NCBI): domain Eukaryota; kingdom Metazoa; phylum Chordata; class Mammalia; order Rodentia; family Cricetidae; genus Peromyscus; species Peromyscus maniculatus. The sequence continues at coordinate 5,689,013 of NC_134868.1, read as the reverse complement.
AAAAAGAAGTGGAAAGAGTGGCCATCTTTGTTATGTTCTTGACAGAGGAAAAGCTTGGTTGCAAGGTACCTTTAGGCTGGTCACACATGACCTTTCTTTCATTGAAGTATAATCCTGCTATGAAGACTTCGTAAGGTTTTTTTTTTCTTTTTGAGATGGGTCTTGCTATGTAGGCCAAGTTGGCCTCAAATTCATGATCCTCTTTTTCTCAGTTTATCTAGTAGATTATCACTGTTACTTTTTTTTTCAATTTTTAGTTTTTTTTTTTTAAAGAAAACTTTTCTACTGTTTTCCTTTACCTAATTTCTCCCCTGATCATTGTTACTTACTTCCTAATGTTAAGTCTGTGCTTGGCCATAACTTAATAACCACTCATGATTTAAAACACTCAATAAATTGGGCATGGTGGCTCATACTTGTAATTCCAGCACTTAGGCTGCAGTGACAAGGAGGTTTGCTATGAATTCCTGGACAATCTGGAGATACAAAGTGAAACTCCGTTTCAAAAAACTAAACCAAATGAATCTGAAGCAAACTTAAACAAACACAGCCATAAAGACAAAACAAAACAAAAGATGGAAAAATTTATAGGAACTCACAAAATAACAAAAGTTAAAAATCAGAAAATCTGAAGACCACACACTGAATAAGAACATAGAACTGGTAACCAGAAATCTCCATTAAGGAAAAACCCAGGACCAGATGGTTTCAAGGATGAATGTTATCAAACATTTTAATTTTGTGTGTGGGGGTGTTTTGCCTGCATGTATGTCTGTGCACCATGTTAATGCACAGCCCTCAGCGACCAGAAGAGGGCACCAGTTCCTCTGCAAATGGAGCCATCATGCAGGTGCTGGGAATTGAACCCAAGACTACAAGACCTCTTAAATGCTGAGCCATCTCTCCAGCCCCCTTAATTCAAACATTTAAAGACTGCCAATTATTTAGCTAATGCCAATCATTTTCAAAGTCTTCCAAAAAAATGAAAGAGAAAGGAGTCATTAGCTTTATCCTGATACCAACCAGACAGAGATACAGAAAACTTGACAAATATAATAGCTGTAAAACTCCTGAAAAACCTCTCAAACTGAATTGAATAGCATGTTAGAAGGATCACACACTATGATTAAGTACAATTATTACTGAGATGCAAAGATGGTTCAATATACACCAAATAATACGTTATACACCAAATTAACAGACTCAATGATAAAATTCTTGTTTACATCAATAGCTGCAGAAAAATCATTTGAAAAAATTAATTTCTCTAGGGTTAGTTTCTATGACTAATGCGGTGGTATAATGGAGCTGAGCCACACCAGCTCATGAAAGTCCGTTCTGATTTCTTTCCAATTCTGTATTCAGGAGTCTCTTAAAATCAGGTCAGGTGGTGATGAAGCAATGGCTCAGTGGTTAAGAATACTGGCTGCTCTTCTAGAGGATCCAGGTTCAGTTCCCAACATCTGCATGGTGGCTCACAACCACTCATAATACCACTTCCAAGGGATCTGATACCTTCTGGTCCCATGGACACTAAACACAACGGTGCACAGACATATATGCAGAAAAACACCTAAGCCTACAAAATAAATATAAGTACATATTTAAAAGAAGCCAAGTCAGGTAACTAGGAACAGTCGCACTACAAAAAACTGACAAATGCAGGCTAGAGGGATGGCTTAGAGGTTAAGAGCACTGGCTGCTTTTCCAGAAGTTCAATTCCCAATAACTACATGGTGAGCTCACAGCCCTATAATGAGATCTGGTGCCCTCTTCTGTCATGCAAGCAGAACACTGTATACATAGTAAATAAATAAATCTTAAAACAACAACAATAACAACAACAAAAAAACCTGACAGGTGCTCCAAATTGGACAATTTTACTTTTCTGTTATTCAGAATTATTTTGTCAGCAAAGTGCAGATCAAATCATATAAAGTTGCTTATTACTTTTTATATATCTATGGCTATGATGATTTATATTGATGGTCAGTTTGGCAGGATTTAGAATCATCTAGGAGGCAAACATCTGGTCATGTCTGTCGGAAGTATCCAGGTTGTATTAAATAATATGGTAAGACTCATGCTAAATGAAGATGGCATCATTCCATGGGCTGGGCTGAGACATAGAGTGAATAAAACAGAGGAAGTGAACACAGTCTACTGATTCTTAACTGTGGCTCTAGGGTGCCTTTCCCACCAAGGTGTTCTGTGGCTGGAAGTTTTCCTGTGTCCTGCCTGATCCTTCTGACGCTTGGTCTCAAGTAAACACACAGAGGCTCATATTAATTACAAACTGTATAGCCTATTGCTCAGGCTCATGGACTCACCCTCTGAAACTGTAAGCAAGCCTCCAATTAAATGTTTTTTTTCTATAATAGAACAGTAACAGTGGTGGATTCTCTATTATTAATTCTTTCCCTCATGAAACAACCAAAACCCCAATAAAATGTATGAAGTAACATCAGGCAGCAAATGACAGTGAACACAAACATGGCATATATACAAAATATGTACACAAAGCGATATAAACAAAATTATATGTACACAAAGTGATATGAACAAAAGTGATATGTACACAAAGTGATATGAACAAAAGTGATATGTACACAAAGTGATATGAACACAAAAATGATACATACACAATCAGGGAGACCCTGAGTTGAGGGGAAGTGGAAGAGACCAGAACAAATAAGGCTGAGTTACAGAGACTGCGGAGATCTGAGCATGGATTCAGAAGTGTAATTGAGGGTTATCAGTTGAGTCCTGATCAAAGTAGACATGTGGGAAAACAGTTCATGTCCTCGGACACTATGTACTGGTGAATAGTGAGGGAAGATTTTTGTTTCCAGAGGACAGAGTGAAGAACGTCATTGTACAAGAGACCTTGTATAAAGTTCTCAGAAAGGGTTGATTGGATACCTTGATGATGTGGCTTAGGTTGTCCTTTGGCCTACACACACACACACACACACACACACACACACACACACACACACCTTGTGCTCCCCCCCCCCCATGTCACTGCTTCCTCCCTCTCCCACAATCGCCTCAAGAGTCATCTGCTGTGTTGTGATATATCCAGAACACACACACACACAAGAAGCTGTCTGATGTTCCCAGTCTTCAAGGCAGGGATCCGAACAAGGCCATTTCCTTTACAAAGTCCTTACCTTGAGGCATTTGTCATAACAGCAGAAAGTGGACTAAGATAGGGGCCGAAATCGGATCTGAACTTAAGGTTGCTCTGACTTCACCTAACCAAGTTCAAAAGTGGGACAGAAAAGAGAAATGGCTCCCAGTTAACTGCATCCCAGGACAAAGCTCACACATTCAACTGGAAAATAAAAATATTCAGCAAAACATGATAAATATCACAATATTCCAATAAAAAAGAAAACGACTGGCAAAGAAATGGGAAAACACAAGCGGCAATGAGGAGAAAGTTGGGTCTAACATTTGGAAACAGCACTTAGAGCAGGAAACACAATGTGAACCTGCCTTACTTCACAGATGGTATAACCATCTTCCTAGAAAATCCCACAGAACCTACTAGAAAGAGGAAGAAGGAATGGCAAGATATAGGATCTATGAGATTTTAAAATTCAATTTAGTTTCTCATGCTAGTATTAAAGAGAAACTGAAATGAAGTTAAAGAAAAACACCACAAAAAAACAGCATTTAAAAAGATAGCCTGCTCACAGACATGCTCTGTTCTCTCTCTTCCCTCAGGCTCTTCTCTGGGGCTGCAACAGAACACCAGCTACAGTCTCCCTTCCCTCTGGACTCCTCCTATAGATCCCACAGACCATCCCCTCCTGTTTTCCCTCCCCCACTCATCAATGCATGCCAGCCCTCAACACCAGCAGGCATTCTCTGTGTACATACCAACCCAGCAGGCCAGTAAAACTGGCAACGCACAGCCACCATACTCTGAAAATCCAGAGAGGAAACAGAAACCAAGGAACAAAACACCTACCCAAAAGAGACAAACTCAGAAATCAGCACCTGGACCTATAGTCACCCCAAACCCAGATGCCTAGACACCAGTGTAAGAACATGCTCAAAACAGCCAGGACAGCGTGTCTCTACTAGAACGTAGCTATCCTACCACAGCAAGCCCTGAATATTTCAACATAGCTGAAATATAAGAAAAAGAACTTAAAAGCAACTATACAAAGATGGTAGAAGTCCTTAAAGAGGAAATGAATAAATCACTTAAAGAAATTCAGAAAAACAAAAACAATTGGAGGGATTTCCTTAAAGCCAAGAAAAAACAAACAGCTTAAGAAAACAAATAAAATGGATCAAGGCCTGAAAATGTAAATAGACGCAATAAATAAAGCACAAACCTGGGGGAATTCTAGAAATGAAAAATTTGGGATTTGAACAGGAACTACAGAAATAAGCTTCACCAATAGAATGTAAGAAGTGGAAAAAGAATCTCAGGAGTTGAAGATATAATAGAAGAAATAGATACATCAGTAAAAGAAAATGTTAAATCTAAAAAAAATTCCTGACACAGAACATCCAGGAAATCAGGGACAGTATGAAAAGACCAAACCTAAGAATAATAGGCGTGGTATCCCCTTTTTCCTTGTGGTCCGTTGGCCACCAGTCCACGAGAACAAAGGGGCAGAAGCCGTGACAGAGAGCCTTGGATGGCTTGTGAACACAGTAGGGGTAGCTCTCTAGGAGATAACTTCAGTGAGTCAGCTCAACTTTTTTCAAGAGTATAGTGGATAAATAGGATTGGGATGGTAGCTGGGGCAAACCCTAATTTGCATTAGGTGACATGCTTCTATCGTATAGTGGCAGTGTGGCCCTATGAAAACAACTAGAGCATGTTACTTAATCACCATGTGGGCAGCAGGGGAAGAGCATTTGCAGGGAACTGGGTTAAGAGTCATCCTTAAGATAAGTTAGGCATCCGGTCCTAGTGACATCCCCCAGATAAGGCTAGGTAGAGAGCAGGAATCCCCTTCTGGGGATGGTGGAGGGGGTGAGGTGGGGGGTGGGGGAGAAGTCCTCCATAGTGTACCAAGCTCAGGGAGAGCTGCTAAGCTATGGTAGACTGCAACCTTTGACCAGCAGGCCTCCCAATAAATAGGAATAGAGGAAGGAGAAAAATCAGCTCAAAGGTTCAGAAAATATTTTCAACAAAATCATGGAAGAAAAATTTCCTAACCTAAAGAAGGAGATTCCTATAAAGATACAATAAGCATACAGAACACCAAATAGACTGGACCAGAAAAGAAAGGCCCCATGCTACATAACAATCAAACACTAAACATACAGAACAAAAAAAGGACATTCAAAGATGCAACAGAAAAAGATCAAGTAATGCTTTGGGTCGCAGGAATCTATCATAAGAACTCAGCTGGTTATGGCAAAGTCACTACCTGGAGGGGTCAAGGATTTCCTCCAGAGGAAGCCAAATTCCAAGGAGTTTTTGGTGTTACTTGGCTTGTTATATATCAGCTGTTTTCTGTTATGAAAATCATGTGTGCCTTCATTTTTTTCCCAATTGACTTTTCCCTAAGAAGGGGTAACAGTGTGGACTGATCACTCTCTGGACATACACATTCCAGGTACTTGGAGAACAGCCTCAGGAAAGGCTTTCTCTGGAATTAGATATCTCCCTTAACCACTTTCAAGGACTAGCAGTAATAACAGTCCACCTGAAAGTCTCCTGATTTAAGGTAAATTTCACAAGGAGACACCACCTAGGTCAGGTGGACGTTAAGTAATAGCTTTACACAATTCAGCTCGGACCCTCCTTTCTTACAACCTTACTAACTTTATAGACCTCTAACTCCTTGCCTAACCACTTCTAGGAATATTTAGATAACCCTCTGCACTGATAGCTATGCTCAGCCAGAACCCTAGTTCAAGCCTCCCTGTAATTATCATCATTGGCAGCATCCGGCCAGGTCCACCCCAGTTGGAGGAAAGTACCTTAGCAGAGTTACCTCTGTACTCTCTAAGAACAGACTTAAACATCCAGGCTATCTGTTTGAGAAGGCCTGGCGGATGTGCTAATTAAGCTTTACTTCCTCCTTTCCCAAACCTTACCTTTAGTTCCAGATCTCCCTTTAACTATCACCAGAGGCATCTAGCTGTACACAGGTTGCCTAGAGATTGAGCACACTTTCCCCTACCCTGCAGAAAAACTGTCCTGCAGATAGCTTGGACAGATAGGAGCCACAGGAATAAAGGAGGCAGTTTTATTTTTTCCCATTGATCTAGCAACTTATAGATTCTTAACATTTTCTACTAATCACGTTTAAGACTATAGTTGAGCACATAAGATTCCCTCTTCTTAGATATTACCCGAATTTAGCCTTTAGTTAATTCATTCCCCATTGGTCACTTCCCTTTGGGGTTGCAAATGATAATTAACAGTTATTGCCTCTCAATGGATTCTTATCACCCTTCTGTTTGACCCTGGAAGCCTGGCTTTATATACCAGGACTTCCAGGGCACAAGGGATGGAGAAGAGACAGAAGAATGGAAAAACTAGACAGGCAAGAACTTGAGAGGAACAAACTGAGACGGGGAAGAACTAGACTGATGGGCTAGAAGAAAGTACTAGAGGAACGAGATGGGAGATGAGGAAGAATCAGATGGGGAAGTACTAGCTGGGTAAGAATAAGATGAAAAGGACCTAGATGAGGCAGAATTAAGATGTGAGAATTAAGATAGAATTTAGAGGGAACAGTAGATAAATATAGAGAGAAATCAGGCAAGAAAGGAGCTAGGCATGAGAACAGAACTGAAGCTGTGTAGATAGGTTGTTATGCCAGAGGAATTAAAGCAAGTGGACTATAGAGCTCGGTGTGCTGAGATTCTATTTCCCCAAAATAGTTCTTGCTGTTAGTAGTTCTCTCTCCTGAGCCCCTGGGATGGCTGGTCCTGTTAATATTATACAAGAATGTAATATATTAAAGGCAGACTTTTTAGAATTTTAATTGACTTCTCAATGGAGACTCTAGAAGCCCAAAGGGCCTGGACAGATGTGCCACAGACCCTGAGACCATAGATGTTAGCCTAGACTACTATACCCAACAAAATTTTCAATTACTACAGATGAAGAAAATAAGATATTCCATGATAAAGTTAAATATAAACAATATCTATCTATAAATCCAGCCCTACAAAAGGTACTTGAAGGAAAACTCCAATCTAAGAAGATTAACTACATACATGAAAACACATTGCCAAATTTATTTTATGAGGTCACAGTTACTCTGTTACCCAAATCACATAAAAACTAAAAAAAAAAAAAAAAAAAGAATCACAGACCATTTTTTTTGTGAGTTTGTGAACATAGATGGAAAAATAGTCAATAAAATACAACTGAATCCAATCCAAATACAACATCACAAAGATCATCCACCATGACTAAGTAGGCTTCATCCCAGAGATGCAGGGGTGATCCTATATAAGAAATAAGTAAATGTAGTCCAACATATAAAGAAACTGAAAGACAAAAACCACATGATCATCTCATTAGATGCATAACAGGACTGACAAATTCAACACCCCTTCATGATAGAAGTCTTGGAGAGATTAAGGATACAAGGAAAATACCTAAACATACTAAAGGCAACCTACAGCAATCCAATATCAAATTAAATGGGGAGAAACTCAAAGCAATTCCACTAAAATCAGGAACAAGACAAGGCTGTCTGTCTACTCTCTCCATACCTACTCAATACAGTACTTGAAATTTTAGCTGGAGGAATAAGACAACAAAATGAGATCAAGGGGATACAAATTGGAAAGGAAGCAGTCATAGAATCATTATTTGTGGATGATATGATAGTATATATAAGTGACACTGAAAATTCCACTAGGGAATTCCTACAGCTGATAAATACTTTTAGCAAAGTGACTAGATACAAAATTAACTGAAAAAAAGAAAGAAAGAAAAGAAAACAAAAAACCAGTAGCCTTCTATACAAATAACAAATGGACTAAGAAAGAAATGAGGGAAACAATAGCTTTTACAGTAGCCTCAAATAATATAAAATATCCTGGGGTAACTCTAACCAAGCAAGTAAATGAGCTGTATGACAAAAATTTCAAGTCTTTGAAAAAAGAAATTGAAGAAGGTATCAGAAGACGGGAAGATCTCCTATGCTCATGGATCAGTAGCATTAATATAGTAAAAAGTCATCCTACCAAAAGCAATCCCTATCAAAATTCCAAAACAATTCTTCATAGACCTTGAAAGGACAATACTCAATTTCATATGCAAAGACCCAGGATCACCTTTCCTGATTTTAAGTTGTAATACAGAGCTATAATAATCAAAACCACATGATATTGGCATAAAAACAGACACACTGATCAATGGAGTCAAAATGAAGACTCCTACATAAATCCAAATACCCACAGACATTTGATTTTTTTTTCTGGAGCTGAGGACCGAACCCAGGGCCTTGCGCTTGCTAGGCAAGTGCTCTACCACTGAGCTAAATCCCCAACATCCCCCTACCCCCCCTTTTTTTTAATAAATAAGCTGCAAATACACACTGGGGAAAAAAAAGACAGCATCTTCAACAAATGGTGCTTGTCAAACTGGACAGCTTCATGTAAAAGAAAGCAAATAGATCTATACTTCTCTCCCTGCACAAAAATTCAAGTCCAAATGGACCAAAGTCCTCAACACAAAAGCAGATACATTGAACCTGATAGAAGAGGATGTGGGGAATATCCTTGAACATATTGGCAAAAGAGACAACTTCCTCAACAGAACACCCATCATGCAGGCACTAAGATCAACAATCAATAAATGAGACCTCCATGAAACTGAAAACCTTCTGTAAGAAGGCAAAGAACACCTTCAATCAAAACAGAACAGCAGCCTGCAAAATGAGAATAGACTTTTTTTTCCAATTTCACATCCAATAGAGGATTAATATACAAGATGTATACAGAATGCAAGAAATTAGATATAAAAACCCAAATAATCTAATTTAAAAATGGAGTATAAATCTAAATAGAATTCTCAATAATGGAAACTCAAATGCCTGAGAAACACCTAAAGAAATGTTCAACATCCTTAGCCACCAGGGAATTGTAAATCAAATTACTTTGAGACTCCATCTTATACCTGTCAGAAAGGCTAAGATCAATAACATAAGTGACAGCTCATAATGGTAAGGATGTGGAGCAAAGGGAACACTCCTCCATTGCTGGTAGGAGTGCAAACTTGTACAGTCACTGTGGAAATTAATATGGTGGTTCCTTGGAAAGATGGGAATTGATCTACCTCAATATCCAGCTATACTACTCTTGGGCATATACCCAAAGGACACTTCATCCTACCACAAGGACATTTGCCCAACCATGTTCATTGCTGCTCTATTCATAATAACTAGAAACTGGGAACAATGAAGATATATACCTTAATAGGAGAATGGATAAAGAAATGTGGTAAGTTTATACAATAAAAAGTTACCCAGCTGTTAAAAAAATTGGCATCATGAAATTTACAGGCAAATGGATGGAATTAGAAAAAAATCAGCCCGAGTGACATAATTCAGACAAAGAAAGGCAAATGTGGTATGTACTCACTTATATAACAGCTGGATATTAGCTGTTAAATAAATGATAACCAAGCTACAATCTGTGGACCCAGAGAGGTTAGGTAAAAAGGAGGACTCTATTGGGGATTCATGGGTCTTCCCGGGAAGGAGAAACAGAATAGATTTGGTGGTGGAGTGGGCGTGGGTGGGAATGAGAGTGGAAGTCGTCAGGTGAGGTGTGATGGAGGGAGAGATTGTTGGAATTGGGAACGTTTGGTGGGCGGCGTGGAAACCTAGTGCAGTGGAAACTTCGTGTGATCTATGAGGGTGACCCTAGTGAGGACTCCTAGTAATGGAAAATTCAGAGTCTGAATTGGCCATCACTTGTACCCAGGCAAGGCTTGGACTGCATTGCATTTGGTTGAGTTGTTGGCCAAAGGGGTCCCATAGAGATCCCCAAACAACCAAGCTGATTCTAGGACCAAGGTTGCTCTCTGAAAACTTACAATGGGACCCATTGATGAGGACAACATTCATACAACTCATTGAACATGGAGAGGTCGAGTTGGTGCTGCATGGAGTCTTCACCCCTATGTTCTAGTTTCTTTGTTATGGGAAGGTACTCTGCAGGCTAACAAAAGAGAAATGGGGACATGAGCCCAGTCACAATACATTTTACCTACAACCTGTCTTGCCTGTAAGATGTGCTGGGCCAGTTGTGGTGCAGAACTTTTGGGAGTTGCCAACCAATGTCTGATTTTTTTTTATGATGCAAAGTATTTTATTTTTAAACTTCTAAAGTTTGAAAACAAGAGAGCCTAGTTTAGATGAGTTTCTAAGATGAATGTGCTTGTGAAGAGCTCAGTTTCTGGCTGACAAACAGTTCCTAACACCTTGGGAGCTTACATTCTGATCTGTGAGTGGTGAGCTGACTAGCCTCTTACAGTAGCATCCCTTTTATCCTTGGTAAGGGCATAACAAACGTTAGGCATTGTTCTAATCTTACATAGCCAGTGCTATGCTGTTCTGAATATCTCTTGTGAGGCATACACTATGTACAGAAAGCCATCTTCATCTTTCTGAATTTTACACACTTTAGAGATGGGTGTGGACATACTCAATATGCTATTCACCAGGAGGAAGAAGGCTTGATTAGCGCTGAGCTGTAAGCACCTTCTAATTATCTTGATGAGCTCACTCATGTTCACCTGATGGGGTACAAGGGACTTGGTTTTACCCAGGACAGGCAGTTGCTTCTCACTCTTGTATTGTTCTATTGTTACCACCTGGATCTTGGTGGGGTGAAGCTCCAAGATAAGCCAGACAGGACATCTTTTACTCTTTGTTCAAGCTACAACACTGCTTGAAGGTCTTCTCTGGATGTAAGACATGGTGCCAGGGTCCATGGTCAAAGCCTCTAGCTCTGAAGATGGCTTCCCTTGTCCCAATGTCTGATTTATTTATCACAAGACCCACTCCATGAGAGGGAGCACATGTCTGATATTACTTGGATGGCCAGGAATCAGATACTGGACAGCCGCTTAAGACCTATAGTAGAACCAAACACAACTGGTCTAAGAAAAAAAAAATCAATGAAATGAATCCTAATGATATTCAGCTCTCTTCATAGATTGGTGCCTTCTCTAGTCATCATCAGTTGGTAAACTTGGTTGCTGCTAAGCTTGATGACCTGAGTTCAATCTCTGGGAGACCCACATTACTCCTACAAATTTTTCTCTTGCTTCTGCACTTGGGTTGTGGTATATGCACACTCCCATACTAGCACATACATAAATAATTTTGTGAATAAATGCCATTGAAGTCACTTGCAGCCAGACAACACCCTAGGTTTCGTTTCTAAAACTCACATAGAAGTAGATAATAGACACCTGTAAGTTGTCCTTTCACTGCCACACACACACACACACACACACACACATACACACACACACATACACACACACACACACACACACACACGACAGCACAGACATATACACATAAACATAGCTCAAACATTTTTAAATGGATGAAATTAACAAAGCAAAGTAAATAATCCTATTATTGAGAACATATGAAATGATTTGCCAATTTAAATTATTATTATGTAATTTCAAGAAATATTAATGTTCATCAAAATATTAATGGTTTCTTTTAAAATCATATTTTACCATTTAATTCTCAGAGTCAAAGAGAGGTTATTTTACAAACATATCTCAGGTGGGCTTAGAAGTACATGCCTCTAATCCCAGCACTTGGGAGACAATGGCAGGCCAATATCTCTGAGTCTGAGATCAGCTTGGTCCACATAGCGAGTTCCAGGAAAGCCATGGCTATGTAGAGATAGCCTGTCTCAAAAAAATTCCAAAAAGAAAGCACATATCTCAAATTATGGAACTTTTCCTAATATAATCTGACTGGACTCTGACTGATTTCAACAAAACCTTTTGTTATCTTTACTCACTTTAAAAATAACTATGTTAACAATGAAAACATGAAGCAACATGGAGAGTCTATTCACAGATGTATAGAAAGCCATTGAATACTTTGACAACATTCTAGCAGGAACTTTCATCTCCTTCAAGTGACAGGAGACAGAAGGAAGGATGGGGCATTTTCATCTTCTGTATTATGATGACATATTTTGGATCTGAAGAGTTTTTTCTATAGTACTGCTCAGACCTACTGCTGATCTACTAGGGAACACTCCTATAGAGCCTAAGATACAGGTGGACTGTAGATGCATAGCTGTTTCTTATACAAGTGAAGCTCAGACTTTTCTTCCCTAGACAGACGAAATGGCATTCCAGAGCATTTGAGAACAAAGTGTTTTTTCATATCCAGGTGTGAGTGAAGGCTGAGGCAGAATTCCTGGTCCAAGCAGAGCCATATGGCCGGAGAGAAGAGAACAAGACAGTTTCTGTAGATGGTAAGGCAGGCAGGCTCAGGCCAAGGAGTAAGGAGCAAGGAAAAGTTCTGTAGACTATAGGTGGATTTGTATCAGGTCAGGAGAGAAGAGGGAGGGAAGATGGAGGATGACGGAACAGAGGATGAAGATGAGATCAAAAGCTTGAGTTTAGTTACTATTAGGCTATGCGAGGACAGAAAAAAAAAGGGACAAAGAGGAACTGAGTGTCAGGATGGAACTGAAGCTGTATACACAGAATTTTGTCTTAAAGAAATAAAGTAAATGGACAAAAGAGCTTGGTGTACATAGATTCTTTTCCCTCAGATAACCCTATGCCAGACACAGCATCTTTCCCAGGACTCTGGGAGGAATCTTCTCAGAGAAGGCCCCTGGGGAAAGTTCTGATATTTGGCACCTTTGAACATGGTACTCATAGAACCAGGGGAAATAGGTAACCAAGTACAGAGAGAGAGAGAGAGAGAGAGAGAGAGAGAGAGAGAGAGAGAGAGAGAGAGAGAGAGAGATTGCTTGGCAGAGGCTGTCCAGAATGAAAGGACCAAGCAGATGCCATAACAGGCTGCTCAGTCTTCTCTCAGAGATCAGGCCTCAATTTCAGTTTCCTGAGACTGAGCAAGCAGTATCTGGGAGGGCCGTGAACAAAAGACATAGTCCTTGCAGTAGCTCCCTTTCTGCACATACTCTGACTGCTCAAAGTTCAGCCAGATGTTTACTGTCTGGGACCCCCCACCAACTTAGAGCTATGTGCATGAGTCAAGGACAGAGCCTGGGCCACTGAGTCAGCCCCCATGGCAGCTCAAGGACAGAGCCTGGGCCACTGAGTCAGCCCCCACAGTCAGTACATGCTAGGCCAGCCAGCCCCCATGGCAGCTCAAGGACAAAGCCTGGGACTTTTCCTGGACTGCCCCCAAAATGATAATTGTAAACCCCAACCAGTAAATTCAAAGGTTACATACCCTCACCCAATTAAAAGAGAACGGAGATAAAAATAAACCAATCTGAGTTGCACCCATGCAAAACCCCCAAACTCCACCCCCCCACACACACCCCTGCCCTGAAGGGCTTGCGGTTTTTGCCTTTAAAAAGCCAGCCTCACAAAGAAAGAGCAACTCCTCCCTGCCTCACTGTATTGGGTGTAGGAATGAGTTCCCTGTCTAGACTTGTATCTATAGAATAAACCTTGCTGTTGCATTCTGGACATCCACGGTCTTCAGTGGTCTCTTTGGGGCCATGATCTGGGCATAACACAGAGAAGAGGCAGTTTCCCCGGAAGTCATAAAGGTGACCCCTGAAGGTTTCAGCTACAAAACGGGCCTCACCAAAGGGTTCTGCAGACCTGGGTGTCCTCATCATGAATGGTGAGTAGCTATGAATAACCCCTTTCACTTTACCAACCCCTTCTCTAATACTTTTTGCACCATGGGTCAGAACAAGTCTAAAGAAAAACAGCTTTTGATAGAAATTTCAGGACACAGACTTAAAATGAAAGGCTGACTCTGGTCAGTTTACAGGCTTAGATAAGGAAGCAACAGATGATCTTAATTCTAGGGAGGTTCCTAAAAGCCGCCGACCTTATGGAATGACTTTACTGGCAGACTGTGATAAGTGGCCGTCATTGAAATGATGAAAATGCCCCATCACTCCTTCTGTCTCCTATCACTTGACGGAGATGAAGGTTCCCGCTAGAATGTTGTCAAAGTATTCTCCAGGGAGAAACCCACCGTTATTTCTCAAGGGGTCTTACAAAGAGATAACACCATGAGACCTCCAGAGGATGTATACTAGAGATAATGAGGTTTGCTAATTTTTCTGAGGTGGAAGTTCATGTTACAGTTTTTTTTTTTCTGCTAAGATTTGCTGGAAACTAAAGGGTTAATTTGAGCAGTGAAGCTTTCAAAACTGCCCTGCGGCAAGAGTTGAGAGCGCACTCTAACAGCCTTCATTTAAATAACAATACAAGTCTCTGGGCCAAAGCCACTTTAAAACTAAAGGCTATTTAAACTTTCTTCAGCCATCTCCTATCACTGTATTTAAAAAAAAACCAAAAACTGTCTTTTTCTCTTTCTGGGTGGACTATTCTTATGAGGTTCTTAGTTACTTATAAAAAATCTTGACCCAAGTCTAAGAACTTCTAGCTAATTATCAGATATGTGGGAAGAGATGCCTTCTGACTATCTGAATTCCTACAGGTTTCCTGGACCCCAAAGACATCTGGGGGACTGGGAAATCCTACCGAAATAAATGCTTACTTCTTTTTGAATATCTGCCTTCTCTTTTCTCTTTGAATCTAACTCTCCAGTGCACATGCCTCAGCTCAGCACCTCCACCCCTCCCCTCCACCTTGCTATTCCTGGCAACTGGCAGTGAACTTGATATTCTGGCTGCTGCAATTGAGATAATCTTCTCCCTTTTTTCATTCATATAACAATTACTTTTGGTTTTTACTGTGCTTATCTTAATTCATGTTACACCATAAAGGATTTATTAAATTGTTACTCTTCTCATATGCTATATTTCTGCATAAGAGCTCTTGTTTCTGTATTAAGGTAACTTCAATACAAACTTAGGTCCCACAGATGCTCATGACTAATTCAGGTAATTTTATCTAACAATGCCTCTTTAAAATACAGTTTAGATCCGGGCAGTGGTGGCGCATGCCTTTAATCCCAGCACTCAGGAGGCAGAGGCAGGCAGATCTCTGTGAGTTCGAGGCCAGCCTGGACTACAGAGTGAGTTCCCGGAAAGGCGCAAAGCTACACAGAGAAACCCTGTCTCGAAAAACCAAATAAATAAATAAATAAATAAATAAGTAAATAAATAAATAAATAAATAAAAAATACAGTTTACAGTTTAACCAAATTTATACCACTATTGGAGATTAATAGATAGAGTCAATGTTCCAAACCAACCATTTCTTTTTGATAAGTCAAAATCATAGTATTTAGACATATTTGGCCATATTATGATATACTAGCTAATGATAGATTCTTATGTTATTCCTTTGCACCCCCCCTTCTTGGGACAGAGATATTCTAATTATATACAAACATACCTATTAGATGGTTAAACTAAATCTGCTTGCCATCTATATAGATTATTGATTATAAATACATTTTATAGATTATAAATATATATTATTGATACAAATATTGATCACATATCGATATTAACTGACCATTACTGATTATTTTTCCAGTCACCTCCAAACAATATTTATCCACATCATTCATTGCTCTAGAGAAAATTAAAGGTCCTTTTTTTTACTATACAAGGGGATTACATCACTTTTCCAAATCAGTCAAACTGAATATATATCATGTTTTCAGTTTTCATTAATCATTTCCCCCTTTCTTTCCTTCCTTTCTTTGTTTGTTTCCTTTTTTTTTTTTTTTTAAAACACTAGTCTTACTATGAATCCCTGGCTAGCCTGGAACTTACTCTATAGATTAGGCTATCCTAGGACAGAGAGATCTGCCCGCCTTGCCTCCAGAGTGCCTGCATTATAGGTGAGCAGGTCACAACTGGATAACTTGGTTCTTTTAATTGGCTTACTGAGGAAGAGTGGCTGAATCTGGATGGTTAGGGCAGCCAGGACACAGGCTCTGGTCCTAACAGAAGAAGGCTCCCCCCATCTAATGCAGCCCTCCTGCCTTAAAGTCCACTGTCTTCCAACTGTGAGCAATATTGTTTTCCTTTATCATCGAGTCTGCTATAACTCAAGAGACAAGGGCAGGGTTCTGTCCTTATTCTTCAAATGATGAAACCTAACTCACAGAGATAAGTGGTTTTCAATATAATTAAGTGTAACTGCTCATCTAACTCATCCTTTCATTCCAATGACTCACTAAATGAAGTTGAAACCACCTTAGCCAGGCATAGTGACACAGACCTCTAATCACGGTACTTAGAAAGTGGAGGCAGGAATTTCAGGATTTCGAAGTCATCCAAGGTGAGAATGATCAATGGGGTATGGTATGAGGCCCATGAAACCAAGGGAGACTATGAATGGCTCAGGACAGTGTCCACAGTCTTCCCTCAAGAACTTCAGGGCCATGACACCTGTTAGCATTCAGACCTGCCCCTTGGGGACCTGGCCAATATGCAGGCAATACCTTGGCCCACTCAGGGTCCTGACAATCTCATGCACCCATTGCTACATAGTCTCTCTGTGCATGCAAGAAATCCGCTCATAAAAGGTGGGGCTGCCATGTACCTTCTCTCTTCTCTACACAACCCCTCGTCTGCTCTCATTCTCTTTCTCTCTCTTCCTCTCCCCATCTCTCTTCCCAGGAGGTAGCTCTGTACTCCTTTTCCCTCTTCTTCTCCTCTCTCCTTTCACCACTAATAAAACTCTCCACATGAGCACCCTCTGCATGGTGTGTCTTTCTCCACAGCCCCCACACACCTTGACCACCACGCACCATTTTTAAAATACAACATTGGTACTGTGACTCAGATGGCTCTCCTGGCAGTTCCTCAGTCTGAGGCATGCTGGGACCCTGGACCCACAACAGGCCCACCTTCCAGCTCACCGATCAACTACCATCCCATCCCATCTATCAGTGGCAGTTTCAGCTGGGTTATTATGCCCCTTCCAGAGCTGCCCATAATCCCATAGCTCCTTTAAGCCCTAGTGGCTTTTGGGACACCATTCCTGACCTTTTCCTATGCATGAGATCCCTCTGAGACCTTGGTTTTTGTCCTTGCCTATTGGCCTCTATGAATGACCTGGTACCAGGTATCGAGTCTCCTCTGCCTTTGTCAGACTAAGCATGACCCCTGTTGAGTGTGGTGATGACCTTCTGAATGTCTTAGTGTTGGAATTCCTGGCCACTGCCCCAGCTACATGACCGGACATGCGCTGTCCAGTAGCCAAGCAAGAGGCTTAGTTATCCTAGGGCCTTACATCCTATATAATCTGTGTGCTGTGTGTTCACATAATCTATGCACATGTGTGGCATAGATACATAAGCCCATATGCACATGTGCGGGGGAATCCATAAGAAGAGGGTCACAGACCCTGCCCTCTCTCTCCTTGCATGACCATTTCCATAGGCCTAAACATACTCCCCTCTGTTCTCTTTCCCCCAATAAACTCTTATAGTGCATTTTGTTGTGCCTCATGGCTTTTCTCACATGGTAAACAGTGCCACTTAATGAATAACACAGCGCCACATAATAACTAACACTTAGTCCTTCTTCAGTCCTCCCCTTAGTCCTGGGGATGCCCACGGCTACAGGCTGTAGTGACTCCTTTTTCCTCTCTCACCCATGGGAACCGTGCTGTAGTTTTTGGGACAATGATGACTACTGTGAGCAACAGGGCCTGCCTCTCCCAAGCCCCTGCTCTGACACAGTCTTTCACCCTTTCCTCTCCCCCTCCCTCGTACCTCTTGCAACTGTTCTGTTGTGTGTGGCATGTTTGTTTAGTGGCTTACCTTGACAGGGCCCATCAAAAGTACCCACTTCATGTCAGGACCTCATCCCCCTGCTCCACCCATGGCAGATCTGCTCTCTTCCACCTGTAACAAATCTGCTTTCTCACTCACTGACAGCTTTGCCTCCTTCAGTATTCTTCAGACCAGACAGTCAGGAAACCAAAAAAGAATTTTCCACTTTCTTTCTTTTTCTTTGCTCCGAAGACCTGCTTATGCCTGTCTACTCTCTCTCTTTCTTTAAATGTCCTATCGGTTTGCTACAATGTGTGAGTCAGAGATGGAGAAGGCAGCTTCATCTCACTCAGCACACACTGGTTCTTCTTTTCTTCTTATTTACTCAACTCCTGTTTAATATGTCTGTGTGTGTATATGTATGTGACTTTGATTTAACCCTATATGTATGAATGTAAGCTATAATTCTATGTGTATGTGTATGTAACTTAGATTCAACTCTCTCTCTCTCTCTCTCTCTCTCTCTCTCTCTGTGGGTGTATATGTAACTATTGTTAAAAAATCATGTTTTAAGCAACAACCACATGGCTCTCCTTCATCTTAGCTGGTGACCTCATCATGATGTAGATAGTCATGTGGCTGGCAGCCATCTATTACTAAGGTTTATTAAGGTTAAAGACCTCGCTATTTGTTTTATCTTCTTTCATATTTGCTTTAACTCTAGTTTATAATATACTCTATATGATAATAGAAATTTATAATTATGAAGATCTATTCAGATTAACAAATGCTAACTTAGAGATTTACACCTATGTCTTTGCAAATTGTTCAACACCGAACTTCTAGAGAATTAAATAAATGATGGTATAGGTTTAATAAATAAGATATTTGATAAACAAGTTATATATTCTATAATGGAGTTTCTGCTTTCCCCAAAAGGATCCTTTTCTCAGAGTTGGGCCACACCCCAACTCAAATGTCTCCTATTTTCTGTTCCCATTTGGCACTGATGACCTTTCCCCTGTCACTTTTCCTTGCCTTCTCAGGGGACAGCTTTGCCAGTTTGGTAAAACTTGTTCTGTTTTTTCCCCATGAATGTCTCTTTTGGTGTCTTTATTTAAAATCATATTTGTAAGGCTAAACCTGACAGAAATGGAATGTAAGTCCTAGTCTTATGAAAGCTGCTAACATATTGAAGACTGTTAGGGAACACAAGTAGATAGTCAGTCATTCATACCTAATAGACAGTCCTCAAATGCTCAGAGATCTGCAGAATACGGCATCTAAAATGTCTAATTAGAAAGCTTTTTGTGATAGAGAGACATGCCAGCTCCTGGCAGCACCCGTATTTCCTCCAAAGAAGATGTATGTTCTCAGAAGAACTTTCACCTGGAACTTGCTCTAGAATGAGAAAACTGCCTTTTGCCTTGACTGCTGCCAGGGTCTTCTTCAGACCACAGACAACAGGACTCTGGGGAATCCATTGCCTCACTTTTGCTTAGACAAGATAGGCTGGTCCTCCCTACAGCTTCCTACCCCACAACTGTTGGCTATTCTGAGGCCCGTCAGCCAAAGAATGACATGTTGCCCTGAGACCTCTGCCCTCAATGACCATGGAGGACCCTGGGGTGGCTGTCTAGGTAGCCAGCAAGTAAGTCTCTGTCACCTTAAATCACTGACTCAGGTAAAAATTTATCCTTCTCAGATCTCTGATGCTTTTTGATGACCAGGCTCTGTCATTTCAATGGCAGCAACCAAGGCTCCAGCTGCCTTCTCAGTTCTCTGTGCAAAATCCACAGGCCTCACTCTCTTAGAGCTAATGCTAAGTCTAGACATGGTTCACCTTACCACCAGACTCAAAAAAGAGATATGACTGCTCTCAGTGGTCAGCCACCTGTATCCCCTGGTAAATTAGATTTTTTAAAAAAAGGTGCTTTAAGGTCTGTTTATGTAAAGATGGGAAAGCTGTTTCTCTTCTGCTCGTTTACTTATCCTTCTCAGATATGATGATGTTTGATGACCAGGGACCTTTAGATACTAATAGATTTACCAGTTAACAGCTCCCCTCTACTTCCCCAACATTAGAGTGTATGGAAGCCTCCCAGCCTTTGGCTGTGATACCAAGATATAAATCTGGTCCAGTTGTTTCACAGACACTTGCAGGTTCCTATACAGATCCACCCATCCTGCCAGACTCATGCCAAGATAAATCCGCAGGGGGCCCTCCAGATACGCCATTCCCTGTACCAGCTCCAAGGATGCCAACCAGGTGAGCACTGACAGGTTGACTTCCCCCACATGCCTGCTCATAAAAAGACTCTGTTATCTCTTAATCCTTGTTGACACCTTTACAGGATGGATGCACTTCCAGCCTCCAGGGAAACAGCAGATGTGATGGCTCAGGTACTCCTGAAGAACACATTATCCCTCAGTTTGTCATGCCATCTCCCAAGCTCCTGGGACTTCACTGCCGGTACCACCTCTCCAGGCTCAAGCAGACACCTACCCAGCAACTGGAACCTGGTTTTCCAAGATGTCCCAATGAAGGGCATATCTGCTCTCATGTCTCACTCATTCATCTTTGCCTCTCTGTACAACCAGGGCCCTTCTCCGTTCCATTCTTTCCAGCAGTTATCACTCTTCCTGTGACTAACCCCACTTGTGGGACTGATGATAACCATCTATTTTTTCCCTAGTAACCTGCCTTCTCAGCTCCCTCAAGAAATAGATGCCCGAGGTCTTCAGGATGACAGCTAACTGAATGCTCCTTCACCCACACTTCCCACTGTGTGTGACCCTGACTCCCATCTTCTCCTCCCCACTTTGTCCCAAATCCTGAGCAGGAAGCAGTCTCATCTCAAGAATTTGGCACCTCTCATGCCCATCCCACTTGCCATCCATAACTCATCCTTTTTATAATGACCAAAAGGGAGGAATGGTAGCATTCAGACCCACCCCTTGGGGACCTGGTCAATATGCAGGCAATACCTTGGGGTATTGTCACGCTCAGGGTTGTGACAACATCATAGGCTCATTGCTACATGGTCTCTCTGTGCATGTGTGAAGTTCCCTCATAAAATGTGGGGCCCGGCCCGCCTCTCTCTTCTTCTCTCCTCAGCTCCCACCTGCTCTCTCTCTCTCCCCTCCTCCTCCCTCTCCCTCTATTTCCCTCTCATTCTTTCTCACCTCTCTTTCCCTCTCTCTCTTCCCAGGAGTGAGCTTTTCACTCCCTCTCCCTTCTCCCTCCCCCCTTCACCACTAATAAAACTCTCCACAAGAACACTGTCTGCATGGTGTGTCTTTCTTTACGGCTCCCACCCACCATGACTTCCATATGCCATTTTAAAAATACAACAACACCAGCAAGTGTTAGCTCTGTATTTACACTCTAGGTTTTCTATTCTTGATAATGTTTCCTGTCCATGGTAGCCTAGGTCACTTTGGTGTCAGACTCCTGCTACTCATTAAAAAGTGGAATTCTCCTGCAGGTGAGGAAATTATTCTCAGGCAAGGATGAGCTCCCTAATTGCTTATCCAATGCAACATGTTCAGCCCTGAAACCATATACACACAACTAACAGAAATGGACTTAACCAGTCTTATTTAGATATTTGTGCATACTTATTCACACATATTTAACAAGGAAGAAATTGGAAGGGAAGAATTTGGGAAGGGATTTAGATAGGACAAGGAAAGGGGAAATTCATGTAATATATTTTAATTAAAGTGTATGAAAATAAATTTTAAGTAAGAAAGCAGTTAAAGAGACAGCTTAGCAGTTAAAAGCACTGGATATTGTTACAGAGAAGAGAGGTTCCATTCTCAGAACCCACCTCCTGGCTAACTAACCATGGCCTGTAACTCCAGTCCGAAGGGATCTGTTGCCCTCTTCTGGCCTTGACAGGTACTGCACATAGACACTTGCAGGCAAACAACTATATACAAAACCAAAAACAAACACAAATAAAGCTTAAAAAATGAAATTCTCTACATTGATGTCACAGCCCTGAGACAGACAACAGGCAGGAATAGTTCAAAGGAACTCCTTCTGTTCCTGCACGGAAGCAACTCTGGCCTCCTCGGAGCCAGCATGCTCAGAGGCAAAGGCAGCTAGCTTTATTCTGAGGTTAAAACAGCTCAGCAAGATTCTTCATCTAAGAACAGCATCCACAGTGCTGGTAGGTGACTTTTCCTTGATGTGTTCTGTATTTGTGTTTCTTGCTCGTTGTGTGCGTGAGAATTGTGGCAACGACACACATTTTAAAAGTATTGATACGGCTTTTAAATGTAGATCATAATATATGATCTAAAAGATAGATTTCAACTGCCTAAGTGGCTAGACTTGTAGTCTCCTGTCGCCATTTAAATTGTTCAATGTATATCCTGGGGCTTAAAAGAGACTTAAGGATGACAGCATATGTGGAATGAAAAATCTATTCTAGACGGGCTCCTCTTTTAGGATTAACAGAGATGCATGCACACTGTTATTAAAGAGATTCTTGTTTATTAATTTTGTAACTATCTCAAGTGAATTCTCCCTGGGAAAGCATATTAATTCTAGAACAGCTCTACCTCCAGGCTTTTAGAAGAAATGTTCTGAGACAAGCTCTCCTACATGAACCATAACAATATACATAAAAGTTTACCATTCACATCTTAGCATCCAAATTCCTAACAATCCTGGCTAACATACTAAATATCCTTGGGGTGTTTTAAAGGCAGCCCTCCCTCAGCTACATTCTACTTTATGTGACTTACTATCTCCCAAGCATTGTTGTCTTAGTTTGGGTTTTTATTGCTGTGAAGAGACACCATGACCATGGCAAGTCTTATGAAGGAAACATTTAACTGTGGTGGCTCACCTAGAGTTCAGAGGTTCGGTCTATCATGGCGGGGAGCACGGAGGCGTACAGGCAGAGGTGGTGCTGGAGCTGAGACCGCTACATTCTGCATGCCACAGGAAATCAACGGACACACTGGGAGGTATCCTGAGTGTACGAAACCTCAAAGCCACCCCCACAGTGACACACTTCCAACAGAAGGTATGCCCTTCAGCCTCAAGGTCTACATTAAAGTCATGTGTCATCCAGCTTCCTCCAACAAGACCGCACTTCCGCCAACAAGGCCACATGCCCTAATCATGCCACTCACTATGAGTTTATGGGGGCCAAATACATTCAAACTGCCACAATTGGTAAATCCTTTACATAACCAATTCGACTCTTCTACATCACAGGCTTACTAGCTTACTAGTAGTGGAGAGCTACCCAGTACGTGAGATGCCATGTATATCCTCCTCAAAATTAACTCCAAATGGATTCCCCCCTCCCCTCTGGAGCTGAGGACCGAACCCAGGACCTTGTGCTTGCTAGGCAAGCGCTCTACCACTGAGCTAAATCCCCAACCCCTCCAAATGGATCTTAATGTAAATGTCAAATGTAAAGTGCAGGCCAGGCGGTGATGGCGCACGCCTTTAATCCCAGCACTCGGGAGGCAGAGGCAGGCGGATCTCTGTGAGTTCAAGGCCAGCCTGGGCTACCAAGTGAGTTCCAGGAAAGGCACAAAGCTACACAGAGAAACCCTGTCTCGAACCCCCCACCCCCCGAAAAAAAAAAGTGAAGTGCAGAACTTCTAGAAGAAACTAGGCCTCTCTGAGTTCGGCACCCTGCCTAGGCCTTGGGAAGTTTCTCTAAGGCCCTCATGTGTAGAGAAAAAGACAGATCTCCTCTAAAACCAAGAATATGCTTGGGAGAGCGGGTAAAGATCTGGGGCCAGGGCTTTGGGAAGCGGTTGCTTCTGATCCTGAGAAGCCAGCTCTTTCTGCACCTGGGGTTGTGGTTATCAGTCCCAACACCGCTGTAGACTTTGTTTATAATGTTCTTGAGATATCCTGTTTTCCTCTGTGCAACATTTTTTGATTAGCCTCTTCCTGAATTTGTATACTTCCATTCAAAACCAAACCCATTGACTTATATTACAGGGACCTGTTGAGTTTGGTGCAAATCTCCAGCCAATCTGGGGTAGGTCTGTGCTTGTGGTGGAAGCCAGGGCTGGGACCCACTGTGCTGTGTCCCTTCAGCTCACCGGGTCCTGTCACTCAGCTTCCTGTCACTCAGGCCTCACTAGCCAATCAGGGCCTTCAGCGGACCTGCCAGTCAGATGGGCGGGTTCTTCCGGTCACCAGGCGTCTGGCTCGGCTCTTCCATTGAGGAAGTAGTAAGTTTGCTGGTGTGCCGTGCCTTAGGGAGCGTCTCGGGAAACTATGGGGGAGCGTGCCAGTGAGTTCTGCAGCTTCCGCACGGTGAGTCAGGGGGCTGCTGTCCCTAGACGGGGAGGAGTGGCCAGCCATGGTGAGGAGGGGCAGCTGTGCCCAGACTGGAAGGAGCAGTCGGCTGAGCCGCACGAACCGGTGTGGTGGGTCCTTTCCGGGGCTGGGCAGGAGTCGGTGGGCAAAGTTCGGCGTGTTCCTTCCTGGTCCTGTGTGTCTTGTGTGCTCCTTGCTGGTGCTGTGTGGTCCTGGGCTGGGGCGGCAGCCTGTGTATAACTTCACTCTGAGGGCCGCGTCTGGACAGAGCATTGGGAGTGGGACTGCGCTTAGACATACCCTTGTGGTTGATGTCGCTGTCAGATGCTGGCACCTGTCACCGTGAAGGGCAGATTTGCCAAACTTGGAGAGTCCTGGTCTCTCTAGTGACACCCAGAAGTTCTGCACGTTTAACATTGAACATTTAGAGGTAGGATCCATCTGGAGTTAATTTTGTGGAGCTTGTTAATGGTATCTCCTGTGTAGAGGAGCACTCCGCTGCTAAACTGTGATGTAGAAGAGTAGATTTGATGGTAATAAAATTGATGGTATAAAGATCTCCCCTCCCCCCCAAAGAAAAGATTTACTAATTATTTTTTTTTTTTTTGATTTTTCGAGACAGGGTTTCTCTGTGTAGCTTTGCGCCTTTCCTGGGACTCACTTGGTAGCCCAGGCTGGCCTCGAATTCACAGAGATCTGCCTGGCTCTGCCTCCCGAGTGCTGGGATTAAAGGCGTGCGCCACCACCGCCCGGCAGATTTACTAATTCTTAGGAGACATTAAGTCACACAAAGTAGAATTTAGCTAAGGGAGGGCTGCCTCCCAAATACCCCAAAGATAAGTAGTATGCAAACCATGCCTATTAGATTAGTATGATAAGATGTAAATATTCACCAGGATCAAGCAGCCATTAAGCTATATTCACCATAACCAAAGAGACAACTCTGATTTACAACCAGCCAAAAGCCCCCCACCTCCCAATCAAAGAACAGGCCTCTTGGGTGCTGCTCAGGGCATCATTAGAGGGTCATACCAACATTCAACATTTAGTCCTGGTGTGCCATTAATTCTAGAGCTGCATCTCCAGCCTTTTTGAAAAGTGATTTTGTGTCAAGATCTCCTATGTTGATTGAAGTGTAGCCCAACAGGGCATTGCCCTTGCTATTGTCCTGACTAACCACCCTAAATTCTTGGATTACAGTTCTGTAGCACCAATTTGAGTCACATAGTGGACTGTCCATCGCACTAACAAGAAAAAGATTTGTATGTTGGAGCATGGCTTCTCCATTCAGACCAGAAGAGGAGGAACAGTGTACTGTGTACGCTGCAGGGGCAAACAGACTAGACAATAGCCAGATCACAGACTGAAGTTTAAGACTGCAGGGGTCTCCATCATAAAGAAGGGCCTGATGGGGCACTGAGAGTAACTTTCTGTGTAATTTCCCAACATGTATTAATTCCTTCCATGTGAATGAAGACAGAATTGATGGGTGTACAATTTAGGGAGGAGAGCTTGAGCTACTGTATATCCACTTTTCAGTTAGGGAACTCTCCTGTGCAGATATGTGCAATCCTGGTTGACATAGTTAAGTCAGCTCAGAGGTTTGAGACACCGGCCTTTGGCTCTAAATCTGTGTCAGCTTACAGCACTCAGCAGCTAACATTTTACATGGACAAAGTCATACAGACTCTTATTAAATTAATGGCATTCTCTCTACCAGGGAATTGGCTATTCAGTTTCAAAGTTAGTATAACTAAGTTTTCGTCCAATTATTTTTATCATTTTAAAAAGTCAATTTTATTGGTATAAGTTTTTCTAGTTTCACTTTCTTTAAATGCAATACTGCTCTAATCTCTGTTTTTTAATTTTCCAGTGTTTCCCAGTCATTAAGAATTTCATTCCATTTTTATCTTAAGTGCTATATATTTATTTATATCTATTTATCTCTCTATATATATCAGTTTAAAGCACTGGTTCTTTTTTTCCTTTTTATTGTTAAGAATTTTTATAATTTATTTTATATTCCAATCACAGATTCCCCTCTTTCCTCCTCCCTCCTCCCTCCTCCAGTCTCCCCCCCCCAACCACACCCTCATTCCTTCCTACCAGAAGGTAAGGCCTCCCATGGGGAGTCAGCAGAGCCTGGTACATTCAGCTGAGGCAGGTCCAAGCCCCTCCCCTTGTCTAAGGCTATGTGAGGTGTCCCATCATAGGTAGTGAGTAGAGCAGTGGTTCTTTATCTGGGGTGGTAGAGGCATCCTTTTGGGGGATCAAATGACCCAGTTACAAGAGTTGCCTAAGACCATTGGAAAACATAGATATTAATATTACAGTTCATAGCAGTAGCAAAATTATAGTTATAAAGTAGCAGTGTAAATAATTTTATAATGGGGGGGGTCACCATAACACAACTGTATTAAAGGGATAACAGGTTAGGAAGGTTGAGGACCACTTTTTTTTATCAATGTCTCCTATAGCTCAGGCTTGCCTCATACTATGTAATTGACAATTACTTTGAATACCTAATCCTGTCTCTGCTGCCTAGTGCTGGGAAGACAGTCTTGCAACTGCTTCAAGGCTGGGCCTTGACTGGTCATTGAGAAGGAAAATTAGACCAGTGAATGAGTGTCCTCCAACCTCTGTGGCTTTTATTGGGAACTTACAAGTGAAGAGGGACCTGAGTAAGAACTGAGTTCACTGACCAAGTGTAAAGCAGGTGCAGTCACAGCACAAAAAGGGATGAGTAAGAAGAAAGGTGAAAGCTTTCCTGCTGTGACAGTAGTTGACATTAGCAATGAGTAGTTAGGTAACCAGTATAACACGATCAATAAATGTCCTGACTGGCCATTTCTTGGGTTCACAGACGAGAAAATCATGAATGTGGATAAAGAACTGAACTTATTGTGAAGTCAAGTTACTGTAGTTAGTTACACCAGTTCAACCAAAATAGAACTGGGTAAAGTGGTGTGGCCTTGCCTAAAATGACTGTATTTTCCAGGTTTAAGATGTACAGTCTGAGAGAAAAGGCATGAGTAATACTTAGTGTCCTCTAATACAAACCCCTAGTCTCTGGATCATATTGCCATAAAGCCTGTTTCAACTTTTTAAAATATTTTTTGGGGATTATAATTACATTATTTCCACCATTCCTTTCCTGCCTCCAAGCCCTCCCATAGACTCCACATTATTTTCTAATTAATGGCCTCTTTTTGCTTAAACAGTAGCAACTGTTTGAATGTGAGCTGTGTTTGACTAGGACTTCCCAGCTTTGAAGCAATGAGTTGGCTGCACTGGACTTAGAGTGTGTAATGGAATGTGTACACAAAGGACCCTGTGCCTTGGAAAAGGATCAGGATGTACTCTGGGAGAATGGAATTCTACTAAACTACAAATTTCCTAGAGTAGGGCCTGTCTGCTGGGGTGTAAGGGCAGAGTTGGGAAGGCTAATCATGTCTGAGTCATTTGATTTCTGCTCACCCAGTAGGGGAGCTGCTGCTGTCCTGAGGCCCAGATGGTTGGCCCTAGCTAATGAGGAACTCTGAGAAGGCTTAGCAGTCAGGAGCACCAGTGGAAAGAAGCTTGTATGTTCTTCTTGTATGTTCCAGGATTCTTCTCTGGTTCTCCTATAGGGAGCTGTAAAGAAGACCACAGCTATGCTATGGTGAATATGGTGACCACTGTCCCCAGACTTGGAAGAGCAGGTTGGCTCTGTTTTTAGAGTCCCAGCTGCTGGAACTGGGGTGGACCATGAGACAGACTGATTCTGTTGCTACAGGTGGTGACCTGCGCAGTACCCTGTAGCTAAAAGTTCTCCTGGTCCCGCCTGGCTTGCGGTCAGGACAAATCTCTCACTCACCAGTCCCGCAGCTGCTTGGACCTGTATAAACACACAGAGGCTAATATTAATTAAAACTACTCAGCCATTAGCTCAGGCGTACTACTGACTAGCTCTTACACTTAAACTCAGCCCATTTCTGTTAATCTATATATCACCACGTTCTGTGGCTTTACCTGTGTGCCATTACATTCTGCTCCCTGGATGGCGGGCTGGTGTCTCCTGACTCAGCCTTCTTCTTTTCAGAATTCTTGTCATTTTATTCCACCTATACTTCCTGCCTGGCTACTGGCCAATCAGCTTTTTTATCAACCAATCAGAGCAATACACTCACAGCATATAGAACATCCCACAGCACCTCCCCTTTTCTGCCTAATTAAAAAGGAAGGGTTTGACAGCATAGTAAAATTACATATAACAAAACAGTTATCAAGCAAGAATTACAGTTATAATATCTAGTCTATTTGTATTTGACAAAATTAAAGATAATATTCTATCCTATGAGTCTAAAGTTTCATATTTATCTTTTATCATAACTAAGGAAAATTATAATTACAACTATCTAGTCTTCAATACATCAAAGACCTCAGAAGGATATAATATTACCTAAGTAAACAGGAAGAGCATTATAAGCAAAAATCTAGAATGACAGAGACACCTGGCTACCTGGACAGTTACCCCAAGTTCTTCTGCAATGTTGGGGAATCCATTCTTCAGCCAACAGGTCTAGAGTCTCTCAGTTGCTTCTTCCTGAGTCCTGTAGAATGTCTGGCAGTTCCTTCTGTGAAGCAGGAACCTGAAGGACCATCTCACTTTGCAAAATTCATTGGTCACCTTTTTATGGGTCCTGCATGTCCAGTCGACACAACATTTTGTCAAGCAGTCCAGGCAAGAACAGTTTCTTGCCCAAATGGCTATTTTTGCCAAGAAGAAGATAAACTCCATATAGAGTGTCTTTGATGCCCATCTTTCTCTCTGAAATAAATCGGTGCTGCCAGGAGCAGGCGTGTCTCATTGTTCAGGAAAGTCTAAGTTTTTAAAACATTTTAAATGCCATATTCTGTAGGTCTTTGAAATGTTTGAAGATTACCTAACTAATTGAATTATATCTATGTATACCTAGAAAACTTAACATGACTATAAGTTTGACTATCATAGAAGACTAATTATTAAAATCTGTATTTCTTAATTATCCATTACAATTTAAATGAGCTGCACAAACATAATACCTTAAACAAGTGTAGAAATATACACACAGTATAACAAAATTAATTTTAAATTTGTATCAATAAACTAAAATTTATATCAATGTAAAACATAAGTTGTTACTCTTTAAAAGTAGGTTCAATAATCTACCTTTTTATCCTATAATATCTATAATATCCTATATTTCTATATCATATCTCCCTTTCTTCTTTTAGAAAGATATTGACTATGACCAATAACAATTTGTAACCAACAATCTAAACAAAGACAAACATCCATAATTCATTTTTTTTGGGAATTGGGCCTAGTTTTCTAGGCTACTTCCTACACTGTATTCTTATGGGGACACAAAGAAAATTTTAGATGGTCAAGTCCTGACTGGAGTAGTCTGTGAGGCTGTATTCTCTGAGCCAGTTGCCTTGAAGTTGATTTTGGATGTTGGATGATCTGGGCCATGGTGTCATTGGAGACCTTTCAGGGGGTCTTGGCTGGTCAAACCTGATGTATCTTAACTTGGAACAAATCCATAGCCTCTTGTTTCCTATGGAAACAAAAGCAGAGCCTCCTTTCCAAAGCAACATATCCTTAGATCCAAATTTTGAAGTCAAGATACCTTTAAAATATACATATTGGTTTAACTGAGAAGCCTTTACAATAAAATGTCTTTTTGCAGTTAAAAATCCCAAAGACAATATAATCCAGACTCTCTGTGTGATTTCCATCTTTACATGGCTTATTTTTTATATTACTTTTACTTTTTCTTTGACAAATTTATTTTTTAAAACTTTCTATTTCTTTAATATAACTGTCTAAATTCTTTTTTTCTTTCTCTTTCAAGCCTACATACATGTTTACACATAGTGTAAACTGTTTAGGGTTTATTTAATCTGAATCTGTATTGTGAATCGATTGCTTTAAACTGAAGTATTACTAGAATTGAAATGGCAGCTTTGGCTGCTGGCTCTGTTCACCTCAGCTTTCCAACATGGAGGAACTGTGGAACTACAGTTACTGCCAGCTTTGGGGGAACCATGCTCACTGCTGGACTCTGGGAGGCAGTGGGTCTATGCCTCCACCCAGCAGCGTGTTGCCCCAAAACCTCTTCTTTTTTCTTTTCTGTCTTTTTTATTTAAATTCTATTTATTATGTATACAGTGTTTTACCCTGATGTATACCTGTATGCCAGAAGAGGGCGCCAGATCTCACTACAGATGGTTGTGAGCCACCATGTGGTTGCTGGAAATTGAACTCAGGATCCCTGGAAAAGCAGTCAGTGCTCTTAACTTCTGATCTTAACCTCTGAGCCATCTCTCCAGCCCCTCTTTTTTTTTTTGTACTAGCAAAAGCTGAATCCATCACACGGTGTACTGCGTGGCTTGCAGACACCACTGTGTACAGTGACAGGAATCTGCCATGCTGCACTCGAGCCCGTAAGCCACGACAAACCAGTCATACTGTAGCTCACAGCTTGCCTGAGAGACACATCTAGGAAGCTGTTTTTAGTGCTGTTTTAGAATCCTTTTTAAAAAAGCTTTTTCAGATTTTAGGTCTCATGTTTTGGTGCCATTTGTAGCTGGAAGTTTTTCTGTGTCCTGCCTGGTCTGCAGCTGCTCAGACCCAAGTAAACACACAGAAGCTTATATTAATTAAAACTGCTTGGCCAATAGCTCAGGCTTACTACTGACTAGCTCTTACACTTAAATTCAGCCCATTTCTGTTAATCTATATGTTGCCACATGTTCTATGGCTTTACCTGTGTGCCATTACATGCTGCTCCCTGAACAGTGGGCTGGCATTTCCTGACTCAGCCTTCCTCTTCCCAGAATTCTCCATGTCTGCTTATCCTGCCTATACTTCTTGCTTGGCTACTGGCCAATCAGCTTTTTATTTATCAGTCAATCAGAGCAACACATTCACAGCATACAGAACATCCCAAAGCAGTAGCCCTTGGCTTCTGAGCCTCTGTGAGTGCATATTCCTTGGGGAGGCTTGGCTCTGCAGCCTTGAGAAACTGTGGTGTTTGTAATGTAACTGTCCATTGTGCACACACAGGCATTGTTTTTGGTTTGCAGTGGGAAGAGAGATTGGAAAACTGAAGGTCTGTTTTCTAGAAGTTTTGAATATTGCACTCCATATTCATTAGCGTGATAAACTTTACAAATAGTTTAGAAAGTGGTAGAAACGAGGTGATGGGGATCACACTTCAGCAATACTTGATTGGGGAAATTTAATTTCAGGGGATAAAAGGAGTTTCTGAGCTGCAGTGGTTTTTCATGTGTGCATGGGTTAGGCAGGTGGATAGGGCAGAGTCCACCCCTTGTACCATAGTTTATGTGGCAGGAAGCAGACTTTAAATTATCCTTCAATATTGCTTTGTGTATGGTCATCTGCCTGGCTGGCCTTGCCTGAAACCATAGGGCCATCATCAGGTAGGGGCTACAGAGCCATAGCCAACCCTTGTGAAGACCTCCTTTTTCATAGAGAGTTCCAGAGCATGGAGTCCTCTCTGTTTGGATGACAGATCAGTAGCTGGAGGGTCAGAAATATAAGAGTTTAGGGGCCACTTTGAGTTATTTTTGTGAAGCCTGTTTTTATTTAATTTCCATGCACCTACCATCATAGGTAACATTGGTCAAGTTCACATTTTCCCTGGCTGAGTTTCCTTTGTCTTTTGATAAAAGCTTGACTATCTTTTTGTGCTTTTGTTTTTGGCTTTTTCTCTCCATCCTCTTATTTTTTCACAAATATTGTACACATTCTTTATTGTTGTAGCTTTGTGGTAAGTACAGAGGTCACACTATGTCATTGTGTGTACTAATCCTTCACAATTCTATTGAGAACTCTTGAGTTTTTCCACATGGTATGTAGGTTTGGAATCAGCTTTCCTGTTCGAATATTTTGGGAACTTTTTTTTGAATTATATTGAATTTATGCTGCAAATTGAACATACCCAACATCTTTCTTATAATACATCATGCTAATGGTGTTGTTTACAGTAATAAAATGGTAAAAGACAGATTCTACATAATCATTCATTAAGCAGACTACAGTAAGTGTGGATCTGAAACTGATGTGAAATAATGTTTAACGCCATAGAAAGAGGACTCCAGTGTAGAGTTTAGTGGCACAGAATACATTATTATCTTCACATAAATGATATCCTACTAAGTCTGATTTAATTGAGAAAACAAAAAGGTGAAAATCAAACATGCTCTAGAATTGAACAGTGAATCTGAATGTTACATGGACTGTGTAGTAGCATGCAAAATAAACTCTGATAGCAGTAGGTTGGGATTTTCCACAGATATCAACTAAAATTAGTTAAAACCATGTTGCATTCTTATAGTTGATATAAAATTGCACATATTTGGTGTGTGTATTCTGATGCATTTGGGCATATTACCTCTATGCATCAACCCCATTACCACAAACAACATAGTAAACTGTGTTGTCCAGACCTTCTTTTTCTATCCATTTGTTTATGTGTGTCTACAGTGTACAGAGTTCTCATAAAATGACAGAATTGCTATGGATCCCAGCAGTCTTCTCAGTTTATTTTCCATGCACTTAAAATTAGTATTATGAAAAATCAGAATTCTCATGTGCATGGCAGTTATGAGAATGACTGCCTAAATATGAAAAAAAAAAACCTAAAAGTTCACTTGTTGAGGACAAGCTGGATGTCTCAGGAGGCCATGGTACTAAATGAATGAAGACAATAGCAGTGGTTAAGGGATTATATACTTATAAAGGACTCTCACAGTTAGTGGTGTATCAGGCATGAAACTGAATGTAATTACAGCTTAGTCAGTGTCAAGCCATTTGTTTCTCTTATCTGGATTTAATCTGACAAATGCACAATCATTTGTCAGGTGTCTGTAAGAGTTTCAGACATCTTGTCTATATTACAGGTGACTGTTGTTGGTATTTTGGCTCTTTTGGGGGGGGGGCTGACGACCCAGCTCCCAAATAAATCACACACAGAGATTTATTCTTGATTATGAATGCCTGGCCTTAGCTTGGCCGGTTGCTAGCCAGCTTTCCTTAACTTTAAAGGTAGATTATTCCATCTACCTTTTTTCCTCTGGGCTTTTTCTATTCTCTTACTTCTGTAAATCTTACTCTTACTCTGTGGCTTGCTGTGTAGCTGGGTGGCTGGCTACTGGAGTCCCCCTCCTCCCTCTCTCATTTCTAGATCTCCCTCCTCCCAGATTTCCCCTTCTATATATTCTCTTTGTCTGCTGTCCCCACCTATCCTTTCTCCTGCCTTGCTATTGGCCACTGAGTTCTTTATTTGACCATCAGGTGTTTTACACAGGCAAAGTATCATAGCTTCACAGAGTTAAACTGCCCTGGCCAGCAGGGCTTCAACGGGAACTCAGCCACCCTTAGGACAGAATGATAGGGACAGGAGACACAACGGAATACACCAAGACAAGATTCTGATCAAGGTGCAACTTTATTTTTCTCCAGGAGGGTTTATATAGTTCCTGCAGGGTGGGGGGAGCAGGAGGCTGTTATCTGCATAGGGTGGGGCAAGCTAACCGGATGTTTGTGTAGGATGTTTATGCAGGATGTTGACGGTGAAAAGGCCAAGGGCTCTGACTCAATGTCCTGTTGCTAGACAATCTGACCATAAGATGATGTAATTCCCTGTCTTATCGGGGGGGGGGGGGTGTCTGTATTTTTCCACTAACTAGAGATTCTGTCCTTGTCCCTGACATTAAACGAATGCAACACACCTTAAAATAATATTCTACTACAGGTAGCAATAGAAAATGAAGGGCAGAAAGAACACAGAATCTAGCTGAAGCAATCATCTTCAAAGGACTTTCCTGACAGATCTTTCATACAAGTCTTTCACTTGCTTTTTTAGAGTTACCACAACATTTTATATTATTTGAGGCTATTTTGTTTCCCCGATTTCTTTCTCAGTCTGCTTGTCATTTGTGTATAGAGGGCTAGTGATTTTTTTGAATTAATCTTGTATCCAGCCACTTCACTAAAGGTGTTTTTCAGATGTAAGAGTTCCCTAGTAGATTCTTTTGGGGTCACTTATGTGTACTATCATATACTTTGTAGATTCTTTTAGGGTCACTTATGTATACTATCATGATACTTTGACTTCTTCCTTTCTAAATTATATCCCCTTGATCTCCTTCAGTTGTATTTTTGCTCTAGCTAGAACTTCAGTAACTATATTGAATAGATATGGAGAGACTGGACTGCCTTGTCTTGTTGCTGATTTTAGTGGAACTGGTTTGAGTTTCTCTTTATTTAATTTGATGTTGGCTATAGACTGTTGTTGTTCTTTTACTCTCTTTGGGGGGCCCACCACCCAACTCCCAAATAAATCACACATGGAGGCTTATTCTTGTTTTTAAATTTTATTTTATTAAAATTTCTATTCATTTTACATACCAACCACAGATCTCCCTCTTCTCCCTCCTTCTGCCCCCCAGCCTTCCCTCCCAATCCATGCCCTCCCCCCATTCCCATCTCCTCCAAGGTAAGGTCTTCCATGGGGAGTCAGCAGAGTCTGGTACATTCAGTTGAGGCTGGTCCAAGCCCCTCCTCCCTTCACCAAGGCTTCACAAGGTGTCCTACCATAGGCACTGGGATCCAAAAAGCTGGCTCATGCACCAGGGATGGATCCTGATTCCACTGCCTGGGGGCCCCCAAATGGTTCAAACTAAACAACTGTCTTGCCTATCCAGAGGGCCTAGTCCAGTACCATGGGACTCCACAGCTATTGGTACACAGTTCATGCATTTCCACAGAGGCTTATTCTTAATTACCTGGCCTTAGCTTGGCTTAGTTTCTAGCCAGCTTTCCTATATTAAATTAATCCATCTATCTTTTGCCTCTGGGCTTTTCCCATGCTCTTACTTCTGTAAATCTTACTCTTACTCCGTGGCTTGCTGTGTAGCTGCGTGGCTGGCTCCTGGAGTCATCTTCCTTCTCTGGCTCCTCCTTTCACTCCTCCATCCCTTTTTTCTTCCTCCTAGATTTCTCCTTCTGTATATTCTCTCTGACTGCTGGCTCTGCCTTTCTCTCTCTCCTGCCTTGCTATTGGCCATTCAGTTCTTTATTAGACCGATCAGATGTTTTAGATAGATAAAGTAGCACAGGTTCACAGAGTTAAACAAATGCAACATAAACAAAAGTAGCACACCTTAAATAATATTCTACATTTCACCCCCCTCTTTTTTTTTTCTTTCCGAGACAGGGTTTCTCTGTGTAGCTTTGTGCCTTTCCTGGGACTCACTTGGTAGCCCAGGCTGGCCTCGAACTCACAGAGATCCGCCTGGCTCTGCCTCCCAAGTGCTGGGATTAAAGGCATGCGCCACCGCCGCCCGGCTATTTCACCCTTTTTTTCTAAATAAAAATGAAAGAGTTTTAACTTAAACATAATAAGACTATATACAATAACAATTATCAAGTAAGGATTACATTCACAATATTCTGTCCATTTGTAATTAGCATATTCAGAGAAAATAATATATTACCTATCCTATCTTAGTGAATCAAAAATTTACAACTAATTTACTTTCTTTTATAACTAAGGAAAACTGCAACTGTAACTGTTTAGTTTTCAATTCCATCAAAGACCCAGAAGGATGTAATATTATCTAACAAAAAGACATTTGGCTGCTTGGACAGTCACTGAAGTTCCTCTGCAATGTTGGGGCATCCATCTTCAGCCTACAGGCCTAGAGTATCTGGCAGACTTTACTATGAAGCAGGAATATTGGACTGTCCTGCCTTGTTTTGACAAAGTTTGTCACTTTCTTCTCTGTCCTTCAGTATATCTGGCAGACTCTTCTATGAAGTAGGAATTTTGAAGGACTGTCCTGCCTTGTTTTGGCAAAGTTTGTCAGTCACTTTCTTCTCTGTCCTTCAGAATATCTGGCAGACTCTTCTATGAAGTAGGAATTTTGAAGGACTGTCCTGCCTTGTTTTTGGCCAAATTCAACAGTCACTTTCCTCTGTGTCCTGCATGTCCAACCTGCTCAGCGCATTATCAACAGTTAAAGGCAAGAAAAG
This sequence comes from Peromyscus maniculatus bairdii, assembly GCF_049852395.1. Lineage (NCBI taxonomy): Eukaryota > Metazoa > Chordata > Mammalia > Rodentia > Cricetidae > Peromyscus > Peromyscus maniculatus. The sequence goes on along the minus strand of NC_134868.1, from coordinate 5,652,769 downwards.
TTTCTTTGCCCAGTGGGTAACCTTGACACAATGAAAGCAGACTCCATAAGAAGTTTCTTCAATGCCCATCACTGTCTCTGAAGTAAATTGGTATTGCCAAGAGCAGATGTGTCTCATTGTCATGAAAAACCTTAGGTTAACAAAACATTTTAAATAACACATTCTGTAGGACTTTAAAAGGTTTGAAGACCATCTATCTATCTAAAATATATCTCTATATGATCTAGAAAGCATACCTAACATATCTAGAATTTTGATTGTTATGAACGACTAAACACTAACCTATGTTCCTGGTTATCCTATATAGTTTATTATAACAGCTTTCAAAAACTAGAAATTTACCCTATATTTGTAAATAAACTGCATAGGTACAATACCTTAAACTAGAATAGAAACATACATACAATATGTTGTAACAAAAACAACCTTAAATTTTTATCAATATACAAAAACCATTTAAACAAGAATAGAACATATATACTGTGTAACAAAAATAACTTTAAATTTGTATCAATATTTTATATTCTCCTAAATGATAACAAACATCTATAACCCATCAAATAACCAAAGACAACCCACACCCCCAACTCTTGGGAATGTGAATGTAGGTTTATACATACTGCTTCCTGGTCTCTGTGGATGAAGCATTTTTAGGGTCCCAGAGAGAAAATTTTGAGATAATGGCCAAGTCCTGGGAAGACCAGCAGGAACCTTTGCTGATAGATATCACCTGTCAAGTTTCAGGAGGTTTGGCCTGATCAAACATGATCCATATTAACACTGAAGGAACCCGCAGCCTTTCATCTCCTGTGGGAACAAAACTTCCAAGTATTTTTGATTTCCATTTGAAAAATACATGTTTTTTTTTAATACTTTTTTTTTTTTTTTAAAGTTAAGGCATTCCTAAGGTATAAAAGCAGGTTTATTTCACCAGTCCCTCTTTCTTAGCATTTGTCGTTTGCATTTCAACAATCAAAAAATTCAAAATCAAAACAATAACATACAGGATCCAGACTACCTGTGTATTTCCCATCTTACCAGGCTTTTCTCTTTACTCTCTTTAAAGATTTTATTTTATAAACTATTCATTTTTTTTCTATGACTATAGTCTTTTCCTTTTCCTAAGCCTGTGCACATTGTTAAACACACTGTAACCTGTTTAGGGGTTTTTTGTTTGTTTGTTTTGTTTTCCATCTGGATCTCTTTTACTGCGTATCTCTAGTCTTTTTTGACCATATGAGCAAATCTTAGACTGATAAGATACACATGGATCCTCTGCATGCAGCTCTCTCCTGTCGTGCCCTCGTCTTGCGTCATGAAAGCCAAACCTAAAGTTCACAGCTCAGTCAGAGGTTTGTGACTGACAACTTTGTTCAACTGTCCTAGCTGTGGAAGCCAGTACCTGTGTTGCCACAGGCGGTTTTTACTTTTAGCTTTCCCTTTTTACTTAGTGCTGCCAGCTGAACAGTAGCACCTCTTAAAGGAGCCATCTTTTATCTTTTTTACTTTTTAAGCTTTCTCAGGCCCTATGGAAATATGCCCCATGTTGGGCACCAAAATGTTTTTTTTTTTTTTTAACTCTTTTTGGGGGGCCTGCTACCCAGCTCCCTGATAAATCACACATAGAGGCTTATTCTTAATTGTGAATGCCTGGCCTCAGGTTAGCTTAGTTTCTAGCCAGCTTTTCTTATCTTAAGTTAACCCATTTATCTTTTGCCTCTGTGCTTTTCCCATGCTCTTCTGTAAATCTTACTCTCACTCTGTGACTTTCTGTGTAGCTGGGTGGCTGGCCCCTGGGGTCCTTTTCCTTCTCTGGCTCCTTCTCCTTTCACTCCTCCATCTCTTTTTTTCCCTCTCAGATTTCTCCTATATATTCTCTCTACCTGCCATCTTCATCTATCTCTCTCTCCTGCCTTGCTATTGACTATTCAGTTCTTTATTAGACCATCAGGTGTTTTAGACAGGCAGAGTAACACAGGTTCACAGAGTTAAACAAATGCAACCTAAACAAAAGTAACACTCCTTAAAATAATATTCTACAACAGTAGGCTTGCTGTAAATTGCCTTTATTGTGTTTAGGTATGTCCCTTTTATCCCTAATCTCAACTAAGATTTTTATCATGAAAGGATTTAGTCAAAGACCTTTTCAGTGTCTAATGAGATGATCCTGTGCATTTTTTCTTTCAGTTTATTTATATGGTGGATTACATTTCCTGATTTTCATATGTTGAACCATTCCTGCATCTCTAGGAAAAAGCCTACTTGAACATTTTGGATGATCTTTTTAATGTGTTTTTGGATTCTATTTGCAAATATTTTATTGAATATTTTTGTGTCAATGTTCATGAGAAAAATTGGCCTGTAATTCTCTTTATTGAGTCTTTATGTGCTTTGTGTATCTTGGTAACTGTAGCTTCATAAAATGAATTGGGTAATGTTTCTTCTGTTTCTGTTTTTTTTTTTTTTTTTTGGTTTTTCGAGATAGGGTTTCTCTGTGTAGCTTTGCGCCTTTCCTGGAACTCACTTGGTAGCCCAGGCTGGCCTCGAACTCACAGAGATCCGCCTGGCTCTGCCTCCCGAGTGCTGGGATTAAAGGCGTGCGCCACCACCGCCCGGCTCTGTTTCTGTTTTGTGGAATAATTTGTGGAGTATTGCCATTCACTATTCTTTGAAAGTCTGGTAGAATTCTGCACTAAAACTGTCTAGCCCTGGGCTGTTTTGGTTGGGAGACTTATAATGACTGCTTCTATTTCACTAGGTGTTACAGGTCTATTTAAATTGTTTATCTGATCCTAGTTGAACTTTGGTAAGTAGTATCTTTTGAGATAATTATCCATTTCTTTTAGATTTTCCAATTTGATGGTGTGCAGGTTTTTAAACTATGTCCTTATGGTTCTCTGAATTTCCTCAGTGTCTGTCCTTAGGTCCCCATTTTTAGTTCTGATTTTATTAATTTGGATATTCTCCCTGTCTTTTAGTTAGTTTGGTTAAGGGTTTGTCTATCGTGTTGATTTTCTCAAAGAACCAACTCTGTGTTTCATTGATTCTTTGTAGTGTTCTCTGTTTTTCTATTTTATTGATGTTAGCCTCGATTGGATAGTTTCTTGCTGTCTACTCCTAATATGCTTACTTTGTAGTGGACAATTTAGTAGAGCCATTGTTTGTACCTGATATAAACTCTGGAGTGGTGATGGCTCACCTAGGTTTTGAGGTAATCTTTTGAAAATAATCAGTGATTGTTATTTGAGATTTATGGAGTTGTTTTTCCTATAGGTGCTTCAGAGCTTTTGCATGTCTTCAGTCACAAGACAGTCTTTGCAAACCAGGAAGTCTTATAATGGCTGGGGATTGCTTTGGTAATGTGATCCTTCAGACAACTCTTAGATCAGATCAATAGTTCTGGTATGTGGAAATTGACTTGGTAAAAATTACTGTTAATGTAACAAAAAAAACGCTTCTGCAATTCGAGGCAGCCTGGTCTCCAAAGAGAGTTCCAGGAAAGGGCTAGCAAAGCTACACAGAGAAACCCTGTCTCAAAAAACCAAAACCAAAACAACAACAACAACAACAACAAAACAAAAAACGCTTCTGCAAAGCTGCTTGGAGTTCAGTCCACTGAAGCTGACCTCTCCACTCTTTAAGGCTTGAATGTATCCTCAAGTGTCTCTCTTTCTTCAGTTGTTTCACATGGAACAATTTACCAACATTACTTCTCTTTGTTGTAGAACTTTCAGGTGTGCTGTTAAGTTGCTAGTATGAGATCTTTACCTTTTTTTTTTTTTAATGTAGGTGCTTAGTGCTATGAACTTTCCTCTTATCATTATTTGTGTCACATAAATTTTGATATGTGTGGTGATATTTTGTGTATGATCTAACAAAGCTTGCCTGAAGATCAGAGGGCAAAGCCAGTCATTAGTTAACCATAGAGGCTAGGCAGTGGTAGCACACACCTTTAATTCTAGCACTTGGGATCTCATTCCTTTGCTCCCAATATTTGAGAGGCACACACATCTTTAATCCCAGCACTAGGGAGGTTGAGACAGGAAGTGACATGGCTAGATGGAGAAAGGAATATAAGGTGAGAGGAGAAAGAACTCAGTTTTTCAGGCTGGGAATTCAGGAGAGGTAAGAAGTCTTTCTAGTGGCTGGCTGCTCTGCTTCTTTGATCTTTCAGCATTTATTCAGATGTCTGGCTCCAGGTTTTTATTATTAAGACCAATTAGAATTCATGCAAAAGGTGGTGTATTCATTATCATTGAATTCTAGAAAGTCTTTAATTTATTTATTACTGTCTTGACCCTGTAGTCATTCGCTAGATAATTGTTCAGTTTCCATGAATTTGTAAGCTTTCTGTTTTTTTTCCCCTTGTTGTTTATGTTTAGTTTTAATCATGGTATTCTGACAGAATGCAGGGGATTATTTCAATTTTCTCATATCTGTTGAGGCTTGCATTGTGTTTGAGTATGTCAACAATTTTGGGGAAAGTTCCATAAGGTACTGAGAAGAAGGCTTATTCTTTTATGTTTAGATGGAATGTTCTGTAAATATCAGTTAGATTCATTTGGTTTAAAAGTCAGATAGCTCCAGCATTTCTCTTGTTTAGTTTTTGTCTGGAAGGCCTGTCCATTGTTGAGAGTGGGGTATTGAAGTCTCTCACTATCAGTGTGTGAGGCTCAATGTGTGATTTAAGCTGTAGAAGTATTTCTTTTACAAAGTTGTTAACCTTGTGCTTGTGGCATAGATGTTAAAAATATAAATGTTTATCTTGCTGGATTTTCCCTTTGATGAATATGTAGTGTTCTTCCCCATATCTTTTGATCAATTTTTGTTTGAATTCTATTTTGTTTGATATTAAAATAGCTACACCTGCTTGCTTTCTAGGTCTATTTGCTTGAAATATCTTTTCCCCGCCCTTAACCTTGTGGTAATGTCTATCTTTGATGTTGAAGTGTGTTTCCTAGGTGCAGTAGAAAGATGAACCTTCTTTTTCATCCATTCTGTTAATCTGTGTCTTTTATTGGGGGATTGAGGCCGTTGATACTGAGTGATATCAATAAACAATGACTGTTAATTACTGTTATTGTTGTTGTTGGTGTGTGTATGTGTTTGAGTTTGTGTGCTTCCCTTTTGCTTTTGCTGATGTGACATATTTATTTCCTTTGTTTTCTTTTTTTTTAAAATATTTATTTATTTATTATGTACACACATGTGGGGTTAATCTCCTTGGTTTGGAATTTTCCTTCTAGCACCTTCTACAGTGTTGCATTTGTAGATCGATATTGTATAAATTTGTCTTTATCATGGAATATCTTATTATCTCCATTTGCCGTGAATGTAAATTTTCTGGGTATAGTAATCTGGGCTGGGATCTGTGGTTTCTTAGTCTGCAGCACATGTGTGTAAAGCCCTTCTGACTTTCAGAGTCTCCATTGAGAAGTCAGGTGCAATTCTCATAGGTCTGCCTTTGTGTGTTACTTGGTATTTTTCCTTTGCAGCTTTTAATATTCTTTCTTTGTTTTGTATGTTTAGTGTTTTCATTATTATGTGGCAAGGAGACTTTCTTTTCTATTCCAATATTTGGTCTTTTGTATGCTTCTTATACCAGCTTGATAGGCACCTCCTTTGAGTTAGGAAAATTTTCATCTATGATTTTGTTGAAAATATTTTCTGGACCTTTAAGCTGGTATTCTTCTCCTTGCTTGATCTTTTTATAGTTTGCCAGAATTCCTGGATATTTTGTGTCAGGAATTTTTTAGATTTAATGTTTTCTTTGACTGATATACCCATTTATTCTGCTATATCTTCAGTACCTGAGAGTCTCTCTTTCATCTCTGTATTCAGTTGGTGAAGCTGGCCTCTACAGTTCTTTGTAGTATTAAAGTTTTCATTTCCATGATTCCACCAGTTTGTGTTTTCTCTATTGCTCCTATATTCATTTTCACGTTTTTTTTTTTTAATTTTTTTTTCTTTTTGGCTTTATTTAAGATATTTATTGATTTTCTCTAATTGTTTGAGTTTTCCTGGATTTCTTTGAGGGATTTGTTGATTTCCTCCAATTGTTTTGGTTTTCCTCGATTTCTTTAAGGGATTTATTCATTTACTCTTTCAGGACTGCTGTCATCTTCATATAGTTGGTTTTAAGGTCTTTTTCTTGTGCTTCAAATACATTGGAGTATTCAGGACCTGATGTGGTAGGATAGCTGGACTTTGGTGGTGACATGTTACCTTGGTTGTTATTGATTATGTTCATAAGCTGATATCTAGGCATCTCAGTTTCTGGTGATTATAGGTCTAGGTACTGATTTCTGGATTTGTCTTGGTTGGGTGGCAGGGTTTTTTTTATTTTTTATTTATTTATTTTTTGTTTGTTTGTTTGTTCCTTTGTTTTCCGAGTTTCTGTTATCTTTCTGGATTTTCAGAAAGTGTATTGGCTGAGCATTACCTTTTTTACAGTTATGCTCGGCTGGTGTGTTCATGGGGGAATGCTTGCTACTCTTGGAGGCTGGAGGAAGGGGAAGCCGGGGGAGAAGATCTTAGGGATCCACAGGAGGAGTGGAGAAGTGGTAGGGGAAGCTGCCTTTAGTATTCTATTCCAGTTCTAGGGGCAACTGTGAAAATTAGGCCTGTGGCAACAGATAGTGTGGTAGATCTGCAGACAGCCTACCTGGTCTTCTGGCAGGCACGATGTCTGGCTGATCAGGGGGTGGCTGCCTTAGTTGGGTGCTGCAGCACAGAGGTAAGGCGAGTGAGAATGGTGTCAGGGATCCAAAGGACACATGGACTGGGGGAGATAAAGTTGCCCCTGGTATTCTGTTCCAGTGCTGAGGGCAACTGTGAGAATTGGGTCTGTGGTAACAGATAGGGGGATAGGTCTTTGGGCAGCCTATGCAGTCTTCGGGCTGGCATGCTCAAGTTGGGGGCTGGGATACAGAGGCGGGGCAGGAAGGGCAGGGCAGGTAGGGATGGTCTGTGGGATCTGTAGGAGGTGTCGAGAGTGGGAGGGGAGGCTGCGACTGCTACTGTGTTGCAGCACTAGGGGCAGCCCTGAGTACTGGGTAACAGACTGTAGCAAATCCCCATGGGCAGCCTGCCTAGTCCCATACCCAGTATCTTAATACTGAGGCATCAGGTTCACAAGGATCACTTATATTCTTTCTTTCTTTCTTTCTTTCTTTCTTTCTTTCTTTCTTTCTTTCTTTCTTTCTTTCTTTCTTTCTTTCTTTCTTTCTTTCTTTCTTTCTTTCTTTCTTTCTTTCTTTCTCTCTCTCTCTCTCTCTCTCTCTCTCTCTTTCTTTCTCTCTCTCTTTCTTTCTTTCTTTTTTTATTTTTTGTTGTTGTTAATTTGTGAAAAACTTTTTGTTTATTGGATGAAAAGTACTATGTGGGCTGAGCAGGTCACTCAGCAAGTATTATTCTTGGGGTTGACCCAAGTTCAGACACCCAAGTCAGGAAGCTCTTAACCACCTGCTACTCCAAATCCAGGGGATCTGACATCCTCTTTGGTTGTCACCTATACACACACAGAAGACATTCTCACATACACAAACATACACATAAAAATGAGGATGGGGGGCTGGAGAGATGGCTCAGTGGTTAAGAGCACTGACTGCTCTTCCAGAGGTCCTGAGTTCAATTCCCAGCAACCACATGGTGGCTCTCAACCACCTGTAATGAGATCTGGTGCCCTCTTCTGGCCTGCAGGGACACATGCAGGCAGAATACTGTATACACAATAAACAAATAAATAAATAAATCTTAAAAATACTGTATACATAATAAATGAATAAATAAATATTTTAAAAAACGAATTGACTCTCTGGCAGGATTTGGTAGCACACATCTTTTAAAAAAATGAGGATAGTTTTTTTTTTCAAAAGTGCTTGTGACTTATAAAGCAATTAGAGCAAAACAAATTGCTTTAGATGTATAATGCAAACCATACATTATTTTTTTAAAAAATCTATGATCTTGCATTTGTTTTTTAAAAATGTACATTTCCATAGTCAGTTGCAGACTTACATCCAATTTTCAGTCATTGGAAACAAAATAGTGTCTAAGTAATCCTAACAGACATACTTTTCTTTATCATAAGGGGATGAGATACTTTAAGTAAGCAAAACTATTTTCTACAATGTCAGAACATCAGAGGGCTTCAAGTGAATATCTCCGGTTTTGGTGGAACAGCCCTTCTTGCCAAACCCCTTTTCTATTTTTGGCAAAAAAAAGAAAAAAAAAAAAGCAGTGTACAGGATGAACGCTGGCCAGTGATTTCTTTGATTTTGATCTTTGGTTAGAATCTTGTAGTTCTTGTTTAAGGGACTATGTTAAATTTGTATCAAGTCTTTGTGTCCCCCTTTATTGGTGGTGCTACCAATGTTATGTGATTTTATTAATTATAGTCTAATTATTTTGTTGTTTCTCTGAGAAATGATAGACCTTCACCTATTTTTATATTCTAAAAATTTACTATATTATGTTTTGAGTTCCTTGAGTTTTTATTTGTTTGGGGACTTTCTATGGGGAAACAGTTTTAGTTTTTTCTTCTTGATGCTAAAGGTTCTCTCCTCATTTCTTGACACGTCCATCTTTTCCAAGTGTTGCAATCATCAATGTTTGTTTCTTTCTACTTTAAGGATTGATATGGTTAACACATTTTTTTTTTAAATTTATTATATATACAGTGTTCTGCCTGCATGCCAGAAGAGGGCACCAGATCTCATTACAGATGGTTGTGAGCCACCATGTGGTTGCTGGGAATTGAACTCAGGACCTCTGGAAGAACAGCCAATGCTCTTAACCACTGAGCCATCTCTCCAGTGCCTGGTTTTGGATTTTTTAAACTTTCTTATATATTCAGCACTGTTGTAGGCATATGTGTGGTAGAGTCAGAGCCTCAGTATGAGACTGAGAGTTCATTGCATAATTCTGTGAAGATGAAGCCTGGGTTGCATTTTGAGACTACAAGATGTTAAGTTTGAGACACCTATTGAGAGCTGAATATAGGGAGTGAAAGTTACCTGAGAGAGATGTGCATGAGAAGTTGTAGGGCTAGCGCTCTCTAAGCCATTTGAAACGGAAGCCCCATGTGTCTGACACAACGATACAGGATTTGGTGCTTGCCCTGCTGGGTTTCAGTCTTGCCTTGGTCCAATATTCCCACACTATCTCTCCATTCCTCTCTTTTGGAAGGGGAATGAATATTCTGTGCCATTGTATGTAGGAAAGAAGTAACTTGTTTTCTCATTTTACAAGATGTCACAGTCAAGAAATTTCCTTGAGTCTCAGAAGAAACTTTGCACATTTGAACGGCATAGGGACTGTTGCAGACTATGAGGCTCTTTGTCATTAGAGTAAATGGATTTTCATCATGGGATGACCATGATCTTATAGTGACCTAGGTTAGAGTGTAGTTGATTGACTGAAAAACCTACTACATAGGATGTTGCATTTGAATACTTGTCTCTTCTTGTTGGCTTTCTTTGTTACAGTATCCTTAAGCAAGTGGGCCTAGGCTTGATAAGAGAACTTGCTGATCGTGAGACAGTGACCAAGCAAGACAGAAACCTTAGAACCTTTATGCTTATGGAACCTTTATTGGGAGGAGGCTTTTTGGATGAAACTCCTGATTGGGGTTTGCATGTTTATAGCCTCAACCTATTTCCTGTTCTTTGTGTGTACTTTGTTGTGATTGAAACTAATAAACTATCTTCCTCTTCATGCTGTTACATTTTCTCTACTATTATAGACTGTTTTCTTAAAGCACAAAGGGTACATTATAAGCAATTGCTACTCAATGCTAAACTATTTTGCTGGCCTGCTGTTTTTATTTTATTTTATTTTATTTTATTTTATTTTATTTTTTGTTGTTGCTTTGAAGAGAAGGTTTATCTATGTAGCCTTGGATGTCCAGAAAATAGGTATGTAGACCAGGCTGGCCTCTAATTTAGGGATCTACCTGACTCTAGTTCCCAAGTGCTAGGATTAAAGGTGGGCCAGCATTCCTTGCTCTTTTTGTTCTTATACTATTGGCTGGTAGCCTGGAATGTAGGTTTTTGTACATGTCAAACATACGGTGTTGTGCTGATCTTTAGCCACATCTTGAATTTTGAAAATTGGTAGAGGTTCATTCTATTTCCCAGCATAGCATGTATTCATGACATTAATACTGCCTGAGTCTTGTGAGTTGTTGTATTGTAGTTGTGTGAGTTATTGGATTGCAGTTGTGTGGCATTCTTCCTATCTGTTGTATATGTTTTGACATTTTTGAATGAATATGAGTATTTTGCCTGTAAGAATCAACATGTACCACATGTGTGCCTTGTCCTCACAGTAGTCAGAAGACAGCCTCAGAACTCTTGAACTTTGAGTAATGGATAATTGTGAGCCCCCATGTAAGTACTGGCAATTGAGCCCACCCATTTGCAAGATCAGCAAGCAATCTTAACTGCTGAGCCATCTCTCTTGCCCTACATTGTTTATTTATGATCAACATTTATATTGCTAATGTTTTCATCTGTCCACTTGTAACTGTTTAGACATGCATTCCCTTTTAAACAAGATTTTATTAATGCTACAGTTAAACTGGGGCACTTTAGGTTTCCAGAAAATGAAGACAGAACTGGAGTGAATGCACAAATCTCTTAGGAACTTTGAGTTCTTTCTATGTTTTTCTTTGATTGATTGATTGATTTTTGTGGGGGAGACAGGGTCTTATATGTATCTCTGACTGTCCTGGGACTCATTGCCTAGACTATGCTGGCATCCAACTCAATGAAATACACCCGTTTTTGCCTTCTGAGCGCTGGGATTATAGGCATGAGCCAGTACACCCAGCTTGTCCATCTTTTTTTTTTTTTTTTTTTTTTTTTTTTTTTTTTGTAGTTAGTAATTGTTCATACAATATCTCTGGTGTTTACTCAGTACTGTTGATCTGTTTGCTTTTCTCTCTCTTTTAAAGTCTGTTAATTAGCATTTTTCTTGCAAGGCGTGTAGAAATGACAAGAGGTGAACCTCTTATTCAGTTTCCTTCTAAAGTGACTTAGTGATTACATTAAATCTTCTGTTATGGAATAAGTCTGGGAAGCACCAGAAATATGTGAATATATTGTCAAAGAAGTATACATTTACAACACTATTACTATCATGCTTTCTGTTACACACATGTATGGGATATTTTAGAATGCAGTGACCTATGATGATGTACATATTGACTTCACTTGGGAAGAGTGGGCTTTGCTGGATCTTTCCCAGAAGAATCTCTACAAAGATGTGATGCTGGAGACCTACAGGAACCTCACTACTATAGGTAAGACTGAATTTCCCTTCACATTTTAAAATAAGGGGATAACTATTTCTTGGTTATTAATGCTCTTCTATAATTTTGATTGAGAAAGAGGAAGAATGAGTTGAATAAATCATGCAGGGTTCATTGAAGATAATAGCTTAAATTTTATATAATTTCCAATAATCTGTCATATATTTTCTTGTACTATATTTTAGGCTACAATTGGAAAGACCATAATATTGAAGAACATTATCAAAGTTCTAGAAGACATGGAAGGTAATTTTAATGTGCAAGTGGATACAAATGTGCCTCTGAGTAAATTTTAATGTGTCCTGAAGTTTTAAGGGAAGCAACAGTGTAAATAAGCACAGCCTTAAGTTTATTGATGATTATAAAATTCTCACAAAATCATGTACCTCAATGTCATGGAGCTGATTTGTATTTGCCTGATATTCTTGTAAGAAGGAAGACAAAGAAACAATGCCTTAACACATATCACCATTTGAATCATAGCCCCATGAGAACTATGCTGTAGAAGTTCCAATCTGTTTAGTTTTATACCATTAAGATATTGCTAAAAGTATACACAATTGCTAAAGGTATATGTCCAAAATCTTCTAACAACTAAATAGTTCATAGCAAAGCTGGTATTACTCATATACTTGGAGCAACTATGCTAAGTTTAGTGAGAGGGGAAGTTTATGAGAGTCAAGAAAGTTGTTGTGGAGAAACCTTAATCCCTATATTACGTTAGTGAGGAACAGAAAGTGAAACTATGAACGCAATGTGGAAACCCTTTATTTGTTATTCTTTTACTAGGTATATTTATGTCACTCTGGATACAAGCCATGTGAGCATAGAGATATGGAAAGAAGTAATCTCTTTCCCAAAGTAATTGGAAGTTGTATAGTAGTCTCTACTTTTAGTAGACTTATTGAATGTGATGCAAGTTTACAATTAGTTTTTTAATTCCATTAAGAATACATCAATAAACGCACACTGCAGAAAATCCCCATGAATATTAGAAATGTGGAAATTCTTTGGTTTGTCTTGGTCCATTTTGCAAATGTATGATTCATAGTGTAGGAATATTTACAGATACAATCAGTGTGGCAAAGCTCTGAGTTTTTTCAGTTCTCTTCAAATATGTGAAAAAAATGATATAAAATGCATAAAAATGTGAGCCATGTAATAAAGGATTTTACCATCACTGGTCTCTTTAAAGATGGAAAACAATGCTTAATGAAGGGGAACACCATGAGTGTAAACAGAGTGATAAAACCTTAGATCTGACTCCTCTTTACAATTAGACCAAATTGTAAAGTTAATTCATTCGGGTAAAAAAATTCATGAGTGTCATGTATGTGGTAAAGTTTTTATATGTACCAATTATCTTTGCAGGCCTGAAAGAAGTCTTACTGGAGAGAAACCCTGTGAATATACTCAACGTGCCAATGCATTTCCATATCACAGTCATTTTCAAAGACTTGAAAGATTTTCTACTCGAAGAAAACGCAGTGAATGTAATCAGTGTGGAAAAGCCTTTGCAAATCACAGTTATCTCCGAATACATAAAAGAACACACACTGGAGAGAAACCCTGTGAGTGTGAGCAATGTGGTAAAGCCTTTGCACATCTTAGTAGCCTCCAAAGACATAAAAGAACACATACTGGAGAGAAACCCTACAGATGTAATCAATGTGACAAAGCCTTTTCACAACCCACTAGTCTCCAAATACATATAAGAACACATACCGGAGAGAAACCCTATGTATGTTATCAATGTGGTAAAGCCTTTTCACAACACAATATTCTACGTGTACATAAAAGAACACATACTGGAGAGAAACCCTGTAAATGTAATGAATGTGGTGAAGGCTTTGCAAGTCACAGTCATCTTCAAAAGCATGAAAGAACGCATTCTAGAGAAAAATCCTACAAATGTAATGAATGTGGTGAAGCCTTTGCACGTCACAATTATCTTCAAAGGCATCAAAGAATTCATACTGGAGAGAAACCCTATGAATGCACTCAATGTGGTAAAGCCTTTGCATATAACAGTTATCTCCGAATACATGAAAGAACACATACTGGAGAGAAACCCTACAAATGTAGTCAATGTGGTAAAGCTTTTGCGCGTCACACTAGTCTCCGAATACATGAAAAAATACATAGTGGAGAGAAACCCTATAAATGTAATCAATGTGATAAAGCCTTTTCAGAACAGAGTTATCTCAGAATACATCAAAGAACACATACTGGTGAGAAACCCTACCAATGTACTCAATGTTGTAAAGCCTTTGCACATCACAGAAGTCTTCAAATACACAAAAGAACACATTCTGGAGGAAACCCTTTGAATGCAAGTAATGTGGTTAAGCCTTTGCTTCTAACAGTAGTCTTTGAAGTCATGAAAAGAAATCATACTGGAGAGCAAACCTAAAAATGTCATCAGTGTGGTGAAGTCATTGCACTTCATGAGTCTTTATACAAGAGGAAAACTTTAAGTGTGTAATCAATCTGTTATAGACTTTGCATACAACAGTAATCTTTGAGAACCTGAAAGAATTCATACCAAATGGAAACCGAGCAAAGGATTTTGTAGGACCATTAGCCAACACACTTACATTCAGTTAAATAAGATTTTTCTGAAGAAAAAAATCTGGCAAGTGTCAGCAATCTGTTCAAGCATGATGATGTACCTCTTTATTTTATTTGAACCTCTAAACTCGTGGAAAAAGCTCTATGAATTTAAATGATAAGGTAACCCTTTTAGATTTCACACTTCAACTATATGAAATAATTCATCCAGGTGTAAAACTTCATGGGTGAAGTGGCTCTATCCCCTCCAAGTCTTCCACTCTTTCCTTTTTTTGGCAACTACATGCAGCTGTCAGTGACAGCACCCTGCAGGCCCCCATTTCATGGACCACACTTGGACCCTAAAGCTCCTCGGTCCCCACATTCTCACCCCTGTCACCTTCTTGCCTGGTAGGAGTATGGATATTTTAAACAGACATTTTATCTCTATTTGGCTAACCACTAATGATACAATGGACCCCATGAAATTCTAATTTCCAAGGAACCTCATTCTGGGCAAAAATTGAGTCTTTTGGGGAAAAAATGACTTTTCTGCTGAAGAAACATTTACTCCTTATGAATACCTTGCACAGGAGAAAGCTGAGAATGGGGGAGGGATTTAGGGATGGAAAAAATTCATTATATGGCTTAGTTAGATTACTTAGTTATGTATACCTTTTGCCATCTATCTAAACCTATTTGTACTCTAGGGATTGATTGGTGACCTTATATCTTCATCACTGTTACAAATTAGTCACACCGAATAAAGATGTTTTCAATTTTTCTTAATATTTTTTTTCCTTTTGTATTGTTTATTTATTTTTATTTTAAGGGAATAGTCTCACTATGAATGTTTGGCTGGTCTGAAACTTACTCTATAGACTAGACTTTCCTAGAACATCAGAGAGATCTGCCCAACTTCCTTTTAGAGTTCCTGCATTATAGTGGACATGTCACAACTGGACAACTTGGTTCTTTAATTGGCCTAATAAAGATGAGTGACTGAACCTGGTTGGTTATGGTAGCCATGACACAGGCTCTGGTCCTAACTTCAGTAACAGGAGGCTCCCATCAAATGCAGCCCTCCTGCTTTAAAGTCCACTGTCTTCTAAGTATGAGCAATATTACTTATCTTTATCATTGAGTCTGTTATAACTGATCAGAGGACGAGTTCAGAGTTCTGTCCTTATTTTTCAAAGGGTGAAACCTAGGCTCACAGAAATAAGTAACATCTCACTAAATGAAGTTAAAGCCACTTAAGCCAGGCATGGCGGCACTAGTCTGTAACCATGGTACTTAGAAAGTGGAGGCAGGAATTTTAGGATTTCGAAGTCATCCAAAGTGAGAATGGTCAATGCGGTTGGTGAAAGGCCCAGAGCACCTAGGGAGACTGTGATTGGCCAGTGTCCATAGTCTTCCCTGCAGCACCAGAACTTCAGGGCCATGAGACCAGCAAAGTGTTAGCTGAGGTATTTACCACCCAAAATTTTCTGTTCTTGATAATGTTTTCTGTCCAAGGCAGCCTAGCTCACTTCAGGGTCAGAATGCTATTGCTCATTAAAGAGTAGACTTCTGCAGGTGGGGGAATTAGCCTTAGGAAGGGATGAACTTCCTAATAGCATATCTAATGCAATGTGCTCAGCTGTGAAACCACACACACACAACTAACAAATGGATTCAGTCAGTTTTCTTCATGTATTTTTGCAGACTTATTCACACATACTTAACAAGAAAGAAATTGGAAGGGAAGAATTTGGGAAGGGATGGAGAGAGGACAAGGGAGGGAAAAAGTGATACAATATTTTAATTAAAATATGAAAATAAACTTTAAGTAAAAGAGTGGCTAGAGAGTTAAGAGTTAAGACATTGTTACAAACAATACAGGTTCCAATCCCAGAAACCTTGTAGCTAGCAACCTCCTGTAATTCCACTCCCAAGGCATCTGATGCCTTCTTCTGGCCTCTGCAGGCACTGTGCACAGATACATGGAGACAAACACCCATGTCCATTACAAAAATAAAGCTTGAAATTCTAATGGCTGGAGAGAGACCTGGGTTCAATTCACAGCACCCACTGGGTTCAATTCACAACTGTCTAACTCCAATTTCAGGGAAACTAGCACCCATGGCAAAGCACCAATGCACATAAAATAGAAGTGAACAAATAAAAAGATTTGTTTAAAAAGAAAATGGAATTCTTTTTTTTTTTTTTTTTTTTTTTTTGGTTTTTCGAGACAGGGTTTCTCTGTGTAGCTTTGCGCCTTTCCTGGAACTCACTTGGTAGTCCAGGCTGGCCTTGAACTCACAGAGATCCGCCTGGCTCTGCCTCCCGAGTGCTGGGATTAAAGGCGTGCGCCACCACCGCCCGGCCAGAAAATGGAATTCTTTATGGTGATGTCACAACCCTGAGATAATAATCAGTGCTAGGTAAAATGAACTCTTATGTGTTACTGCACAGAAGCAGCTGTGGCCTTCCTCTAAGCTAGCATCCTCAGAAGCAAAAGCAGCTTTGTTCTGAAGTTTGAATAGCTTGGCAGGACTGCTCATCTGAGAGTAGCATCCACAGTGCTGATAGGGGACTTTTCCTTGGTGATTTCAGTATTTGTGTTCTCTGTCCTTTGTATGTGTGAGAATTGTGACATTGATACATCTCTTCAATGTATATTTTAGGTCATATAATCTAAAAGATGGATTTGCCATGTAAATCTCCATCTGCCTAAGTGGACAGACTTGCAGTCCTTATTTAACCTGTTCAAAGTAACCTGGGACCTGAACCTAAAATAGATTTAAGGATGAAAGCATGTGTGGAATGCAAAATCTGTACTAGGCTGGCTCCTCCTTTAGCATTACCCAGAGCCGGATGCATACTGTTATTACAAAGATTTTTGTTTATTAGCCTTTTAAGTATTTGGGGTGATTCCTCTCTGGAAAGGCATAATAAGTCTAGAACAGCTGTACCTCCAACCTTTTAGAAAAAAAAATGTTTCTGAGACAAGTTCTCCTATGTTGACTCAAGTAACCTTGATCTCACTATGTTGCTCCACGGGGTAGTGACCCTGCTGTCCTCTTGATCAAACCAACTAAAAGGGCTCAACCATCACTGAGTTTCAAAATTACCCATTTGAGTTATGTAGTCAACTGTCCATTGCAGTAACAAGAAAACGATTTGCATGTGGGACATAGCTTCTGCCTTTAGACCAGAATTGGAGGAATAGTTTCTTGTGTATTACCCCAGGAAGAAACAGGGTAGATAATCATTTGTTGGAGTCACCATTATGAAAAAGGACTTGATTGTGGCAGGGGGAGTGGTTTGTAATTTTCCAGTGTAACATGAATCTTAAAAGGTCTTATTCATAAAAACAAACCCAGAGGCAGGTATTGGGGTGAATGCTGAAAGATCAGAAAAACAGAATAGGCCACAGCTAACCTCACCTGGCCAGCTTCTCAGCCAATTCTGTTACTTCAAACTGGAAGCCTCTGAATCCTCATCCAGAATGAATCTCAGCTGAACTGCTGCTAAAAGTCTAAAAGCTTAACCATCTGTAGTTCCTGATTTTCATGCCTTATATGCCTTTCTGCTTCCTGCCGTCTCTTCCTGGGATTAAAGGCATGTATCACCACCATGCCTGGCTGTTTCCAGTGTGACTTTGAACTCACAGAGATCCAGATGGATCTCTGCCTTCAGAATGCTAGAATTAAAGGTGTGTGTGCTGCTATTTTCTGGCCTTTATATCTAGTGGCTGTTCTGTTTTCTGATCCCAGAGAAGTTTACTAGTTCCCCAATATATTGGGGAACACAATATCACCACATTCCATTATGTATTAATTCATGTCATATAATTGAAGGCAGAGCAGATTGTTGTACAATTTGGGAAGGTTAGCTTGAGCCAATGAATAATTGAATTTCCAATTAGAGAACTCTCCTATGCACATTTGACATATCTCCTTTGCCATCAGGGTTGGCACAGTTAAGTCATTTCAAAAGATGGAGGCCATTGGTTAAATCTGTGTGTGTCAAATCTCAGCAGCTAACATTGCACATAGATGCAAGGTCATACAATATCTCATTAATGCCATTCCCTCTACCAGGGAATGGCCTTCTCTTTTTAAAAGTCTATATAGCTGTGTGCTTTTTTCAATTATATTTATCTTTTAAAAAAGGTAATTATTAGTTTTTTTTTTTGTAAATTTATTTTACAACATCATTTAGTTCAACATAATAGCCACAGAGTCCCCTGTTCTCCCACTCTCGCCCCCTTCCCCCTCCCCCCACCCCACCCCCCATTCCCACCTCCTCCAGATCAAGGTCTCCCCCAAGGACCGGGATCGACCTGGTAGACTCAGTCCAGCCAGGTCCAGTCCCCCCCCCCCCAGACCGAGCCAAGCGTCCCTGCATAGGTCCCAGGATTCAAACAGCCAACTCATGCAACGAGCCCAGGACCCGGCACCAACACACAGCTGCCTCCCAAACAGATCAAGCCAAATGACTGTCTCACCCGTTCAGGGGGCCTGATCCAGTTGGGGGCCCCTCAGCCCTTGGTTCATAGATCCTGTGCTTCCATTCATTTGGTTATTTGTCCCTGTGCTTTATCCAACCTTGGCTTCAACAATTCTCGCTCATATAAACCCTCTTCTTTCTCACTAATTAGAATCCCAGTGCTCCACCAGGGGCCCAGCCGTGGATGTCTGCATCCAGATTCCTCAGACCTTCCTTGGATGGGGTTTATGGCACAACTAACAGGGTGTCTGGCCATCCCATCACCAGAGTAGGTCAGTTCCTGCCGTCTCTCGACCATTGCCAGCAGTCTTTTGTGGGGGTATCTTTGTGGATCTCCGTGGGCCTCCCTAGCTCTCTGCTTCCTCCCCTTCTCATGTGGTCTTCATTTAACATGGTCTCCTATTTCTTGTTCTCCCTCACATTTGACATATCTCCTTTGCCATCAGGGTTGGCACAGTTAAGTCATTTCAAAAGATGGAGGCCATTGGTTAAATCTGTGTGTGTCAAATCTCAGCAGCTAACATTGCACATAGATGCAAGGTCATACAATATCTCATTAATGCCATTCCCTCTACCAGGGAATGGCCTTCTCTTTTTAAAAGTCTATATAGCTGTGTGCTTTTTTCAATTATATTTATCTTTTAAAAAAGGTAATTATTAGTTTTCTTTTTTTTTAATCAAGAGATTTTCTATTCATTTTACATACTAACCACAGATTCCCCTGTCCTCCCTCCTCCCACCACCTGGCCTTACCCCCAATACACCCCTTATTTCCACCTCCTCCAAGGCAAGATGTCCCATGGGGAGTCAACAGAGCCTGGTACATTCAGTTGAGGCAGGTCCAAGCCCTCCTAACTGCACCAAGGCTGTGCAAAGTGTCTCATCATTGGCACTAGGCTCCCAAAAGCTGGCTTATGCACTTGAGACAGGTCCTAATCCCACTGCCTGAAGTCCCCCTATCCACTTCAAGCTAAACAACTGTCTTGCTTATACAGAGGGCCCAGTCCAGTATCATGGGGGCTCCTCAGCTATTGGTCAACAATTCATGCATTTTCACTAGTTTGACTAGTTGTCTCCACTTTTTTCAATCATGGTCTCACTGTCCCTTGCTCATAGAATCCCTCCTCTTTCTCATTGATTAGACTCCTGGAGCTCTGAGTGGGATCCGGCCATGGTTCTCTGCATCTGCTTCCATCAGTCACTGAATGAGGGTTCTATGATGACAATTGGGATATTCAGCCATCTGATCACCAGAGTAGGCCAGCTCAGGTAACCTCTTGACGATTGCCAGTAGACTATGGTAGAGTCATCCTTGTGGATTCCTGGGAACCTCCATAGCATTCTGCTCCTCCCTATTCCCATGGTGTCTTCATTTATTATGATATCTCTTTACTTGCTCTCCCATTCTTTTCCCATTCCAGCTTGAACCTCCCACTCCCCTAAGTTATCATCCCCCATTCCTTGCACTCCATCACCCAGTTTGCTCATGTAGGTCTCATCAATTTCTCCATCACTCAGCAATCCATATGTCCTTCCTAGGGTCCTCCTTACTAGCTAGCCTTCTTGGAGTTATGTGTTGCAGTCTGATCATCCTTTGCTTTAGATCTAGTATCCATTTATGAGTGCGTACATACCATGTTTGTCCTTCAGAGTCTGGGTTACGTCACTCAGGATGATATTTTCTAGTTCCATCCATTTGCATGAAAACCTCATGATGTCATTGTTTTTCTCTGCTGAGTAGTACTCCATTGTGTATAGGTACTACATTTTGTTTATCCATTCTTCAGTTGAGGGGCATCTAGGTTGTTCCCAGGTTCTGGCTATTACAAATAATGCTGCTGTGAACATAGTTGAGCATGTGGCCTTATGGTATGATTGAGCATTCCTTGGGTATATGCCCAAGAGTGGTATAGCTGGGTCTTGAGGAAGATTGATTCCCAGTTTTCTAAGAAACCACCATTCTGATTTCCAGAGTGATTGTACAAGTTTACATTCCCACCAACAGTGGAAGAGGGTTCCCCTTGCTCCACATCCTCTCCAATATAAGCTGTCTTCAGTGTTTTTGATCTTAGCCATTCTGACAGGTATAAGATGGTATCTCAGAGTCATTTTGATTTGCATTTTCCTGATGACTAAGGATGTTGAGCAATTCCTTAAATGTCTTTTGGCCATTTGAGATTCTTCTGTTGAGAATTCTCTGTTTATCTCTATAGCCCATTTTTTATTTGGACTGTTAGGTATTTTGATGTCTAGTTTCTTGAGTTCTTTATATATTCTGGATATCAGTCCTCTGTCAGATGTGGGGTTGGTGAAGATCTTTTTCCATTCTGTAGGCTGTCCTTTTCTCTTATTGACTGTGTCCTTTGCCCTATAAAAGCTATTCATTTTCATGAGATCCCATTTATTAATTGTTTCTCTCAGTGTCTGTACTAATGGTGTTATATTTAGGAAGTGATCTCCAGTGCCAGTGCATTCAAGACTACGTCCTACTTTCCCTTCTATCAGGTTCAGAGTAACTGGATTTATGTTGAGGTCTTTGATCCACTTGGAGTTAAGTTTTGTGCATGGTGACAGATATGGATCTATTTGCAGTCTTCTACATGCTGACATCCAGTTATGCCAGCACCATTTGTTGAAGATGCTTTCTTTTTTCATTGTACAGTTTTGGCTTCTTTGTCAAAAATTAGGTGTTCATACGTGTGCGGATTAATGTCAGTGTCTTCAATTCAATTCTATTGGTCCACATGTCAGTTTTTTTCTTTTTTTTTGCCAGTACCAACCTGTGTTTATTACTGTAGCTGTATTGTAGAGCTTGAAATCAGGGATCTTGATGCCTCCAGAGCTTGCTTTATTGTACAAGATTTCTTTAGCTATCCTGGGTTTTTTGTTTTTCCATATGCAATTGAATATTTTTTTTTTCAGGACTGTGAAGAATTGTGTTGGGATTTTGATGGGGATTGCATTGAATCTGTAGATTGCTTTTGGTAAGATTGCCATTTTTACTATGTTAATCCTACCTATCCATGAGCATGGGAGATCCTTCCATTTTCTGATATCTTCTTCAGTTTCTTTCTTCAGAGACATAAAGTTCTTATCATACAGGTCCTTCACTTGCTTAGTTAGAGTTACCCCAAGGTATTTTATATTATTTGTGGCTATTGTAAAGGGTGATGTTTCTCTGATTTCTTTCTCAGCCAATTTATCATTTGTATATAGGAGGGCTATTGATTTTTTTGAGTTAATCTTGTACCCTGCCACATTCCTGAAGGAGTTTATCAGCTGTAAAATTTTCCTGGTAGAGTTTTTGGGGTCACATATGTACACTATCATATTGTCTGCAAATAGTGAAAGTCTGACTTCTTCCTTTCCAATCTCTTTGATCTCTTTTTGTTGTTTTATTGCTCTAGCTACAACTTCAAGTACTATATTGAATAAATATGGAGATAATGGACAGTCTTGTCTTGTTCCTGATTTTATTTGAATCACTTTGAGTTTTTCTCCATTTAATTTGATGGTGACTGTTGGCTTGCTGTAAATTGCCTTTATTAAGTTTAGAAATGTTCTTTGTATCCCTTGATTTCTCTAGGATCTTTATCATGATGGGGTGTTGGATTTTGTCAAAGGTTTTTTACAGCATCTAATGAGATGATCATGTGGTTTTTTTCTTTCAATTTGTTTATATGGTGTATTACATTGACAGATTTTTGTATGTTGAACCATCCTTGCATCCCTGGGATGAAGCCTACTTGATCATGGTAGATAAATTTTTTATGTGTTCTTGGATTTGGTTTGCCAATATTTTATTGAGTATTTTTGCATCAGTGTTCATGAGGGAGATTGGTCTGTGATTCTCTTTCTTTGTTGCATCTTTGGGTGATTTGGGTATCAGGGTAATTGTAGCCTCATAAAAAGAGTTTGGTAATGTTTCTTCTGTTTCTATTGTGTGGAATGATTTGAAGAGTATTGGAATTAGTTCTTCTTTGAAATTCTGATAGAATTCTGTGCTGAAACCATCTGGTTCTGGACTTATTTTAGTTGGGAGACTTTTTATGACTGTTTCTATTGCCTTAGGGGTTATTGGACTATTTAAATAGTTTATCTGGTCTTGATTTAACTTTGGTATGTGGTACCTATCCAGAAAATTGTCCATTTCTTTCACATTTTCCAATTTTGTGATATACAGGTTTTTGAAGTATGACCTGAAGATTCTCTGAATTTCCTCATTGTCTGTTGTTATGTCTCCCTTTTCATCTCTGATTTTGTTGATTTGGATGCTTTCTCTCTGATTTTTGGTTAATTTGGATAAGGGCTTGTCTATCTTGTTGATTTTTCTCAAAGAACCAACTCTTTGTCTTATTGATTATTTGTATTGTTCTCTTTGTTTCTGTTTCATTGATTTCAGCCCTCAATTTGATTATTTCCTGGCATCTATTCCTCCTGGGTTAGTTTGCTTCTTCTTGTTCTAGAGCTTTTAGGTGTGCTGTTAAGTCACTAGTGTGAGATTTCTCCAACTTCTTTATGTGGGCATTTAGTGCTATAAATTTTCCACTGCTTTCATAGTGTCCCATAAGTTTGGGTATGTTGTACTTTCATTTTCATTGAATTCTAGGAAATCTTTAATTTCTTTCTTTATTTCTTCCTTGACCCATTGGTGATTCATTTGGACATTGTTCAGTTTCCATGAGATTGTAGGCTTTCGGTAAATTTTGTTGTTGTTAAAATCTAACTTTAAGCCATGGTGGTCTGATAAAATACAGGAGGTTATTCTAAATTTTTTTTTGTATCTGTTGAGATTTGCTTTGTGACTGAGCATGTGGTCAATTTTAAAGAAGGTTCCATGGGGTGCTGAGAAGAAGGTATATTTTTTTGTGTTAGGGTAAAATGTTTTGTAGATATTAAGTCCATTTGAGTCATAACATCAGTTAAGTCCCTTATTTCTCTGTTACGTTTCAGTCTGGCTGATCTATCTAATGATGAGAGTCGGGTGTTGAAATCTCCCACTACTAGTGTCTTTCTATAGGCAAATTAAGACCATTGATAGTAATGGATGTTAATGACCAGTGATTGTTAATTCCTGTTATTTTTTGTTGGTAGTGTGTGTTTCTCTTCTTTGGTATTTGTTGTTGTGTGATTATCTATTGCCTGTATTTTCATGGGTGTATCTAACTTCCTTAGGTTGGATTTTTCCTTCTAGTGCTTTCTGTAGGGCTGCATTTGTGGATAGGTATTGTTTAAATCTAGTTTTATCATGGAATGTTTTGTTTACTCCATCTATGGCGATTGAGAGTTTTGCTGGATATAATAGTCTGGGTTGACATCCATGGTATCTTAGTGTCTGTATAACATCTGTCCAGGACCTTCTGGCTTTCAGAGTCTCCATTGATAAGTCAGGTGTTATTCTGATGGGTCTGCCTTTATATGTTACTTGGCCTTTTTCCTTTGCAGTTCATAATATTTCTTCTTTATTCTGTATGTTTAGTGGTTTGATTATTATGTGGCAAGGGGTCTTTTTTTTTTTTATCCAGTCTATTTGGTGTTCTGTAAGCTTCTTGTATCTTCATAGGCATTTCCTTCTTTAAGTTGGGAAAGTTTTCTTCTATGACTTTCTTGGAATATATATTCTGTACCTTTGAGTTGGTATTCTTCTCATTCTATCCCCATTATTCTTAGGTTTGGTCTTTTCATGGTGTCCTAAATTTCCTGGATGTTTTGTGTTATGACTTTTTTGGCTTTAGTGTTTTCTTTGACTGATGAATCTGTTTTCTCTATTCTATCTTCTGTGCCAGAGATTCTCTCTTTCATCTCTTGCATTCTGTTGGTTATGCTTGCATCTGTGTTTCCTGTTTGTTTACTCAGATATTCCATTTCCAGCCTTCGTTCACTTTGTGTCTTCTTTATTGCCTGTATTTCAGTTTTCAAATCTTGGACTTTTTCATTTACCTGTTTAATTGCTGTTTCTTGGCTTTCTTTAAGGGATTTATTGATTTCTTCCATTTTTTTGTCTGTGTTTTCTTTGAGTTCTTTAAGGGTAGTTTTCATTTCCTCTTTAAAGGCCTCTATCATCTTCCTAAAGTCATTTTAAGGTCCATCCATTTCTTCTGCTTCTTCTGCTTTGGGGTGTTCATGTCCTGCTGATGTAGCACCACTAGGTTCTGTTGGTGCCGTATTGGTCTTTATGTTGTTGACTGTATTTTTGCATCTACCCATCTTTTTTTGCACTCCATGCATGTGCTGTCTGTCTGAGGGAGCCTTTTTGGTCTGATTGATACTCTTGGTCTAATGGGAGCTTTTGCTCTAATCTGGGCTCTCGGTCCAATCTGTGTTGATGGATTCTGTTCCTAATTAGTGCAGGATGGGCTTGTGACTCCAGCTTTTGCTGGTGTTGCAGGGGGCTGTCTTCTTGGCAAGGGAGAAGGGGAAGGAGTAGCTAGCCGGTCCCTGGAGCTTCAGTGGCTTAGGGGAGGGGCACAGGATCTAGTTTCCTTTTTTTTTTTTTTTTGAGACAGGTTTTCTCTGTGTAGCTTTGCGCCTTTCCTGGAACTCACTTTGGAGACCAGGCTGGCCTCACAAAGATCCACCTGGCTCTGCCTCCCGAGTGCTGGGATTAAAGGCATGCACCACCACTGCCTGGCCTAGTTTCCTTTTTAAAATATGATTTTTTTGAAAGTCATCTCTGTTCTAATCTGTTTTTTGTTTTTATTCTCCAATGCTTCCCAGTCATTAAGAATTTCTTTCCATTTTTCTCAAATGCTGTTGATTATTTTTGTATAGAGCAGTGCCTCTTAAAGCTCAGGCTTGCTTCATTCTGTGTAATTGAGAATTGTTTGAACACCTAATCCTGTCTCTGCTCACTGGTGATGGCAAGACAGTCCTGCTACTCCTTTCAGCCTGGGCCTTGACTTGTCGGTGAGAAGGAAAAATACATCAGTTAATGAGTGTCATCCAATCCCTCTGAATTTTATTGGAACCTAACAAATGAAGAGGGAACAGTATAAGAATTGAGTTTACTGACCAACTTTTATGTAGGTGTAGTCACAGCACAGAAAGGGAGGGGCAAGACGGAAGGTGAATGCTTTCCTGCTTTGAGAGTAGTTGACATTAGCAATGAATAGTGAGGCAATCAATTATAGGTGATCAATAAATGTCCTGAATGACTATTTCTTGCACCCACAGACCAGGCCATAAAGAATGTGGGTAAGTGTGATTTCCCTACAGCCTTTCTAGCGGGCAGGGAATAAAAATGAGTTATGAAGAGAAAAAAAATGCAGCTTGGCTCAGCCCAATTCTATTGTAACCAGAGCTGGACCAGGAAGGACTTCTAGAGTCTGACCCAGATCATTTTACTTTAGCTATATTTAAGCACAGCACAATTTAAAAAAAAAATGTATTCAAATAACAACTCACTCTCTAGTGCACAACAATTTAAGACATGTTTACACTGATATTCCTTAAAAGGTACATCTGGCTTCTGTCATAAGAATAAGTATTGTTGATTCTGAGATAGTGTCCAAGAATTAGGGTCTAGGAAACTTGACTGAGGCAAACATAATGTCTGTGGGTGTTAGGATTGGCCTGGCCCTAAGATAACATAGAAGTCACTTAGGCTGCACAAGTTACCTCACTCATAAGAGTAGGTTTTATGGTCTAAAAGCAATGCTCAAGATTTAGGGGAAAAGGTCATGGGTAAGTAAAAACATAACTTCCAGAAGATAAGGGCAGAGCCTGTCTCTTCAGACAACAAAGGATCACCAGGTTGTAAAATGACATCATTCCTAAAGTTCCAGGAAGAGTGAGCAGCTATGCATGTTTAACTTTTCTGGCTTCTCCAGTGCTTACCTATGTATATGAGGCTTTTTGCTTTCTACAGATAAAGACCTGAACTTATTGTGAAGTTAAATTACTGTAGTTATGCTAGTTCCACCAAAATAGAAAAACAGGATAAAATGACAGGGCCCTGCCTTACAGGAGTGTATTTTCCAGGTTTAATAGGTACAGTCCGAGAGAAAAGACATGAGTAATTTCTGATGTTCTCTAATACAAGTTCCTAGTCTCTGGAGCACATGGCCTGTTTAACCTTTTAAAAATGTTTTGGGACTAAAATTACATAATCTCTACTATCTCTGTCCTGCCTCCAAGCCCTCCCACAGACTCCTCATAGTTTTCTAATCCACGTACTTTTTTGCTTTAACAACAGTTCAACAGCAACAACAGCTATTATTTGAAAGTGACCTATGTTTGGCTGCAGGATCTCTCTGCTATGAAGCAAAGGGTTGGCTACCCCCAACATTGTGTGTGTAAGGGAATGTGCACAAAAAGGACCCTGTACTTTAGAAGAGGAACAGGAAGTGCTCTGGGAGTCTGAAAGAATTTCTACTAAAATATAAATTCTCCAGACTTTGGCCCTGTCTGGCCATGGGTAGAAGGGTAGAACTGAGAAGGCCTGTGCTATCTGAATCATTTTATATCTTTTCACCCAGTGGGGGAGCTGCTGTACTCCTGAGGTCCAAGTGGGTGGCCCAAGGTAATGAAGAACTCTGGGAAGGAGAGCATATGAGTGGGTGTTAGCTTGTGGGTCCCTTCCAGGAATCTCCTCTGATGCAGCTGTAGGGAGCTGTGAGGAAGACCAGAAGTCATGTTATGGTGAGTATGGGGCCACTGTCCCCAGAGCAGGAGCATCAGGTTGGCTGAGTTATCAGAGTCCAAGATGCTGGGATTGGAATGGGCCATGAGCCAGACTGTGGCTCTGTTGGCCTGTGTGGTGACCTGTGCAGTGGCCCTTGGCCTCTTAGTCTCCCTGAGTGTGGTTGACTACAGAGGGAGAATCTCTGCAGCCCTGGATGGAGAAAGCTGTGGTGCATGTAATATCACTGTCCAGTGTGCACACACAGACATTGTGTTGGTGTGCAGTGGGAAGATAGATTGGAAAACTGAAGGTCGGGTTTCTAAAAGTTCTGAACATTGGATTCCACATTCAGGTTGTGTGATAAATTTTGCAAATGGTTTAGAAACAGAAGGTGATGGGGATCATCCTTCAGCAATACTTGACTAGAATGCTTTTAATTTTCCTCTACCATCAGCTTCAATGGCATGATTCAGGGAAATTCAATTCCAGGGGACAAAAGGAATTTCTGAACTACAGAGGCTTTTCAGGTGTGTATGGGTTTCAACAGGTGGATAGGGCAGATTCCACATCTTGTGCCATAATCCATGTGACCAGAAGCAGACATTAAATTATTCTTCAACGTTGTTTTATGTGTGGGCATCAGTGGGGCTGGGTTTGCCTGAAACCACAAGGGAGCATGACGGAGGGGCTAAAGAGCCATAGACAACCTTTCTGATGACCTCCATTTTCAGAGATAGCTCTTGAGCATGGGGCCTCTCTGTTTGGAAGAGAGATCAGTAGTAGCTGGAGAATCAGAAATATAACAGGTTCATGGCTACTTTAAGTCATTTTTGTAAAGTATTTAATTTCTCTATATCCACATTTGTAGGTAACATGGGTCAAGTGCTCATTTTTTTTTTTTTTCTGACTGAGTTTCCTTAGGTCTTTTGAGGAAAACTTGGGTATATTTTTTGTGCTTGTGTTCTTGGATTATTCTTTCACAAATAGTGTGTGAGAATATTCCTTTATACTGTGTGAATATATGTTGCTGTAATTGGGTTAATGAAGAAGCTGAGTGGCCAATAGCTTGAGAGAATAAGATTGGATGGGAAAATCAGACTTAGGACACTGGGAACAAGAAGGGCAGTATCCCGAGAAGCTGCAAGCAAGACATGAAAAGGAAACAGGAAGTGCAATATGAGAGAGAGGTAACACCATGTGGCAGAATGTAGATTAATGTAAATGGATAGTAACAAGCCTGAGCTATTGGCCAAGATTTTATAATTAATATTAAGTCTCCATGTCAGTTATTTGGGAACTGGGGGGTGGGAAAGACAAGTCTGCCTACATATGGCATTTCAATGTAGGGCCAGAATTTCCACATAAGACCCAACAAAGCTTAAAAAAAATATTCAAGCACAGAAAAATGGAGCCAAATGAGGCTTCCTGACAACTGGCTTTTCTTGGGTACTAATACTCGATACTAACGACAGACAGAGGCATGGCTCCTTTATGAGGTGGCTTTCTTGGCTGCTATCAAGCACAGGTCTTATAGGAGGCCCTGCTACCACACAACTTAATAGGGTTCGTGAGCAGTGGTTGGCACATTTCTAAGTGGCAGCATGGACCCAACAAATTCCAAGAGCTAAAGTGGTAAACATGGCTCCTGCCTATACCTCTGCTATGAAGCTAAGCTCTCAGGGAACTAAAGGTGAGAGGATCTAGCTGCCAATGTCATGGTTCAGTACTAAGCTGAACCATGCTGGCAACTGATATGGCAGTTTAAGATTCATCTCATGTGATCAAAAACCAAGGTGTTGCTTTGGGGTTATGCTTTTTTCCCCATAGGAAATGAGAGGCTGTAGATTTATTCTATGTTAAAGATGATCATGTTTGATCAAGGAAGACCCCCTGAAAATCCTAACTACAGACATAAATAAACCTAAAAAAAAACCCCTACAAAACATGTAACATATTTTACCTGTTTAAACATAAAACAAAAAAAAAATCATCTTTAACTGACTTCTACATACCACATATTCCATACTTGTATGTTATCTTGAAAAGTTTAAGTATTTTCAGAACAAGAGATCCAATGAAAATGGATGCCCCAGGTGATTCACCATCTCAGAATGCCTTTGTTATAGTCTCCTCAGAGTTCTGCATCCAAAACAGCTTCAAGACTGCTGGCTGAGATGATTCAGCCTCACAAACTATTCCAGCCAAGATCTAGCAGTTATCCGCATTTTCTCAAGGTTCCCCCCAAAATACCAGTGCCCACAAACAACAGGAGGTAGTCTAGAAAATAATGCCTGCATTCCCAAAAGATGGGTTATGGCTGTTTATTATCATTTAAGGGGAGTTTGTTACAAGTTGTTATTGGTAATGGTCAGGGAAAAACTGAACAAAGGAGATTAGATTCAGGAATCTTGTTCTGAAAAGAAAAAAGGGGGATATAGAAATGATAAAATAAGAGGGTAGATTATTGAATCTACTTTTAAACTAAAAAAGCAACTACTATTCTTAAATATTTTACATTGGTATGGATTTTGGTTTATTAATACAAATTTAAAGTTATTTTTGCTATACTATATGTATGTTTCTACTCGTTTAGGATATTGTGCTTTTACAACTCATTTGAAAATGTAATGTATAATTAAAAATACAGGTTAGTAGTTAGTCATCTATAAGCAAACTTATAGTCATATTAGGTATGTTTTCAAGGTTAAACAGATATATTTTGATAGATAGATGGTCTTCAAACACTTCAAAGACCTATGGAATCTGGCATTTAAAATGTTTTAATATATAAGACTTTTCTTGAAAGACATCTCTGCTCCTGAAAGCATCAGTTTGCTTCAGAGAAGATAATGGACATTGAAGAAAATCCATATGAAATTTGCTTTCCTTATGGCAAAATCTAGCCATTTGGGCAAAGAAACTGCTCTTGCCTCAATTGCTGACAATGTACTGTCCAAACTGGACCAGCAGGACACAAAAAAGCACTGCCAAACTTTGCCAAGACAAAATAGTCTTTCAAAATTCCCTGCCTCTCAGAAATGTCTGTCGGATATACCAGGCCTGTAGGCCAACTTTGGATGCCCCAATATTACAGAAGAATCTTGGGTGACTGTTGCTGGAGGGCTTCTCTCCAGCTTCCACCAAGCCCCACAGCCCCACAATCCACTTATAAAATAATCACTCAGACGCTTATATCACTTATAAACTGTATGGCCGTGGCAGGCTTCTTGCTAACTGTTCTTTTATCTTAAATTAACCCATTTTTATAAATCTATACCTTGCCATGTGGCTGGTGGCTTACCAACGTCTTTACATGCTGCTGGTCCTGGCGGTGGCTGCAGTGTCTCTCCCTCCTTCTTCCTGTTTCCCCAATTCTCCTCTCTCCTTGTCCCGCCTATACTTCCTGTCTGGTCACTGGCCATCAGTGTTTTATTTATATAGAGCAATATCCACAGCAGGTGACTGTCTAGGCAGCCAGATGTCCCTGTGGTTAGGTAACATTTCACCCTTCTGGGGTCTGTGATGAAGTTGAAGACTAGATAGTCATAGTTAAAGTTTTCCTTAGTTATGACAAAATGTAAATCAGGTATAAAACTTTAGACTCATAAAGATAAGATAAATAATAGAATATTTTCTTTAAATTTACCACATAAAATGGGCTAGATATTGTAACTGTAATTCTTACTTAATAACTGTTTTGTTGTATATAATTTTACTGTTAAAGTTAAAACCTTCCTTTTTAATTAGACAAACAGGGGGAAATGTGGAATATTTCTTTATACTGTGTGACTATATGTCACAGTGAGTGGGTTAATAATGAAGCTAACTGGCCAGTAGCTGGATAGGACAAGGTTAGGCAGAGGAACCATACTAAGGACTTTGGGAAGAAGGCTGGAGTCAAAGGAGTCACCAATGAGACACAGAAAGGAAACAGCAGGTGCAGGATGAAAGAGAGGTAACTCCATGTGGCAGAATGCAGATTAATATAAATGCGTTAGTTTAAGTTGTAAGAGTTAGTTAGTAACAAGCCTGAGTTATTGACCAAGCATTTATAATTAATATTTAGTCTCCATGTCAGTTATTTGGGAACTGGGTGGTGGGAAAGAAAAGTCAACCTACAATTGTATATACATTTTTTGTTTGTTGTAGCTTTGTGGTGAGCACAGAAGTCACATTATGTCAATGTGTGTACTATTTCTTCATAATCTTATTGAGAATTCTGAGTTTTTCCACATAGCTTTGGAATCAAGTTTCATGTTATTAAATGTTGGGAATTTTCTTTGGATTGTATTGAATTATGATGCAAATTGAACATATCCAACATCTTTTGTTTTTAAATACATCATTTTAATGGCATTGCTTACAGTGGTATAAAAGTGTAAAAGAGATTGTCCTACAAAGTAATTCATTTATCAAATTACAGTAAGTGTGTGAAACTGAAACTGATATGAAATAATATACAAAGCCATAGAGAGAGCACTATGGTATATTGTAGTGACACAGAATACATTATTATCTTCACATAAATGATATCCTACTAAGTCTGACTTAATTGAGAAAACAAAAAGGTGAAAATCAAACATACTCTAGAATTGAACAGTGAATCTGAATGTAACATGGGATTGTATATTAGCATGCAAAATAAACTCTGATAGCAGTAGGTTGGGATTTACCACAGATATCAACTAAAATTATTTAAAACCATGTTGCATTCTTATAGTTGATATAAAATTGCACATATTTAGTGTGTGTATTCTGATGCATTTGGACATATTACCTCCAAGCACCAACCCCATTACCACAAACAACACAGTAAACCCTGTTGTCTAGACATTTTCATTATATCCATGTGTTTATGTGTGTCTACAATGTATAGAATTCTCATAAAACAACAGAATTGCTATAGATCCCAGCAATCTTCTCAGTATAGTTTCCGTATGATTAAAATTATTATTTTTTTTAATTTATTTATTTTTGTTTTGTTTTTCGAGACAGGGTTTCTCTGCGTAGCTTTGCGCCTTTCCTGGAGCTCACTTGGTAGCCCAGGCTGGCCTCGAACTCACAGAGATCCGCCTGGCTCTGCCTCCCGAGTGCTAGGATTAAAGGCGTGCGCCAACACCGCCCGGCGATTAAAATTATTTTTTAGAAGTATCAGAATTTTCATGCTCATTACAGTTATATTCATGGTGGCCTAAATATGAAAATAACCTAGATGTTTACTTGTTGAGGACCAGCTTGGTGTCTCAGCAGGCCACTGTGCTAAATGAATGAAGACAATAGCAGTGGTTACAGGATTATTCACTTATAAAGGACTCTCACAGTTCGTGCTGTATCAGTCATGAAGCAGCATGTAACTTCAGCTTAGGCATTGTCAACCCACTTCTTTCATCTGATTTTAGTCTCTAAATCACTCTTATTTGTCACATGGATAAAAAGCTTCAGCCATCTCTATACTGCAGGTTGCAATGAAAAATGAACGGCTGAAACAATCACCTTCAAAGGGTTTTTCTAACATTTGTTTATTTGGTAGGTGGAGAAGAAAAAATAAATATCAAGTTTTTTGTAGCAACAGTTGTCATAGAGAGGAGATGCAAATGCGCTATTATAGTATAGTGTAAAAATGTAGAAAATTGCTTTATTTGGATGGTATGAGAGTTTTCTACCAATGAGTTGCACTGCATGAAAAGGTGAGTTATTTGATCACAAGAAAAGAGATGAATCACTTGTCTCAGCCTGTAACGTTTTGTAAAATTATAATTTATTGTGATTATGTAAATTTAAACAAAACAAATGAGTCTGTTCCTTTTTTAAAAAAAAATTTTATTTATTTTTATTTTATGTGCATTGGTGTTTTGCCATGGGCGTCAGGTCCCCTGGAGCTGGAATTACAGACAGTTGTGAGCTGCCATGTGGGTGCTAGGAGCTGAACCCAGGTCCTCTGGAAGAGCAGTCAGTGCTCTTAACCACTGAGCCATCTCTCCAGCCCATGAGTCTGTTTCTTAACCTCATGTTTACCTTCTCATGCAGTCCAGGTTTCCCTTTTTGTAGCCTGTAGACTACCTTCCTGTTCCAAGGAGACTAGAACTAGTGAAGGAACTCGTGAAGGCTCCAAGTCTGCACTCTTTTGTCCACTCTGTCCTGAGAGATGCTGGCAGCTATGGCTTTTTGTGAGTATACAACAAGTGACAACTGTAGAGTTTAACAAGTCTACCTACTAGATGGATAATTCTCTGTAGGGTAGCCCACTTGGCAAAGTCGTGGAGTTACTGACTGCAAATGAGCAGTTGTTTCTGTCTGTAGTTTTTCACATGTGCCGCTGCATTTCTTTCCTAAAAACAGCTATGGGTATTTTCCCACTGCTTGTGTGTAAACATCCCATCTTTGGGGCACACTTATAGTTGTGGATGGTCAGGAAGATGATTTCTGCTTAATCTGTATGAATAGAAGTAATACCAGAATATTTTTCTTAATTGACACAGGAAACTAACAGTATTCTCAGTCACAAACAGCTAATTGTAGACTTCAGAGCAAAATTCAAAACAGACTAAGCTGCCCCTGCAAATAAAATACACAAGGGCAAATTCCCAAGTGTCTGTTTGTTGAACCAAAGTCAGGCTGACAATATTAAGCTATAACCCCCTTTAGTAATTCTCTCCCTACATGTACTTCTAACCACTCAAGATTCAGCGAACTAACTTGTTGTTGTTAAGTCCTGGATTTCAATGTCATTTTCTGTCTGAGAAAAGAGCTACATGCATGGCCAAGTGTTACTCACTGGCTGGTCAATGTGACCATCCTAGCCTGAGAGAAACCATTTGATTCCTTACATGTATCAGTTTGGCTCTGTCTCTGATTGTTTACTCAAGAAATGCTTTGTAACCCTGAAAGTGTAGCATATAATTGTCCAGAGTTGGGCTGTTGGAAGAGGAGAGGAGGATAATGTGTGTGAGTGTGTGTGCACAGATATGTAGAGGAGCTGTGAAAAAGAGCTGGGTGAAAGAGCTGCTGCTGTGAAGGAGTGAGGATGTGAAGGAACTGTGAAAAAGAGCTGTGCAGTGAGTGAGTGAGTGTGTGAGTGAGTGAGTGTGTGAGTGAGTGAGTGTGTGTGGGGGAGGTATGTGTTGAGTGAGTGAGTGAGTAAGTGAGTGAGTGGAGTATGTGTTGAGTGAGTGAGTGAGTGAGTGTGTGAGTGGAGTATGTGTTGAGTGAGTGAGTGAGTGAGTGAGTGTGTGGGGTATGTGTTGAGTGAGTGAATGAGTGAGTGTGTGGGGTATGTGTTGAGTGAGTGAGTGAATGAGTGTGTGGGGTATGTGTTGAGTGAGTGAGTGAGTGAGGTATGTGTTGAGTGAGGAATATAGCTGAATAGGCAGAGAAAAAAGTGTGAAAGATGAAGTGTGAGAGAGTAAGTGAGTAAAAAGTGAGTGAATTATGTAGAAGTGTGTGTGTGTGTGTGTGTGTGTGTGTGTGTGTGTGTGTATGTTGGGGGGTGGGTATGGGTGTGCAGAAGGAGTAGAAGAGAGAGGATATATACTTGGGCAAGAGAGCGGAAAGATTTTTTTCATTTTTCTTTATTAAGAAATTTTCTACTCACTCTGCATATCACCCACAGATCCCACCTCCTCCCTCCTCCCATCCCCAGCCCTCTCTCCCAAGCCACCCCACATCCCCACATCTCCCAAATCAAGGTGTCCCATGAGGAGTCAGCAGAGCCTGGCACACTGAGCCTAGGCAGATCCAAGCCCCTTCCCAGTGCACCAAGGCTGCACAAGGTGTCACACCACAGGCACTGGACTAACAAAAGCCTGCCCATGCACCAGGAATGGATCCTGATCCCCCTGCCTGGGTTTTCCCCCAAACAGTTTGAGCCTAATAACCATCTTCCGTATCCAGAGGGACTAGTCCAGTCCCATGGGGGCTCCACAGCCATCAGTCCACAGTTCATGGGCTTCCACCAGTGTGGCCAGTCATCTCTTCATGTCTTCCCATCATGATCTTGACGTCCCCTGCCTATAGAATCCCTCCTCTCTTTCATCGATTGGATTCCTGGAGCTCAGCCTGGTGCCTGGCTGTGGATCTTGAGCAGAAAGATTTTAAGAGAAGATTTTTTTCAAGATGAAGTAAAAGAGAAAGTTACCATCAGAAAGTGTGTGTGTTTATTTTCCCCATCGAATAGAAAAAAGTCCAGTCCTCTATGTGTTTGTGGATTTTTTTTTTGTGCATACCCTGGAGGTGGCCTTGGAGCAGGTTCTCCAAAGACTATCAATAAATCTACATTCAGTGAACTGTGTGGAAGTTGTCTTCGGAAATGGGTCTCCACTGTCAGTTTTCAGAGAGCAGCCTTCTGTCCTAGCATCAGGATGGGTTGTTTAGGAGTCTCCATGAGACCTCTTTTGCCAACAATTCAACCAAATGTAACCCAGTGCTATCACTGGAAGCCCTACCTGTCTACAGAAGATGGTCAGTTTAGACTCCTTATTCCATTACTAGGAGTCATTACTAGGGTCATCCTCATATCTTCTAGGAAGTTGTCAGTGCACTAGGTTTCCACACTAGTCCCCAAGTGCCCCCTAATTCTATGTACTCTCTCCCTCTAACCATGCCTGATCCCTCCCTCCTGTTCCTGTTCCACCCACGCGCAGAATCTATTCTGCTTCTCCTTCTCAAGGAGATGCATGGGTTTTCTTATAGTCCTCCTTTATACATAACCTTCTGGGTCTGGGGATTATAGCTTGATTATCATTTATGTAACAGTTAATACCTATTTATCCATGAACACATACCATATTTGTCTTTTGGGGTCTGGGTTACCTCACTCAGGATGATTTTTTTCTACTTGCACCCATTTACTTATAAATTTCATGTCATTTTTTAAAGCAGCTGAGTAATGCTATATTGTATAACTATACCACATTTTCTTTATGCATTCTTTAGTTAAGTGACATCTACTTCATTTCCATCTTCTGGCTATTATTAATAAGTCCAAAATGAACATAGTTGAGTCATTGTGGTAGGATAGGATGTACATTGGGTATACACCTGAGAGAAGTATGCTGTGGGATGGTCTGTATGTCAAACTGCTCTGATTGGTCAATAAATAAAATACTGATTGGCCAGTGTCCAGGCAGGAAGTAGGTGGGACAAGGAGAGAGGAGAATTCTGGGAAGCAGAAGGCTGAGGCAGGGAGACACTGCCAGCCGCCGCCATGACCAGCAGCATGTGAAGACGCCGGTAAGCCACCAGCCATGTGGCAAGGTATAGATTTATGGAAATGGATTAATTTAAGCTATAAGAACAGTTAGCAATATAAGTTTGAAGCAATATAAGTCTCTGTGTTTACTTGGTTGGGTCTGAGCGGCTGTGGGACTGGTGGGTGACAGAGATTTGTCCTGACTGTGGGCAAGGCAGGAAAACTCTAGCTACAGAAGTATAGCTGGGTCTTGAGGTAGATCAATTCTCAATTTTCTGAGAACCCACCATATTGATTTCCATATTGGTTGTCTTAGTTTGCACTCCTACCAGCAATGGAGGAGTGTTCTCCTTGCTCCACATCCTCACCAGCATGAGTTGTCACTTGTGTTATTGATCTTAGCCATTTTGACATTTGTAAGATGAAATCACAAAAGAATCCTTTAGAATTTGAGAACATCACTTAGAACAAGAAGATTTGGGAGGGTTTAATAAAACTGCTTCATGCTGATACCAATATGCATAGCTTTTGAAACAAACACCAGATTTTATTGATGAAACCTAGAATTTTGGGTCATGAACCATTAGATATCAAGTACTTTATGATGCAGTGCCTTGTGTTTTAAACAGCAGTATCTGAGAATTACACCGAATGAACATAATCAGAGTCATATCTGGCCTCTGACTTAGGTTAACACAAGGGGGTCATTGGCCAATCCTTCAATATCATAAATCTTGTATTATTGATTATTCATTTTTCTCTCTTCATGGTGATATAGAAGGAATGGTATAAAATGAAAATTGCATATAAAGGTAAGTGAGAAATTGTCATATCAAATGCCATATATAATGACCTTTTTTCTTTCTTAGATTCTGAAAAAACACTCTCAAAAGATCTTGTATAAAACAGATGTTTAGGAGGGGCTTTAGTACCAATCAGGACAATATGTGCAGGACCACACCAGTACCATACAAAGAACACATTGTTCAAATTCTCAGATCGCACAGCATCATTCATGGGACACCTCTGTGGAAATTCCCCCATGGGTGCCTGTGATGATGTCTGTCTGCCTACTCCAATTCTTGTGAGTCTCGTTTTATGGTCCCGCATCTGTGCTTCTCCAGATAATTTCTGTGGGGCCTGTGTTCTCATTCAATTATACCAAACTGATGAGTGTTTAAATAAATTATGAATAAAGGTGAGAGGCTTTCAAAACAGTGCCTAAAAAACAAAATGCTGCTAAAGTTTGAACCATGTTTAAAAAAAAGTTAAAAAAAAAAGTATTCCTGGTTTCAACAAAGGCCCAAATCCTTTGGCTTGTTGAAGGTAATTAAAAAACAATTCTCTGTAGTGCACTTACAGTAGGTTTTATTTTTCACAGTGAAACAGTGGAAGAGGGATTTAACTTCCCATGTGTTCTTGATTCTGACTATATTTTTCCTACACAGAAAGTTGAAAGGTAAGAAGTCAGAACAGAAGGGTATGAAAGTCTCCTTTGAAAAAAAATGTAATCAGAAAAACCTTTCTAGAGAACAAATTCAGGGCTAGGAAAAGATTCCAGGAGAGACAGAAAGTAAGAATAGAGTTTGGGTTGTTCAATGGGCAATATTTCAATAGCAACTGAAAATGACATACCTGGGAAGGATATTCACAGGAAAGAAGGGTATAGGAAGAGAGCATCATTAACTGAAAAGCTTGGCACTGGAATGTGATATAAAGTTATTAACTCACTGCCAAGGATCCAAACAAAACCAGTTTTTCAAATTGGGTAAAATAGATTTAGGGAAGAATATATCTACAAGAAAGAAAAGGAAAAAATTCAAACTACTTCATTCCTCCCAGTTGTAGCTCTGCCTCCATTCTTTTTTTTTTTTTTTTTTTTTTTTTTTTTTTGGTTTTTCGAGATAGGGTTTCTCTGTGTAGCTTTGCGCCTTTCCTGGAACTCACTTGGTAGCCCAGGCTGGCCTCGAACTCACAGAGATCTGCCTGGCTCTGCCTCCCGAGTGCTGGGATTAAAGGCGTGCGCCACCAAAGCCCGGCTCTGCCTCCATTCTTATATTGCTCTGGTTCACAGGAAGGTGCACATCAGTGCTTCAGCATTCTGGATTTGTAGTGATAGATGCATTATCCATACTCAGCATCCTTGTAGATATGCAGGAGTAAATTCCTCCCTTGAGATAAACGGATGATAGTTTCCTTCAACATGATAATCTGAGGATAAGAGGCATGGTAGATAAAAGTCTGACAAGTTAAAAGATATGTCAAAAGATATTGTTGAAGATCTCTTAGGAGTTAACATTCCCGTATGTCAGATGCGCTTTGGTTTGCCATTGCAAACCACTCCATTGTTTTCCCTTCTGACCACACTGTGTTGTATAATAACAAAATAAGTGATAATAGTTGTAAAAGTGTGATGTGTGAAACACATGACTTCATGGATACACACCAAAACAAATGCCATTCTAAGTAACAACAGGTCAACATGGGTAGTCCACCACTGGTATGTAATGGTTTCTGAAAGAGTTGAATTTTTGTTCTCCGTTCAGCACATCCATAAAATTGATTTCATTTCCTAGAAAAAAAACAAAACAAAACAAAAAAACTTCAGTATTTCACATTCCCCATATGTTGAATTACTAATAACATGTCAGATAATCAAGAATTAGCCCAACACACTCATGATTAGTCTACTCTATTGAACTTGCCAAGTAGCTGTGTATAAGCAGTAGATTCTGGAACTGTGACTTCAGACATGCAGAGAAGAGACAATGCTCTGAGAGCAGGCAAGATCTATGACATCAAGCCAAGGAACTACTTGATTCCTCCTGGACTCAGGGAGCTTGCTAAGTTATGTTTGCTCTCATTGCCAGAAATCTGGGGCCATACCCAGGGGATCAAAGTGAAGGAGCCTTATGTATGCATAGCACTTAAAAGTATAAGAAGACTTGAGATGTTTCCATTTTTCTCATTTCTCTATCCTTGATGGTTCAAAGCATGCCTGACCTTTACATACAGCAGCTCAAAAACCATGAAATAAGTTCAATCTGTACTGAATTATAAACATAAAAGTTGATTGTAGTGCCTCCTGATTTAGTTAATAGTGAACTTTTGGGGACTATTTAGTGAGAAAAGGGAAATGTGCATTTGAAGACAATGAGATATTTTGACATCTGACTATTTTTTCCTGCCAAAATAATTAAATATTTTTCAATTATTTTTTCATTTAGTTATTTGTAATTTTGAGATTTATTTTGAAACCCGCTCTAGCCGCTAAACTCAGGCCTCATTGCATCATTCTGAGTTCAGAGGCTCTGGGTGTATACCAGCGTACCTGCCTGACCCTCATACATTTCATGTACCTAGACACCATAACAAGCCAGAGAATTTTGTCAGGTTCAGCTTTGACTTCTTTGCAGTATTTTCCAGTTCACTACTCCCTAGAATGATTTGTAATGTAACAGATGAGCTTGGAGCTCCTGTTACTGGCCAGGACCCCAGCATCTCTGCCTCATCATTAGAAGAAGCCTTTATAAGTGCCTGCTTACTTTCATCATTGTGCTTTCTGCTCACCACATTCTAAAATGCCACAGAAGTGTTTACTTTATTGATATTAAATTACATATTAAATGTATCAATAAGGTGGCTGGAGAGATAGTTCTGTGGAGAAGAGATCTGCTCTTCGATATGACCCTGGTTCCATTCTCAGCACCCACACGATGACTTGCAAATATCTGTAACTCCTATTCTTCCAGGGGATCTAACAGCCTCGTAATGTCTCTGTGGGTACCAGGCACACATGAAGTACATATACATGCATACTTACATAATTAAAATTCCCAAGATACCATACATGGAAGTGCTTTATGGAAAATGTTTTAGGCAATATTTTGCCTATATTCTTGAAGCTTTCCTTTGAGTTCTGATTATACTACAAAGTCCCCATTTTCTTTGTACTTATGGATACATAAGTAACATTACCTGTAAAACAAACAGGCAAACATAAAACTTCCCCTTTTCTGTGTTTGATCTTTTATAACAGATGCAAAAATCCAGTGTACTCCCTTTGGAACAAGTTATCCATGTGTTATACAAGATTCAGTCATTCTTCCATTTATGACATGAGAGGATCATCTTTTATCAGTTCACATAGCCCTGAATGTTCTGTGGAACACAATGTCCTTCAATGCAGGATTGGGAAATGGTATCTCAGAAAAGGTAAGTGGAACTCTT
Organism: Peromyscus maniculatus bairdii; assembly: GCF_049852395.1. Lineage (NCBI taxonomy): Eukaryota > Metazoa > Chordata > Mammalia > Rodentia > Cricetidae > Peromyscus > Peromyscus maniculatus. The sequence goes on along the minus strand of NC_134868.1, from coordinate 5,612,368 downwards.
GTTTTCTGCCTTTGGGGTCAGAGTTTTCACTGTCATCCAAGAATTGAGGATACCTCTGAGAGATCATTGCTGTTAAAGGATATCCTTGGATTGCATTCCTCTGGAGTGGAAGAGACATTGACCTAAAGCTAGTCGTGGCTATTCTTCTGATGTCTTTGGCTATTACCTCTGTATTTGGCTCTGTGTTTCTTATTTAATAAGACTGTTTAGCAATTCATCTACACCTAATTTTGTTTAAGATAGTTTTGTAATATTGACATAAATGTAAAATTATTTTTGTTATACTGTATATATGTTTTCACTTCTAAGATATTTTTATATTAATGCAAATTAATGTTATTTTTATCATATTGCATTATACATTTCTACTTCTGGTTAAGATATTTTTTGTAGGGGGCTGGAGAGATGGCTCAGAGGTTAAGAGCACTGGCTGCTCTTTCAGAGGTCCTGAGTTCAACTCCCAGCAACCACATGGTGGCTCACAACCATCTGTAATGAAATCTGGTGCCCTCTTCTGGCCTGCAGACATACATGCAGGCAGAACGCTGTATACATAATAAATAAATAAATCTTAAAAAAAAAGATATTTTTTGTATATTGTCAAAATTTTGAAGTTATTGTCCTTATACATATGTTTCTATTTTTGCTGCTGAGCTGTCAGAGCTGGTGAGACTGGGATGGACCATGAGCCAGACTGGTTCTGTTGCTCCCTTTGGGAACCTGGACAGTGGCCCTTGTCCTCTGAGCCTCACTAGGGAAAGGGAGGCTGTGCAGCCCTGGCTATGGGAAGCCATTGTGCTAATAACATCACTGTCCAGTGTTCACACACAGGCACTGCTTCTGCTGTGCAGTTGGAAGACAGATTGGAAAGCTGAACATTTGTTTTCTAGAAGTTCTGAATATTGCATTATTTCAATTTTAGTTTTGTGTTATAAATGTTACTGATAGTTTAGAAGCTAAGGAAAGAGGTAAGTGGGATCATTTTTCAGCAATACATGATTAGAATGTTTTTAAATTTCTGCTACCACCAGCCACAGAAGTTCAGTTTCAAGGGACAAAAGGAGTTTCTGAGCTTTAGAGGTTTCTCAAGTGTGATGGTGTTGTGTAGGTGGATAGGGCAGATTTCACATCTTGTGCCATAACCCATGTGGCAGGAAGCAGACATTATATCCTTCTTCAATATTGTTTTTTTATGTGGGCATCAGTGGGTCTGGGTTTACCTGAAATCATTAGGAGACATGAGAGTTTTCAGAGCCATAGCAGGAGATCACCTTCATTTGCAGAGAGGGCTCTAAAGCATGGAGCTTCTTTGGAAGAAATATCAGTAGCTAGAGGGTCAGAAACATAACAGTTTAAGGGTCACTTTGAGTTAATTTTGTGGGAGTTGTGAAGTCTGTGTTTATTCAGTTTCTATATACATAGAATCATAGGTAGCTGGGTAACATTGGTCAAGATTGCACTTCTTCTGGCTGAGTTTCCTTTGGTCTTTTGATTAAAAGTTGACTTTATTTTCCTGCTTTTGTTTCCTGCTTTCCCTCATCTCCTTATTCTTTCACAAATACTGTACACATTCTTCATTGTTGTAGCTTTGTTCTAAGTATAGAAGTCATATTGTATCAGTGTATGTACTATTTTTTCATAATCCTATTGAGCATTCTGAGTGTTTCATCTTTGCATGTGGCTTTGCAATTAGATTTCCTTTTTTAAATTGTTGGGGATTTTTTTTGGATTGTATTCAATTAATGTTGCAAATTTACCATATACAACATCTTAATATTGATGCATCATGTTCCCAAGGATCATTTATTTACTTTATTTTTTAGGTTTTATTGTTCTTGTTGTTGTTAATCTGTGAAAGATTTAATTTATTGGATACAAAGTACTATGGCATTGGCAGGTAGCTTAGCACATATTCTTCTTGGGGACAACCTGAGTTAATATCCTAACACCCAAGTTAGGAGGCTCATAACAATCTGCTACTCTAGATCCAGGGGATCTCAAACCTCTTTTTTGTAATTCACCTGTATCACATGGAAGACTCTCTCACACATGAACATATGCAAAAAATGGGGATAAACTTGTTTTCAAAAGTTCTTGGGACTTATAAATGAATTAGAGCAGAGCAAGTTGTGTAAGATGTATTATACAAATCATACAATATTTCTTTCAAAATTGGTTATCTTGCGTTTGTTTTTACAAGTTTTCATTTACTCACTCTGGTGCAGCCTTACATCATCCAATCATGAATTATAGGAAACAAAATTTTACAGTTTGGTCTAGTGGTAAAGAGGAATTAGATGTTAAAGTTTTATCACCTTGTTTACACTCATGGTTTTCCCCTTCATTAAGGGTTGTTTTACATCTTTGAAGATACCTGTGATATAAGAGCCTTTATCATATACCTCACATTTATAGCATCTTTTTTTCTACATGAGATTTTTTTCACACATTTAAAGAGAAGTGGAAGAACTCAGAACTTTACCACACTTATTGCATTCATAAATGTTCCTATATTATGAGTCATACTACATTTGCAAAGTGAATGTTGTTATTATCAAACTTTCTTTTATACACATGTATGAAATAATTTTAGAATGCAGTGACCTATGATTTCACTGAATGAGTATGGGAATGTGTAAAAACTTCTGTTTTTCCTGGTTCACTTTACAAATGTAGTGTAAACAAAGTGATAAAATCTTAAGATCTGATCCCTCTTTATCATTAGACCAAATTGTAAAATTAATTTTTACAGATGAAAATATTCAACAGTGTAATGAATGTGGTAAAGCTTTTACAGGTGCCATGCCAGTTATCCTTGCAGGCATGAAAGAAGCCATACTGGAGAGAGACCCTATGAAGGCATTCAGTATGGTGAAGAGTTCATGCCTCCTGTAAAGAGAGAAAAGGAACTAGCAGGCATGAAGAATGACTTGTCTGAATGACATGATATTCTGCTTCCCCAATGCCTGCAAAACCCTCAGTAAGGAGCCTGAAGTGATGGTGACTCCAGATAACATCCAAGTTGTCAGGAAATCCTGAGACTTAAACAGAAGTCACTCTAAAGCTGGGGCAATCAGGCATTTACAAAGAGCTGTGGAGTATGGTGGAACTGTTAGGGAGGGAGAAGACCATGGCGAGAAGACCATGGAACCAAAGGAGACTGTGATTGGCTCAGAGCTATGTCCATATTCCTCCCTCCAACTCCAGAACTTCAGGGCCATGACACCACAAAGTGTTAGCTGAGGTATTTATCACCCCACATTTTCTGTTCTTGATAACGTTTCCTGTCAAAGGCAGCCAAGGCCACTTCTGGGTCAGACTCTTGTTGCTGGTTACAGAGTAAAATTCTCCTGCAGGTGGGAGAATTAGCCTCAGGCATGGATGAGCTCCCTAATTGCATATCTAATGCAATGTGCTCAGCTCTGAAACTGTATACATACAACCAACAGAAGTGGAATCAGCAGGTTTTATGCATATATTTATGCATAAATCAAACATGCTTAACAAGGAAGAAATTAGAAAGGAAAAATGTGGGAAAGGATGGAGAGAAGACAAGGAAGGGGGAAAGTGATGTAATATATTTTCATTAAAATGTATGAAAATAAATTTTAAATAAAGAAGTGGCTATAGAGATAGTTTAGCAGTTAAGAGTGTGGGTCTTGTTATAGAGGACACAGCTTCCATTTTCTGAAACCACCTGGTAGCTAATCATCTTCTGTAAGTCCAGTCCCGAGGGATCTGATGCCCTCTTTTGGCCTCTGCAGTTACTGCATACAAAAGCGTGAAGGGAAACACCCATCTACATAAAACAAAGCTAAAGCTTAAAAAAATGGAATTCTCTGCAGTGATGTCACAGATCTGTAACAGACAGCAGGCAGGGCTAGTTAAAATGAACTCCTGGTCCTGTATGGAAGCAACTGTGGCCTTCATCTGAGCCAACATGCTCAGAGGCAAAAAGCAGCCTTATTCTGAGGTTGGTGTAGCTCAGCAGGACTGTTCAACTAAGAATAGCATCCACAATGCTGATAGGGGACTTTTCCTTGATGTTTTCTGTATTTGTGTTCTCTGCCCTTTGTATGTGTGAGAATTAAAGGCAATGATATATCTTTTAAATACAGATCATAAAGTATGATCTAAAAGATTTTCTCTCTAAATCTTCATCTGTCTAAGTGGCTAGAACTGTAATCTCCTGTCCCTATTTAAATTGTTCAAAGTATTACCTGGGACATGATCCTAAAAGAAACTTAAGGATGATATCATATATGAAATGCAAAATCTGTTCTAGCCTGGCTCCTATTTTAGCATTAGCTAGAGTTGGATGCATACTGTTATTAAAGAGATTTTTTTGTTTATTAACCTTTTCAGTGTGTGGAGTGATTTCTCCTGGAAAGGAATATTAATTCTAGAAGAACTATACCTCTAACCATTTAGAAAATGTTTCTGAGACAAACCCTCTTATGTTGGCTCAGGTGACCTTGATCCCAGTCTGTTGCTCCCCAGGGCAATAGCCTTACTGTCCTCTTGATTAAACCAATTAAATTTTTAAATTAAAGGGCTGTAACACCACTGAGTGTAAAATTATCCATTTGAGTCATGTAGTCAACTGTCCATTGCAGTCAGAGGAAAAGGATTTGTGTGCGGAGCATGGCTTCTGCCTTCAGACTGGAATAGGATGAATAGTTTCTTGTGTACATTGTAGAAGTAAACAGGATAGGCAATCAGCTGCTGGAGTCACCATTATGAAAAATGGCCTGGATTAGTGATTTTGTCATTTCCCAGCATATATTAATTGATGCCAGGCCAGATTGGAGGATGTAAAATTTGGGGAGGTTAGTTTGAACCAATGAATATTGAATTTCCAACTAAGGGCTGTCCTTTGTAGATTTGTTCAATCCTGGTTGGCACAATGAAGGCAGCTCAGAAGGTTGAGACATAGGCCATTGGCTGTAGCTGTGTGTGTCAGGTTACAGATCTTAGCAGCTAACATTGCACATAGGGGCAAGATCAAATAACATTTATTAATGCCGTTCCCGCTAACAGGTAATGGCCTGTTCTTTTTCAAAGTCAGGATAGGTAGGTGTTTTTTCAATTATATTTATCTTTTTTAAAAGTCAATTATTGGTTTTACCTTTTCAATTTGATTTTCTTTAAATATATCACTGCTCTAATCTCTTATTGGTTTTATTCTGCAATGTTTCCTGATTATTAAGAATTTTTAAAAAAATTTTTCTTTAGGTGCTGTTGATCAATATTTCTGTTTAGAGCAATTTTCTTCTGTAGCTCGAATTTCCCTCACACTATGTATTTGAGAATTCCTTTGAACATTTAATCCTGCCTCTGCTGTCCGAGGCTGGGAAGACAGTACTGCAACTCCTTCCAGGCTGGGCTTTGACTGGTCTGTGAGAAGGAAAAGTAGACCAGTGAATGAGTGTCCTCCAACCTCTCTGGCTTTTATTGAGAACTTACAAATGAAGAGGGACCTGTGTAAGAATTGCATTCACTGACCAACTGTAAAGCAGGTGTAGTCACAGCACAGAAAGGGAGGGGCAAGAAAGAGGGCAAAAGCTTTCCTGCTGTGACAGTAGTTTGTGGTGATATTTTATTTGTACTGAAATGTTATTTTAATTTTATGTTAATAAATAAAGTTGCCCTGGGGTCAGAGCTATTAGAGCCATAGTAAGAGCGTGGTGGTTAGAAGAGCTAGGTAGATTTCTGTGTGTTCAGGGATACAGCCAGTATTGGAGACATACGCCTTTAAGACCTGGAGGGTGGTACTTACAGGCAGTGATGAGGCAGTCATGTGGTTGGGTTTACAACCAATGAGAAGGCAGAACAGAAAGATTATTTAAACAGGGACACAGGAAGTACCTCCCTCTCTCGGGGAAGCTAGGAACACTGCAGGAGGTAAGATTTTATCTCTGAGCTCTGACCTCTCGGCTTTCTTTTTTACATTGGCTCTGTGTTTCTTATTTTAATAAGACGATTGGTTACATCTACATCTGGCGCCCAACGTGACAAGAATCCATTAAAAACTGCTTGGGGCCGGCTCCCTAGCCGGAGCAGCCGGCTCCCTAGCCCCGGCCCAGGTCTGGGCTCAGGCTGGACTGTGAGCTGCTTGCTTAAAGCCAGTGCTACAAACAGCTCAGGCCTGCCCTGCTAAACAGGGCCCCTGGCTGTAAAGCCAAGCCTTGACTCAGCTCAAGAGGGAACAAGTGGCTGGCTTTAAGCTTTAGCCGGCTACCCCTTCGCTTTCACTTTCACTTTCACTTTCGCTTTTGCTTTCTCTCTTGCTTTCTCTCTGTCTCTCTGTTTCTCTCTCTCTCTCTCTCTCTCTCTCTCTCTCTCTCTCTCTCTCTCTCTCTTTCTCTCTCTGGATTTACACCTAGGACTCTAGGTGGCTGTTTTGAAATTCGCTCGGATTTCTACTGTTCTACGCAGATTTGGTAAGTCATAAAGGAAACTATTTAAAAGACAAATTTTTTCCACATTTAAAAAAATGGGTTTCCTGTGTACATTGGAAGAAAATTGGGTTTTGTTTGAAATTTTAGGTACAGTAGTTGACATTACCAATGAGTAGAGAGGAAATCAATTTTAGATGATCAATAAATGTCCTGACTGGCCATACACCAGGCAATCAAGAATCAGGATAAAGAACTGAACTTTCATGAAACCAAATTATTGTAGCTACTCTAGTTCAACCAAAATAGAACATCTGGGTAAAATGTGTGGTTCTGCCAAATAGGATTGTTATTTTCTAGGTTTAAGATGTACTGTCTGGGGGTTGGGGATTTAGCTCAGTGATAGAGCACTTGCCTAGCAAGCACAAGGCCCTGGGTTCAATCCTCAGCTTAAAAAAAAAAAAAAAAAAAAAAAAAAAAAAAAAAAAAAAAAAGATGTACTGTCTGCCTGATATGCCACACTCCTTTAATCCCAGCACTTGAATGGCAGAGGCAGGCAGATCTTTCTGAGTTCGAGGCCAACCTGGTCTACAAAGTGAGTTTCAGGACAGCCAAAGCTGTTATATAGAGAAATCCTATCTAGAACCCACCCCCCAGAACAGATGTACAGCCTGAGAGAAAAGGCATGAATAATCCTTGGTGTGCTCTAGTACAAATCCCTAGTCTCTGGATCACATGGCCTATTTCATAACGCCTGTTTCAACTTTTGAACATATGTTTTGGGGGCTATAATTACATCATTTCCACCATCTCTTTCCTGCCTCCAAGCCCAAGTGTGTCAGTCATTTCAGGCTGGGCCCTGACTGGTCTGTGAGAAGGAAAAAGAGACAGGGGAAGGAGTGTCCTAACGCAGCCCAGGCTTTTATCAGGGAGTGGCAATGCAGAGGTGCTTTCTTAGAATGGGAATTCATGGTCCACACATTACAAGTTGTTATGATCACAGTACAGAAAGGGAAGGGCAGGAAGGAGCCTTAAAATTTTCCAGTTTTGTCTGCAGTTTGGATTACCAATGTGCAATCAGTTAATCAGGTATAGGTGATCTATAAATGTCCTGAGTGGTCATTTCTTGGGCTTCACAGACCAGGTTCCTTGGCCAGGAGGTTGATCTGTCCCTATTGAAATGTTAAGTCTGCACCCAGGACAGATTCTAATCTCTTGGCCAAGGGCCTTTTTCTCTTAGCAGGCCTTCTTTACTACTTTTAACTTTCCTCCTTCCTAAGGCCCCCAGAATCACTTAGCATCAGAGATCAGAGCTCCCAAAACTCTTGGCATCTTTGGCCTCTGGCAAGGATGAAACTGCTAGAGTCCCAGTGACACTTCTGGCTTTTAGTCAAGAAAGCAAGTAGTTTCTTTTCTTTGGGTTCTTCTTACCCTAGACTGCCTAGTTGATTTCTGTCTACGATTCTTATCCCACCTCCCTTTGGAGAGGTAACCCTGACAGATATTATGAGATTGGAACAATGACCAATCTGGCTTCTTCCAGCTGAATTTTGGGTATCAGGTGGCAGTATTGGGAAGGGTCTCTTGTAAAGACCAAACTCAGATATAGACAAGAAAGGAATCCCTTTACTGGTGTCTAGAAAGGACTAAAATGTCCAATGTCCAAAAGGCATTCTCGATGGGCTCACAGTAGCCCCCATCCTTTAGATCTTTTCCTTTGACCTCTACAGTTGTTCTCCAGAGTGATGAACCCACACTTTGCTTTTACACCTTTTCAAAGCTATTTTAGCAGCCAAAAGTAAGCATGATGCACTCCCATGTGGCTTCTGGATAGGGAGAGAAGATGTATTTAGCCATCATTTAATTTTGAGGTTAAAACAATCATGGGCCTGTCTTCCATGGCTGTGGGCAGGTGCTCAGTGAGCCAACATCTAATGTCTCACATCTGGGCAACATCTTTTTTTTTTTTTTTTGTGAAGAAGATAATATTAGTGAAATTGGTTGTCTAAATAACATCTCATGTAGACTTAAGTCTAATGTCTGTGGAGTGCAATCCCTTGGGTTGTTACGAATTCCCTAAGTCTTTGATTAAATTTTTCCTCCTGAATGCTGAAGACCATGCAAGTGGCCAAAATTAATTTTTCTCTTTGTGCTGTCAAGAACAGTTAAGCAACTAGTCCTCAGGGGTCACTTGGGCTTTCGAGGAATCTCAGACTCTTCTAGCCTTTCTTTTACCAGTTGTCCATCAATGTGAGGTTATACAATATCTTATTAATGGCATTCTCTACCCAGGAAGTGCCTACTCTGTTCCAAAGTCAGTATAGTTAAGTGTCCTTCCAGTTATTTTTTCATTTTAAAAAGTCAATTATTGGTATCATTTTTTAAAATTCATTTTCTTTAAATGCATTACTGCTCTAATTTGTTTCTATTTTCCAATGTTTCTTAGCCACCAAGAACTTCATTCAAGTTTTTTCTTGAGTGTTTGTTTGTTTGTTTATTTATTTATTTATTTATTTATTTATTTATTTATTTATTTATTTATATCAGTTTAGAGCAGTGGTACTCCACTCAGCCTGGGAGATTATGGTTCCCATTGGGGGATCAAATGACCCTATCACAGGAGTAAGCCTTAGACCATTGGAAAACACAAATATTTATATTGCAGTTCATAATAGTAGCAAAATGATAGTTATGAAGTAGCAGTGAAAATAATTTTATGGTTGGGGATTACCACAACATGAGGAACTGTGTTAAAGAGTCACAGCATTAGGAAGGTTGAGAACCACTGGTTTAGATCAATGTCTCCTGTAGCTCAGGCTTGCCTCACACTATGTAATTGAGAATTGCTTTGAACATTTAATCCTGCCTCTGCTGCCCAGTGTTGGGAAGACAGTCCTGCTACTTCTTCCAGGCTGGGCCTTGACTGGTCAGTGAGGAGGAAAAATAGACCAATGAATGAGTATTTTCCAATTCTCTGGCTTTTATTGGGACTAACACAATGAAGAAGGAACTGTGTAAAAATTGAGTTCATTGACAAACTGTGAAGCAGGTTTAGTCACAGCACATAAAGGGATGGGCAGGAAGGAGGGTGAAAACTTTCCTGCTTTAACAGTAGTTGACATTAGCAGTGAGTAGTGAGATAATCAGTCTCAGATGATCACTGAGTGTCCTGACCAGCCATTTCTTGGATTCACAGACCAGGAAATCAAGAATCTGGATAAAGAACTGAACTTTCATGAAACCAAATTACTGTAGTTACTCTAGTTCAACCAAAATAGAAGCTCTGGGTCAAATGGTGTGGCCCTGCCTAACAGGACTGTGTTTTCCAGGTTCAAGATGTACAGCCTGAGAGAAATGGCATGAGTAGTGCTTGGTGCTCTAATACAATCCCTAGTCTCTGGATCACATGGCCATAAAGCCTGTTTCATATTTTTAACAATATTTATCAGGGTTGTAATTATATCATTTTCACTTTATCTTTCCTGCCCCCATACCTCTCATGGACCCTTCACTGTTTTCTAATCCATGGCCTCCTTTTGCTTTAACAACAGTTACTGTTTGAGTGTGACCCACGTTTGACTGCAGGAACTCCCAACTAGGAAGCAAAGGGTTAAATGTACAGAATTCAACAGGAAGAATCCCAACAACAGTGCCCTGGGTTCCTTGGCCCAGCAGATTGATACTATGGTGTTGTTCCATGTTGTGTTATCTTTCATTTTCTTGTTAAAGTTTCTATGCGGCATAGGGTGTAATTTGTTATGACTCCGCCTTGCCATGTTCTGTTTCCCTCTCTGTCTGGGCAGAAGTATAATGTCTAGTTAGCACCAGAGCTGAGTAAAGTAATTCTAAGACTATTATTATCCTTATGAAAGTGCAAACCCAGTTATTGGGTTAGGCCTGAGACACATTATGCTTGTAGATCATCCAATTTTCTAATTTTTACATTTCCCTTTTTTGTCTGTGGTCCAGATTGTATTGCCTACTTCTGACACCATGACTTCTGTCTCCTTTAAATCTCAAGGATTTCTGTCCTGGTAAACATATTTATGGGGATTTATTCTGTACGGTCAGGAAAAACCTGGTTGTTATTCTATGTCCAAGTCTGACTTAAGTGTCTTTTATGGAAGAAGCTCTATTCAATCTTTGTCTAGTATTTAACTTATAGCATGCAAACTTCAATATAATTTTCAAGGTGTCTTTGAGTTATAAAACCTTGATTTTTAAGCAGTCCATTCTATCTTTCTATATTGCCAGCTGCAGTTGGCTTATTTGTCAAATGGAAGACCCACTGTATGTCTATAGCCTGGAACCACTTCTGGACTTTAGAACCTGTAAAATATGTTCCTTGATCTGCTCAATAGTGATTAGGCAGCTGTATATGGCTATCCAACACCAGAGTGTATATTTGTTGCCAACCGGTCTGGTCCATGACTTTCTCTAGTGAATCTGAGTCCTGTGCTTTCATCTACGAGGGTGCAGACACATAGGCCCCTGTGAATATTCAAGAATCCAATGAAACCTATTTGTAGCATTTAGGAGACCGTGTTACAGCTGTTAGATCATGTCTGAATCTAGTTTTAAGTGCTGGGCAAAGGTGGCAATCTCTATTAACTTCTTTACAGACCTGCCAGGATAAATTAAGGTTCCTTTTATTAAACCATTGGGACAAAATGAGCCTAAATGTCCCATTGTTTTATGTGATCTTTGGATTTCTTCTTTACTAATTATGCTAACATTCTCAGGTTTCTTAATTTTCCAATCTGGGTTCCTTTTAATAGTTATTCTCATAGATTTGTCCTGATTTAATTTGGTTCTGCATTTCACCTCATTTTTTAGTGTTAGGGGTAAACATTCAAGTTTACCAAGTGTGTGATCTATCATCCTTGATAATTTATTCTGAATTTGTTCCCTAGGAAGTTTTATTATTCTAATCTGACTTGAAAAGGATGCTAATTTGTCTGCTATTTCATTATTTCTAGATGTGCTGTCTGTCTTGCCTGGGTGTATGTTTACAAGGGTTCCATAAATTTTGATGTCTTTGCTGTTTTGCTATTTCCATCCATGCTTCCCTTGACCAAATGTCTTTGTCATTTATCTGCCAGTTAGTGGTTTTCCATTTTGATGATCATATATCTATACCATTGCACACACACCATGAATTGGAGAGGATACAGATTTTCCTTTTGCTTTCCTGAGCTGTTTGTCTTACAGTTATCAGTGCTGTTATTACTTCAGCATGTTGTGCTGATTTGGTGATTCCTTCCTCAGTACTAGCCATTCCTTCCCCTGGTCTATAAGCTGCTGCTTTCCATTTGGTTTTGGTTCCATCAGTGGTTCATGAGCCATCAGTAAGCCATTTGTTGGCCAAATGCTGTGACCATTCTCTTGGTTCCCACAGTCTAATAGATGCCTCTTTTGGGTGAGCGGTGAATGGTTACATCCTTTATTTCTCTTTAAGTTTCTGTCTGACAGACCTGTCCAGTGGTGAGAGTGGGGTGTTGAAGTCTCCCACTATTAGTGTGTGGGGTTTGATGTGTGACTTATGCTTTAGTAATGTTTCTTTTACACATGCTCTCGTATTTGGGGCAGAAATGTTCAGAATTGAAACTTCATCTTGGTGGATCTTTCCTGTGATGAATATGTAATGTCCTTCTCGATCTCTTTTGATTGATTTTAGTTTGAAGTCTATTTTGTTAGATATTAGTATAGCTACACCAGCTTGGTTATTAAGTCCACTTGATTGAAAAGTCTTTTCCCCACTTTTTTACTCTGAGCTAATGTCTGTCTTTTAAGTTAAGGTGTGTTTCTTGTATGCAGCAGAAGGATGGATCCTCTTTTTGTATCCATTCTGTTATCCTTTTTCTTTTTATTGGTGAATTGAGTCCATTGATATTAAGGGATGTTAATGACCAATGATTGTTAATTCCTGTTTTGTTTTGTTTTTTTATGGTAGTATATGTATTTCCCTTCTTTCAGATTTGCTACCATGCAATTACCTATTGCCTATGTTTTCATGGGTACATCTTAGGTTGGAGTTTTCCTTCTAGTGCTTTCTGTAGGGCTAGATTTGTGGATAGGTATTATTTAAATCTGATTTTGTCTTGGAATGTCTTGTTCACTTCATGTTCATTTATGTCATGTTCATCTATGGTGGTTGAAAATTTTGTTGGCTATGGTAGTCGGGGTGGCATCTGTGGTCTCTTATTATCTGCATTAAGTCTGTCCAGGACCTTCTGGCTTTTAGTCTCCTTTAAGAAGTCAGGTGTTATTCTGATGGGTCTGCCTTTATAAGTCACTTGGCCTTTTTCTTTTGCTGCTCTTAATATACTTTCTTTATTCTGTATGTTTAGTGGTTTAATTATGTCAGGAGGGGACTTTGTGTGTGTGTGTGTGTGGGGGGGAGGGTCTAGTCTATTTGGTGTTCTGTAAGCTTTTTGTATCTTTATAGGTATTTTCTTCTTTAAGTTGGGAAAGTTTTCTTCTATGATTTTGTTGAACATATTTTCTGTGCCATTGAGTTGGTATTCTCCTTTCTTCTATCCCTATTATTCTTTGGTTGGGCCTTTTCATGGTGTCCCAGATTTCCTGGATATTTTGTGTTATGGCTTTTTGGCTTTAGTGTTTTCTTTGACTGACAAATCTATTTCCTCTATTGTATCCTCCATGCCAGAGATTTTCTCTTCCATCTCTTGTATTCTGTTGGTTATGCTTGCATCTGTAGTTCCTGTTCATTTACTCAGATTTTCTATTTCCGGCATTCCCTTGCTTTGTGTCTTCTTCATTGTTTCTCTTTCAATTTTCAGGTCTTGAACTGTTTCCTTCACCCATTTAATTGCTTTTTCTTGACTTTCTTCAAGAGATTTGTTGATTTTTTTTCCCAATTTTTTGTTTGTCTTTTCCTTAATTTATTTAAGGGATTTTTTCATTTCCTCTTTAAAGACCTCTATTATCATCATAAATTTTTTAAGGGGCACTTTCTTCTGCTTCTTCTATGTTGTGATGTTTAGGTTTTGCTGTTGTAGAAATGCTAGGTTCTCATGGTGCCATATTGCTCTTTATGTTATTGTATGCATTTTTGCACTGGTGTCTACCAATCTCTTCCTTCAATAGGTGCAAGAGGTGTCTGTGTCTTAGGGAGCTGCTCTTGGTCCAATCAGAGCTGTTGGATTCTGTGTCTCAGGAAGATGCTGAGGTCACAGGGAGATGGGTAGGTTTGGGGTAGGGAGTGGGTCTTGCAAATTGCAGGATCCGATTGGGGGGTGTTGGTGGGGAAGCCTTTTTGCAAGAGTCTTTCCTGCTCTTCTTCAACAGGGACAGTGGTGGATGGGAGTAGGGTGCACAGGTTGTGCCCCAAAGCCTTGGTCCTGGAGGCAGGACTTTCTGGGTAGGAGAAGAGTCACTCATCTCTTGGTTCAATCAGAGCTGGTGGATTCTGTATCTCAGGAAGCTACTGCGGTTGCAGGATGATGGGTGGGTTTGAAGTAAGGAGTGGGTCTTGTAGATTGCAAGATCTGATGGGGGTATTGGTGGGGAAGCCTGCCCATCGGAGTCTTCCCTGCTGGGCAGCAACTGGAGTAGCAATGGGTGGGGGTTCCAGGGCACAGGTTGTGCCCCAGGGCCTAGCAGCTATATCATTTTCAATGGTTGCAGAAATGACAGAGGTGAACTTCCTATTCAGTTTCCTTCTAAAGTGACTTGGTGATTATATTAGAACTTCTGTGTAATGGAATAAGTGTGGAAAGCATCAGAATTATATAACTACACTGACAAAGAGATATTCATTTACACTGCTGCCAGTATCACATTTTCTTTTGTTCACATGTGTGGGATATTTTAGAATGGAGTGACCTATGATGATGTGCATGTTGACTTCACTTGGGAAGAGTGGGCTTTGCTGGATCCTTCCCAGAAGAGTCTCTACAAAGATGTGATGCTGGAGATCTATAGGAACCTCACAGATATAGGTAAGACTGAATTTTCCTTCACAATTTAAAATAATGGGATAACTGTTTTTGGTTATTTATACTCTTCTATAATTTTTATTTAGAAAGAGGAAAAATGAGGTGAAGAAATCAGGCATGGTTCTAAGGTAGAGTGAAGATATTAAGTTAAATTTCACACAGTTTCCAATAATATATCATACATTTTCTGCTACTATATTTTAGGCTACAGTTGTGAAGACCATAATATTGAAGAACATTGTGGAAGTTCTAGAATACATGGAAGGTAATTTTTATGTTCAAGCTGGTACAAATGTACCTCTGAAGAAATTATAATGTGTCCCAGAAGTGTTAAAGGAAGGAAACTGTAAATAAACACAGCTTAAACTGTATTGGTGATTATGAAAGTCTCACAAAACTACATACCTCAATGTCAGCTAGCTGATCTGTGGTTGCAAGGCATTCATATAAGAAAAAAGACAAGGACACAATGACTTAAGTAGTATTACCATTTGAATCATAGCCCCATGAGACCTATACTATAGAACTTCCAATCCATTTAGTTACATACCATTCAGATATTGCAAATGTATACACAATTGAATAGGTGATAAGCATATGTCCAAAATCTTCTAATAAGCAAATAGTCCAGAGTAAAGCTGGTGTTACTCCTATACTTGTAGTGACCTTGCTAAGTTTAGTGAGGGGGCAGTTTATGTGAGTCAAGAAGGTTGTTTTTGAGAAACCTTAATTCCTATATCACATGTCTTTGAGGAACAGAAAGTCAGACTGTGTGAAGGCAATGTGGAAACCTTTTATTTGTTAGTCTTCCTTTAGTGGGTGTAGCATATGTCACTCTGGATGCAAGCCATGTGAGCCATGTGAAATATGAAAATGAGCAGCATACCTCTTTCATTCTAAGAACAATGAAAAGATATGTACTAGTCCCCACTTTGAGTAGACCTGTAGAATGTGATACAAGTTTACACTTAATTGGTTTTCCAACTTCATAGGGAATACATCAATAAACTGACACTGCTGAAAAGCCCTATAAGTATTGGACTGTGTGAGAACTTCTGTTTGTCAGGTTCCACTTTGCAAATATAGTATGACTCACACTTTAGGAAAATTTAACAATCTAATATGTGTGGTAAACTCTTAGTTCTTCTAGTTCTCTTCAAATATATGAAAAATCTCATACAGAAAATAGATAATATAACTGTGAGCCATGTAATAATGGCTCTTACCATCACAGGTATCTTCAAAGATGCAAAAGAACCTTAATGAAGGGGAACACCATGAGTGTAAACAAAGTGGCAAAGCCTTAAGATTTGATTCCTCTTTACAATTAGGCCAAATTATAAAATTAATTCATACAGATGTAAATATTTAATATAACGAATGTGGTAAAAGTTTTACACGTATCAATTATCCTTGCAGGTATGAAAGAAGTCATACTGAGGAGAAACCTTCTGAATATTCTCATTGTGTTAAAGCCTTTGCATATCACGACCATCTTCAAAGACAAGAAAGAATTCCTACTAGAGATGATCCCTATGGTTGTATTCAATATATTGAAGCCTCTGTATGTCACAGTAATCTCAGAATACATAAAAAAACCCATATTAGGGAGAAACCATCCAAATATAATGAGTGTGGTAAAGACTTTGAATGTTACAGTCATCTTCAAATATGTAAAAGAACACATACTGGAGAGAAACCTTATGGATGTAATCAATGTGGTAAAACATTTGCATATCATAGTCATCTTCAAATACATAAAAGAACACATACAGGAGAGAAACCCTACAAATGTAATGAATGTGATAAAGCATTTTCACAACACAGTAGTCTACAAATACATGAGAGAACACATACTGGAGAGAAACCCTACAGATGTAATCAATGTGATAAAGCCTTTTCACAAGACCTTATTCTCCAAATACATAAAAGAATGCATACTGGAGAGAAACCCTATAAATGCAATGAATGTGGTAAAGCCTTTTCACAATACAGTCATCTACAAACACATAAGAGAACACATACTGGAGAGAAACCTTACAAATGTAATCAATGTGATAAAGCCTTTTCACAACACATTATTCTCCGAATACATAAAAGAACACATACAGGAGAGAGACCCTATGAATGTAAGCAGTGTGGTAAAGCCTTTTCACAACACAGCAATCTCCAAACACATAAAAGAACACATACTGGAGAGAAACCCTATGAATGCAATGAATGTGGAAAAGCCTTTGCACATCACACGCATCTTCAAATACATAAAATGACACATACTGGAGAGAAACCCTATAAATGTTATCAATGTGATAAAACCTTTTCACAGCACAGTAATCTCCGAATACATGAAAGAATACATACTGGAGAGAAACCCTATGAATGTAATCAATGTTCTAAAGCCTTTACATGTCATAGTGGTCTCCGAATACATAAAAGAACACATACTGGAGAGAAACCTTATGAATGTAATCAAAGTGGTAAAGCCTTCGCACGTGACTGCAATCTTCAAATACATAAAAGAACACATACTGGTGAGAAACCCTATGAGTGAAATCAATGTGATAAAACCTTTACATGTCATAACCATCTTCAGATATATAAAAGATCACATACTGGAGAGAAGCTCTATGAATGTAATTAATGTGGTAAAGCCTTTGAAAGTCACACTTTTCTTTGAAAATCATAGTCATCTTCAAATATATAAAAGAATGCACACTGGAGAGAAACCCTATGAATGTAATCAATGTGTTAAAGCCTTTGAAAGTCACATTTATCTTCAAATATGTAAAGAAACCCATACTGGAGAGAAACTCTACCAATGTAATGAATGCAATAAAGTCTTTGCACATCACTCTAATCTTCAAATACAAAAATGAACACATTGGAGAGAAACCCTACAAATATAATCAATGTGAAAAAGCTTTGTGTATGTTAGTAGTCTCTGAAATCATTAGAAAAAAATCACAGTGCTGAGAAACCCTATAAATGTAGTCAGTGCAAAAAAGTTTTACAATTCATGGTAGTCTTTATGTAAGCATAAAACTTTAAGTGTGAAACTGGTCTTTTCAAGCCTTTGTGTATCACAGTGTGTCTTTGAGGACTTGAACAAACTCATACCAAAGGGAATCTGATTGTAAAGGATTTGGTAATATCTTTAGCCAATACATTTAAATTCAGTTACACAAGATTATTCTGTAGAAAAGAATCTGACAATATCAGCATTCAAGCATTATGATGTCCCTCTTTATTTTGTTTGCACCTGCAAATGCATATGGACAAAAGCCCTATGAATTTAAGCAATAAGGTAATGCTTTTGGATTTCATACTTCTCTTCAATTACATAAAATAACAATCCAGGTGTATAACTATGGATGTGCTTGCCATTTCTAGGCATGGTGGACCCCAGAGGGCAAACACAGCTCTGCCCCAGGTCACTGGACTTGGGGAAGGAGGAATCTCACCTTTAAGCTACCTGTCATTACTAGACCTGCCAAACCCAGAGGACAAACACTGCTCTGCTTCTGGTCACTACACTTGGGGTGGGAAGGATCTCACCCATGAGCCACCCACTGTTTCTAGACCTGGTGGTCCTCTGGCACTGGGCATTCAGTCACCATCTTAATTTTTGGAAGCAGGGACCTTCCCAGCACCACAACAGACTGAGTGGGACAAGGAGACCTGTAGGAGCCCATTCTCGGGTTCCTCGTGGCTTTACCCAGCAGGTCCACATAGAGGATGATTAGGACCATGGGCCTGAGTGCAGGTGTCTGAGATGGTCTGCACTTGGCTGTGCTGGGGGAGGAGGTCTTTTGCTCCACCCCTTGGCATCTCTATAAAAACCCTGGGGCAGAGACAGTCGGGGCCGTTGGAAAAGGTTCCAGGCCCTCTCGAGGCTATCCTTTATTTTCTATCTGTTTATCTCCGCAATATTCTCCACAATAAATCCTTCTATCTAATATTTCCTGCTGCTCACACTTAAGAAAACTCTGGGGAGCTGTGGGGTTGGTGGGTAAACGCCCCACAGAAACCTGCATGCAGCACCAGGCAAATAGGCACTATTGTGGTGAGCAAATGTGTGGTGTGGTATGGGAGAGAGCCAGAATGGTTCATGTCCTATGGACAGAAGTATATCTGAAAGAGGTGACAGGCAGCCTGATGTAGGTGGATTGATTGCTACCCAGGACTATGGTGATGTCTGGGCCTGGGCTGCTGCCAGAACCCATGTCTGGTTTCATGGCCCCAATGCAGCTGCGGTCTGTTTTGATGTCCAAGCTTCCTGATACCACTGAACACTGAGAAGATAGGGCTGTACAGAGTTGGTCCTGCCCCCTCACTGGCTACAACACTAGGGATAACTGATCCTGCCTTTTACTGGCTGAAGCACTCAGGAAAGAGGGTCGTACACCTCACCTGGGTAGCACAATGAAGCTGATCCTGTTTTCAGGAGCAAAGGCAAGCTGGAACTAAGGATGTGAGGTTGGGAGAGCAGGTTACTCCTGCCATTTGGTGAGGGAAAGATACCTCTTGTCACCCCTTGACACTTGCAGCAGGTAGGGGACCTGATTCAAACCCTCACCAGCTGCAAAACTAAGGAGAATGAGCCCTGTATTCCCACCTGGACACCACAGTAGAGAAGATCCTGTAAACAAGTTCGAAGGCGAGCCAGCCCTGAGGGAATGAGAGGGGTATAGCTGGTACCACCTCCCTTGTCTGTGGTATAGTTGTGTGGGCAAGGGAAAGGTGTCCTTGCCCTACTGCTTCTAGCTGGCAAGAGAGTTGACCCTCCCTTTACCAGGTTCAACACTTGGGAAAGCAGGCCCTGCACCTCATCTAGACAGCACTGCAGAGCTGAACCTGTTGATGGTGCTGGGGGTGAGCAGGCCAAAGAACGTGAGCATGGGAGATCTGGGCCCACCCCTCATCTGCCATATGTTGGCATGGGCAGGGGACTGATTCCCCCCTGCCCTTCTCTGCCTGAGATGGGTGGGCGGACTGGCCCTGAGGTCATAAGAGCAGGAGAGCTGCTTCTGCCCCTCATCAGCTGTAGCACTCAGGAGAGTGGCCCCTGCACCTCACCTGGGCAACACAAGAGAGTTGGCCCTGATGGTTATACGTATGGGAGAGCTCACCCTGAGGACATAAAAGCAGGAGAACTGGCTCTGCCCCTTGCTCATTGCTGCAAGGAGTGAACTAATCAGGTCATGCTGGAGAGCTCATCTTGGAGGTGAAGACAAGGGAGAGCTGGTCAGAAGACCAACCTTGCAACTACCCAAGCCCAGAACCAGAGTTATGAGTTGGCCCACTCCTTCTGTGATCTGTAGGAGCACATGAAAGTGCCAGTTTGGCAGACCCAAAGCTGCAGGATCTCCATGACACAGGGCAACAGCAGGATATCCAAGAGGAGTCCCAGCAAGCATCCACCATTGATAGGGTAGTGGAAACCAAAGGCCTTGAACTAGACTAATGACTCTGCAATAAACAAGTAAAAAATTATGAATAGAAGGGTTTACTGACTCACTGTGTCACACTACAGCCTTCATTATAAGACTGATGTTTTTCTTATTTGTCTTAAATTTTATTTTATTTTGTGTGGGAGGTTGCAAAGGGTGAAGACAGACAGAGAGGGATGGAGAAATGATGATTACAACTCATGATGTGAAAGACACAAAGAATCAAAAGAAAAAAGACTTTATGGATGTGTATTAGTGCCTTCTCTTGTGCTATGATAATACGTAATGGCTAAGTCAACTTACAAAAGAGTTTAATTTTGCTTATGATTCCAGAGCAATAAAGGGTCACCATGAAAGTGGCTAAGTCACTCTAAGCCTTGGACAATTAGGCATTTACAAAGAGCTGTGGAGTTTGGAGGAGTTGTTAGGAATGGAGCTTTGGATGTGAAAGCCTGAGGATCAAATTCCACAAAGCAATGCTTAGGGTATACCTGAGGAAAAACTGTCTTCTACTGTGCTCACTGTATTAACTCAGCTGTTGCAGGTCATCCCCTTCCAGGTCTTCTACTTCCCTACCCACTTTTGGCAACTACATGCAGCTATCAGTGACAATTCCATGCAGGCCCCAACTTTGCATTTCTCACTTGGACTTCAAAGCTACTCAGCCCCTATTGTCAATCCCTAAAACATACCTTCCTAGTAGGAATAAGGGTATTCTAATGAGACATTTATAACTCTCCCTTTAGATAACAGCAAGTGAAATGGTGGAGTCAATGACATTCTAATTTCTGTAGAAATCTCATTGTGGGAAGAGACTGAGTCTTCCAGATGAGAATGTGTCTACTGAAGAAACATTTACTCATCATCTGAATACCTTTCAGGGGAGAGAGGAGCTGAGGAGCTGGCTTAGATTACTTAGTTTTGCATGTCTTTTGCCTTCTATCTAAATCATCCTTAGGATCCAAAGATGAATTAGTTACCTTATATCTTCATCCCTCTTCCAAATTAATCACATTGAAAAATTATCGTGTTTTTCTAGTTTTTTTTTTATTAATAATTTACTTTTTTTCTTTTCTATTGTTTTCTTTTCTTTCATTTTTTTAGTGTCACTATGAATATATGGCTGGCCTGGAATTCACTATATAGTCTAGACTCTTTTAGAACATCAGAGAGATTTGCCCACTTTGCCTCCACTGTACCTGAATTATAGGTGGGTACATCACAAACAACTAACTTGATTTTTTTTTTGAGACAAGGTTTCTTTGTGTAGCCTTGGCTCTCTTGAAACTAGCTCTGTAGACAAGGCTGGCCTTGAATTCACAGAGATCCACCTACCTCTGCCTCCCAAGTGTTGGGATTGAAGGTGTGTGACACCACCTCCTGCCATAACTTGGTTTTTCAAATGGGATGAGTGAGTTAAATAAAGATGAGTTGCTATGGCTGGTTGGTTAGGGTAGCCAGGACACAGGCTCTTGTCCTAACTCCAGCAACAGAGGCTCCCATCAAATACAGCCCTCCTACCTTAAAGTCCACTGTCTTTCAAATATGAGCAACATTGTTTTCCTTTATCATTGAGTCTATTACAACTCATCAAGGGACTAGATCAGAGTTCTGCCCTTATTCTATCTATGATGAAACCCAGGGTCACAAAGATAAGTTATTTTTCAATATTGTTAAGTGTAACTGTTCATCTTACTTATACCATCTTTCTAATGAATCACTGAAAGAAGGTGAAGCCACCTAAGCCAGGCATGGTGATACAAGCCTGTAATCATGCTACTTAGAAAATAGAGGCAGAAATTTCAGGATTTCAAAGCCATATGAGGTGAGAATGGTCAATGGGCTATGGTGGAAGGACCACAGCACCAAGGGAAACTGTGGTTGGCTCAGGACAATGTCCATAGTCTTCCCTACAGCACCAGAACTTTAGGGCCATGATACTACAAAGTGTTAGCTGAGATATTTATCACCCCAAGTTTTCTATTCTTGATAATGTTTCCTGTCCAAGGCAGCCTAGGTCACTTCTGGGTCAGACTCCTGTTGCTCATTAAAGACTGAAATTCTCCTACAAGTGGGAGAATTAGCCTCAGGCAGGGATGAGCTCCCTAATTGCATATCCAATGCAATGTGTTCAGCCCTGAAACCATATAAACACAACCAACAGAAATGAACTCAGCAGGTTTTATTGATATATTTGTGTATACTTCATCACACATACTTTCAAGGAAGAAATTGGAAGGGAAGAATTTGTGAAGGGATAGAGAGAGGACAAGGAAGTGGGAAAGTGATGTCTGTATATTTTAATTAAAATGTCTAAAAATAAAATTTAAATTAAAAATGTGGCTAGAGCGATAACTTAGCAGTTAAGAGCACTGGGTGTTCCTACAGAAGATACAGGATTCCATTGCCAGAATCCATGGTAGCTAACCATCTCCTGTATCTCCATTTCCAAGAGATTTGATACCTTCTGGCCTCTGCAGATACTGCACCCAGACACATGCAGGCAAATAGCCATATACAGAAAACAAAAATAAATTAAAAAATGGAGTTCTGTATAGTAATGTCACAGCCTTGAAACAGACAGCAGTAAGAGATAGTTAAAATTAAGTCCTTTTAGTTCTGCATAGAAGCATCTATGGCCTTCCTCTGAGCCAGCCTGCTCAGAGGCAAAATAAGCCTTATTTTGTGGTTAGAATAGCTCAGAGTAGCTCTTCATTTAAAACATCAGCCACAGTGTGGATTCGTGACTTTCCCTTGATGGTTTTTAATCTCTCTCTCTCTCTCTCTCTCTCTCTCTCTCTATATATATATATATATATATATATATATATATATATATATATATATATATATATATATATATATATATTTGTGTTCTCTGTCCTTTATATGTGTGAGAATTGTGGCATTGATCAATCTTTTAAATGAAAATCTCTTGCACTGTAAATCTCCATCTGCCAAAGCAGCTAGACTTGCAGTCTCCTGTCCCTATTTAAATTGTTTAAAGTATAACCTGGGACCCGATCTGACCCTAAAAGAGATTTAAGGATGACCGTACACATGGATTGCAAATTCTGTTCTAGACTGGCTCCTCTTTTAGCATTAGCGACAGCAGAATGCATACTGTTACTAAAGAATTTTGGTTTATTAAACTTTGGAGTATGTTGAATGCTTTTTCCCCTGGATGGCATATTAGTTCTAGAACTGCAGTACTTCCAACCTTTTAGAAAAATGAGACAAGCTTTCATATGTTGATTTAGGTGGTCTCGATTCTAGTCTGTTGCCTTCCAGGGCAGTGACAATGTGGTCTTTAATGATTAAACAAACCAAATTCTTAGATTAAAGTACTCTAAAACCAATGAGTTTTAAAATTACGAATTTGAGTCTTGTAGTCAACTGTTCATTTCAGTAACAGGAAAACTATTTGCCTGTGGCTTCTCCCTTCAGAGCAGAATAGGAGGAATAGTTTATTGTGTACACCACAGGGGGGACCTTGGTAGGCAATCAGCTACTTGAGTCACCATTATGGACTGATTGTAGCAGGGGGAGTGAATTTATAATTCCCCAGCATGTATTAATTGATGTCATGTGAATGAAGTCAGACCAAATTGATGTGTGTACAATTTAGAAAGGTTAGCTTGAGCCAATGAATATTAAATTTCCAACAAGGGAACATTCCTCTGCAAACCTAACAAACCCTGCTTGTCAGAGTTTAATCACCTCAGAGGTTTGATATAAAGGCCATTACACAGTCCTGCTTGTCACAGTTAAGTCAGCTCAGAGATTTGAGATGCAGGCCATAGCTGTGTGTGTCAGGTTACAGGTCTCAGCATCCAACATGTACATATGAGCAAGGTCAATTGGTCTCTTATTAATGACATATCCTCTACCAGTAAATGATTTGCTCTTTTTCAAAGTTTTTTTAAAAAATACATCACTACTCTACTCTCTTGTTTTCATTCTCTAATGTTTTCTAGTCATTAATAATTTTCTTTCATTTTTCTCAAGTGCTGTTGATTATTTATTTCTGTTGAGTGTGATGTCTCCTGTAGCTCAGGTGTGCCTCATCTTATGTAATTGAGAATTACTTTGAACACACCTAATACTGACTCTGATGTCCAGTGATGCAAAGACTGTTTTGCAACTCCATCCAGGCTGGGGCTTGATGGATGTGTTAGAAAACAAAATAGATGAGTGATGAGTGTTATCCAATGTCTGTAGATTTTATTATGTATTTAAAAATTAAGAGGTACCTCTGTAAGAGTTGAGTTCACTGATCATTTTTAAAGCAGATGTAGTCACAGCACAGAAAAGGAGGGCATGAAGAAGAGGGAAATCTTTTCTGCTTTGACTGTAGTTGACATTAGAAATGAGTAGTGAGGTAATCAAGTTTAGATGATTGATAAATATTCTGACTGGCTATTTCTTGATTTCACAGACCAGGCAATCAAGAATCATGATAAAGAACTGAACTTATCATGAAACCAGAGTACTGTAGTTACTCTAGTTCAACCAGAATAGAAGATCTGGGTGAAACAGTGGTGGTCCTGCATAACAGGGCTGTTATTTTCTAGATTGAAGATGTACAGCCTGTGAGAAAAGACATGACTAGTCATTGTTGTTCTCTAATATAAATCCCTAGTATCTGGCACACATGGCCATTAAGCCTGTTTCAACTTTTAAAAATAATTTTGGAGGATTACAATTACATCAATTCCATGATTTCTTTCCTTCCTCCAGGCCCTCCTATAGACTCCTCATTGTTTTATAATTCATATATAAAGGATATATGGCCTTTAAGAACATTTTATCTGTTAAAACTTTTTTTTATAACTGATCCACACATATTAAAATGTACTCAAGTTTTCTGATTTTGTCTTCATTTTTCCTATTTTAATTATGTAATAACCATCATGTTCAGAAAATACTCTGTGCCTACAATCCCATTAACCTAAAGTAATTTACCTGTTCTATCTCATTATCTTTAGCAAAAAAATATACCTATAATCTTATTTTTTCTCTCAATACTTTGTGGCTGACTGTCTATCTGGCAAAAACCAGTCAGTTCAACCAGATGGCACAGTTACAGACACCACACTGAAAAGGATTAGAGAGTAATAAGGAAAATATACCATCAGTGGCACAGAAGAGGACTGGGCCTTGCATGTTGGGGCTCACTATTAGAAGTAAATTTTAGGATCCTGCCCTGGACTTCCCTTCTGGACCAGAGGTGAGTATCTGGGCTCAGCCCGGACCCCATCCCTGGGCACCAGCCACTCCGGGGACCTGCCCAACTTGGCCCCAGGTTCTGGCCACCAGGAAGGTTCCCTTCTAACCCCACTGGGAAGGATCCCCTTCTCCAAGACCCCCCAGGAGACCTTGCAATCTCCACGCCCTGCCCCCACGCCCATCTGCCCGAAACCCCAGCCACTTCCTGAGACTTAGAGACCAGCCCCCAGCTCCCAACCTGCCCCGGACTTCCCTTCTGGACCAGAGAGACCTCCCATCCTGCCCCAGACTTCCCTTCTGGACAAGAGCTCCCATCCTGCCCTGGACTTCCCTTCTGGACAAGAGCACCCATCCTGCCCTAGACTTCCCCTCTGGATGGGAGCTCCCATCCTGCCTGGGACTTCCTCTCTGGAAAAGAGCTTCCATCCTGCCCTGGAGTTCCCATCTGGACAAGAGACAGAGAGACTTCCTGAATCTGTCAGCTCTGTCTGAGTCAAGTGCACTGATAAGACCAAGAATGAATCACAAGGAGATGGGCAGATGTCAAGGCAGAAGTACATACAACAAAATGAAGAGCAATACAACATCACCAGAACCTAGCCTGCCTCCAACATCTAGAACTGAACATCAAAAATTAGAAGAAGCAGAAGAAAACAGCCTTATGAATAACATCATGAAGAAGGTAGAAGCTTGTGTAGAGGAAAAGACAAAAAAAAAAAAATGGGAAGAACTCTATAAACAACTACAGGAAAGGGCAAACAAATTAGAAGAAAACAATAAAGTCCTGCAGGAAAACAATAAAGTCCTGGAAGAAAACAATAAAGTACTAAAAGAAAATCATGAAAAAGCAATGAAACAAATGAAGGAAACAGTCCAAGACCTGAAAAGGGAAATAGAAAAAATGAAGAAGACACAAACAGAGGGAATGTGGGAAACAGAAAATCTGAGTAAAAGATCAGGAACTTCAGATGCAAGTATAACCAACAGAATGCAAGAGATGAAAGAGAGAATCTCTGGCATTGAAGATACAGTAGCAGAAATAGATTCATCAGTCAAAGAAAACACTAAAGCCAACAAAGTCATGAACCAAAATGTCCAAGAAATTTGGGACACCATGAAAAGACCAAACCTGGCCGGGTGGTGGTGGTGCATGCCTTTAATCCCAGCACTTGGGAGGCAGAGGCAGGCAGATCTCTGTGAGTTCGAGGCCAGCCTGGATTACCAAGTGAGTTCCAGGAAAAGGCGCAAGGCTACACAGAGAAACCCTGTCTTGAAAAACCAAAAAAAAAAAAAAAAGAAAAGAAAAGACCAAACCTACTAATAATAGGGATAGAAGAAGGAGAAGAATACCAACTCAAAGGCACAGAAAATATATTCAACAAGATCATAGAAGAAAACTTACCCAACTTAAAGAAGGAAATGCCTATGAAGATACAAGAAGCCTATAGAATACCAAACAGACTAGACTCCCAAAAAAAGTCCCCTCGCCACATAATAATTAAACAACTAAACATACAGAATAAAGAAAGAATATTAAGAGCAGCAAAGGAAAAAGGACAAGTGACCTCTAAAGGCAAACCCATCAGAATAACACCCGATTTCTCAATGGAGACTTTGAAAGCCAGAAGGACCTGGACAGATGTAATGCAGACAGTAAGAGACCATGGATGTCAACCCAGACTAATATACCCAGCAAAACTGTCAATCATAGATGGAATGAACAAGACATTCCAAGACAAAGCCAGATTTAAACAATACTTATCCATAAACCCAGCCCTACAGAAAGCACTAGAAGGAAAATTCCAACCTAAAGAAGTCAGATACACCCTCAAAAACACAGACAATAGATAAAGCCACAGCAGTAAACCCCAAAGAAGAGAAGTACACACACACACTACCACCAAAAAATAACAGGGATGAACAATCACTGGTCATTAATATCCCTTAATATCAATGGACTTAATTCTCCTCTAAGAAGACATAGGCTTACAGAATGGATACGAAAGCAGGACCCATCTTTCTGCTGTATACAAGAAACACATCTCAAATTCAAAGATAGACACTACCTGAGAATAAAAGGCTGGGAAAAGACTTTCCAATCAAATGGTCTTAAGAAAAAAGCCAGTGTAGCCATCATGATATCCAGCAAAATAGACTGCAAACTAAAATCAATCAAAAGAGATCAAGAAGGGCATTGCATACTCATCACAGGAAAGATCCACCAAGATGAAGTTTCAATTCTGAACATTTATGCCCCAAACACAAGGGCACCCACATATGTAAAAGAAATACTACTAAAGTTTAAACCACATATAAAACCCCACACATTAATAGTGGGAGATCTCAACACCCCATTTTCACCACTGGACAGATCTCCCAAATCGAAACTTAACAGAGAAATAAAGGACTTAACTGATGTCATGACCCAAATGGACCTAATAGATATCTACAGAACATTCCATCCTAACAAGAAAGAATATACCTTCTTCTCAGCACCCCATGGAACTTTCTCTAAAATCGACCACATGCTTGGCCACAAAGCAAATCTCAACAGATACAAAATAATTGGAATAACCTCCTGTGTTCTATCAGACCACCATTGTTTAAACTTAGATTTCAACAACAACAAAAACTACAGAAAACCTACAATCTCATGGAAACTGAATAATGCTCAACTGAATCACCAATGGGTTAAGGAAGAAATAAAGAAAGAAATTAAAGACTTCCTAGAGATCAACGAAAATGAAGACACCACATACCCAAACTTATGGAACACTATGAAAGCAGTGTTAAGAGGGAAATTCATAGCACAAAATGCCCACATAAGGAAGTTGGAGAAATCTCACACTAGTTACTCAACAGCACACCTGAAAGCGCTAGAACAAGAAGAAGCAAAGTCTCCCAGGAAGAATAGACACCAGGAAATTATCAAACTGAGAGGTGAAATCAATAAAATAGAAACAAAGAGAACAATATAAAAATCAATGAAAGAAAGAGTTGATTCTTTGAGAAAATAAAAAAGATAGACAAACCCTTATCCAAACTAACCAAAGGACAGAAAGAGAGAATCCAAATCAACAAAATCAGAAATGAAAAGGGGGACATAACAACAGACATTGAGGAAATCCAGAAAATTATCAGGTCATATTTCAAAAACCTCTACTCCACAAAACTAGAAAACCTAAAAGAAATGGATATTTTTCTGGATAAGTACCACATACTTAAGTTAAATCAAGACCAGATAAACTATTTAAATAGTCCAATAACCCCTAAGGAAATACAAACAGTCATTAAAAGTCTTCCAACCAAAAAAAGCCCAGGGCCAGATGGCTTCAGCACAGAATTCTACCAGATCTTCAAAGAAGAGTTAATACCAATACTCTCTAAATTGTTCCACACAATAGAAACAGAAGGAACATTACCAAACTCCTTCTATGAGGCTACAATTACTCTGATTCCTAATACAAACAAGGATACAACAAAGAAAGGGAACTACAGACCGATCTCCCTCATGAACATTGATGCAAAAATACTCAATAAAATACTGGCAAACAGACTCCAAGAACACATCAAAACAATTATCCACCATGATCAAGTAGGCTTCATCCCAGCGATGCAAGGGTGGTTCAACATATGAAAGTCCGTCAATGTAATACACCATATAAACAAACTCAAAGAAAAAAAACATATGATCACCTCACTAGATGCAGAAAAGGCATTTGATAAAATCCAACACCCCTTCATGATAAAAGTCTTGGAGCAATCAGGAATACAGGAAACATACCTAAACACAATAAAAGCAATTTATAGCAAGCCAACAGCCAACATCAAATTAAATGGAGAGAAACTCAAAGCAATTCCACTAAAATCAGGAACGAGGCAAGGCTGTCCACTCTCCCCATACTTATTCAATATAATACTTGAAGTTCTAACCAGAGCAATAAGACAACATAAGAAGATTAAGGGGATACAAATTGGAAAGGAAGAAGTCAAGCTTTCCCTATTTGCAGATGACATGATAGTATACTTGAGTGACCCCAAAGATTCCACCCAGGAACTGATAAAGTTTATATACACCTTCAGCAACATAGCAGGATACAAGATCAACTCAAAAAAATCAGTAGCCCTCCTATATACAATGGACAAAGAAGCTGAGAAGGAAATCAGATATACATCACCATTTACAATAGCCACAAATGACATAAAATACCTTGGGGTAACACTCACTGAGCAAGTGAAGGACCTATATGACAATAACTTTAAGTCCCTGAAAAAAGAAATTGAAGAAGATGTCAGAAAATGGAAAGATCTCCCATGCTCATGGATAGGCAGGACCAACATAGTAAAAATGGCAATTTTACCAAAAGCAATCTACAGATTCAATGCAATCCCCATCAAAATACCAACACAATTCGGGGCTGGAGAGATGGCTCAGTGGTTAAGAGCACCGACTGCTCTTCCAGAGGTCTTGAGTTCAATTCCCAGCAACCACATGGTGGCTTACAACCATCTGTAATGAGATCTGGCACCCTCTTCTGTATACATAATAAATAAATAAATCTAAAAAAAAATACCAACACAATTCTTCACAGACCTGGAAAGAATAATACTCAACTTCATATGGAAAAACAAAAACCCCAGGATAGCCAAAAGAATCCTGTACAATAAAACAACCTCTGGAGTTATCACGATCCCTGACATCAAGCTCTACTATAGAGCTACAGCAATAAAAACAGCTTGGTATTGGCATAAAAACTGACATGTGGACCAATGGAATCGAATTGAAGACCCTGACATTAATCTGCACACCTATGAACATATAATTTTTGACAAAGAAGCCAAAAGTATATAATGGAAATAAGAAAGCATCTTCAACAAATGGTGCTGGCATAACTGGATATCAACATGTAGAAGGCTGCAAATAGATCCATATCTGTTACCGTGCACAAAACTTAAGTCCAAGTGGATCAAGGACCTCAACATAAATCCAGCTACTCTAAACCTGCTAGAAGAGAAAGTAGGAAGTAGTCTTGAACGTATTGGCATAGAAGATCACTTCCTAAATATAACACCAGTAGCACAGACACTGAGACAAACAATCAATCAATGGGACCTCTTGAAACTGAGAAGCTTTTGTACAGCAAAGGATATGGTCAACAAGGCAAAGCAACAGCCTACAGAATGGGAAAAGGTCTTCACCAACCCCCCATCTGACAGAGGACTGATATCCAGAATATATACGGAACTCAAGAAATTAGACATCAAAACGACCAACAGTCCAATTAAGAAATGGGCTATAGAACTAAACAGAGAATTCTCAACAGAGGAAACTCAAATGGCTAAAAGACATTTAAGGAATTCCTCAACATCCCTAATCATCAGGGAAATGCAAATCAAAACAACTCTGAGATACCACCTTACGCCTGTCAGAACGGCTAAGATCAAAAACACTGAAGACACCTTATGCTGGAGAGGATGTGGAGCTAGCGGAAGTCTCCTCCACTGCTGGTAGAAATGCAAGCTTGTACAACCACTTTGGAAATCAATATGTTGCTTTCTTAGAAAATTGGGAATCAATCTCCCCCAAGATCCAGCTATACCACTCTTGGGCAAATACCCAAGAAATGCTCAATCATACCACGAGAGCACTTGCTCAGCTATGTTCATATCAGCATTGTTTGTAATGCCAAAACCTGGAAACAACCTAGATGCCCTTCAACTGAAGAGTGGATAAATAAATTGTGGCACATATACACAATGGAATACTACTCAGCAGAGAAAAACAATGACATCATGAGGTCTGCAGGCAAATGGATGAATATAGAAAAAATCATCCTGAGTGAAGTAACCCAGACTCAGAAAAATAAATATGGTATGTACTCACTCATAGGAGGATACTAGATGTGGAACTGGACTGCTACTCACATCACCAGGGAGGCTGCCTGGAAAACAGGACCCCAAGAAAGACACGAGGATCTCCCAATGACTAAGAAATGGCTGAGATCTACATGAACAACCTGGACATGAGTGGGAGTAGTGAAGGGCAAGGGTTGAGGGAAAGAGAGCCTGTGGGAGTGGGAGATCCCAGCTGGATCAAGAACAGAGAGGGAGAACAAGGAATAGGAGACCATGGTAAATGAAGGCCACATGAGAAAAGGAAGAAACAAAGTACTAGAGAGGCCCACAGAAATCCACAAAGATACCCCCACAATAGACTGCTGGCAATGGTCTAGAGACAGCCGGGACTGACCTACTCTGGTGATGGGATGGCCAAACACCCTAATAGTCGTGCCAGAAACCCCATCCAAGGACTGAGGAATCTGGATGCAGAGATCCACAGCTAGGCCCCGGGTGGAGCCTCAGGAGTCTAATTAGCAAGAAAAAGGAGGGTTTATATGAGCGAGAATTGTTGAAACCAAGGTTGAATAAAGCACAGGGACAAATAGCCAAACAAATGGAAACACATGAACTATGAACCAAAGGCTGAAGGGCCCCCAACTGGATCAGGCCCTCTGAATAGGTGAGACAGTTGATTGGCTTGATCTGTTTGGGAGGCATCTAGGCAGTGGTACCAGTTCCTGGGCTCATTGCATGAGTTAGCTGTTTGAAACCTGGGACTTATGCAGGGATGCTTGGCTCAGTCTGGGAGGAGGGGACTGGACCTGCCTGGACTGAGTCTACCAGGTCAATCTCAGTCCTTGGGGGAGGCTTCGCCCTGGAGGAAGTGGAAATGGGGAGTGTGCTGGGGGAAGGGGAGGAGGGCAGGAGGGGGGAAAACAAGGGAATCCATGGCTGATATGTAGAACTAAATGGTATTGTAAAATAAAATAAAAGGAAAAAAAAAAGAAGTAAGTTTTATTAGGAAGCCTTTGAGATGTCCCATAGATTACGATCCAGATTCTTTTCATTTTGAGCAATACACAGGGTAGTAGTCTATTCTCGTTTCTGTCTAGCTGATCAAATAACCTGAATAAAATAACTTGGTGGGGATAAGCAATTCTTTGACAATTCTAAGTTACAGTTCATCATTTACAAGGTGTAAATGCAGAAATTCAAGGAACTAGTCACATCACATCCACAAACAAGGGTGAAACGAAAATAAACACATTCTTGCTTTCTTCTTTTCTACTTTCTTCACTCTTATATAGTCCAGTGTTCAGCATATGGAAAGTAGATACCACAAGTGGGTAATTTATTGTAGATCAATTTACAGTCAAGGCAGTCTACCACATATGTGCACACAGGTCAACCTAATCTACAAAATAACCCATTCAAACCCATCCAAGTGATCATAGGTTGTGTCAGGTTCACAGTTGAAATTAACCAGTAAATTCTACAACTTGTGAATTAACTGTCATGTGCAATCAGAAATATCCCTTTCAAACCTAACCTTTACATTCCTGGTCCCTAAGTTCTCACTTTAATCATAATGTAAAATATTTTTCACTTCTTAAAACCCATAGTTTTTTCTTTAATTCCAATATTTAAAAAGTTTAAGGTCTTCTAACTTCATGTTCTTTGAAAACAAAAAATGAGAACCATCCATTTTTTCAAAAACGGAACTGGGGCATAGCAAGTAATCAGTGACATTAGAGAAAAACTAAAACTCAGCAGCATTCATATGAATCCAGAGTCGCAGTGTCCAAATTCCAGGACTCTTAATGATATTCCAGACTCTAGAGGACTTGGGAAGCCCCAAGTCTCAGAATCTGTCATGCACAACACACGTAGTGTTCCTATGTGCCAGCTCTACTACATACCTTCAGCTCTCCCTAATGGTTGTCCTGTGGCCCTAGAATTTACCACACCTTCAAGTGTCCTCTGCAACCTCTGCAGAAATCCAAGCCTGCCACAAGAATTATCAGCTATCCATGACATTAATGCATAATAATACAGATCATGCATGCCTTTAAATCTAGTACCACATAGATGATAGTTACACTGCAATATTCAGCTCCAAATGTAGCCCGACTTTATTGGACCAAACAGCAGTAAAAGCTATTGCAACACACATCAGTTTCAATTCAGTGGTACTGATCTCTTTGACAATCACAGGTGCTTCTACAACTCCAGCAGAATGAGCACACACAGACTCTTAGCCAAAATATGAAACAAAAGACCCTAAGAAAATTACTACAAAAGTCTTTATTCCCATCTGAAACTTTACAAACAAGCCTCCATTGTCAGTGATTTTCTCACCATTCTTCCCCTTTTCTATAAAAAATAGCCCCTCAGGAGATCTTTTCTATTTTCCCTTCCTGGGAAAATCCATGCATCTTTACTTGGGCCCTCTTTGTTACCTAGCCTCTCCAAAAATGGGGATTGTCACATGGTTATCTTTATTTAGAGCTAATATCCACTTATGACTGAGTACATACGATGTTTGTCTTTCTGGGTCTGGGTTACCTCACTCAGGATGATTTTTTTTTCTCTAGTTCCATCCATTTGCGTGCAAATTTCCTGATGTCATTGTTTGTAATACTCCATTGTGTCAATATATCAAATTTTCTTTATCCATTCTTCAGTTAAATGACATGTAGATTTTTTTCCAGGTCCTGGCTATTACAAATAATGTTGCTATGAACATAGTTGAGCAAGTGTTTTTGTGGTATGATTGAGCATCCTTTGGGTATATGCCCAAGAGTGGTATTGCTGGGTCTTAAGACAGATTGATTGCCAGTTTTCTGAGGAACTGCCATACTGATTTTCAAAGTGGCTATACAATTTTGCACTCCCACCAGCAATGGAGGAGTGTTCCCTTTGTTTCACATCCTCTCCAGCATAAGTAATCACTTGTAATTTTGGTCTTAGCCATTTTGACAGATGTAAGATGGAATCTCAGATTTATTTTGATTTGTATTTCCCTGATAAATAATGATGCTGAGCAATTCCTTTTTTTCAGCCATTTGAGATTCTTCTGTTGAGAATTCTGTTTAAATCTGTACCCCAATTTTTAATTGGATTGTTTTTTTTTTTGATGTCTAGTTTCTTGAGTTCTTTATATATTTTGGATATTAACCCTCTGTCAGGTGTGGGATTGGTGAAGATCTTTTCCCATTCTGTAGGCTGCCATTTTGTTTTGCTGTCAATGTCCTTTGTCTTACAGAAGCTTCTCGGTTTCAAGAGGTCCCATTTATTAATTGTTTCTCTCAGTGTCTGTGCTACTGGTTTTATATTCAGGTATGCCAATATATTCTCCTGTGCCAATGCTTTCAAGGCTACATCCCACTTTCTTTTCTATCAGGTTCAGTGTAACTGGATTTATGTTGAGGTCTTTGATACACTTGGACTTGAGTTTTGTGCTGGACACTAGATGCAGATCTACTTGCATTCTTCTGAATGGTGACATACAGTTATGCCAGCATCATTTGTTGAAGATATTTTCTTTTTACCATTGTATATTTTTTGCATCTTTGTCAAAAATAGGTTTATAGGTGTATGGATTAATGTCAGGGTCTTCAATTTGATTCCATTGATCTACCTGTCTGTTTTTATGCCAATACCATCCTGTTTTTATTAGTGTAGTTCTGTAGTATAGCTTAAAATCAGGGATGGTGATACATCCAAAAGTTTATTGTACAGAATTATTTTAGCTATCCTGAGTTTCTTGTTTTCAATATGAAGTTGAGTGTTGTTCCATTGAAGCCTGTGAGGAATTGTGTTGGGATTGTGTAGTAGGACAGGCCTATAGAGTTGAGGAAATTGGCTCAGACCAGCTGCCAAGGCATGCACATAATGCACTTCCTTATGAGCCAACCTAGAGTCTGCCTGAAGGCCTAGAAACAGGTACTGTCAGAGTTCCTGATTGCTATCAGAGGTCCTGATCATGATGAGTCTGCCTGAGGGCCTAGCTACAGTCACTGTCAGAGTTCCTAGTTGCTGTCAGAGTTCCTGATCATGCCCAGCCAATGTGGGGTGGCCACACAGACTGGGTTCTGGGAGGAGTGTATATAAGGTCTTCCTGTTATTGAATAAATGAGTTCATTATTTGCCTTCAACTGACTCTGGTGTCTGTGCCATTGATGCTGTGCCTTCTCACCCCCTCCCTTGAGGGAGTCATTAGGATCAAGCAACATCTGGTGCCTGAATGTGGGTCTTCTGTTACTTCCTCTTTCCCAGTGCAGGTTCAGATCATCCACTCCCTTCACTTGCAGTGCTTGACCCCACCCCTAGGATGGTGTGTTTCAGTGAGAAGGCCTCTCAATGTTGTGTTCTTTCAGTCCCTTTGGCAAGTAAGCATTGGGACCTCCACTTCTTTCCTTCTTTTGTGTTGTCTGTCATGTTTGTCTGCCCGTCCCATTAGGAAGGCACATTTATTTTTCTGTTTTGGTTTTCCTGGCACCTCCACATAAGGATTGACCCTCCAGGAGGTGGAACCAAGGCTCAGATCCCAAATGCAATCCCTTGTCTGGAGACACTATGTGGGCATGCAGGTGTGGACTAAAAAACCACTGAAGTCCCCCACTAAGCACAAGAAATAAGGGTCTGCTACAAATTTCACCCCTGTTGACTGTCATCTTCTCTCTGACTGTTGTTTGCTTGCTGTTTCCCTCTAAAAGATGGGTAATCTTTTCATCACCATCACGACTTCCATGTTGGTTATCTTTACAATATCTGATAGGAAGCAGACAGTTTGGGCCCCGTGAAATCTGTCAAGAAGAACATAACTGTCAGTTTGGGCCCCAAGGTATCTGTCAAGAAGAATGCAGCTGTCAGTTGGGGCTCTAAGAAATCTGTCAGTTTGGGCTCCTCAAAATCTGTCAAGGAAAAGTCAGCTGTCAGTGTTGGGCCCTGCAAAATCTGTCAGTTTGGGCCCTATGAAATCTGTCAAGGAGAATGTAGTTGTCAATTTGGGCCCCGAGATATCTACTAGTTTGGGTTCTGCAAAATCTGTCAAGGAGAACATAGCCATCAGTTTGGGCCTGGCAAAATCTGTCAAGGGGAATGTAGCTGTCAGTTTGGGTTTTGAGATATCTGTCAAGAAGAATGCAGCTGTCAGTTTGGGCCCCACAGAATCTGTCAAGGAGAATGCATCCTGTCATTAAGTCATGCACTTCTCCTCTCTCTGCTCCACCACCACTGTGGGCCACTACATCTTCACTGCAATATTCTTGGGGTAACCTACTTCAGTACCTGTCTGCCTCAGGAGGTGGCTACTCTCCTGCTGTGCCAGGTGTCTTCCAACACTTACAGCTTGCACCACTGTCAGTATGTAGGCCCATAGAAGCCTTCCCAGTCAAGGTGGGCCCAAATGCCAATGCCCATCCCTGGATTCCCACTCCCATAGCTGATCTCTCCCTCATTTGGAAGGCAGCCAATGGATCAGGCCCAGATTGCCCCTACTTTCAGCAGGTCCTTGCTCAATGGTCCATGCAGTTACAAACTTATTTCATTTGGTACCATTTGCTTAAAGCTGTGTTGGAGACTGAAGTCTTTATCAGTTGGAGATTGGCCTATGATGATCAAGCAGAATCCCAGGCCAAAGATGAACATCTTACTTAACATCTCAGTGACCTATGATATGCTCACAGGGTGTGGGGAATATGTCCATGCTGTGCACCAGGCACATATTGGCTTGAATGCCTATTTTCAATAAGTCTTGGACTGGACCTGGCCCTCATGGCCCTATAAGGGACTCAGCCCAGCCTACAAGCACTGGGCATTTCTGCCAAAGAATACACCTCTGACCCTGGTGAGATGGAGAGATTCTATCTCCCTCCAGTGGCAGCCACCAGCCCCCTACTAACCTTTGGGAGAGGATATGCTTGTGTTTTTCCTCGGAATGCCACTACACCAATATGGGTCCCAGCAAGAGATGTGCACCTGGCCACAGATCAGCCTACCTCCACCAAGGAGGAAATAACCCAGGATGGGTAATGTATATATTCCCTTTCTTGCTCTTATTTCCCTCTAAAGGCTGATGACTTGTGGAGCCTTGCTTTTCTTCATTTTATATAACACCTTTTGAGATTTAGCAGGCTGGGAGCTAGCTAAATAATTTAAGGGCCCATGGCCAGATAATGTTAGTTTATCAGGCCAGGAGCTAGCTAAATATATAAAGCCAATGGTCAGCTAAGTTTCTATATTATCCATTACAGCTAACACACAAAATTTTCCAATTAAATCAGACAAGGACAGAGGTTATGGCCTTTGACACTTTATTTTTTGAAAAGGTTTGGCATGATATAAAGAGCTGGTTGATCCCTGTAGCTGTAAATTTTCTCTGGTCCCACCCAGCTCCCATGGCCCTTCAGCTGCTTAGTCCCAAATAAACACACAGAGGCTTATATTAATTACAAACTATATGGCCTAATGACTCAGGATTCTCACTAGCTAGATCTTAAATCTTAAATTAACCCATTTCTATAAATCTATACTTTGCCACATGGCTTGTGGCTTACTGGTATCTTTACATCTTGCTTTTCATGGCAGTGGGTGGCAGCATCTCCTCTGTTCTTTCTCTCCTTCTTCCTCTCTAGTTAGAATGTCCCACATAATCTTATTCTGCCTCACCATTGGCCAAACAGCTTTATTTATCAACCAATCAGAGCAATCATTTCCCCTTTTCTTTCCATTCAAAAGGAAGGTTTTAACTTCAACATAGTAAAATTACATATACAAGCAAGAATTATAGTTATAATATCTATTTGTATTTGGCAAAATTAAAGAAGATATCCTATCTATCATATATTTGTGAGTCTAAGGCTTTACATCTGCCTTATCTCTTATCACAACCAGGGAAAACCATAATTATAACTATCTAGTCTTCAACTCCTTCAAAAATCTCAGGATACAATATTATCTAAGTAAACAGGAAGAGCATTGTAAGCAACTTCTAAAAATCTAGAATGACAGAGACAGCTGTCTGCCTGGACAGTCATCTAAAGTTCCTCTGAAATGTTGGGGCATCCATCTTCAACCCACAGGCCTAGAGTCTCTCAGTCACTTCTCTCTCTGTCCTATAGAATGTCTGGCAGTTTCTTCTGCAAACCAGGAACCTAAAGGGTCATTTTGCCTTGCAAAGTTCAGTGGTCACCTTCCTGTGGGTCTTGCATGTCCAGTCGGTACATTTTGTCAAGCAGTCCAGGCAAGAACAGTTTCCTGCCCAAATGGATATTTTTGTCAAGAAGAAGATAAACTCCACATAGAGTGTCTTTGATGCCCATCCTCCTCTCTGAAGTAAATCAGTGCTGCCAGCAGCAGACATGTCTCACTGTCCAGAAAGTCTAAATTTTTAAAAACATTTTAAATGCCATATTCTGTAGGTCTTTGAAGTGTTTGAAGATTACCTATCTATTTGAAATATATCTATGCATACCTAGAAAACTTAACATGACTCTAGGTTTGACTATCATAGAAGACTAATTATTAATCTATATATTTTTTTTCTTTTTTTTGTGATATATATTTTTTATTTTACAATACCATTCAGTTCTACATATCAGCCATGGGTTCCCCTATTCTCCCCACTCCCACGCCCTCCCCTTACCCCCAGCCCACCCTCCATTCCCATCTCCTCCAGGACAAGTCCTCCCCCGAGGACTGTGATCGACTTGGTAGACTCAGTCCAGGGAGGTCCAGTCCCATCCTCCCAGACTGAGCCAAGTGTCCCTGCATAAGTTCCTGGTTTCAAACAGCCAACTCATGGAATGAGCACAGGACTTGGTCCCACTGCCTAAATGCCTCCCAAACTCATCAAGCCAATCAACTGTCTCACCTATTCAGAGGGCCTGATCCAGCTGGGAGCCCCTCAGTCTTTGGTTCATAGTTCATGTGTTTCCATTCATTTGGCTATTTTTTTTTCAATAATTGAGTAAAACTGAAATTTATTATATGCCACAGTCGTCCTACGGACCTCCATGCTATATATATAGCCTCTATGGTTCTATGGGTTGTGGTCTGATTGTTCATTTTATATCTAGAATCCACCAATGAGTGAGTACATACCATAACTGTCTTTCTGGGTTTGGGTTACCTCACTCAGGATGATATTTTCTAGTTCCATCCATTTGCCTGCAAATTTCATGCTTTCATTGTTTTTCTCTGCTGAGTAGTACTCCATTGTGTATATGTACCACATTTTTTTCATCCATTCTTCCGTTGATGGGCATCTAGGTTGTTTCCAGGTTCTGGATATTACAAATAGTGCTGCTATGAACATAGCTGAGCATGTATCTTTATGGTATGTATCAGCATTCTTTGGGTATATGCCCAAGAGTGGGATGGCTGGGTCTTGAGGTAATTTGATTCCTAATTTTCTGAGAAACCGCCATACTGATTTCCATAGTGGTTGTACAAGTTTACATTCCCACCAACAGTGGAGGAGTGTTCCCTTTGCTCCACATCCTCTCCAAAATTGGTTGTCATTGGTGTTTTTGATCTTAGCCATTCTAACAGGTGTAAGGTGGTATCTCAGAGTCGTTTTGATTTGCATTTCTCTGATGATTAAGGATGTTGAGCATTTCTTTAAATGTCTTTCAGCCATTTGTAGTTCTTGTTTTGTGAATTCTCTGTTTAGCTCTTTAGCCCATTTTTTAATTGGACTGTTCAGTGCTTTGATGTCTAGTTTCTTGAGTTCTTTATATATTGTGGAGATCAATCCTCTGTCAGATGTGGGGTTGGTGAAGATCTTTTCCCAATCTGTTGGCTGTCTTTTTGTCTTATTGACTGTGTCTTTTGCCCTGCAAAAGCTTCTCAGTTTTGAGAGGTCCCATTTATTAATGGTTGTGCTCAGGGTCTGTGCTGTCGGTGTTTTATTTAGGAAATGTTCTCCAGTGCCAATGCGTTCAAGAGTGCTTCCTATCTTCTTTTCTATTAAGTTTAGTGTAACTGGATTTATGTTTAGGTCTTTGATCCACTTGGACTTGAGTTTTGTGCATGGTGACAGATATGGATCTATTTGTAATCTTTTACATATTGACATCCAGTTATGCCAGCACCATTTGTTGAAGATACTTTCTTTGTTCCATTGTATAGTTTTGGCTCCTTTGTCAAAAACCAGGTGTTCATATGTGCATGGATTAATGTCAGGGTCTTCAATTCGATTCCATTGGTCCGTATGTCGGTTTTTATACCAGTACCAAGCTGTTTTTATTACTATAGCTCTATAGTAGAGTTTGAGGTCCGGGATGGTGATGCCTCCAAGGGTTGCTTTATCGTATAGGATTCTTTTAGCTATCCTGGGTCTTTTGTTTTTCCATATAAAGTTGAGTATTTTTCTTTCCAAGTCTGTGAAGAATTGTGTTGGGATTTTGATGGGGATTGCATTGAATCTGTAGATTGCTTTTGGTAAGATTGCCATTTTTACTATGTTAATCCTACCTATCCATGAGCATGGGAGATCCTTCCATTTTCTGATATCTTCTTCAATTTCTTTCTTTAGAGATTTAAAGTTCTTATCAAAAAGGTCTTTCACTTGTTTAGTTAGTGTTATCCCAAGGTATTTTATATTATTTGTGGCTATTGTAAAGGGTGATGTTTCTCTGACTTCTTTCTCAGCCCTTTTATCATTTGTGTATAGGAGGGCTACTGATTTTTTTGAGTTGATCTTGTATCCTGCCACTTTACTGAAGGAGTTTATCAGCTGTAGAAGTTCCCTGGTAGAGTTTTTGGGGTCACTTATGTATACTATCATATCATCTGCAAATAGTGAAAGTTTGACTTCTTCCTTGCCAATTTGTATCCCTTTGATCTCCTTTTGTTGTCTTATTGCTCTAGCTAGAACTTCTAGTACTATATTGAATAAATATGGGGAGAGTGGACAGCCTTGTCTTGTTCCTGAATTTAGTGGTATCGCTTTGAGTTTCTCTCCATTTAATTTGATGTTTGCTGTTGGCTTGCTATAAATTGCTTTTATTATGTTTAGAAATGTTCCTTGTATTCCTATTCTTTCTAAGACCTTTATCATGAAGGGGTGTTGGATTTTGTCAAAGGCTTTTTCAGCATCTAGGGAGATGATCATGTGGTTTTTTTCTTTCAGTTTGTTTATATGGTGTATTACATTGACTGATTTCCGTATGTTGAACCATCCTTGCATCCCTGGGATGAATCCTACTTGGTCGTGATGGATGATTGTTTTGATGTATTCTTGGATTCGGTTTGCCAATATTTTGTTGAGTATTTTTGCATCAATGTTCATGAGGGAGATTGGTCTGTAGTTCTCTTTCTTTGTTGCATCTTTGTGTGGTTTGGGTATCAGGGTAATTGTAGCCTCATAAAAAGAGTTTGGTAGTGTTCCTTCTGTTTCTATTGTGTGGAACACTTTGAAGAGGATTGGTATTAGTTCTTCTTTGAAAGTCAGGTAGAATTCTGCACTGAAACCATCTGGTCCTGGGCTTTTCTTAGTTGGGAGACTTTTGATGACTGTTTCTATTTCTTTAGGGGTTATTGGTCTATTTAAATGGTTTATCTGGTCTTGATTTAATTTTGGTATTTGGTATTTATCCAGAAAATTGTCCATTTCTTCCTGGTTTTCCATTTTTGTGGAGTACAGGTTTTTGAAGTATGATCTGATGATTCTCTGGATTTCCTCATTGTCTGTTGTTATGTCTCCCTTTTCATTTCTGATTTTGTGAATTTGGGTGTTCTCTCTTTGCCTTTTGGTTAATTTGGCTAGTGGTTTGTCTATCTTGTTGATTTTTTCAAAGAACCAACTCTTTGTTTCATTGATTTTTTGTATTGTTCTCTTGTTTTCTATTTCGTTGATTTCAGCCCTCAATTTGATTATTTCCTGGCGTCTATTTCTCCTGGGTGAGTTTGTTTCTTTTTGTTCTAGAGCTTTCAGTTGTGCTGTTAATTCATTGGTATGGGATTGCTCCATCTTCTTTATGTGTGCATTTAGAGCTATGAATTTTCCTCTTAGCACTGCTTTCATAGTGTCCCATAAGTTTGGGTATGTTGTACTTTCATTTTCATTGAATTCTAGGAACTCTTTAATTTCTGTCTTTATTTCTTCCTTGACCCATTGATGTTTCAGGTGGGTATTATTCAGTTTCCATGAGTTTGTGGGTTTTCTATAATTTTTGTTGTTATTGAGTTCTAACTTTAAGGCTTGGTGGTCTGATAAAATACAGGAGGTTATTCCAATTTTTTTGTATCTGTTGAGATTTGTTTTGTGTCCAAGCATGTGGTCAATTTTTGAGAAGGTTCCATGGGGTGCTGAGAAGAAGGTATATTCTTTTGTGTTAGGATGGAATATTCTATATATATCTATTAGGTCCATTTGAGTCATAACATCTGTTAGGTCCTTTATTTCTTTGTTAAGTTTCAGTCTGGTAGATCTATCTTTTGGTGAGAGTGGTGTGTTAAAATCTCCCACTACTAATGTGTGGGGTTTGATGTGCGTTTTAAACTTTAGTAGTGTTTCTTTTATGAATGTGGGTGCTTTTGTATTTGGAGCATAAATGTTTAGAATCGAGACTTCATCTTGGTGGATTTTTCCTGTGATGAATATGTAATGTCCATCCTGGTCTCTTTTGATTGATTTTAGTTTGAAGTCTATTTTATTAGATATTAGGATAGCTACACCAGCTTGTTTCTTAGGTCCATTTGCTTGGAAAACCTTTTCCCAGCCCTTTACTCGGAGGTAGTGTCTGTCTTTGGAGTTAAGGTGTGTTTCTTGTATGCAGCATATGGATGGGTCCTGTTTTCTAATCCATTCTGTTAGTCTGTGTCTTTTTATAGGTGAGTTGAGACCATTGATATTGATGGATATTAATGACCAGTGATTGTTAATTCCTGTTATTTTTTTGGTTGTGTTGTGTTGTCCTTCTGTGGTGTATGTTGGTGTAGGATTATGTATTGCTTGATATTTCATGGATGTGTTTAGCTTCTTTGGGTTGAATTTTCCCTTCTAGTGCTTTCTGTAGGGCTGGGTTTGTGGACAGGTATTGATTAAATCTGGTTTTATCCTGGAATATTTTGTTTACTCCGCCTATGGTGATTAAG
The DNA here is from genome assembly GCF_049852395.1 of Peromyscus maniculatus bairdii. Classification (NCBI taxonomy): domain Eukaryota; kingdom Metazoa; phylum Chordata; class Mammalia; order Rodentia; family Cricetidae; genus Peromyscus; species Peromyscus maniculatus. The sequence continues at coordinate 5,569,384 of NC_134868.1, read as the reverse complement.
AGTTTTGCTGGGTATAATAGTCTGGGTTGGCATCCATGGTCTCTTAGTGTCTGCATGAGGTTTGTCCATGATCTTCTATCTTTCATAGTCTCTATTGAGTAGTCTGGTGTTATTCTGATGGGTTTGCCTTTATATGTTACTTGGTCCTTTTCCTTTGCAGCTCTTAATATTTTTTCTTTATTCTGTGTGTTTAGTGTTTTGATTATTATGTGGCGAGGGGACTTTTTTTTTGGATCCAGCCTATTCGGTGTTCTGTAAGCTTCTTGTATCTTCATAGGTATTTCTTTCTTTAGGTTAGGAAAGTTTTCTTCTATGATTTTGTTGAATATATTTTCTGTGCCTTTGAGTTGGTATTCTTCTCCTTCTTCTATCCCTATTATTCTTAGGTTTGGTCTTTTCATGGTGTCCCAAATTTCCTGGACGTTTTGTGTTAGGACTTTTTTGTCTTTATTGTTTTCTTTGACTGACGAATCTATTTTCTCTATCGTGTCTTCAGTGTCAGAGATTCTCTGTTCCATCTCTTGCAATCGGTTGGTTATGCTTGTTTCTGTAGTTCCTGTTCGTTTTGTCAGGATTTCTATTTCCAGCATTCCCTCAGCATGTGTTTTCTTTATTGTCTCAAATTCATTTTTCAGATCTTGGAATGTTTCTTTCATCTGTTTAATTGCTTTTTCTTGGCTTTCTTTAATTTCTTCCCATTTTTTGTTCGTTTTTTCTTCCATTTCTTTAAGGGAGTTTTTTATTTCCTCTTTAATGGAGTTTTTCATTTCCTCTTTAAGGGAAGTTTTTATTTCCTCTTTAAGGGAGTTTTTTATTTCCTCTTTAAGGAAAGTTTTTATTTCCTCTTTAAGGTAGTTTTTCAATTCCTCTTTAAGGAAAGTTTTTATTTCCTCATTGAGGGAATGTTTTATTTCTTCTTTAAGGGCCTCTATCATCTTCTTAATGTCATTTTTAGGGTTGATTTCTTCTGTTTCTTCTGTCATGGTATGTTTAGGTCTTGCAGGTGTAGAATCACTAGGTTCTGATGTTGCCATATAGGTCTTTATGTTGTTGCCTGTATTTTTGCACTGGCGCCTACTCATCTCTTCCTCTGTGAGGTGCAGGTGGTGTCTGTGTCTGAGAGTGCCTCTCTTGTTCTAATTTTTAGTCTTGGTTTAGTAGGGGTTCTTGGTTAAATTGGTGCTTTTGGGCTATTTCTTCAGGGGCAGCTGATTTCGATCGGTGAATTATATACTTATGATTCTGGTGATCTGGTTTGGTGTCTGGGTAGCGCCTTCTTCTGTGTTCTCAGGTCACTTTTTGTTCATTTGTCAACTCCTCAGCTGATCTTGTTTCTTCAGACTTTAAACTGTAGGCATCTGAATCCTCTCCCAGATGGGTTTCAGCTGAGCAGGGTAGTCTCACCAACACCTCCAAGTTGTTGGGTTTCACAGGATCAGCAGCTGGGCCCTGGGTTGTCCTCAGACGGAGTGTTCAGATTCGTTCTGGTTCTGACCCACGGAGATAGCTTCTTCCCCAGATGTTGGGGTTAGGGGCGTCCCTGTTCCAAGCTGTGTCTGCTTGTCTCCGTCCCTGGGCCTGTTTACCTCTGCGGTCCGCCGCCGGGCCTGTATGTCCCTGTCAGCTGCCGCTGGGTCTGTCTGCCTCTGGGGCCGCCACCGGGCCTGAATGTCCCTGTCGGCCGCTGCACGTCTACCTCAGCGGGCTGCCGCTGGGCCCGTCTTCCTCCACAGGCCGCCGCCACAGGCCTACCTGCGTCTGCTTGTCTTCGCCGCCGGGCCTGTCTACCTCTGTGGACCGCCGCTGGGCCTGAATGTCTCTGCCGGCTGCCACCGGGCCTGAATATCTCTGTCGGCTGCCGCCGCTGGGCCCGTCTACCTCAGTGGGCTGCTGCTGGGCCCGTCTACCTCCGCGGGCCGCCGCCGCAGGCCTACCTGCGTCTGCTTGTCTCTGCCGCCGGGCCTGTCTACCTCTGTGGGCCGCCGCTGGGCCTGAATGTCTCTGCCGGCTGCCTCCGGGCCTGAATATCCCTGTAGGCTGTCGCCGCTGGGCCCGTCTACCTCAGCGGGCTGCTGCTGGGCCCGTCTACCTCCGCGGGCCGCCGCCACAGGCCTACCTGCGTCTGCTTGTCTCTGCCGCCGGGCCTGTCTACCTCTGTGGGCCGCCGCTGGGCCTGAATGTCTCTGCCGGCTGCTGCCGGGCCTGAATGTCCCTGTCGGCCGCTGCCGCCGGGCCCGTTTACCTCAGCGGGCCGCCGCTGGGCCCGTCTACTTCTGTGGGCCGCCGCTGGGCCTGAATGTCTCTGCCGGCTGCCGCTGGGTCTGAATATCCCTGTTGGCTGCCGCCGCTGGGCCCGTCTACCTCCACCGGCCCCCGCCGCAGGCCTACCTGCGTCTGCTTGTCTCTGCCGCCGGGCCTGTCTACCTCCTAATCTATATTTTTTAATTATCCATTACAGTTTAAATAAGTTACATAAACATAATACCTTAAACAAGAGTAGAAGTATATATAGTATAATAAAATCAACTCTAAATTTGCATCAATAAAATCTATAGCAATGTAAAATGTTTATCCTATATTTTTATATCATATCCCTCTCTCTTCTTTTAGAAAGGGATTGACTATGATGAATAGCAATTTGTAACCAACAACCTAAACAAACATCCATAATCCATTTTTGGGAATGTGGGCACAGTTTTCTAGGCTACTTCCTATTGATAGAGGGTGCTAGTAATCTTATGGGGACACAAATAACATTTTAGGATTATGAAGTAGTCTGTGAGGCTGTATTCTCTGAGCCAGTAACCTTGAAGTTGTTTTTGGATGTTGGATGATCTGGGCCATGGTGTCATTAGAGACCTTTCAGGGGATCTTGGCTGGTCAAACCATATTCACCTGGAAGCAATCCACAGGTTCTCATCTTCTGTGGAAATAAAAGCAGAATCTCTTTCCCAAAGTAACATATCTTTAAATGAACTTTGAAGTCCAGATACCTTTAAAATATATACATTGGCGTAACTCAACAGCTTTTACAATCAAATGTCTTTCTACAGTTAAAAATCCCAAAGACAATATAATCTAGACTCTCTGCGTGACTTCCATCTTTATGTGGCTTATTTTTACTTTACTTTCACTGTCTCTTTTAAGACTTTATTTTTTTAAACTATTTCTTTATTTAACTGTCTATTCTCCTTTTCCTCTTTCTTCCAAGCCTACATACACTTTTACACACATTGTAAACTGTTTAAAGTCTTATTCTGTCTGAATCTGCCTTACTGTGAAGCTATAATCCTTCTCTGACCAGGAGAGATTTTAAACTGCTAAACTGCATGGCTAGTACAAAAAGCAGCAGCCTTGGCTGCTGACTCCACCCACCTCAGCTTCCCAATATGGCAGAACTATGTTTCCTCCTGGCTCTGGGGGAACCATGCTCATTGCTGACTCTGGGAAGCAGTGGGTCCATGCTTCCTTCAAAGCAGCGTGTAGCCCAGAAACTTTTTTTTTTTGTATTAGCAAAAGCCAAATCCATCACATAACATATTGCGTGGCTTGGAGATGCCTCTGTTTACTGCGGCAGGAATCTGCCATGCTGTAGGTCAAGCCCATATGCCATTGCAAACCCACCATACTGTAGCTTATGGCTTGCCTGAGAGACACAACTAGGAAGCTGTTTTTAGCTCCATTTTATAATCTTTTTTTTTTTTTTTTAAAAAGTGTTCTCAGGTTTTTGCCCCATGTTTTAGCACCATTCATCAACCAATCAGTGCAACATATATCCACAGCATACAAAACGACATCACTCAGATCCCTCCTTGATTTTCACTTATATTTTGATTGGCGGTTGATGCTTTTAATCGTTCTCCTTTTTAAGTGTCTCTTACAATAATCTGGCATCAACAGCCACTAAAGTGACTCTATAGGTGTTACTGCCTCTTAGACATCCAACTCATAGCCAGCCATGGGAGGTTATGCATTCCTGGCTGACACTCTCCATCCAGGGTGACTTCCCAGGGATGGACAGTCTTTGAGGGCTGGTAGTCAATGATGGGTAAGAACTTGTTTAGCAAGCCAACCTAACAGGCACAGTTCAGTTGCTGACACCCCTGAGGTGGGCTCAAGGCCATAGCAAAGAACTCTGATTCCTGCTGAGTGCACATGTAATAAAATGAAAGGGTGGGTATGTAGTAGGACTGACCCATAGGGTCGAGGAAATTGACTCAGATCAGTTACCAAGTCATGCACATAATGTATTTCCTTATGAGCCAGCCTAGAGTCTGCCTAAATGTCTAACAACAGGTGCTGTCAGAGTTCCTGGTCTCTATCAGAGTTCCTGATTGTGCAGAGTCTGCCTAAGGGCCTAGCAACAGTCACTGTGAGAGTTCCTGATCATGCCCAGCCATTGAGGGATGACCACACAGACTAGGTACTAGGGAAGAAGGTGTATAAGGCCTTCCCTGTTATTGAATAAATGAGCTCATTATTTGTCTTCAACTGACTCCTGGTGTCTGTGCCATTGATGCTGAGCCTTCTCACCCCCTCCCCTGAGGGAGCCATTATAGAAGTAACCATCTTATTCAATAAGAAACACAGAACCAATGCAAAGAAGAAAGCCAAGAGATCAGAACTAAGAGCTAAAAACCTTACCCTTCCTCTCGTGGTGGTCCTACCTCTCTGAAAGAGATCTACTTCCTGTCTGTCTGTCTTTATAAAGACTTTCTGTTCTGCCTTCTCATTGGTTGCAAACCAAACCACATGACTGCCTCGTCACTGCCTGTCTGTACAGACCTCCAGGTCTTCTATGGTTGGTATTGAGATTAAAGGCATGTGTTCTCCAATGCTGCCTGTATCCTTGAACACACAGAGATCTACCTAGCTCTGCCTACCAAGTACTGGGATTAAAGGCATGCACCACCACTGCCCAGCTTTCACTATGGCTTGCTAATAGCTCTGACCCCCAGGCAACTTTATTTATTAACATACAAATCACATTTCAGTACAAATAAAATATTACTATATTTCCCCCTTTCTATTTTAATAAAAAGAAAAAGGAAAAAGGTTATAACTAACATAAGAAAAACTATATACAAAAGTACAATAACTATATACAATATATACAAGTAATAAATACCTAAACAATGTCTAGTCCATTTGTATTTGACAGTTTCAGAGAAAAGAATTCCATTATCTATCCTATTTTGGTAAGTCCAAAATGTACCTAATTCAATTTCTATCCTAACTAATCTTCAGCTATAACTAACTAATCTTCAACTATAACTACTAATCTTCAACTATAACTAACTAATCTTCAACTATAACTAACTAATCTTCAACTCCCTCAGAGACCCAAGAAGGGAATAATATTACCTAATAAAAAATAAAAACAGGAAGTATATGCAAGCAGCTTCCAAAAAAATTGTGAGTTGACAGAAACAGCCAGCTGCCTGGACAGTCACCTGAGGTTTCTCCACAGTGTTGGGGCATCATCTTCAGCCTATAGGCTTAGCGTATCTGACAGACTCATTTGTGAAGTAGGATGTACACAAAGTCAACAGTTCAACCTTACATTGGATGAGAGCAGTCCATGTACCAGAAACACCTGAATTCTACTAGGATCTCACAGACACTGGACCAACAGCTAATGAGTCTGTTTGGAACCAACCTAGGCCCTCTACATATGTGAGACAGTTGTATAGCTTAGTCTACTTGTGGGACACCTAGCAATGGGAGCAGATCCTGTCGTAAATGTTTTGGCAGGCTTTTGGGAACCTATTTCTCATGCTGGGTTGACTTACCAAGCCTTAGTATGAGAGGAGGAGCTTAGTCTTACCTCAACTTGATATACCATGCTTTGTTGACACCAATAGGAGGCTTGCCTCTTTCTAGTGTCCTGTCATGATTCAGGATTTTAAATTCTGGAAATTGTTGATTTTTTTTTAAATTCAACTGTCCGTTCTTTTTGGCTATGTGTGTGTGTGTGTGTGTGTGGCTTCATCTCAGCATCCTGTTCTTCTCCAAGCCATTAGCCATTAGGATCCAACAACAGGATTGTTATGGGGATTGTATTAAATCTCTAGACAGATTTTGATAATATGACCATATTTGCATGAGTAATTAGGCTGTGGGTGATATAGAGGGGGAGAGTAATAAAAGAGATGTCTTGGTCTAGAGCATTTGGGGATGAGACAGAAACCTGGTGCAAGGGAAACTCCCATGAATCTACAAGGATGTCCCCTGCCAAGACTCCTAGTAGTACTGGATAGGTAACCTGAGTTATCCATCTCCTATAATCAGATTGGTGTTTACCGTAATTTTCATTAGAGAGCCTTCATCCTGTAATTGATGAAAACAGATGCAGAGAGCCACAGCCAAGCACTGGACTGAGCTCTGAGGATTTTGTTGAAGAGAGGGAGGAAGGATTGCATGAGACAAGGGTTGCCAAGGTCGTCACAAGGAAACCCACAGAGACCCTGAGCTCATAGGATCTCACAGACACTGGACCAACAGCTAATGAGTCTGTTTGGAACCAACCTAGGCCCTCTACATATGTGAGATAGTTGTGTAGCTTAGTCTACTTGTGGGACACCTAGCAATGGGAGCAGATCCTGTCGTAAATGTTTTGGCAGGCTTTTGGGAACCTATTTCTCATGCTGGGTTGACTTACCAAGCCTTAGTATGAGAGGAGGAGCTTAGTCCTACCTCAACTTGATACACCATGATTTATTGACACCAATGGGAGGCTTGCCTCTTTCTGTACAGAAACAAAGAAAGAGTGGATTTGGGGAGGGGCAGATGGCAGTTGGGAGGGAAGGAGAAGGGGGAGGAGGAACTGTGGTACAGATGTAAACCAAATGAATAAATTTAATTGATAAAAAAGCCCCTTAATCTCTCAGAACTTAATGCCTTTTACAACCCAGTTATCCAAACATGTCCACAATATTCTAAAAAATTGTTCAAAGACATAAAAATTCATAAAGCCACATTCCTCACATCAATAGCCCCATTTATCTGGCACCAGTTCTATTATAGTTTCATTTTTGTTGAGAAATATAGACTGAACAAAAGTAACTTTAGGGAGAAAGGATTTGTTTCAATTATAATTCAAAATAATAATCTCTTTTTTCCAGGGATGTCAAGATAGAAACTCAAGCACATACTCACATAACACCCACAGTCAAGAGCATAAGAATAAACTCATTCGTGCTTGTAACTTCTTTCACTCACAGGTGTTTTGGGATGGAGCCTAGGGAATGTTGCTACTTATAGTGGTCTGATTACTCTTCATTAAGTAACAATAAAGAGAACTCATCACATTGATCTCCACAGGCCAACCTGATTTATATCATTACTCATTAATCCTTTCCAGTTAATTCTCTATTAATATAATTCTAGATAGTATCCAGGCAACATTGGGCTTGCTTTTAATTCCAGCATTCAGCAGACAGTGGAATGCATACCTATGCAAGTTCAAGGCCAACTAGGTCTCCCTATAGATTTCTCTGACAGATAGGCCTACATTGTAAGACACTATCTAAAACCACAAAACAGACAAACAACAACAACAACAACAACAACAAAACTACTTGTGATGTGATTAAAAACTCCATTTTTCTTTATAGTAAATGAACATATGGAGATGGAACTCTATTACACAACTCTGTCACCAAATGAAACCTTGGTTTTCTGCCTGGGTTACATCTAATTGAGTTGTTTGCCAAAGAAACCCCATGGAAATCTAAAAACAACCCAGGCTATGGCCAAAGGTTTTAGTTGCTCTCCACAAACTGATGACAAGGCCTTATTGATGAGGACAACACCCACACAAGTCACTGAATACAGAGAAATCGAGCTGGTGCCAACCTAGAGTCTTTACCTGTATAGTGTTTACAGTACTGAAAGATACTCTACATGCTACCAGAGGATGAAGGTAGACACAAAGTACAAACCTAGTTACAAACTGAATCTACAATGGTGACCTGCCTTCAAGATGTGCTACTGCAATAGTGCCACAAGCTTTTGGGAATAACCAACCAATCAATATATGATTGGATTTAAGGCAACCTCCATGAGATGGATTGCTTCCCTGACACTGCTCTGGTGGTCAAGAACCTGAAAATAGATAGGCTAAGGACATAGGAGGAAATCAAACACTATTGTTCTGCTAAACAAATGTAGAAACATAATGACTCTGGATGAGATTATGCTGTACTCATACATTAGTGTCTTCCTAAACCATCACCAGGAAGTCTTTTCCTTGGAATAGGAATAGATGAGAACATAAACAGAGACCCACAGCTGGAAAATGTACAGAGTCCCAAATGGGAGGTTTTTCACTGGATCCAAGCCCTCAGATATTAATAAAGTCTGTAAAGAGAAGAAAAGAACAAAAGACCCAGAGGGGATGGAAGTAAACAAGAAAACAAGGCCTTCCAGACAGCATGACTAATGCATATATGAACCCACAGATAATGTGGTAGTAGGAACAGTGCCTGCATAGGTCTAGACTAGATGGGGACCCAGCACTATGAAAGAAAGTAGACAGAAACCATCATCACTAACCAAGAAGCTATCTCTATTTGATTACCTCCAGCAAATAAAAATTAGTTTTCTCTAGCAGACTCTCACTGGTATACAAAGCAATCTTAAGGGCAATCACCACTCTCAGCAGTATATGGCAAACCAAATAAACTCAATGGCATTTTGGGGAGGTTCTTTGCTTCATAATACTTTGTGCATGATTTTTCTTTTCTTTTTTTCTTTCTGCTTTTGTTTCTTACATGTCATTACAAATACAGTATTTCTGGTTGGAAGTATTTCTCTGTGAGGAAAGGTGTGTGTCTCTGTGTGTATTTGTGCTTCTTGTGCTTTTTCTCCTGTTTGTCGGCTTCATCCTATTCTTGTTTGTTTGCTTTTATTTTATCTTTTATATGATTATTATTATTATTATGATGATGATTAGATGCCTCTTTGTACATCTGAAAATGAGAAGGAGAATGTGTGAGATTTGGGTGTGTCTGGAGATAGAGAAGATCTGTGAGGAGGAGGACATAAACCACAATCAGAATATATTGTGTGAATAAAAAAATCTATTTTCAATAAAAATGGCCAATAAAAATGTTAAGTAAAGAAAACATGGCTCAATGTTTGTTGTCATTATCACATCCTTATCATTTAGCAGACAATGAGTTTTTATGTAAAAGTTTCTGGTCTAAACAAATTATTTAAATCATATTATATTCTGAACTCCTTGTGATATTATTTAAAATGGGGTGTTGTAACACTTCTGCATTGTACTTTCTGAGTAACATTGGGATGAATGTTTGACAATCATTTTGTCTACTCCTGTCTTCTATGTTTCCACAAAATATTAAAGGTTTCCTTTCCTATTACTGTTAAGAATATCTGTCAAATTTTGAATCTCACAATTACTTTTGGCAATGTGCTCATTTGTAAATTGTTAACTCTATTGATGGGATTATTACCTTTACTTCTTCAAATTTAACTATACTGAATTAAGGTAATCTTTGTAGAGGTTATGAACCAAATGAATACAGTATTTATATTTACTATGTATTTATCAAGGCATTTGATATGGGATGTTTTGCTGGATTCTTTTCATTAAGGTTTTATCTGGATGGAGAAAATATATATAATTTCCAGAATTTAAGTTTTTTTAATGTTTCTTTTGTGCCCTGTTAATCTGTTGAAACTATCATAACAACGTATTTTCTTATAATGCTCATTGTTTTTATAAAGAGCTTATTATAGAAAAATTTGAATCATGACTTCTACTATTTCTATAGTTTTTAATCCTCTCTTGTGGCTTCTTTTTATTGGTAAGGCTATTTATTTCCATAACTCCTCATAGCTAAAAAGAAATTACCTGAAAAGAAGCAATTGATTTGACAAAGGTTTAATAGGGGTTCTAATTTGAGTAGGTCATGTCCATCATGGCAAGAAAGTCATGGTGCATGAAATATATGGCTATTACTGATATCTGTGTAGATTCAGATTCAGAAAAAAAGTTTATCTTGACTCTCAGGTATCTCTTTTAATTTTTGCTTAATTTCACCCTAGTCTTCACATCATAGGATGAAGAAGCCAACATTCAGAGGGTTTCTGAACCCCTCATTTCATGATCTGTGTAAATAACATTACAAACACATTAACATATTACATGCTTTCAATCCTGGTAAAGTGTAATCCACTCACATGGACAAATGGTGGTATCCATTCTGTTGACTAGATTTATGTCAACTTGACAGAAATTAGAGTTGTTTGGAAAGAAGAAATCTTAAATGAGAAAACACCCCTATGAGATTGGATTGTAACTAAGATGTGGTACTTTTATTTGACTGATGATTGAGGAGGGAGGGTCCAGCTTAATGTGGGTCTTGCCATGTCTGAGTCAGTGGTCCAGGATGCTATAAGAAATCAGAGTAAACAAGCCACGAGTGGCAAGTCAGGAGGTGTTTAGAATCTTGCATTGAGTTCTTGCCCTGACTACCTGGGATGTTGGAAGATACATGGTAAGTAGAAATAAATTCCTCTCTAAGCTGCTTTTGGTCATCGTCTTTGATCACAGTAATAGAAAAGTAACTAAGACATCTGACTACTCTGTTTTGAACATTGTAAAATGAAATTTGAGAGAATACACATAATTTTCTAATTTGTTTGTTTATTAATTCCCAATTTTCTGAGAAACTGACATACCGATTTCCAAAGTGGCTATACAAGTTTGCATTCCCATCAGCAGTGCAGGAGTGTTTTCCTTATTCCATATCCTCTCCAACATAGGTTTTCATTAGCATTCTTGAACTTAGCCATTCTGACAGGTATAAGATGGTATCTCAGAGTCATTATAATTTGCATTTCCCTGGCAGCTAAGGATGTTGAACAATTCTGTAAGTGTATCTCAGCCATTTGAGATTCTTCTGTTGAGAATTTTCTGTTTAAATCTGTCCCCTAATTTTACATAGGATTATTTGGCATTTTTTTTATTATTATTTATTTTACAATACTATTCAGTTCTACATAATAGCCACAGATTCCCTTGTTCTCTCCCTTCCTTCCCCCCCTCACCTTCCCCCCAGCACACCTCCCATTCCCACCTCCTCCAGATCAAGGTCTCCCCCGAGGACTGGGATCGACCTGATAGACTCAGTCCAGGCAGGTCCAGTCCCCTCCTCCCAGATTGAGCCAAGCGTCCCTGCATTTTGATGTCTAGTTTTTTGAGTTCTTGATATATTTTGGAAATTAGCCCTCTGTAAGATGTGGGGTTGGTGAAGATCTTTTCGCATTCTGTAGGCTGCCATTTTGTCTTACTTTGTGTCCTTTGCCTTACAGAAGCTTCTCTGTTTCAAGAGGTCCTATTTATTAACTGTTGCTCTCAGTGTCTGTGCTACTGGTGTTAGAATCAGGAAGTGGTCTCCTGTGTCAATGCGTTCAAGACCACTTCCCACTTTCACTTCTATCAGGTTCAGTGTAACTGGATTTATTTTGAGGTCTTTGACTCATTTGGACATTTGTTTTGTGCATGGTGATAGATATGGAACTGTTTGCATTCTTTTACATGTTGACATCCAGTTATGCCGTCACCATTTGCTGAAGATGCTTTCTTTTTTCCATCGTAAAGTTTTGGTTTTTGTCAAAAATTAGGTGTTCATACCTGTGCAGTTTAATATCAGGGCCTTTAATTCTATCCCATTGATCCATGTGTCTGTTTTTATGCCAATTACTAAGTTATTTTTATTACTATAGCTCTATAGTAGAGCTTGAAGTCAGGAATGGTGATACCCCTAGAAATTCCTTTATTATACAGGATTGTTTTAGCTATCTTTGTTTTTTGCTTTTCCATGTGAAGTTGAGTGCTGTTCTTTCAAGATCTGTGAAGAATTGTATTGGGATTTTGATAGGAATTGCATCTGTAGATTGCTTTTGCTAAGATTACCATTTTTACTGTGTTAATCCTAACTACCCAAGAGCATGGGAGATCTTTCCATTTTCTGATATCTTCTTCAACTTCTTTCTTCAAAAACTTAAAGTTCTTGTCATACAGGTCTTTCTCTTGTTTGGTTAGAGTTACCCCAAGATATTTTACATTACTTGTGGCTATAGAAAAGGGTGTTGTTTCTCTGATTTCTTTCTCAGCTTATTTATCATTTCTATATAGGAAGGCTATTGATTTTTTGAGTTAATCTTATATCCAGCCACATTGCTGAAGGGTTTTATCAGCTGGAGCTGTTCCTTGGAAGAATTTTTGGGGTCACTTCTATACACTATCATATCATTGGCATATAATGATTTCTTTTTTTCCCATTTGTATCTCCTTGATTTCTTTTTGTTGTCTTATTGCTCTAGCTGAGTACTATATTGAATAGATATGGAGAGAGTAGACAGCCTTGTCTTGTTCCTGACTTTAGTGGAATCACTTTGAGTTTCTCTCCATTTAATTTAATGTTGGCTGGTGGCTTGCTGTATATTGCATTTATTATGTTTAGGTATGTTCCTTGCATCCCTGATCTCTCCAAGACCTTTGTCATGAAAGGGTGTTGGATTTTGCTAAAGGCTTTTCAACATTTAATGAGATGATCATGTTTTTTTTTCTTTCAGTTTGCTTATATGGTGGATCACATTGACAGATTTTCATGTTAAACCATCTCCACATCTCTGGGATGAATCCTACTTGATCATTTTGGATAATTTCTTTGATGTGTTCTTGGATTCAGTCTGCCAGTATTTTATTGAATATTTTTGCCTTAATATTCATGAGGGACATTGATCTGTAATTCTCTTCTTTATTATATAATTGTGTGGTGTTGGTAGCAGGGTAACTGTATCCTCATAAAGAGAGTTTGGTGATGTTCCTTCTGTTTCTATTGTGTGGAACAATTTGAGCAATATTTGTATTAGCTCTTCTTTGAAATTCTGTTAGAATTCTGCACTGAAACCATCTGGCCTTGTACTTTTTTTGGTTGGGAGACTTTTAATGACTGTTTCTATTTCTTTAGGGGTTATAGGTCCTTTTAAATTGTTTATCTGGCCTTCAGTATGGTGGTTTCTCAGAAAATTTGGAATCAATGTATCTCTAGGCCCAGTGATACCACTCTTGGGCATATACTCAAAGGATGCTCAACCATACCACAAGGACTCAACTATGTTTGTAGCAGCATTATTTGTAATAAACAAAGCCTAGAAACCACCAAGGTGGCCCTCACCCAAGGAATGAATAAAGATAATGTGGTACATTTACACAATGGAGTATTACTTGGTGGTTAAAAAAAAAACAATGACATCATGACACTTGCAGGCAAATGGATGGAACCAGAAAAAAAAAATAATCCTCAGTACAGTAACTCAGACCCAGAAAGGCAAACATGGTATGTACTCACTCAAAAGTGGATATCCAATGTAAAGCAAAGGATAACCAGGCTGCAATCCACAGCCCCAGAGAAGCTAGGTTGCAGGAAGACCCTAAGAGGGACACATGGATTTCTCTGGAAAGGCGAATTAGATTAGATCTCCTGGGTAAACTGGGGTCAGGGAAGGTTGAGGGGAGGTGATGGGGGTATGGGAACACAAGGGATCTGGAAGGTCAAGTTGGGAGTGGGATGGAGTGGGAGCATAATAAAAGAGATATCTTGATAGAGGGGGCCATTATGGGGTTAGGGAGAACCCTGGTACTAGGGAAATTCCCAGGAATCCACAAGGATGTCCCCAGCTAAGACTCCTAGCAATAGTGGAGAGGGTGCTTGAACTGACCTTCTCCTGTAATCATACAGGTGACTACCCTAATTGTCATTAAAGAGCTTTCATCCTTGGCAGTGGGACCAAGATTTATCCCTGGTGTGTGAAGTGGCTTTTCGGAGCCCATTCCCTATGGTGGGATATCTTGCTTGGCCTTGATGCTGGGGAAGGCGGCTTGGTTCTGCCCCAACTTAGTATGCCAGACTGTTGGCTCCCCAGTAGAGGACTTACCCTCTCTGAGGAATGGGTGGGGGTGAAGTGTGTGTGTGTGGATTTGAAGAGGAAGAGGAAGAAGGGGAGGGAGGAGGAACTGTTCTTGCTATGTAAAATGAAAAAAAAATTAGATAAATAAATAGGCCTTCATCCAATTACCAATGGAAGTAAATGCAGAGATTCACAGTCAAGCTACACAGACAGCTGACCCAAGCTCCTTGGAGCTCAGGAACTCTGGACCAACAGCTAGGAAGCCTGCATGGGACAGAACTAGACCCTCTCCCTGTGGGTGACAGTTGTGTAGCTTGGTCTGTTTGTGAGGTCCCTATTAATGGGAACAGAACCTGTCCCTGGCACATGAGTTGGCTTTTTGTAACCTATTCACCATGCTGGGATGCCTCTCCCAGCCTTGATGCAGGGGAAGAAGCTTGATCCTGCCTCAACTTGACAAGCCATGCTTGTATTTAGAGCTTAGAAATTAACAGTCATGCTTATGTACAGAGAGAAACATAGAAATAAAGAAGAGAGCTTTAAAAGTCTTTAAATACAGTCTTCTGAGTCAGTTTTATTGTTGGTATGTCTATGACAGAATGATTTCAGGGCTGACACTCTCCATTTTGTAAACAGGTAGGGGACTCATTGCTGGAACTCACCAATTCGTCCTCTCTTAACAGTTCTCAGTTGACTATAGTTCTATTTTTAGAGGTGTGAGCTCCTGGGATTTCCCCCTTCCAGATTAGCATGTCTATGTATCTTACATCAAATGGACTTAACTGATATGTATCTACAGAATATTCCACCCAAACACACATAAACTTTTAGAGAATAAAGAGATCATTACTGAATTATGAATAGGTCAAAGAAGTAATCAAGGAAGAAGAAAGAAAATTCCTGAAATTCAATGAAAATGAAAACAAACTACAACAAAACCAGTGGAATATACTAGAAGGTAAATCCATAGCTCCAAGTACTTACATGAATCTTCTTGCACAAATTAACAGCTTTTTCTATACACAGATAATGAACATACAAAGAATGAAAGGTTGAACACAATCTCATTTACAACCCTTAAAAAAATTAAATAAGAACAAACCTAATTAAGAAAGGAAAGGACATCTGTAATGATAGAGAAGACACTAGAAAATGAAAAACCATCTTATACTCACTTATAAGTCTATTAGTAGACTTAATAATATAAAAATGACCATTTTACATAAAGCTATTTAGTACAATCTCAACTAACATCCCTATATCATTCTTCATACAAATTGAAAAATTTATCCTAAAACTCACACGGAATCACAAAAGATCCCAGACAGGGAAAATAATCCGGAACAAAATGAACAGTTCTGGAGAGATTAGCATTCTGTATATATTATGCATATACATATATCACAGACCAGTAGTGAGAAAAAAATATGGTACTGGCAAAAGAACAGACATTAAAACTAATTGAAGTAAATTGAACATCCAAACATGAGTACATGTAACTTCATATTTATCATCTCACAAGGGTTCTAAAAATATAAACTGGAGATAAGAAAACATCTTCAACAAATGGTCTTGGGAAAGGTGGATGTCCATGTGCAGAGGACTGACATTAGTCTTGTATTTATCACCTGCACAAATATTAACTACAAATGAATCAAAGACTATAACCATGAAATCTGAATCACAGAAACTGCTAGAAGAAATCATATGCAGAACACTATATGACATATGGGGAAGAATTGACTTTCTGAACTTACTTGTCCAACAAATTAGGCCTCTGGAAGAGGCATATTGTCTTGGTTGTTTATGTTCATGTTTTTGTGCTGGCACTATGCATCTGGAGTTAAGATGCTTGACGTGTAGATATCTTGTCTTGTCTTTGTTGAGTGGTCGATCTATTCCTGTTTGCAATTCCTAGATATGGGTCCTAGCCCATTCTTGGTACGAATGGTTCTGCAGTTCATCAGGAGTTACAAAGAAATTAAGATAGGCTGAGTCCCAGCCTAGTGTATACTCAGTTGGTCCTTGGTAGAGAGTAGTTCTCAGGGGTTGGGAGAGTCAGGAAGGAATGGAAATGTTTAGAATGAAAGACTGAAGGGGGCAAAGGAAAAGAACTATGGAACACCAGATCTGGTGAAACTGAGGTTTTAAAAAGCTAAGTTCCTAGCCCAAATACATTATGGTTTCTGAATATAAATTATGAATAATATATAGAGTTATATGATTTAAAGTGTCTGTTTTGTCCCTGAACCATACTTCTTCCTAAAAACAACTATATATTATGTTTTGGGTATATATATATATATATATATATATATATATATATATATATATACACACACACACACACACATATGTGTAGTTGTTAATCATATTGGGGATATAACTCAGGGGTAAAGCACAAGCATGAGGTCTTGTGTTTAATTCCTAGTACCACAGGAATGAATGAAGTAATTAAGGTCCTCATTAATAAAAAGATTCATTTTGGTGAGTGACTGTTCTCTTAGGTGGTCCCAGCCTAGAGGCACAACCCATGCTCCCATACCCCAACCAATTGCAGGCACAGTTGCGGGCCAGCAGGCAAGACTCCTGAAGGCAGGCCTGACTACCCCGCATTGAACCTTGTAATCAACGAGCCCTACTCTGTCCCCCAAACCCAGCCATGCCCTGAGAACACAGCTGCTTGCTGAGACAGAGACTCTGCCAGCTCTGATTGGACCACAAGGTGAATGACTGTTCTCCCAGCTGATCACCCCAGCCTCTAGGTCCTAGGCTCAGGAGCATAACACATACCCTCTAGCCACACATTGCATCCCTGTTGCAGGCCAGCAGGCAAGACTCCTGAGGGCAGGCCTTCCCAGCGCCACCCTACATTAGACCCTGCAATCTATAAGTCCCCACTCTGTCCCCCAAACCCATATATTTCCCCAAGACCCCAGCAGCTTCCTGAGACACAAACTCAGCCAGTACAGATTGGACCAAGGGCAGCTAACCCAGACACAGACACAGTTTGCACCAACTGAAGGATAAGATGGGTAGATGCCAGTCCAAGAACACACTCAAAAACATAAAGAGCAATATGGCACCACCAGAACCTAGCAGTTCTGCTACAGCAAGACTTGGACATCCAACGTAGAAGAAGCAGAAGACAACGACCTTAAAAATGATTTTGTGAAGATGATAGACGCCTTTAAAGAGAAAATGAAAAAAAATTCCTTTAAAGAAATCAAGGAAAAAAATTGGAAGAAATCAATCAAAAATAAGAAAACCAAGAAAAAGAAATCAAACAGGTGAAGGAAACAGTTCAAGATTTGAAAATTGAAATAGAGGCAACAATGAAGACACAAACCAAGGGGATACTAGAAATGGAAAATCTGAGCAAATGAACAGGAACTACCAATGCAACCATAGTCAACAGAATGCAGGAGATGGAAGAGAGAATCTCTGGCACTGAAGATACAATAGAGAAAATAGACTTGTTGGTCAAAGAAAACATTAAAGGCAACAAAGGCATAACACTAAACAACCAGAAAATCTGGGATACCATGAAAAGGTCAAACCTAAGAATAATAGGAATAGAAGAAGGAGAAGAATACTAGCTCAAAGGCAGAGAAAATTCAATAAAATTATAGAGTAAAACTTGCCCAACCTAAAGAAGGAAATGCCTATGAAGATACAAGAAGCATACAAAACACCAAATAGACTAGACTCCCCAAAACGTCCTCTTGCCACATAATAATCAAACCACAAAACATACAGAATAAAGAAAGAATATTAAGAGCTTCAAAGGAAAAAGACCAAGTAACATATAAAAGCAGACCCATCAGAATAACACCATACTTCTCAATGGAGACTCTGAAATCCAGGTCTTGGACAGACGTTGTGCAGACACTAACAGACCATGGATGCCAGCCATACTATTATACCCAGCAAAACTCTCAATTACCATAGACAGAGTAAACAAGATATTCCCTGACAAAACCAGATTTAAACCATACATATCCACAAATCCAGTCCTACAGAAAGCACTAGAAGGAAAAATCCAACCTAAAGAAATTAGATGCACCCACAAAAATACAGGTAATAGATAATACCACACCAACAATACTAAATACTAACACTACACTACCACCAAAAATGACAGGAATTAACAATCACTGGAAATTAATATCCTTTAATGTCAGTGGACTCAATTTGCCTATAAAAAGACACAGGCTAACAGAATGGATACAAAAATAGGATCCATCCTTCTGCTGTGTCTAATGCCTTTTTTCTTTTTTGTTATTAAGAAATTTTCTATTCATTTTGTATACCAACCACAGATCCCCCTCTTCTCCCTCCTCCCACTCCCTACCCTTACCCCAACTCATCCCTCATTTCCACCTCCTCCAAGGCAAGACCTCTCATGAGAAGTCAGCAGAGCCTGGTACATTCAGTTGAGGCGGGTCCAAACCCCTCACCCTGCACCATGGCTGTGTAAGGTTTCCTACCATAGGCACTGGGCTCCAGAAAACCGGCTCATGCACCAGGGACGTATCCTGATCCCACCGCCAGGGGGCCCCTTAAGCAGGTCAAGTTACACAACTGTCTCACTTAGGCAGAAGACCTACTCCAGTCCCATGGAGGCTCCACAGCTATTGGTCCATAGGAGCACACAGCATAGCACCTATTGTTCTGAAATTGCCTAGTTTTCACTGACAAGTGCATTTGTCTCTCAGTGAAACACAGTAACTTCAAATGTTCTGTTTTCTGTGATATCAACTTCATGAGGCTATGACATTTGATTTAAAAATCGAAAATATTTGTTGAACTTACATCTGTAGTAACCACTATAATAATTAAGAGTATCTACTATCAATGATTATGTTATATCACTAATACTAAATTATATCAAATTATATGTTTCATAGAGCATCATACCATTGTTTATGAAATCTGAGTACTTTGTATTTATATTATCTATACTTGAGTACATTTTCCTATTGAACAGTTCCAGGAGAAAGCTCATAAATTGAATGTAACTCATTTAATGCAATTATACATAGACAGAAAGATAGATAGATGTCAGATGATAGATAGATAGATAGATAGATAGATAGATACACACATACATATCAACAGTTAATGAAAACAGGGGCAACAAATATGAAAAAAGGAGGGAGAGGTAGATTTGACAGCTTGGAAGGAGGAAGGATAAGGGGGAAATATGTAATTATACAATAATCTCAAAAAATAAAAATTAATTAACAGCAGAGTGAATACATTTAACAGGTGTAAATTAAATGCAAACAAACATATTTTGTTCACATTATTTTTGGTTCCTCATTGTTTGATTTCCTCATCCTTTCCATAGTGAAATGATAATGTTCATAACTGGATTGTAGAGCGAATGTAGATTCCAAAATGGAATATATATTTTCTATTTGGAAAAAGATAGACAGTTTCTAGAGTTGTATGACGTTGATTCCTTCAAAGAAATTAGAGTGTAATTGATGTCATTGAGGTGAGTCTCTGTGGTGAAAGTGCTAAGTGTTTAAAATTATGCTTTATCCTACTGAAATGTAATAATATCAAGTGAGACTTTCAAATACATGTCTATACATGTGGGCCTACATATTACATAATTGTCAAATATATGTAAATATAGTGAATAACACCCAAATAGAGGAATAATCCAAATCCTATGTACAGAAAAATATTTTCTCCTTCTTCCTCCATTAGTTGCAGCCACTCCCTAGAGACTGGGAGAACACTGACCAATTTGGGTAATGAGGTCTGAATGGGATTTCATGGGCCATAGAAAGACAATAACTAGCCTTGCTAGTCATTCTGCTCAGTAGCTCATTAGTTATGAAGATCTGTGTCTCTTCAGCTACAGCCCTCTGCACTGAGAAAAACCTCTTTGTAATCATATCCATCTTTAGGACAGAGATTGATTAGTCACTGGGTGCAGGAAATGGAGGGATCTTCAGATCTGCACTTCATTGTTACGGCCCATCAAGGAAGAAGCCCAATTCAGTAAGTAGTAGTATTAGTAGAAATATGATAATTATTGATTTGTCATCATGAGCCTTATGGGTAGGAGAATGCAAATATGAAACAACTATAATTATGATGAATTTTATGTTTTTGTTTTTAGTTGTGGTAAAGTAAATGAAACTTACTCAGAAATTCCATTGTGCCTACAATATTCTACTTCCTCTAGATGTTTAATCCACAGCAAAAGAAAATAAGATTTTTCTGAAAATAAGATTTACAGCACAAATGGTCCTGTAAGAAGAAGAGTCACTTTAATGCAATTTTCTATTGGATTTTAAGTGAGGTGGTGAACTATATGTTTGTTCTTCATTCCATGGGCTTAATTGTCCAGGAATGAAAAGTAGTCACATTACTGTGGAGTTACAGAACATAAAGATTATAGTAGTTTTAATTACTCCAGGTATGTTAAGAAATAATGTAATTATAGTCCTCACAAGTGAGGTTGTTTTATATTGGCATTCTCCTATCTGGAGTAGTTTTATTAAAACAAAAATGAATAAAAAATCTTTACACTGGCTTGTCTCTTTTTGAAAACAGGATCTTATACCAGGGGGATATTTTCAGGTCCCTTGAAGACTAAAATAGTCACTGCAACTTTACTATGGAAAGAGATTCCTTGATTTCTACTCTGTTTTTGCTGAATATCTTCTTAGATCTCCAAAGAAGGCTAAGACTTGCACCAGCACAGACATGATAGGAAAGTCACTCTCAGATAAATAAAGTTACAATTATCCACAATTTTTCTCACCACTTTAAGACTTCTATACAGCTTTTCACATCTTACTTATCATTATATCAGCATAAAAAATTTCAAGCAGATATACACTATCAGTTCTGGACTAGATTAGTACTTAAGATACTAATCATACTTACAGAATACATCAGCCACATTCTGAAGGGGTGTTAAGATCTCAGGAAATCTCAAATATTTCAATCCATGGAGCATGTCTTAGAGATAGGCATGGCCATTTCGTTTTGCATATTATTAGATCGACTAACATTTTTTTTGTCCTGTAAGAAAGAACCATTAAGATGATTGGAAGAGATGCGGCACCACAATAGAAACTGTCCTTCCCTGTGTCACAGCAGGTGCATAATTTCTGTGGCTTCAGCACAGTCCTCTCCTTTCTTTACTTCCATCTTTTCAGGAATGTTTGATGGAATCAGAATAGCCAATTATTGTGTTTATATCCTGGGTATCTAGCAATCATTTTTCATCTAATTACATAGGCACTCGTCAGTTACTAAAAAAACTAGAATTTTGCTTAGAGGAAAAAGGAAAAGGTAACAATGCAAGAAAATGGAAACACATTTTAAAGCTACACTTTCTATTTTTTGTGGAAAGTTTTATGCATGCCTATAATGTGTCTTCATCAATTCCATTCCCTTTCCCTACCCTTCAATTCCTTTCCAAGCATCCATCTCATTCCCATACCCACTTCTTGCATTTTTCAAACTTCTCAGTCAACTTAGTGCTGCCAGTGTGAGTACGACTGTAGGATAATCCATTGGAGAGCCAAGAGCCTAAATATTTGCTGGATTAAAATGAATACCTAAATACTCATGAATTAGTTCAGTTCTCAAAAATCATGAAGCTGGGCGGTGGTGGCGCACGCCTTTAATCCCAGCACTCAGGAGGCAGAGGCAGGCGGGTCTCTGTGAGTTCAAGGCCAGCCTGGACTACCAAGTGAGTTCCAGGAAAAGGCGCAAAGCTACACAGAGAAACCCTGTCTCGAAAAACCAAAAAAAAAAAAAAATCATCAAAAAAAGCTACTTTTACAGTTGGTAGTGGTTAATACAGAAAATTATGACTGGTCAAAGTACAGAGAATACAAAACTGTGGGTTGCTCTGGTCTAAACAAACTACATTTCTTTTCATGTTTTAGCTCATTTAAACTGTGGTCTCTATAAAGTTGGAGTTTCTATAGCTATCACTATTTTTATTTTTCTAATCTCCAGCAATGATCACTATTTATTAAATCTCAGATTTCTCTTATTCATCACACATGCTATCAAAGTGGCTTTTATTCTTCCTGTTTCCACTCGTGAAAGAGATAGAAAGGTTAGACATATTCTAATCAGCATGGGATTTCTAAAGCAGGATGGAAGCATTTATGCTATGCCTCTAATCCTGAGACATTATGTCCTCTATTGGAGGTTAGTGGAACTATTACTTACTATTAGAATGGTATTTCTTGTTTTGTTATCAAAACCCAATAGTTAAGATATCAGGTATATTATGTACATCTCATGAATGAGACGATATGGGTAGATACAATGACTTTCTTCAATCCAGAAAACAAATGTTGATTACTACTAGCAACATTCTGTAGTCATGTATTGTTCAACACCAGACAACGTCTACTAAGAACCTATGTCTTGTTTGGAAATCCTCACTCACGTGGCATGGGCAGGCACAAAACCTTGCAAAGAATTTCTTAATAATACAAACCCACTACCTAAATGAGATATGGCACAGGTAACATTTGTTCCTTAAACTGTTTTACCTAGGCAAAAGTACTTGACTGAAAGACTTACAACCATGTCTTAATGTAATTATGACACTTTACAGAAGATATATTACATATTTGGTAGTCATACTTCTAGGCCAGCATGGACTGTAGGTCAAAAGTGCATCTTGACAAAATTTATGGGGTAAATGAGGTGGGGGCAAGAAGTGAGTGCCAGTGAGCTGACATCATTTTCTTAGACAAATAAAATATGTAAATTGTTTAAATTTTTTCTCAATCAGCAAATAACAGCACTGTAACACACTCAAAGCATGTTTCATGGTTATTGTTTCTACCATCTCCTCAGGCTCTGCTACCTTTGTTTTGCTTGCCACTTCTGAGACAATATTCTGTTGCTGTTTATGACACATGTCCTTTTGCCTGCTCTCCATCCTTTTCCTCAAATATTATTTCCCACTTTTGGTCTCCTTTCTAGAACTACAGATTTTAGCTGCAATCACACCTTTTAGAATATATACACATATACATTGTAGGCTCTAATCCATACAAAAGGGAGAATGTGTGATCCTCTTTTCTTTCTGAAATTGGGATACCTGACAACATATAGTGCCTATAGATTAATTCAATTAGTTTTCTACTTCATCAAAGGGTAATGGTAGTAGTTAATGTCTGTATTTTGAATAAGGTGCATGTTACTATGATCATAGAAAATTTAACATTAAGGGTCTTTAGCTTTCCAACAACTGTCCAGTGTCCTATATTTAAAGATGTGGATAGAGGTAGCTGGATACAAATGAAAACAGTCATAATTTCAGAGGTGAGATTATTGTAGCTCAGAAATATTAATGTATATTCTGAACATAGTATGAACCATTGACTTATAGATGCTTGAACTGAAACTATCTATATATTATTGAAAGCCTGATTTGTGTTTACTTCTCAACTATTTTACAAGGCAACCAAGGATTGTAAAAAGTCAAAACATAACGTGTGATTCAGAATTCCATCTCATAGGTCTCTCAGAAGATACAGACCTGCAGCCCATCCTCTTTGGACTGTTCCTGTCCATATACATGGTCACAGTGCTTGGGAACCTGCTCATCATCCTGGCTGTCACTAATGACTCCCACCTCCACACACCTATGTACTTTTTCCTTGCCAACCTCTCCTTTGTTGACATCTGTTTTGTCTCTACCACAATTCCAAAGTTGATTGTGAACATTCAGTCACACAGTGAAGTCATCACTTGTGTAGGCTGCCTGACACAGATGTCCCTTTTTATATTGTTTCTAGTTATGGATGACATGCTTTTGACTGCAATGGCCTATGACAGGTATGTGGCCATCTGTCACCCCCTGCATTATCCAGTCATTATGAAACCTCGCTTTTGTGTTTTCTTAGTTTTGGTATCTTACTTTATTAGCTTTGTTGATTCCCAGGTGCACAATTTGATCATCTTACAATCTACCTACTTCAATAGCATAGACATTTCTAATTTCTTTTGTCATCCTTCTCAAGTTCTTAATATTTCCTGTTCTGATACTTTTACCAAAAACTTAGTGACATATTTTGTTGGTGCTATATTTGGTTTTCTTCCGGTGTCAGGAATCTTCTTTTCCTACTACAAAATATTTTCCTCCATTATGAAGATCTCTTCATCAGGTGGACAGTATAAAGCCTTCTCTACCTGTGGGTCTCACCTGTCTGTCGTCTGCTTATTTTATGGAACAGGCATTTGGGAGTATCTTGGTTCAGCTCTGTCACACTCTCCCAGCAATGGCATTATGGCCACATTAATGTACACTGTCATCACCCCTATGCTGAATCCCTTCATCTATAGCCTGAGGAACAGGGATTTTGTTAGTGCTTTGAAGAGAGTCTATAGGAAGAAAGTTTAAACTTAGGCATTGTGTCTTCATGTGGAAAATAAGTTAGGATATACTCAAACATTTAATATTTAAAACTTCACTAGTAAATGTTGGAAATGGAATGTGTTTATTTAAAATATAGTTATAGTAACCCTAAACGATAAAACACATACATTTCCCTTATAACCCTCACAACTTTGAATCTCCTATGGGTTAGTTGATTCTCTTTGAAACATATTTAACTTCTTGACATGTTACATAGTTGACTTGTTGAAACCTAACTATTTTCAGTAGAATAATTAAAATTTTTACAACTTCTATACATTCTAAATTCCTCCACGGCTATTCAAATATTTCATGAATAACATAACTTTTTCCCTAATGATATTAAATAAGAAATTATATTTCATAGTTTCTCAGAAATATTACCACATTTGAATTATCCTAATAATCTCACTATGTTATCCAATATTTGTTGCTCATTTGGAAGCACAATTGACCCAACTAATTCCCAAAACTATTTGTCTGCTGGTAGGGTCTAAGCATATCATTATGATATTTATTCTCTTTGTAGATCTTTTAATTTTTTACTGATTCTAAAACTTTCAGTGATCTCTACCTTGATGCTTCCTGACCCTTTAAAGCAGGAGTTGTACTTTATCCATATCCACAGGCACTGGTTTCCCATGATTATTTGATTCCTGCATTTTGACAACTTCTGCTTTTTTCTTACACTTTCAAATTCTCATGTGAGTTATTGGTAAGGTAGTCTAACAGACTTGCCAAACAGTATAGACTATTTTAATCACCCATAGTTACCTCTCAGCTTCACACAACATACCAATCAGCATGGATCTGTACTCTTTTTCAGAACTGAGTATAATTGGCCTATAGTCCAATTCCCAATAGAATGCCATATGAAGTGCACAGTCTTTCTATATCTATTCCTATTTTTCCTTATTACAATTATCTATCAAGATATTCCATTCTTCTCCTTCTAAATTATGTGAAGGCTTCTTTTTCCCCCACTTCCAAAGTTTTCTACATTCCTCATTCAAACTATCTACACCCTTTTACAATAAATTTACCACAGCCATAACCCAACTCCCATTACACGTTTTTACTATTAGTTCCTACCTCATTACATTACCAAGTAAATACCATATGCCTCTCGAGGGGATTTATTTATCCTATGCTTTTAGAGAACACAATACATCAGGTAAAGTAATACATGGAAGTGTTGTTCAATGTTGGGTAGAAGGACTGTGTAACTGTCAATATCCATATATTGGATGATTAAGAAGCAGAGAGTGGGATCAGAAGTGAAACTGATATGCAAACCTCAAAGGCTCATGTGGAATAATTCTTTTGTACACTGTGAAGATATGTCACTCAGACTGCTTTAGTAAAAAATCTGAACAGCCAGTAGCTAGGCAGAATTTTTTGATTGGAAAGAATGCTGGGATGAAGAATTTGGAGTCACGAGCCAGACACGGAGGAAGCAGGAAAGCAACATGTGCAGTACAGAGTAAAGGTAATAAAGCCATGTGGCAGAGAGTAAATTAGTAGAAATGGGTTAACTTAAGTTATAAGAGCTAGTTAGAAACAAGCCTAAGCTATTGGCCAAACTTATAATTAATAAAAAAAAATCTCCATGTAGTTATTTGGGAAATGTAGGTGGGAGAGAACAGTCTGCCTATATATGGCACCCAATGTCTGGCCACATATATCCACATAAAGCCTGAGGAAACTTTAAAGAAAGTTCAGAACACAGAATCAAATACAGATTTCTGTTGACCATGGTCTCTTGGGTAGGCTTGTTGCTAGCGCCATATAGAGGAAAAGTTCTTTTAAGAGGCCCTGCTATAGAGCACTTGAATGGGGCTTATGAGCTTTGGGCAGGATAAGACTTGGTGGCATGAGTCTAGGTAGAAACACCTACAGCAGCATAGACACAGAAACTCCTGAGACCTGGGGCAGTAAATGTGGCTCCAACACGGGGCCAGGCTCTCGGGGAACTGAGGAGGGCAGAGCCAGTCACCAGCACTCCATGAGCTAAGCTCTGTTGTAGTTTAAGATTTAACTCATGCAGACAGAAAAGGTTACAGATACACAGTAAAACGGGTTAAGATGGGAAAAAACCTCTAAACAGGTTACAGTGTGTTTAACAATGTGCATTGGCTTAAGAAAAAAAGAAAAAAGGGCATAGACAGTTGTAAAAATAGTTTAAAAATAATACAGTAAAGTCTTAAAAAGAGTAAAGTAATAATAAAAAAGAACAAGCCATGTAGAGATGGAAATATACAGGAAATTTGGGTCTTCTATGTTATTGTGGTATCTTTAAATTTTTTATTGCTGATAAGCAAATGACAGCTGCTGAAAGACATAGGACTGTGAAACGGATTACTGAAATAAACCAACTTAGATGCTTTACGAATGCCTAACCTTTAAAATGGAACTCAAAAAATGTAATGTTTTGGGGAAGAGATAGTGCTTTTGTTTCCATAGGAACTAAAAGGCTGTGGATTCATTCAAGGTTGATAGAGATCATATTTGATCAGGGAAGACCCCCTGAAAATCTTATTTACAGAAATAAAGAAAGAAATCTGAAATAGCTACAAGACAGGTAACAAATATTTTGCCTGCTCAAACATAAAAGAGAAAATAACCTTTGGCTGACCTGTTGTGTACAATGCACAGTCCATACTTGTATTAATGCAGATATGTATACTACCTTTGAAAGTTTATGTGCTTTTATAGCAAGGGGACCAGACACCAATGGAAATGGGTACCCCAGGGTGGTCCAGCCTCTTAGAGTGCCCCTGTTACAGTTTTCTTAGAGTTCTGCATCCAGAACAGCTGCAAGGCTGCTGGCTGTGATGGTTCAGCCTCACAGACTACTCTAGATAGTGCTTCTATTATTCTAATTTTCTCAGGGTCCCCCAAAGATTTCAATGCCCCAAGAGAACAGGATTCCGTCTAGTTAATACAATGCCCACATTCTCAGGCTATGGCCAAAGGTTTTAGTTGCTCTCCACAAACTGATGGCAAGGCCTTATTGATGAGGACAACACCCATACAAGTCACTGAATACAGAGAAATCGAGCTGGTGCCAGCCTAGAGTCTTTACCTGTATAGTGTTTACAGTACTGAAAGGTACTCTACATGCTACCAGAGGATGAAGGTAGACACAAAGTACAAACCTAGTTACAAACTGAATCTACAATGGTGACCTGCCTTCAAGATGTGCTACTGCAATAGTGCCACAAACTTTTGGGAGTAACCAACCAATCAATATGTGATTGGATTTAAGGCAACCTCCATGAGATGGATTGCTTCCCTGACACTGCTCTGGTGGTCAAGAACCTGAAAACAGATAGGCTAAGGACATAGGAGGAAATCAAACACTATTGTTCTGCTAAACGAATGTAGCAACATAATGACTCTGGATGAGATTATGCTGCACTCATACATTAGTGTCTTCCTAAACCATCACCAGGAAGTCTTTTCCTTGGAATAGGAATAGATGAGAACATAAACAGAGACCCACAGCTGGAAAATGTACAGACTCCCAAATGGGATGTTTTTCATTGGATCCAGGCCCTCAGCTATTAATAAAGTCTGTAGAAGAGAAGAAAAGAACAAAAGACCCAGAGGGAATGGAAGTAAACAAGAAAACAAGGCCTTCCAGACAGCATGACTAATGCAGATATGAACCCACAGATACTGTGGTAGTAGGAACAGTACCTGAATAGGTCTAGACTAGATGGGGTCCAAGCACTATGAAAGAAAGTAGACAGAAACCATCATCACTAACCAAGAAGCTATCTCTATTTGATTACGCCTAGCAAATAAAAATTAGTTTTCTCTAGCAGACTCTCACTGGTATACAAAGCAATCTTAAGGACAGTCACCACTCCCAGCAGTATATGGCAAACCAAATAAACTCAATGGCATTTTGGGGAGGTTCTTTGCTTCATAATACTTTGTGCATGATTTCTATTTTCTTTTTTTTCTTTCTGTTTTTGTTTCTTTT
Source organism: Peromyscus maniculatus bairdii (assembly GCF_049852395.1). Taxonomy (NCBI): domain Eukaryota; kingdom Metazoa; phylum Chordata; class Mammalia; order Rodentia; family Cricetidae; genus Peromyscus; species Peromyscus maniculatus. Next base: position 5,541,023 of record NC_134868.1, on the reverse strand, counting down.
CTTTTCTTTTTTTTTAGGATCACAGGGAGTTGTGTTTTTTAATTGATACTCAATCTGTACAAACAATATTGCACAAATTAAAGATGTATCAACAATTCTATTTATGATACAAACTCATCAACAATCATAAAACTACAAGTCGGTGCATTTTGCTGTTAGGTACTTTAGTAAACTGCACAGATTTTAATCTCAGCTACTTCATGAAAATCAGCCTCCCACAAAAGATCTCACAGGTTACTTAAGATATCAAGCACAAGTCAAGTTAAGATCACTTTGAAGAAGAACTTGGGATCCAGGTGTGGTAGCACACGTCTCAGAAAGCTGAAGCAGGAGGGTCGTGAAATCACGCCTCAAAAAACTGGTGATAAAAATACTAAAACTTCAGCAATTTCATTTAGGAACCAGCAAGTATATGCATATTGGGAACTCTAAGAAGACACCTCCATGTTCTGCTCCATGGGTCCTGTGCTCCAAGAGCAATTCTACTGTTGTAGGATCTCTGTAAGAAACTAGTGTTCCAAAGTTCTAAACAAACAAGGTTTAACTAAGACTTTTCCATTCAAAAGAAAACCAATGCAATCTCCATAAATTAAGAGAGTCTTATGAAAATGCTGCCCAGGCGTGAAGCCAGGCCAGCACCAACCTCCACTGTCTCATATAGCACTGGTGTCACCTGTGAGGAAGGGAGGGCTGGGTCTGGCCCTAGCTCTTCTAAGCTGTACTCGGACCTAGTCTTCACACACAGGTGCTGTGAGCTACTAGCTGGCTGCTTGTCACAAGAGCTTCCAGTGGAAAGGTCTAAGCCAACCATCTTGAAGCATGCCCTAGGGGATGGACTGAGACCAGGCCTGGCAGTTCCTACCTTCTGACACCATCACTCAGAAGTCTGGAACTGTTGAGTGGGCAAATGAAGCATCCGACCATCATATTTCTAATAAAATGCAAAAGGCCATGGCAAACGTGAGAGGGAAGTGGGGTACCACCATGCTGTTACCCACAGTTGTCCTGACTCTGAGATTAGGAGTTGGCAAAAGGTTGAGAAAGGACCCAGCATGCGTAGTCTCAAGCCATTCAGTAGGATCTATGGGGGCACACCTGTTATCTGTTTCCTCAGCTCCCAGCAAAGCAATGGCCACGAAGCTGGTTCTAGCACAAATGCTACAGTGTTAAGAGCAATGTAAGAGTTTTCTGTACAGAACAGACGACTCAAAGAAACCAATGGCTTCTCAGTTTCTGTGCTTTACAGACAATACAGGTACCAAGTTTTCGGGACTCTTAGCACCCTGGCTTGATTTCCAAAATGCATCACTTTATTTTTCCACATGAAGTGGCCACACATTATAAACTCTGAGCACATGACAATCACATGATCTCTTCAGTGAGCTCCCAGGTAGATCCCAGCTCTCCCGGAGCTTGGAGTCTTGAGGTTTCAAATGTTAAAGCTTTCACCACAGCCACAAGTCCCTTTGATGTTGGGGTTATTGAAAACAAACTCACAGGACAGTTTGTCTTCCACATAGTCCATTTCTGTTCCTAAAAGTGTTAACTGTGCTTTCTTTTCGATGAACACTCTGACTCCATCTTGAATAACTTCTTCATCAGAATCTCCTTTTGTCTTTGTATACTCTAGGGTGTAAGAGAGGCCATTACAGTGCCTGGTTCGCACACCAACTTTCAGACCCACATGCTCTGGCTTGTCTTTAAGAAGCTGTTTTATCTTGTTCACAGCTGAGGTGTCAGCGTCAGCGCCGCCCGCATGGCCTGCAGCTTCCTCTTGCTCACGGCCTGCACTGTGGCGCGAACCCACGACGCTGGCACGTCCACGTTGCGGCGCTCGTAGCCTCGGGCTGGAGCGTGATACCTCAGCCTCTCTCCATGGACATGGCTGGCGCTTTGACCCTGTGTTTGTTTCTTACATGTCATTACAAATACAGTATTTCTGGTTAGGGTTTTTTGTGGCATTTCTCTGTGAGGAAAGGTGTGTGTCTCTGTGTGTATTTGTGTTACTTGTGCTTTTTCTCCTGTTTGTCAGCTTCATCCTATTCTTGTTTGTTTGCTTTTATTTTATCTTATATGATTATGATGATGATGATGATTAGATGTCTCTTTGTACATCTGAAAATGAGAAGGAGAATGTGTGAAATTTGGGTGTGTCTGGAGATAGAGAAGATCTGTGAGGAGGTAGGAGGACATAAACCACAATCAGAATATATTGTGTGAATAAAAAAATCTATTTTCAATAAAAATGGCCAATAAAAATGTTAAGTAAAGAAAATACGGCTCAATGTTTGTTGTCATTATCACATCCTTATCATTTAGCAGACACTTAATTAGTTTTTATGTAAAAGTTTCTGGTCTAAACAAATTATTTAAATCATATTATATTCTGAATTTCTTGTGATATTATTTAAAATCAGGTGTTGTAATACTTTTGCATTGTACTTTCTGAGTAACATTGGGATGAATGTTTGACAATCATTTTGTCTACTCCTGTTTTCTGTTTTCACAAAATGTTAAATGTTTCCTTTCCTATTACTGTTAAGAATGTCTGTCAAATTTTGAATCTCAGAATTGCTTTTGGCAATATGCTCATTTGTAAATTGTTAACTCTATTGATGGGATTATTACCTATACTTTTTCTAATTTAACTATAATGAGTTAAGGTAATCTTTGTAGAGGTTATGAACCAAATGAATAAAGTATTTATATTTACTATGTATTTATCAAGGCATTTGAAATGGGATGTTTTGCTGGATTCTTTTCATTAAGGTTTTATCTGGATGGAGAAAATATAATGATTTTTTAATGTTTCTTTTGTGCCCTGTTAATCTATTGAAACTATTATAACAATGTATTTTCTCATTATGCTCATTGTTTTTATAAAGAGCTTATTATCAAAAATTTGAATCATGACTTCTACTATTT